>NC_064647.1:42525234-43125234 GCF_023864345.2 Schistocerca serialis cubense | reverse complement strand
CAGTTGGTGATCATTATTTGTGCCTTGTGGAGAGATACAATTCCAGTATCCTTAGCACGCTACTTCTTCTTTTATTAGCTTGATTCTAATAGACACGAGTTAAACATTGGATATTAAACACAAAAACAAAATTAAAAAATATTAATCTTTTTCATTGTATTAGTGTGCATGAATATACACTGAAGGAAAAATACTGACACCGAAAAGTAATTGATGTGGAAGAATGAAATTTCGGGAGTACATTTGGATAGGTAACATAAACTATATGATCAAAAGTATCCAGAGACACCCCTCCCCCCAAAAAATATGTTTTCCATATTAGGTGCATTGTGCTGCCACCTACTGCCAGGTACTCCATATCAAGTAACTCAGTTGTCAATAGACATCGTGAGAGAGCAGAATGGGGCGCTCCGCAGAACCCACGGACTTCGAACGTGCTCAGGTGATTGGGTGTGACTTGTGTCATATATCTGTACGCAAGATTTTCACATTCCTAAACATCCATAGGTCCACTATTTCCGATGTGATAGTGAAGTGGAAACGTGAAGAGACACGTACAGCACAAAAGCGTACAGGACGACCTCTGTTGACTGACAGAGACCACCGACAGTTGAAGAGGGTCGTAATGTGTAATAGGCAGACATCTATCCAGACCATCACACAGGAATTCCAAACTGCATCAGGATCCACTGCAAGTACTGTGACAGTTAGGTGGGAGGTAAGAAAACTTGGGGTTTGTGGTCGAGTGGCTGCTCATAAGCCTCACATCACGCCGGCAAATTACAAACGATGCCTCGCTTCGTGTAAGCAGCGTAAGCATTGGACGACTGAACAGTGGAGAAACGTTGTGTCGAGGCCCACGAGAAACACAGGGAGCGGCGCGTACGTCACGAAGGCAGTCCTGAACTCGCTCGCTCGCTCAGCTCAGCAGACAAAATGCGTTTCTCAACCTGTTAACTCACAGATGAGCGTGTAAGTACTAACGAGAATTGCATCTTCCACTGGAATGTGCTACTATGAAGTCTTTCGTTCGTAGTAATAGACGGCAAATCGTCGAATAAAACTGAAGTGATATCAGGTGTTCCCCAGGGAAGCGTCCTGGGACCTCTTCTGTTCCTGATCTATATAAATGACCTGGGTGACAAGCTGAGCAGTTCTCTTAGGTTGCTCGCAGATGTTGCAGTAATTTACTTTCTAGTAATGTCATCCGAAGACCAGTATCAGTTGCAAAGCGATTTAGAAAAGATTGCTGTATGGTGTGGCAGGTGGCAGTTGAAGCTAAATAACGAAAAGTGTGAGGTGATCCACATGAGTTCCAAAAGAAATCCGCTGGAATTCGATTACTCGATAAATAGTACAATTCTCAAGGCTGTCAATTCAACTAAGTACATAGGAGTTAAAATTACGAACACCTTCAGTTGGAAAGACCACATAAATAATATGGTGAGGAAGGCGAGCCAAAGGTTGCGTTTCATTGGCAGGACACTTAGAAGATGCAACAAGTCCACTAAAGAGACAGCTTACACTACACTCGTTCGTCCTCTGTTAGAATATTGCTGCGCGGTGTGGGATCCTTACCAGGTGGGATTGACGGAGGACATTGAAAGCGTGCAAAAAAGGGCAGCTCGTTTTATCACGTAATAGGGGAGAGAGTGTGGCACATATGATACGCGAGTTGGGATGGAAGTCATTAAAGCAAAGACGTTTTTCGTCGCGGCGAGATCTATTTACGAAATTTCAGTCACCAACTTTCTCTTCCGAATGCGAAAATATTTTGTTGAGCCCCACCTACATAGGTAGGAATAATCACCAAAATAAAATAAGAGAAATCAGAGCTCGAACAGAAAGGTTTAGGTGTTCGTTTTTCCCGCGCACTGTTCGGGAGTGGAATGGTAGACAGATAGTATGATTGTGGTTCGATGAACCCTCTGCCAAGCACTTAAATGTGAATTGCAGAGTAGTCATGTAGATGTAGATGTACTGATTGACACTGCTACAGCAAAATTTAATTTATGATCAATACTTGATATAAATGGTATAACGGTTCGTTTATAGCCTTTGTTCTCTTCTGCTTAACAGTACTCATTACATGCTGGTCGTGGTGCCTTATGCAACTGATAATCATTTTAGCATGATTTTATTTTATTGCACGCCAGTACAGCCTTAACAAATTGTAAGTAGGCCGATGGACTTCCCATCATTATAGGACTAATAACAGTAAGATTCCATAATAGCTGATTCATGTAGAAGACTCAGTTTTCGTTTGTACGGACACGCCTATTTACGAGTTAACAGGTGTAGAAACGTAGTTTGTCTGGTGATTTGAACGAGCGAACGAGCGCAGGACTACATTCGTGACGTACGCACCGCGGCCTGTCTTTCTCGTAGGCCTCGCGTTGTGTGGAGTGACGAATCACGGTACACAATGCGGCGATCCGATGGCAGGGTGTGGGTATGGCGACCGCCCAATTAACGCCATCCGCCAGGGTATGTAGTGCCAACAGTAAAATTCGGAGGCGGTGGTGTTATGGTGTGGTCGTGTTTTTTGTGGATTAGGCTTGCACCCCTTGTTTCGCGTGGCACTATCACAGCACAGGCCTACATTGATGTTTTGAGCACCTTCTTGCTTCCCACTGTTGAAGAGCAATTCATGGATGGCGACTGCTTCTTTCAACACGCTCGAGTACCTGTTCATAATGCACGGCCTGTGGCAGAGTAGTTACATGACAATAACATCCTTGTAATGGACTGGCCTGCACAGAGTGCTGACCTGAATCCTATAGAACACCTTTGCGATGGTTTGGAACGCCGACTTCTTTGCCAGGCCTCGTCGACCGACATCAATACCTCTCCTGAGTGCAGCACTCCATGAAGATTGGGCTGTCATTCCCCAAGAAAGCTTCCAGCCTGCGAGAGTGGAAGCTGTCAAGGCTAAGGGTGAGCCAACACCATACTGAATTCCTGCATTAGCGATAGAGGGCGCCACGAGCTTGTATGTCATTTTCAGGCAGGTGTTCGGATACTTTTCGTCACATAGTGTATTTATGTGATTAACATTACAAGAACACAGGTTGTGCTAGATAAACCAATGCAAATAATGTGAAATGCTGTTTCATTAATAACAGCTGTAACGCGAGACTGTTGAATGAAAGCTTGCAAACATGCATTCATTGTATTGTACAGGTGCCGGATGTCAATTTGTGAAATGAAGTTCCATGCCTGTTGCACGTGGTTGGTCAGTACAGGGAGAACGCTCGTCATGGATGACGCTGGAGTTGTCGTCCGATGATGTCGGAAACGTGCTCAATTGGACGCAGATCTGATGATCGAGCAGGCCAAAGCAACATGTCGATACTGTAGAGCGTTTTGGAGAGCGAACATTATCCTGTTGGAAAACAACCCTGGAATTCTGTTAGTCAATGAAAAGACGTCGAATCACCAGACTGACGCACAAATATTCAGGCAGGGTGCATGGGACAACCACGAAACTGCTCCTGCTGTCATACGAAGTCGCATTCCAGACCATAACCCCGGGTAACTCCAGATGTAGGTCCAGTGTGTTCAGGAGACTCGTTGCAGGCGCTCAACTTCCCTCTTTCTAACCAACACACGGCCATCATTGGAAATGAGGCAGAACCAGCTTCCATTAGAAAACACAAAAGACCTGCATCCGGTCCTGCAATGAGCTCTCGCTTGACACCACTGAAGTCACAAATGGAGGTGGTTTGGGGTCAGTGGAATGCACGCTACAGGACTTCTGGCTCGAAGTTGCCTTAAAAGTAATCGATTTGCAACAGATTGCTGCTACAGGTGCAGTAAAATGCGCAAGAGCCATCCACCGAACACATGGCCTTTCTTCTCGATAACGTCACGCGTCGTCCAGTCCCCGATATGCTGGTGATCGTACTTTCTGATGACCACAACTGCCAGCAGGCATGTACAGCACCTACATTCCAGTCAATTCTTCCAGCAGATGTCGCAGAATTAATTTCCAGCTTCTAGTAGTCCTATTACACTACCTCGTTCATACTCACTGAGGTGTTGACAATGGTGCCGGCCGGGGTGGCCGAGCGGTTCTAGGCGCTACAGTCTGGAACCGCGCGGCCGCTACGGTCGCAGGTTCGAATCCTGCCTTGGGCATGGGTGCGTGTGATGTCCTTAGGTTTAAGTAGTTCTAAGTTCTAGGGGACTGATGACCTCAGATGTTAAGTCCCATAGTGCTCAGAGCCATTTGAACCATTTGTTGATAATGGTGTCTTTGTCGCCTTAAAGGCATTTTTGACTAACATCAACTCACCACATCCAAGCTCAGTGTTAACTAACACTCACAACCACTGCATCATTTATTTAAAGAAAGCTGATTTACATCCTACTAGCGCCACTCGTACGGGACTGGTGCGAAGTTTGAACAGACGTCATCGTTCAGATGTAGTAACACGCCTACCAACTTTCGCTTATGTCGCGCAACTCCTTCTCGAAATTGCGGTTTTTTTTGTGTCAGTGCAGATGTGTGTATGTATGTGTTTTCACCGTGCGTGTCAAACGACGTTATTACGTCTCAGGTACTCTACGATGTATACCTAGGGCATCCTTTGACGCCAGGTTTAGATGAAAGGAATTTCGGGCACACAAGATGTCATGAAAGGGAAATGTGATAACGTGCACCGCCATGTAAATAGCTTTCATCTGGCTGTGGCTGAATACGGGGAAGGAAATTACAGAGAGAAAACAATATTTTTTATAGCATCTTCCGCACTAGCTGTGAAAAGCACGAAGTAATTTTTTTCCTTTTATACGACTGTTGCGTGTCATACAAATCGAGAGTTTGAAAACTCCTGTCTCATAATTCTGTCGTAGCAACCGAGGACATATCGTGTTGAAGAGGAACGTGTGATATGAAAATGGAAGTGATATCGTATACGTTTTTCCAATATATATATATATATATATATTGGAAAAACGTATATGATATCACTTCCATATATATATATATATATATATATATATATATATATATATATATATATATATATATAAAAGAAAATCATTGTTCGGTAGAAATACTTTTATAATTTCTCAAAATAATCGCCTTTAAGAGTTATACTCTTTTACATTTGTCCGAAGCTACTCTCGTAGTTTTCCTTCTGATGATCGCATGTGAGAAAAATAAGTTTTGGGTGATTTTACTGCTAATTGAGCGACACAAAACCGCTTGACACCTTTCATGTGTGTGCCATAAGTTTACAAAAAGAAATGGTTCGGCTGTCAAACAGCTCAATACTGGCAGTGAAGTATCAATTCGCCTTTTGCATCAGTCAGATAAAAATGGCTCTGAGCACTATGGGACTTAACTTCTGAGGTCATGAGTCCCCTAGAGCTTAGAACTACTTAAATCTAACTAACCTAAGGACATCACACACATCCATGCCCGAGGCAGGATTCGAACCTGCGGCCGTAGTGGTCGCGCGGTTCCAGACTGTAGCGCCTAGAACTGCTCAGCCATCCCGGCCAGCATCAGTCAGATACTCAATTTATTTGAAGCACTGTGTAATCCGACGTTGTGGTGAACGGGAAGGATGCGACGTTTTCCGTTAATTTTCTTGATTTCGTCGATGATGCGTGGCTAACAAATGTTTGTGTACTCTTCGGCAAAAGCTAGTCTTTCGTCCTCCAAAGCAATGATCGCGACATGTCTATTGTAAACAAAGAGACCAATGATCATTTTCTTCGCAGTGCTTCGGCAGCGACACACTTTCATTTAGTTGTATTCATCTTGAAACATCCAGACAGTTGACTGCTTCAAGTTTCCTACCCGTACGAATATGTGTACATCTACATACGTACTCCGCAAGCCCCCACACAGTGTATATCGGAGGGTGCCTTGCAGCCCTCCTACTGATTCCCTTTCTGTTCCACTCTACAAATGGTGAGACGGAGGAACGACTGGTTATATCCCTCCACAAGAGCTCTAACCTTCCTTAGTTTTCCTTCGTCGCCCTTACGATAGCAACGGTAAAACTGCTCTGCAGTGAGCTTCATATGCTGATTCTCTAAATTTCCTGAATAGTGTTTCGAGAAAAAAAAGTCGCCGTACTCCAGAGATTCGCATTTGAGTGCACGAAGCATATCCATAATACTCGCTTGCTAATCGAGCGTACCAGTAGCAAATCTAGCAGCCCGCCTCTGAATTTTCTGATGTCTTACTTTAATCCGACATGATGGGATCCTAAATACTCGAGCAGTACTCAAGACTGTGTCACACTAGCATTCTATGTGCGGTCTCCTTTGCGGATGAGCTACACTTCCCTAAATTTCCTCCAAAAAGGTGAAGTCGAGCTTTCACCTCCCCCCAGAATCGACGTTATGTTCCTGATCCATTCCATATCGCTTTGCAACATTACGCCTACATATTTAACCGACGTAGCTGTGCCAAACAGCACACTAGTAATGCCGTATTGGAAAATTTCGGGATTTCTTTTCCTACTTCTTCAGCATTAACGTCCATTTTTTCTACATTTAGAGCACGTTGCCATTCATCACACCAAATAGAAAGTTTCTTCTCTTACAACTTTCGGGCTGATAGGTCGTGTTCGAAGTATAAAACTGTCCCCTGACGTTTCGTCTCCGACTGCGGGAGACATCCTCGGATGTACCTCCGAGGCTGTCTCCCGCAGTCGGAGACGAAACGTCAGGGGAGAGTTTTATACTTCGAACACGACCTATCACCACGGAAGTTTTAAGTGAAGACAACACCGGCCGTGAAAGCCTACATTGTATAATCAAATAGAAATTTTGTTTGGGTCATCCTGTATCCTCCTACACTCACCCAACGACTTCACTTTCCCTACCACTACAGCGTCATTGAGAAAAAGTCGCAGAGTGGTATCCGCCTTATTCGTCAGAACGTTTATGTATACAATGTATACAAGGTGAGGCAGCTAAGAGAGGCCGCCACAGATATATCCAGAATGAATAAATACACTAACGAAAAGAAATCGCAACACCCAAAGAAAAAAATAAATAAATAAATAAATGCCGACTAACGAAATTTCCGAAATATATTTGTCTGGATAATACATTTCAGTGATTAACATTGCAGGATCACAGGTTAATGTAAGAGCGAGATAAGCCATTGCTAATGTGAAGTACTGGTACATTAATAACCGATGTAGCCGTCAGAATGTTGAAAATGAAAGCATGCAAATTTGCATGCATTGTGTTGTACAGGTATTAGATTTCAGTTTCTGGGATGGAGTTCCATGACTGTGAACTTGCTCGGTCAGTACATGGATCGTTGATGCTGTTTGTGGATGATGCTGGAGTGTCGTCCGATGATGATCCTTGTGTGCTCGACTGTAGACACGTCTGGTGATCGAACTGGCCAAGTCAAGATGTGGACGGTGTGTAGAGCATGTTGGGTTACAACAACGGTATGTGGGTGAGGGTCATCCTGTTGGAAACACTCCCTGGAATGCTGTTCGCAGCGCTACAAGTCAAATCACCATACTGCAAAACAAATTTGCAGTCTGGGTACGTGGGATAATCATGAGAGTGTTTCTACTGCCATACGAAATCGCACTCAAGACCATAAATCGTCGTGTAGGCCCAGTGTTTCTGGTTCACAGACAGGTTGGGTGCAGGTCCTCATCTGACGTACTTCTAACAAACATACGGCCGTAACTGGCACCGAGTCAGTACCAAATTTCACGAGAAAACACAATAGCCGTCCACCCTGCCCTCCAATGAGCTCGCTCTTGACACCACTGATGTCGCAAATGATGGTGGTTTGGGGTCAGTGGAATGCACGATAAAGGGCGTCTGGCTCGAAGCTGTCCTTGAAGTGACTGATTTGTAACAGTTCGTTGTGTCACTGAGGTACCAACTGCTGCCCAGACTGTGCTGCTGATGCAGTACGATGCGACAGAGTCACATGCCTAACACGACGGTCTTTCTTCTCGGGCCATGGGGCCGTCCAGAGCCCGGTATTCTTGCGATCGTACATTCTCGCCACCATGGCTGCCAGCTGCCATTTACAGTGGCTACGTTCCTTCCAAATCTTTCTGTAATATCGCAGAAGGAGTATCCAGCTTCTTGTAGCCCTCCTACACGACCTAGTCCAAACTCAGTGAGGTGCTGATAATGACGTCTTTGTCGCCTTAAGGGCATTCTTGACTAATAACAACTCACCACGTCCAAAGTTAAATAACGTTCATGACTACTGCAGTGTGTGTTTGAAGCATCTTCATAGTGGGGCTACTAGTGCCGTTCTTATGCGACTGGAGTGAAATTTCAATAGACTTCATCTCTAATATGTAGAAACAACTTTCGTTTATGTCGAACAACTCCTTCTTGATGTCACCATTTTTTTCCATCCATGTACATCGAGGTGAAGTTTTCACCATCTTCTGGCGGACAATATGGCAAATGTCCTGATCTTCGTAATTAATTAATCGTTTATGGTCGCCGAATTACGACGCCGAATTACGACGCCGAATTAATTTTTTTATAATGATAACGAAATACTATCTCCCATGTCGTATGAAACATGCTTCTAAGAATATTTCAACTATGTAGAAAGTTTGGGACATCATCCAATAGTACCAAGATAACAGCATTGAAAAAGGACTGTCTCACTGTTGTGTACATAGTTCTGCGTAGTTAGCGCGTATACAACTTTCACAATAGAGCGCGACCCGCTAAGCATAACAGCGCAGGCGCAGCGCTCTTCCATCTCCGCAATACGAGATGGCGCTGCCTTAGAGATGGACCAAATTCTGCTTCCGCCGATCCGCGTATTAATATGTAATGCAGCCAATGAGATTGCTGCTAACGTAGAACCTTTTCTCCTCGCCGATGACACTCGCGCAGTGATACCTGAACACGCGAGGTATTATAATGAGTGTACAGACCTCCGATTAGTCAGTCTGCATTAGTCTGCATTTGTCTGCATCAGTCTGCTTCAGTCTGCTTTAGTCTGCATTAGTCTACAGTCAAGTTTCAGTTTGCGCCATAAGATTATCATATTCCAGTACATAGCCATGAAGAGAAATGTATAGACACTTTGTCAAGTATCAGAGATATGTGAGAATAAGATTAACGTACCACGACCAAAGGAACTTCAGATTGTCAATTGTAAACAGCATCCAGAATCAAGTTACGTAATATCTATGCTTTTTATTTTAACAAATGTGTGTGAAAATTAATCAAGTTCTGTTTAAAGTTGGTCACCGTCAATCTGCTACTCTAAGCATGCGAGTGGCATTTCTATCGTGTGACCTAACGGCAGAAGATAAACACGCCACGATAAGACCACGAGATATATTGGTGACACTCATGTACTTCGTTAGAGCGACAAGTCAAATAATCTGATGGTGTGTGTACCGAAGGTCTTACAGTACGCACACCACACTCACCATGAGGAGATAAAGTTGCACAAACTACCACGCTATTACACAAAACGCGAGCAATCACGTTACTAAGTGACGGTTCGTGTGCTGTTCTCCGAGCTCGAAGCCTGAAAGTCTGTGTTCTGCTGCTATAACATACAGAGTGTGCACCACAGTTGCAGAATTGAATATCTTATATGGTGAATGTCGCCAAACTACTAGAGCAGCTTTGAGGCTGTATTCTGAATATTTAATTACATGTTTATTTATTCCATTGTAGTCATTTACCTGTAATTTAAACACAGGCTCTACTTATTGTCACACAGCTTATGAAATATACGAGGGTGGAACTTAAATAGTGGCAACTATTTATTCACAACCGATACAAAAGAGTTATATGTTTGCACGTGTTACTGTCCTTCAAAGTAGTCAACACCGTTGTGTAGAACCCGTTACCAGCGAGATGGAAGGCGTAGTATACCGTTAGCAGAGCCTGTTCTGTTGATGGTGCAAATGAAGCGGCCTACTGCCTGTCAAATCTCTGGAACAGTTCTGAAACGAGTGCCACGAAGTGGTTCCTTCACCTTCGGAATCAAATCAAAGTCAGAAAGACTTAAGTCCGGGGAGTATGATGGATGGTGCAGTACTTCCCAGTCCCAAATACCAAATAGGGCAGCCACAGCTTGCGCAGTATGCGCACGCGCATTGTTGTGCAAAATGATGGGTGGGTTCCGCAGAAAGTGTCGCCGCTTCTTTCACAGAGCTGGTCGCAAGTGATGCGCCAAAAACGAACAGTAATACTGTGCATTGACGGTCTGCCGTGGAGGAACGTAATGCGTTAGGATAACGCCATCACAGTCGTACACGAGAATCACCATAACTTTAGAGCGCTCCATTCGCACCATTAACAGAACAGGCTCTGCTAACGGTATACTACGCTTTCCACGTCGCTGGCAACGGGTTCTACACAACGCTGGTGACTACTTTGAAGGACAGTAACAGGTGCAATCATGTAACTCTCTTGTGAATAAATAGTTGCCACTATTTAAGTTATCTCGCATATTAACACTTCATTTTATCTAGTACCTCCCGACACCATGAGGATTTCCATTATTAATAGTGGTGGTGGTGGTTAGTGTTTAACGTCTCGTCGACAACTAGGTCATTAGAGACGGAGCGCAAGCTCGGGTTAGGGAAGGATTGGGAAGGATGTCGGCGGTGCCCTTTCAAAGGATCCATCCCAGCATTTGCCTGAAACGATTTAGGGAAATCACGTAAAACCTAAATCAGGATGGCCGGAGACGGGATTGAACCGTCGTCCTCCCGAATGCGAGTCCAGCATTATTAATAATTTTTTATTTGTCTGAGGAGTATCCAGACCTCCCCAGGCACTCACAATCCGTCTTTGAAGACCTTACGAAAACGGTCTAGAAACAGAAGGTGTGGTGGATAAAGGAAAACGAAGAGCAATTGAGAAAAGAAATGAAACCAATATATTAGCAGCAGTAACATACTGTGCCGTATGGCACTCGCCGCGCACATATCTCTTGCCTGGTCGCCTAGAGCTTTAGTTTGAAAGACGCTCTCCCTCGCTCGAATGATCGTGCGCAAGGTAAGCAGGTGGCGTAGGTCAGGCGACCTCTGGAGCTCCGGCAGCGACACGAAGGCGGAAGGTTGCCAATCATGCTGGTGGGTTGTGCTGTGGATCTGTAGCGTCTCCTGTCCAGTCCTCATCAAAAGCGTGTGACGGAATTTTTTCCGTGTGTGTAAGACCAGTTAACATGTATCGATATAGTGCCACGCACACTGCGAAAGAGAAATAATTTCAACACGAATAAACACGGCCGAGTGAAGCAATAAAGCAAGACTGTGTAAACATTTCACGAATGCACTATGTGTGTATGTAGAACATTCACAATTATTTGACGTTTTATGCATTTTTTAACTTTGAATCCATGACATATTATTATCTTTGAAAATCTTGTTAAACGAATTAGTGATTATGATCTGTGCCTCAGATAGAAAGGACAATTCAGTACATGTATAAATAGTAAGAAGTATTGTAATAATCTTTTTGTTCTCTTTGGGGTTCGTTACGAGTAACACTCGCCTGTTATGCAAATGTATATGCTAGCCGTGAGTCTTTTGCTCATGAAGCTTGAGATCCGCCATTAGGCGAGTTGTTGTAAATAGGTGTGTAAAATTAATGCATTTTTGTTTGAATATATAAAGTTTGAGCAAATATGTTTTTAAAATAATTTGTAAAGTTGCGAGCCATTCGTCCCGTAAATAATTTAGACATTTTCAGCATTTAATTTAGCGGAAGCCGCTGTACCAATCTGCGAGGGGAACGGCCGCAGACGCGGCACATTTAAAAAATATTTATTTCAGGCATCGCAGTCGCCTCGCCAGTAAAGCGAGGTAACATAATAATATTTAACATTTTCTTACAGCTTCCAGCAGTGCCGGCAGAGTATATCATATTATTCAGTGCATTTCTCAGTTTCATTTGGAAGGTGCTGTGCGACATGTTCCATGCGGCCGCAAAAAGTATAATGAATGACTGTGTTATGATTTTATCATTTTCACATTTTGTGGCAAGGTCTGCTCTGTGAAACTAAAGAAAAATTTTTTACATTTTTTCCATGAGATTAAGAGAACGCGGGCTAGCCGCGCGTCTATTCTAATTAAGTATTCAAAAATTAACTGCATAATGTAACCAACATTCAGTGCTGTAACGATCATTTGAATTTCCTTACTGACTTTTCTGAATACGATGCAAGGTAGTGAATTCAGTTTTCTGTCTTTCTTGATTACGTTACAGTAGCAAGTGAATGTTCCCTACATGATTATCCAGGGCAGATGTGGAAAAGCAACAATTTGATCCACGGTGTGCCACATTTATGATAAAAGTGTTTATTCCTTGTCCCACTCCATGTCTGAAATTAACAATAAAATTAACTCCAGTAGTAAAACAGTGAGCGGAGGAGTAAATGGCTCAAATGGCTCTGTGCACTATGGGACTCAACTGCTGAGGTCATAAGTCCCCTAGAACTTAGAACTACTTAAACCTAACTAACCTAAGGACAACACACACATCCATGCCCGAGGCAGGATTCGAACCTGCGACCGTAGCAGTCGCGCTGTTCCAGACTGTAGCGCCAGAACCGCTCGGCCACCAGCGGCCGGCTCGGAGGAGTAAGGGAAACGCAATAGATCCCTCGGGGTCACTGTGCTGGCCTTTCCGCACCTTGAAGGGAATTCTTTGGCGGTTGTCTTGTGTTTAAATGTGAATGATGTTTTAAGTGTTGCAAGAACCAGCTGGGCAGTTATTCATTTGAGTTTTTGCAGCTGTGATTAAATTTTAATGTGGATTTGAGTGCTGCACAGATCAGCTGGGCAGCCATTGTGTCGTTAACTTTGTAGCACATTTTTGTTTAAATTTACCACTGGTTTTAATACAAGAAGCAAAATCTTTAGCATCGTCAACCATACCAACAGATGCCAGGCTAATCAGTGCAACACAGATCAGCTGGACTGTTGTTGAGTTCATATGAGTTGTTTCAGGTGTTGTTTGCGTTTTCACGCGTGTCAAGTTTTGCACTAATTAGCCAGGCACCTGTGGTCATGATTGATGATGCGAAAGATTTTGCTTCTCGTATATTATGGTGGATTTAATTGGCGTGCATCTCAGGCTAACACAGTACAGTTGATTAGCAAGGTTGCAGTTTGACGTTGGTGGTCCTCATTGCAGATGTGAACTGGAGAAAGCTATTGCCGATATTTATCACTTGTGTTAAGGCCTCGATAGCAGGAGTGAGTTTTTTTTTTCCTTTCTTGAATTTCGATTCACCCCGAAGGGGGTGGGCTGGCAGCAGCGTAGTATGCCGCTCTTCAGCCTACAAAATTTGTTTTGAAAAAGGTGAATAATATATAATAAAACACAGGTGATAAAATCGGAGACTTAAATGGGAAAATGGCGAAAAAATCGTGGAACGTAAAACAATGAGCAAAGGGATGATGATGCTAATAAAATACATATGAAGCAGACAGATAAAATAATAGACAGACAATTAAAAAACACGTCGACAGTCTGGTTTCTGTTCGCAAAAGACATAAAACTCACACCCAACGACAGCATGCTTTCTGTTTGCAACAGTTGGAAAGACGAAAACAACACTGAACAGTCACTGGAACACTGCACTAAAAGGTTGGCAAATACCACAGCCAAGAGCAGGTGGGGGGAAACTGGACAGATG
The DNA here is from genome assembly GCF_023864345.2 of Schistocerca serialis cubense. Classification (NCBI taxonomy): domain Eukaryota; kingdom Metazoa; phylum Arthropoda; class Insecta; order Orthoptera; family Acrididae; genus Schistocerca; species Schistocerca serialis. The sequence goes on along the minus strand of NC_064647.1, from coordinate 43,111,589 downwards.
ATGATAACATAAAAAAGGGGGGAAGGAGAGGAAAAGGGGAGGGGGGTGGGGGAAAGGAGCCAATGGAGGATGAGGATCTATAAGAGGGGTGGGGGGGTGCTGAGTGGATGCTACAGGGAAGAGGAGGGGAATACAAAAGGACTCAGGGGGGGGGGGGGGTAGAGAAGGGAGGTTGGGAGAGATGAGGCTGGGAGAAAACACAGGATGGAAGGGGGGAGTCTGAGCCCAGGGAAAGGATAGAGGAAAGGAGGGGGTGAGAATCAGAGTCGACAGGAGGGATAAATGGAGGGAGAGAGGGCATCATCCGGGTGGGGGAGTTGACGGAAGCCACCCTGGGAAAGGAGATGAAGGGTGTAGAGATGGAGGGTAGGGGGATACACAACAGTGAAGGTGTGACAGAGGGCGCAGATGGGAGCGGAGAGGAGCAACCAGGGGGTGAGGGGGATCAAGGCGGCAGGAGGTGTAGAGTATGCGGAAAGTTTCGAGGAATAGGAGCAGATGGGGGAAAGCAATGAGGTCAAGAGGATCCGCGTGGGGGACGGTAGCAGGAGGTGAACTCCACGTACATTGTACTTCAGCGATTACTAAATTGTCCGTTATTAGCAGACTGAAATCCTTTTGCACCGGAAGTCGTGGATGATAATACAGTGCTATGGACCCATTTTCAAACATTCGTATGTATTCAAGTACAAATCCAAAATGAAAAAGCTTTACACCAATGAAAAGAGGAAGTTTCAAAGATTTTTGCGGGCGGCGGCGGGCAGTGATGGTTTCAGTAGCGGCCGGTAGATTTCGCGCGGCAATAGGGCCGTCATGCCGTTTCACTGTCAATTGTGAGTGATATGGCGACTGTGGAGCACAAGGTTTTCTGCGTTCTTGAGTTCACGAAAAGTGAGTCGCAAATCGCAGTGGAGCGGGTATTTCGTACCAAATTCGGTATTCAACCACCAACTCGCAAAAGCATTAGCCGTTGGTTTAAGCAATTTAAACAGACTGGGAGTGTGTGCAAAGGAAAAAGCACAGACCGACCGCATGTGTGAGAGGATGATATCCGACGGATTCGAGGAAGATTTGTGCGCAGCCCCAATAAGCCAGTCGAGAACCTGGAATATCCCAACCAACCTTATGGAAAGTTCTGAGATGGCGTTTGCTACACAAGCCCTACCGAATACAACTTGTGCAGACTGTCAATCCCAATGACAGAGAGAAGCGTCTCGTATTTTGTGGTGATGTGCGAGCAAAGATGGAGGATGACGCATTTCTACAGAGTGTAATTTTTAGCAATGAAGCGGCGTTCCACGTTAGTGGAAAAGTCCACACACACACTGTTCTCATATGGCGTTTAGAAAATCCACATTCACCACTGCAACACTTAAGAGACTCTCCGAAGATCAACATGTTCCCTGCCGTATCCCGTACAAAGGTTTATGAACCATTTTTCTTTGCGGAAAGAACTGCGACGGGAACCATGTACCTGGCCATGTTGGAACAATGGCTGTTCCCTCAAGTTATGGAAGATTCCCAGGGCTTCATTTTCCAACAGGTTGGAGCTCCGCCCCATTGGCACCGTGATGTACGAGGCTTTTTGGGTGACTCTGTTGTGGCGTAACAAGCTTGCTACGCCACACTGGGAAGGGAGCCGAAAGAAAGGCACGCGTACGCACACGCCGACTGGCGTCAAGTCTGGAACAGGATAACTATTGAATGGTAGCAAGAAAAGTACGTAGCTGCTTTATACTTAACTTTTAATCTTTGATGAATACAGCGTTCTTCTTGAGACATTTATACGATAACTCTCAAACTAGGTAAGGCTAATGGCGCCTTGCTAGGTCGTAGCCATGGACTTAGCAGAAGGCTATTCTAACTGTCTCTCGGCAAATGGGAGGAAGGCTTCGTCCGTATTGTCGCTAGCAATGTCGTCCGTACAACTGGGGCGAGTGCTCTATCGTATATCGAGACCTGCCTTGTGGTGGCGCTAGGTCTGCGATCACACAGTGGCGACACGCGGGTCCGACATGTACTAAATGGACCGCGGCCGATTTAAGCTACCACCTAGCAAGTGTGGTGTCTGGCGGTGACACCACAGACTCCCTTCCTCAGCGCTGGACAGGTCGCAGGGGACTTGAGGAATTTGTTCTGCGCATCTGGCGATCGAGATACCTTCATACCCTGTGACTATTTCTTATGGGTTTATGTGGTGGAAGCTGTTTACGTCCCGCCTCTACCAACCACTCTGAGCGATCAGAGACCAAAAACAGGAAAAGTTAACGTAATATTGGTAAACTGCAGGAGTATCCAGGGCAAGGTTCCTGAATTAGTATCTCTTATTGAAGGAAATAGTGCGCATATAGTATTAGGAACGGAAAGTTGGTTAAAACCGGAAGTGAACAGTAACGAAATCCTAGACACAGAATGGAATATATACCGCAAGGATAGGATAAACGCCAATGGTGGAGGAGTATTTATAGCAGTAAAGAATTCAATAATATCCAGTGAAGTTATTAGCGATTGCGAATGTGAAATAATCTGGGTTAAGTTAAGTATCAAAGGTGGGTCAGATATGATAGTCGGATGCTTCTATAGACCACCTGCATCAGCAACCGTAGTAGTTGAGCGCCTCAGAGAGAACCTGCAGAACGTCGTGAAGAAGTTTCGTGATCATACTATTGTAATAGGGGGAGACTTCAATCTACCAGGTATAGAATGGGATAGTCACACAATCAGAACTGGAGCCAGGGACAGAGACTCTTGTGACATTATCCTGACTGCCTTGTCCGAGAATTACTTCGAGCAGATAGTTAGAGAACCAACTCGTGAAGCTAACGTTTTAGACCTCATAGCAACAAATAGACCGGAACTTTTCGACTCCGTGAATGTAGAAGAGGGTATCAGTGATCATAAGTCAGTGGTTGCATCAATGACTACAAGTGTAATAAGAAATGCCAAGAAAGGAAGGAAAATATATTTGCTTAACAAGAGTGATAGGGCACAAATCGCAGAATATCTGAGTGACCACCATCAAACGTTCATTTCTGAGGAAGAGGATGTGGAACAAAAATGGAAAAAATTCAGAAACATCGTCCAGTACGCCTTAGATAAGTTCGTACCGACTAAGGTCCAAAGCGAGGGGAAAGATCCACCGTGGTATAACAATCATGTACGAAAGGTACTACGGAAACAAAGAAAGCTTCATCATAGGTTTAAGAGTAGTCGAATCATAGCTGATAAGGAAAAGCTGAACGAAGCGAAAAAGAGCGTAAAGAGAGCAATGAGAGAAGCATTCAACGAATTCGAACATAAAACATTGGCAAACAATCTAAACAAGAACCCTAAAAAGTTTTGGTCATATGTAAAATCGGTAAGCGGATCTAAATCCCCTATTCAGTCACTCGTTGACCACGATGGAACCGAAACAGAGGACGACCGAAGAAAGGCAGAAATACTGAATTCAGTGTTCCGAAACTGTTTCACTGCGGAAAATCGTAACACGGTCCCTGACTTCAGCCGTCGCACGGACGCCAAAATGGAAAATATTGAAATAAACGATATCGGAATTGAAAAACAACTGCTATCACTTAGTAGCGGAAAAGCATCCGGACCAGACGAGATACCCTTAAGATTCTACAGTGATTATGCTAAAGAACTTGCCCCCTTTCTATCAGCAATTTATCGTAGATCGCTGGAAGAACGTAAAGTACCTAGCGACTGGAAGAAAGCGCAGGTCGTTCCCATTTTCAAGAAGGGTCATAAATCAGATGCGAATAATTATAGGCCTATTTCGCTTACGTCAATCTGTTGTAGAATAATGGAACATGTTTTGTGTTCTCGTATTATGACGTTCTTAGATAATACAAATCTCCTTCATCATAACCAACATGGATTCCGCAAACAGAGATCATGTGAAACTCAGCTCGCCCTATTTGCCCAAGAAATTCACAGTGCCGTAGACACTGGCGAGCAGATTGATGCCGTATTCCTGGACTTCAGGAAGGCATTTGATACGGTTCCGCACTTACGTTTAGTGAAAAAAATACGAGCTTACGGAATATCGGACCAGGTTTGTGATTGGATTCAGGATTTCCTAGAAGAAAGAACACAACATGTCATTCTTAACGGTTCAAAATCTGCAGATGTAGAGGTAATTTCGGGAGTACCGCAGGGAAGCGTGATAGGACCTTTATTGTTTACAATATACATAAATGACTTAGTTGACAACATCGGTAGCTCCGTGAGGCTATTTGCAGATGACACTGTTGTCTACAAGAAAGTAGCAACATCAGAAGACTCGTACGTACTCCAGGAGGACCTGCAGAGGATTAATGCATGGTGCGACAGCTGGCAGCTTTCCCTAAACGTAGATAAATGTAATATAATGCGCATACATAGGGGCAGAAATCCATTCCAGTACGATTATGCCATAGGTGGTAAATCATTGGAAGCGGTAACGACCGTAAAATACTTAGGAGTTACTATCCGGAGCGATCTGAAGTGGAATGATCACATAAAACAAATAGTGGGAAAAGCAGGCGCCAGGTTGAGATTCATAGGAAGAATTCTAAGAAAATGTGACTCATCGACGAAAGAAGTAGCTTACAAAACGCTTGTTCGTCCGATTCTTGAGTATTGCTCATCAGTATGGGACCCTTACCAGGTTGGATTAATAGAAGAGATAGACATGATCCAGCGAAAAGCAGCGCGATTCGTCATGGGGACATTTAGTCAGCGCGAGAGCGTTACGGAGATGCTGAACAAGCTCCAGTGGCGGACACTTCAAGAAAGGCGTTACGCAATACGGAGAGGTTTATTATCGAAATTACGAGAGAGCACATTCCGGGAAGAGATGGGCAACATATTACTACCGCCCACATATATCTCGCGTAATGATCACAACGAAAAGATCCGAGAAATTAGAGCAAATACGGAGACTTACAAGCAGTCGTTCTTTCCACGCACAATTCGTGAATGGAACAGGGAAGGGGGGATCAGATAGTGGTACAATAAGTACCCTCCGCCACACACCGTAAGGTGGCTCGCGGAGTATAGATGTAGATGTAGAACCGGATCACTGCTGCTGTAACAGCAGATACGCTTTCGAGTGTGGGACGAGTTTGGCTACTGCGTCGATGTTTGCCATGCAGCCACCGGTGACCTTCATTGAACTTTTATAACATTTTGTAATTATTAAATAATTATTAAAAAATTGATATCAAACATCATGAAAAAAGCTTTGAAACTTCCTCTTTTCATTGGTATAAAGGTTGCTCATATTTGATTTGTACTTGAATAAATAAGAAGTTTTGTAAATGTGTACATATTTTAGAATAAGCTTGTAGTTTTAGAACACTCTAAAACAAATCCTTAAGCCTTGCATATCTGTAATCAGCATGTGCCCTAGATTCCCAAGTGGATTGTCGGATTTGGCTACTTGTTTGGTTGTTGAAACAAGTGATTGTTAAGGTATTTATCAGGGGATAATTTCCGAGCCCTCCATTCATTATTTTCTCATGGGACTGAGATCGGATTACAACACAATGCAAATGGTTCTAAAAGGCATTTTGAAAGTACGAAAGGAATCGCCCGATTTTCACAGTACACCTTCTGTACAAACTAACTTTAAAAACTACCTATTCAACATATGAGCGCTATAGTCTTATCAGTAACAAATGACGAATTTTGAAACAGTAGTAAATTATTTATTCACTTATTTAGCGTATAGCACTACACATGAAATACAAACAAAGAACAAGAACAACGAAGAATTAATACAAATGGTACATTAAACTAATAAACAGTTGTTATATACTAACGTTCAATCTCCATATCCAGTCAAGACCTGATTTTATAGCCATGAAAAAGTCGGTTCGATGACTCGGGTAGGTTCTCGATTTAAGTCCTCGACAATGTGCCAGATGGTATGGTTTGGTGCTCCAGTCATGGTATGGACTGCTTTGCTTACACTATCTGTGCGTGTTGATTGCACACACTCGCGTCTTGTTCAGATGTGATTTAGGTTCTTCTCCTCGTACCACAGGAGCTGAAAGGCATTGTGTCTCTGTAGAGTGTCAATAACATGTCACACTTTACATGGAGCATTCTTAATCCAGGCTTCACACCATGTGCTCTCAATGCAGAAGGTGCTATCAACAAGGTATTGAGCCAATAGCAGCAGATCCGCACGGAGTGGCTGCGCGGTTTGAGATGCCATGTCACGGATTGCGCGGCCCCTTCCGCCAGAGGTTTGAGTCCTCCCTCGGGCAAGGGTGTGTGTTGTTCTTAACATAAGATAGTTTACGTAGTGTGTAAGTCTAGGGACAGTTGACGTCAGCAATTTGGTCCCTTAGGAATTCAAACACATTTGAACAATCGCAGCAGCGCATTTCTGCAACTAAATCGGATTGTTGCTATGCCTGCAAAATCATCAAAGGGAGGGGGAAGTTGAAGATCATCCATTGCTGCGGAATATTCTTTCAAATGAACTTCTTGTCTTCTGAGCAGAGGAGGACTATGTGAGTGACAGTGGGAAGACAATATCGTAGAATAGTTCTTACATGTGCACCCACACATGGTTTGTATGGTTGTGGTGAGCTGAGCATCTGCCTCACTTACGTGGGAGAATTTCAAGAACGCTAGAGCTCATTATTAAGGTGCAGAAAACACTAAAGTGAACGCTAAAGTTGGAAGCGCATCTACTGATCCTGTCCAGTAACGACTTACAGCATAAGATTGCTTCGTGTGTTTATATTACAAACGTTCTTTTGCAGATGTTCCCTGAAAGATAGTGCCGTGTCAAGAGTCATTCAAAGACGATTGTGGTGACTGTGGTAAGGAAGCACTACATCGTTCATATTGATCTCCATTTTATAGTGTACTGCTCTGTTATTTAAGTGGTTACTGCGCCTTTGGTTTTAGGGAGATTGGCTTGAGTCTCCACATGGTGAAGTAGTGAAATCTAGTTTATTCAGATCGTTAGTTAGCGTGTTTTCAGCACTTTTGAACTCCTTGTACTGAACTGCAGATGCGACGTCGTCTGGCCCTTCAAATTTCATTGCACTTGTTTCATTTATGCCTGGAATGTTCAACGGTACAGGACACAACACTGAATCTTGAGGTAGTTTCCTTTCTTTGCTATAAACATTATCCCCGACTACTCGTAAGTGCGTACCTGCAAGTGTGTTAATAATTCACAAGCTGCGACATGGTCGGAACCCAAATATAGAATAAATTTCCTTTACTTTACGTCTATAGTCACAAATTTTTTTGTCATCAGGCTACAGGTTTCAATGTATAATGACCATCATGAGATTTGTTTTATAAAAACATGTCCTCCATTATATTAGGACATGTACGTCAGGACATGTTCTTATAAAACAGCCCAATGACGGCCATTATAGACCAACACCCGTAGGCTGATGACAAAAACATTGTGATCATAGAGGAAATTTACTGTTAATAATTAGTGTCAATGTGGTTGTTAAGGGATGTGTCAACAGCTTATATTAGAGCCCTTTCTTCCACAGCCGGCCGAAGTGGCCGAGCGGTTCTAGGCGCTACAGTCTGGAGCCGCGCGACCGCTCCGGTCGCTGGTTCGAATCCTGCCTCGGGCATGGATGTGTGTGATGTCCTTAGGTTAGTTAGGTTTAAGTAGTTCTAAGTTCTAGGGGACTGATAACCTCAGAAGTTAAGTACCATAGTGCTCAGAGCCATTTAAACCATTTGAACCTTCCTTCCACACTGTAGCGTAAGTTGCTACAAAGTCGAAAAAGACTACAGGTATCCTCAGTTATTTGTGCAATGTAGCCTCTATGAGTGTGCTCAGTGTTAGAACCTGGTCTGTATAGCTGTTATTAGGTCCTAAATCTGGTGGTTTTAGATTGATTTTATTTCAGGGTTCTTGGCCTATGTTATTTGAAACAGTCTCCCCAAAAGATTCAAGCAACAGCTGAAAATTCTATTGGACAAGAAGAATAACCTTCGTCCAAATGTTTATTTCGTTTCAGGATATCGATAACTTTTGGAATTTTGAAAGCTTTCGGCAGCCATCCCAATTTTAGGACTGATGTAAAAGATCTTGATCATCCAAACCTGTTAGGTGACACACCAACTTGATTTATAACATGAAGATGGCATTGTGCCATAATGTCAGCCTGATGATTACAGGCCATTGGCCATGGAATCAGGCATGGACGAAAGTTTCAATAGTTCTCAGTTTTTAAAGGTATTCTTAGTCGACGCTGCAGAATCTGTCGACACAAAGGTTTATATTTATATCGTGCCGTTAGGTAGATCTGTCATCAACCTGGAACTTGGTTTGACCATCATAGTGATGCAAGGGCATAGTCCTATTTAAGGTGGTGTACTCTTGCCTGCCCCAAACTTTTCCACAGGCCTATCCTCTTACTTAACGTACAGGTGTTGGACCAAAATATGGAAGCACTACAAGAAATACACGCTCGCACACAAATGCAGTTGCTAGCCAAGCCTGCAGCTTGCGCTGTTGTATTGGACCACGAACGACACCTGTGCACTGTCCTAAATACGTTGCAAGTGTCAGCCGTGATCATAACATTGTTTTGTGTAGTTGAGAGTGCATTACATCCGAGCTAAGTCAATTCGAACGTACTCAAATTGTTGGTGCTTGTATGGTGTGTGCTACCGCAACCCAGCTAGTCGATGCGTTTGGCGTTTCGAGAGGCGGCGTATCGATGGTTTTTTTTTTTTTTTTTTTTTTACCGCATACAAGGAAAGTGGATAACATCACCTGCACAGTGACAGTGGAGGTGAAAATGTGTGTACATTGATCGTGACAGACAATGAATGAAGAGGAATTTGACGAAAAATACACTGATGCGGCAAAGAAAGTGGTAAAGGCATGCATATTCAAATTCAGAGATATGGGTACAGGCAGAATACGGCGCTGTGGTCGGCAACGACTACAGAAGACAAAAAGTGTCCGGCACGGTTATTAGATCGCTTACTGCTGCTACAACGGCAGGTTGTCAAGATTTAAGTGAGTTTGAATGTGGTGATATAGTCGGTGCACGAGCTATGGAACACAGCATCTCCGAGTTAGCGATGAAATGCGGAGTTTCTCGTACGACAATTTCACCAGTGTACTGTGACTATCAGGAATCCGGTAAAACATCAAATCTCCGACATCGCTGCGGCCGGAAAAAGATCCTGAAAGAACGGGACCGACGACGACTGAAGAGAATTGTTCCCCGCAACAAAAGTGCAACCCTTCCGCAAATTGCTGCAGATTTCAATGCTGGGCAATCAACAAATGTCAGCGTGCGAACCATTCAACGAAACGACAGCGATATCGGCTTTCGGAGCCGAAGGCTCACCAGTGTATCTTTGATGACTGCACGACACACCGCTTTCCGCCTCGCCTGGGCTTGTAAACGCTGACATTGGGCTACTGATGATTGGGAATATGTCGCCTGGCCGAACGAGTCTCGTTTTAAATTGTATCGACCGGACGGACGTGTACATCTATGCAGACAACCTCATAAATCCATGGACTGTGAATGTCAGCAAGGGACTGTTCAAGTTGGTGGAGGCTCTGTAATGGTGTGGGGAATGTGCAGTTGGAATGATATGGGATCCCTGATACGTCTAGATACTATTCTGAAAGGTGACATGTACGTAAGCATCCCATCTGATCACCTGCATCCGTTCATGTCCACTGTGTATTCCGAAGTACTGGGGCAATTCCAGCATGACAATGCGACACCCCACACGTCCAGAACTGCTACAGAGTGGTTCCCTGACCACTCTGCTGAGTTTAACTCCCCAGACATGAGCATATGTGGGATACCTTGCAACGAGCTGATCTCCACCCCCTCGTACTCACGGATTTGTGGACAGCCCTGCAAGATTCATGGTGTTGTCAGTTCCCTCCAACACTATTTCAGACGTTAGTCGAATCCATGTCACGTCGTGTTGCGGCACTTCTGCATGCTAGCGTGGGCCGTACACGATATTAGGTAGGTGTACCAGTTTCTCTGGCTCTCCAGTATAAGAGGACGATAGTCGAATAGTCACTGCAAAACTGAATGTCGCACTCGTGGACCCCGTCAGTCCCAAAAGCTCGAAAAAGGAACATCATAAGCAGAGAATTACAGGACAGCTGAAAGTTCCAACACAGTCATCAGCGATGCAAATGCCTGTGACGTTAAAACGTGGTGCAGAAGACGTAAAAACTGGAGTATGGAGCAATGGAAGAGAGTCCTTTAGTTTGATAGCATTCTTCCACGCTGTTTCCAACTTTGACCGAGTTCACATCTGATCTACGCTATCAGTAGCCTACAATGCCAACTGCTTTTTGCAATGAGTAAAACATGGCAGGGACTCGGTAATGATTTGAGCGGCCATATCTCAGTATTGTATGGACCCCCTTGGTTAGTGTGCAAGGCCACTTTACTGACAAGGATCATGAGACAATTTTGTCGACCAGTACACTATGCACGCAGGAAGCTAGAGAAGCAAGGTAAGTCCTGCAAACAAAAAAGTGAGAGTATAAAAACGCGAAGATAACACTGGCAGAAGGGCATAGAACAGTACAAAATACAAGAGAATCTTAGAGTTCTTCAAGAAAGGATATAGCGCAAGAAGTGATGTGATCAAAGGCCGAGCAGGACAGCTGAGAACAGATGAAACGATAGCTATGGAGAAGTGGGAGAAATGTTTCGAAAATCTTCTTAATGTGGACGGTACCACCAACAGTGTTAAGACAGCAGAAGAAGAAGAATTTGCTCGGAGAAGATATAGAGTAACAATACCACCAGTGGAGAATGAACAGCTGAGTATGGAGGACACAGGAGGAAACCACAAAAATAACAGAGGAAAGACACTAACAATGGATGCCACACCTGCAGAAATACTGATGGAGGGGTGGCACAGGTTTTAAGAGAGAGTACCATCTAATCAGTTTAATTTGGAGGAGGAAAACGATCGCAGCAAAATTGAAGCAGTCTCTCACAATACTAAAGAAAGGAGACCCGTTGACATGCAGCAACTACAGAGGAATTAACTTAGTATGCAGAACTTAGAATATCCTGAACATGCTATTGCTGAAGCGACTAACAACAGTCGTTGAGGGCGTTCTTGAATTCCAACTAGCAGGCAGAAAGGAAAAACCATAGACCAACTACATATAACAAGGCAAATGCTATCAAAGAGCTGGGAATTTCACAGGAATGTTCACTGCCTGTTTTGGACCTGCAAAGAGCGTACCATAGTGTCAACAAGCAAGCAATACGGCGAGGACTGGAAAGAACGCATGTTCCTAGGAAACTAATAAAAATAGTTATGTAGACGAGAGACCACATGCACGGTAAAAGTGAATGGAAAGATGTCAGAGGAATTGAAAGAGAAGACTGGAGTGCGACAGGGAGACTACCACCCCCATCCCCATCCCCACCCCCTCCTGTTTAATGTACACTGAACAGCCAAAGAAGCAGGTACACCTGCCTAATATCGTGTAGGGCCCTCGCGAGCACGCAAAAGTGCAGCAACACGACGTTGCATGGAATCGAATAATGTCTGAAGTAGTGGTGGAGGGAACTGACACCATGAATTCTGCAGGGCAGTCCATAAATTGAGAGTTCTCTTTAAATAAATAAAAATAGCGAAAGTTAACTGAATAATAAAATATATAGTTGAAGTACTCTGTTTCTGGTTGTAAGCCTGAGCTGTGATAATAAATCAACTGTCGTATTGTGAAACTAAAGCTGCACTGTAAAAGTTATTAACTGTCATAATGAAACGAGAAGTCGTCCATACTGTAAAAGTTACCTATCTGACTGCAAGAATTTTGATCAGTATAATCTGCCTGAATAATTAACTTGGATATGAAACCTAGAGTGATTGGTTTTGCAAAATTTAATCACAAAAAACTGTCTCTGAATAACGTAAGTTGTCTCTGACTGAATAGATAAAACAATCAAAATATTTCCTCCTTACCTCTAATCTGCGCAAATCTGGATAACGTGTTGCAGTATCTGTCTTGCGCGCCACTATGCTAAAGCTGCAAATTAATGTATCAGCAGAGACATTCCAGAGGTGCAATTAGTTCTCTGTTAATTGCAGATCGAATATACTTGGTTGGATCATCCATTAAACAGAACTGTTTGATGAAGGTTGGTAAGTAAATGAAATATGCGCAGAAATGACAACACACTGTTTTTTTTCGTATATTGAGAAAAAGTGCTCAACGCAGATTTTAAATATAATGAACTTCTTAACATCCAAACAATAAACCTTCCAATCTCTCAAATCTAACAACTTTCAGTACAATAACCAAGTTTGTTCGATGGCGTAGCAATAGTGAAAAACAAATAATATCGTTATTGTATTTACCGGACATTCCATTTGATTTCTTCCTTCATAAATCAGTGAACTAAAGATAAATTTTAATTTGAATCATAAAATTGCCATAGGTTCCTCACTAATACTGCTTAAAATTATCAGCTTAACTCCAAGACAGTTGGACTTGGACCCCCGTCGCTACCAGAGCTAAGCATTGTCTGCCCCCACTGCGGCCTCGCGCAGCTCAAAGATGTTAGCTGAACGTTTGCGATACAGCTTAAAACATCGCTTCTGGCTCACAATCGATTAGACACCAAACATTCACATACCAAAATTATACATCACACCTATCACTACCTCACGGTCCGGTGGACCAAAATTTCACAGGTGAAGTGATGCCAGTGATATTGCTGAGACTGGGAAATTTTACTTTACAAAAACAATATTTTGAAAGGAAGATGTAGGAAGGTGAATATAAAAATTTGAAGATACAATACGAGGCCGCAAGTAATAATAAAACTCCACATGATAAAAAATAAGTACAAATCATTGCTTGACAATAACAGTTGCATAACTGAAAATAGATACAAATCATTGCTTGATATAAACATTTTGGTACAAGTGTAATATATGCGAAATATTAGGGTACCCTCACTTTACTGCACACTGCATTACATGTGTAAACCCTTAGTACAGAGAGCTGATAGAATACAAATAAGCACTGCACATAGTAGTGCCCAAACTGCAAAGAAAATGTTTATCACCACCCTAGGTTATAGCACAAAAAAGTGTCCTAAGAGCAGTAAACCTGTATATAACTGCCAACTATAAGCCTGTAGGCAAACTATATGACACAGTGAGGGAAAATCTTCCAGTCCGACAGACAATGACAGTGTAAATATTATTTGGAAATCATAGTGAGACAATCTTGTAGATCCACGGCACTGTCATCAGAAGTATTTGTCAGAACAGACCAGTGCAGGACAATCTTGCAGTCCCACTGGTACCAACATGAGAAGTATTTGACAAAACTGACCAGTAAAGGACAATCTTGTAATCCACTGGCACCAACATAAGACGTGCTTAATATCACCTGCCAGTGCAGGACAATCTTGCAGTCCCACTGGCACTGGCATCAGAAAAATGAGAAGGTAGCAAGCTCAGAATGGGCTAAGAAAATAGTCCATCCACACTGTACCAAGAACTTAACCACGCATTATAAACAAGTCTCCACAAAACCTCCACAGTATGTGTATTCTTAAGTGCAGTACAGGCTAATCACAAGCCAAGGTATAATCAAATAAAATATGACAGCTAACAGTGGCTCCCAATGCAAATATTTCAATATCTGTGCCGAGTACAAATAAAGTACAAATGCTTCATATAAAACAAGAAGTTATGTCCGGGTAATGAAATAGAATGGTGAACTGGCATACATTTACATCGAGAAACAAAATGAGAAATAAAATACCAGAATACAGTACATTTGAACACTGGCGAAACGGCTTAAAAATAAGCAAATAATCAAGGTAGCAATATCAACAAAAACAGGAACACATATTAAGTGCAATACACCATAGTACAGACAAATGAGATGAGAAACCCCGTTATATTCAGTGGAATGTGCAGTATGAGCAGAATCGTTGAATACAAAGTTAGAGTGGTGGCATGTGAAAAATAGTTATCAAGAGCAAAGTATATCACATTCGCTAACATGACTAACACAGTTCCATAAAATTGTTGTTGTATGCATTCAGAGAAGTGTGCAAATATAGTTGCTTTATGACAAGGTTTCATATGATTGCAAAACATCTCTATGTTAACATGAAAATTATATATGCTAATATCTAGGATAACTAACTCTGCAGGGTAAACACACATATGGGAAAAAAATTTGCTCCACTAACTACGGGAACAAATAACACATGAGGAGAAAAGGGAAGGTTTGTATAGTGCACAAGGCCTATTGTACCTGTGGAAAGAAGTAATTTAAAGTCATGAGGAGAAGAGGGAAGGTTTGCATAGTGCACTACACCTATTGTACCTGTGGAGAGAAGTAATTTAGTCATTCGTCATGCGTCAGTCAACATTGCAACAAGAAGAATTTGGCCAAAATAATCAATATATGTCAGACTTGACAAGATAAATATTATCACATAGCAGAAAAAGAGAATTTATGTATCCAACCACAAATCACCATAGAGAAAATGAAATCAAGTTTAGCAGAGCAGCAAATCACTTAACAAGTAACTCTAATCTCATATCTCTATACCAGAACATTATAAGGGCTCATTGTAATACTAGAAATACATACAGAATATCATAAACATTATACCATTTGCTGACAAAGGCAGAGTCTGACTTATTCTCAATCTAGTAAGACCTTTTAAAAATGGATTAGTACAAACTTTGAAACAGTGGTGTCACCGCCAGACACCACACTTGCTAGGTGGTAGCCTTTAAATCGGCCGCGGTCCGTTAGTATACGTCGGACCCGCGTGTCGCCACTGTCAGTGATCGCAGACCGAGCGCCACCACACGGCAGGTTTAGAGACGTCCTGGCACTCGCCCCAGTTGTACAGCGAACATTGCTAGGAAAGGTTCACTGACAAATACGCTCTCATTTGCCGAGACGATAGTTAGCATAGCCTTCAGCTACGTCATTTGCTACGACCTAGCAAGGCGCCACTACCAGTGGATATTGAAATGGAGATTATTTCTGTACAAGAGCGATGTACACCGATTATGGATTAAAGTTAAGTATTACAAGATTTTCGTACTTTATTGCAATTCTCAAGACATTGTCCTGTTCCAGACCTCACACCGGTCTGCGTGTATTTAAACGCGTGCATTTCGGCCTCCTCTAGCAACACGGTGTCGGCTCTTCTGCCAACACGTCACATGGCGACGAGTCTGAAAAGAGTCTAAAAAGGGTCTTCTTCATTATATTTGCTTAAATTACTTGTGTCATGGCCTCGCCACAATCTCCAGATGTACTGTCCGAATTTTATCGCTTGCAGAATCAGCAGACACAGGCCTTATTGGATGCCCTTGGACAGCTCGTCCAGGGTCAACGAGCAATGCAAAACGATGCGGCAGCCGCCGCTTCACCGCTACCGCAGCCACAACACACAGTTGCACCACCTTTTCGTCCTTTTGATGCGGCACTGGAAAACTGGACAGAGTGGTCACGCCAATTTGGAATCCATCTCGCCGCCTACAGAATTCAAGGTAACGAGTGGCAGCCTTTTTTGTTAGCATCCGTCGGGGTGCACACGTACCGTGTGATATTGAAATTGTTTCCCCGATGCGACGTATCAACTCTGTCCTACGACGAAATTTTGTGTGCATTAGACGCCTATTTAAACGAATCAGTCAATGTCGTTGCAAAAAGGTATACTTTCTTTCTTACCAAACGTACGGCCGGTCAGACTAATAGGGAGTGGGTTGCAACTTTGCAAGGCCTTACTAGGGATTGCGCTTTTGAGTGTGAATATGGACTTCCTTATTCAGATACTATGGTACGTGATGCAATTGCACAGAACGTTTCTGATGTTCGTATCAGGGAACAGATTTGGAAACTAGTCAATCCCTCCCTTCAACAAGTGATGGACATATTGGATAGGCAAGACACACTTGACTTTGCTCAGGAATCATTTGAAACTTCGCCAGCTGTGTGTCACGTTAACCGGCCCGCAGGGCGCGCTGCACGGAACAGTAAACAGCCCTCGCGCCCGTCCGCACAGCTGCCGCCGAGCCCTCCGCTATGTGTGCCACACAAGCAAGCAAATGCAGTGCTCAAATCATGCCCGCGGTGTGCTACTAGACATTCGCGTGGGAATTGCCCGTTATGCCAGGCTGTTTGCCTTTTCTGTAATAAAAAGGACATGTTCAAAGTGTTTGCCAGAAAAAGCTTCGATCGGACACTAAAAACCATTCCAGGCCCTTTGCTTCGCGCCAGAATCGAACCAAGAGTACTCAGGCTCGTGAACCTTCGCCCACGGAAATTCATGTAGTTAATTCCACTCCACCCAGTGCCACTTTCTCTAACAGTGACAGTGTTCGTCCCACATATAGTGTGCGTCGACATCGCCAGAAATCGCGTCAAGTCGCAAGTGCTTCTGTACCAGTGTCTGTTCACGTTGCACGAGACAGTCGCTCTTGTCGTCAGCAGGACAGTAAACTTTTTGTAGACTTGGATATTCAAGGCAACGTGATACCATTCCAGGTCGATACCGGAGCTGCAGTTTCCTTGATCAATAAAGACACATACAAACAACTGGGCACACCTCCGTTGTGTGCCGCAACTGTTAAGTTAACTAGTTATTCTGGTCAGAAGATCCCTGTGTTAGGACAGTGCAGCCTTCTTGCCACATACAAGGGACAAACAAAACTTGTGTCTTTTTACGTCCTTCGTTCTTCTTCTGCAGTGAACTTGTTTGGTTTAGATTTATTTCAGTTGTTTAACTTGTCTATAGTAAATCAGGTCCTCTCAGTGAACCAGACTGTGCCTTCAGACAGTGTTTCTCGTCTATGTGCAGAATTTGCAGACATTTTTGCACCGGGCCTTGGTTGCGCTAAGAACTATGAAGCACATTTGGAACTGAAAGTAAACGCGCAACCGAACTTTTTTAGAGAGCGCAATGTTCCCCACGCATTGCGTGATGAGGTCGCAAGAACGTTAAACGATTTGGAATCACAAGGTGTAATTGAACGTGTGCAGGCTTCTCTCTGGGCATCACCCTTAGTCATTTTGCTAAAACCTTCCGGAAAATTGAGACTTTGCATGGACTTCAAAGCAACGGTGAATCCCCAACTAGTGATTGCAACTTTTCCTTTACCCCGCCCGGAGGATCTTTTTCACAAACTGTGCCCGGGTACATATTTTTCGAAGTTGGACCTAGCCGATGCGTACTTACAAATACCAGTGGAAGACGAATCCCAGCGCGTTTTGGTGGTTAACACGCATCTTGGTTTGTACCGATTCAAAAGACTGCCATTCGGGTGTGCATCCGCCCCTGCATTGTTTCAGCAATATCTGCAAACTGTTTGTGTGTCGGTCCCTACTGCGGCAAACTATCTGGACGATATTGTGATCTCCGGAAAGATGGAAGAAGAACAGTTAGCCAATCTCAGAACATTATTTCAGGTCTTGCGACAAAATGGTCTTTGCTTGCGGAAGGACAAATGTGTGTTTTTTGCTCGTGACTTACCATATCTGGGACATGTAATCAGTGCCCCAGGCATCCATCGCAGTCCAGAACACCTCAGTGCCATACAGGACTTGCCTTCGCCGCAGAATTTGAAGCAGCTACAGAGTGTGCTGGGAAAAATAAATTACTATAAAAAATATGTGCGCCATGCCTCTTCCATTTCAGCTCCACTTCATAGCTTACGCCGTAAAGGTGTTCCGTTTGTCTGGACGACGGAATGCGAACGTGCCTTTTGCCAGTTGAAATCGGCGTTGCTTTCAAATACTTGCCTTACGCCATTCGATCCCCAGAAACCTCTTTTTGTTGATGGTAGATGCATCGGATTTCGGGATCGGTGCTGTGCTTGCGCACAAAGATGGATCGCATGATCGCCCTGTTGCTTTGCGTCCAAATTGCTCTCGTCTGCGCAAAGAAACTATTCACAGATCGAGAAAGAAGCTTTGGCTCTCGTATTTGGTGTTACTAAGTTCCATGATTTCTTGTATGGTCGTCACTTTACCATCATCACAGACCACAAACCTTTGACATCGCTTTTTCATCAGAACAAGCCTGTACCTCCACGTACAGCGCAGAAATTCATTCGCTGGTCAATTTTCCTCTCGCAGTACCGCTATGATATCTGGTATCGGTCCACTGCTAAGCACGGAAACGCCGATGCGTTGTCCCGTTTGCCTGTTGCTGAGGATAGAGCATTCGATTCCTCCGAACTTGCTTGCATGTTCATTGATTCGGAAACCGATAACGTGGTCGAATCGTATCCGATTGATTTTTGTCGTGTAGCTACAGCCACAGCTGCTGATCCTGTCTTTGCTACCGTTTTGCGTTTTGTTGCTACGCAACGGCCCTTGTCGAAATCACGGATCGGGGATCCGTTGGTTCGCCGACTTTTTGCTCACAAGGAGAGACTTTTTGTTCGACGTGGTGTTTTGCTGTTGCGTTCTGATAATGATCAGTCCCGGGTCGTGGTCCCACGTTCGTTACAGTCCTCTGACTTGCAGCTTCTCCACCAAGGACATTGGGGTATAGTGCGCATGAAACAACTTGCTCGTCAGCAGTGTACTTGGTTCAGAATCGATGCTGCGATTACGAATATGTGCTCTTCTTGCATGGCGTGTGCCGAACAACAATCCCCACCACCGCGGAAATTCTTTGCATGGCCGAAAGCCACTTCCCCTTGGCAACGAGTACACATCGATTTTGCTGGTCCATTCTGGAATGTTCGATGGTTGGTTGTGGTAGATTCATTCAGTAATTTTCATTTTGTTGTACGGATGTCTTCCACGACGTCAGAATTTCAGTCATTCTGCAAGGCCAATGGTATTGAACATCTGACGTCCGCGCCGTTTTCGCCTCTGTCAAACGGTGCCGCTGAACGTTTGGTCCGGACTTTCAAGTCACAGATGTTGAAGTTGAAAGAGTCGCAATCTCGGGAGGACGCGTTATTGCTCTTCTTGTCCTCGTATCGCTCTCAGCCCCGAGATGGTCGCTCGCCGGCTGAGTTGCTCCACGGTCGTCCTCATCGAACCTTGATGTCTTTGCTGCATCTGGCGCATCAGGTTCCTGTGCTGCGGCAGCCACCTGCTTTTGCTCCAGGCGACGTTGTATACTATCGCCACTATCGAGATTCACGGCGTTGGCTCGCAGGGCGCATTCTTTGCTGCCTCGGCCGCGCTAAGTATCTGGTTTTGGGGCCTCTGGTGAGGTGCGTCGGCATCTCAATCAGTTGCGCCTCTGTCGTCGCACGGGTTCTGCCGCTCCCCGTCTGCTTTCAGCGACGGTGCCGTCCGGTCAGCGCCCTGGGGACCCATCTACTGGCTCGCCTCATCCCCAGGTGTTACCGACGCTGCCTTCCATTTTGCCCCATGGCGACGCGCCGCCGCCGCCGCCTGTTCTCCCGCCGGCGCCGGCCGCAGTGGACGCGTCACTGCAACCGCCGGGCGCCTCCCTGGGTCACGCGCCGCCGATCCCTTACCGTGAACAGCTGTCCTCCGACATGGAACTCTTGCCCGCTTCTTAAACACCACCGTTCGCCGATTTGCGGCGGAGGAATTTGGTGACACCGCCAGACACCACTCTTGCTAGGTGGTAGCCTTTAAATCGGCCGCGGTCCGTTAGTATACGTCGGACCCGCGTATCGCCACTGTCAGTAATCGCAGACCGAGCGCCTCCACATGGCAGGTCTAGAGACGTCCTGGCACTCGCCCCAGTTGTACAGCCGACATTGCTAGGAAAGGTTCATTGACAAATATGCTCTCATTTGCCGAGACGATAGTTAGCATAGCCTTCAGCTACGTCATTTGCTACGACCTAGCAAGTCGCCATTACCAGTGTATATTGAAATGGAGATTATATCTGTTCAAGAGCGATGTACACCGATTATGGATTAAAGTTAAGTATTACAAGATTTTCGTACTTTATTGCAATTATAACGACTCCATTTCTTACTAGGCTAATTACTGTTTAGCTCTACAGGGCCATTATACTGAAATGTTTCCTCACACCAACTAGTATTGTCTTTCTATTTGTGTGAGTAACTGTATGTTCACTGTTGTGGGTAAATACGTACAGCGTACACAGGGCGGTGTGTGAAACTGATGGCGATTACACGCTTCCGCTGTTGTAGAAATCTGCTCCAGATGCTGCAGATACCGTGTTGAGCTGAAAGTGGTAACCAAAATACGGAGAAATATTCTTCGGGGGTCTGTTGCATAGCAATCAGATTGCTTTCAGTTCTGAGAAATGTCCAGTTACTATTGTGGATTTGAATGATACATGAAGTGACTTCTTTTCCGAAGAAAACATCGAACTATTTCACTAGAACTAAACGCTCCCGTCGGAACTGTTCTCAACTGGTGTTTATTAGTAAATCACAATAGCAGTACATCGCTGGGTGTATAATAAGACGTACCTTCTTGAAATGAAAAATATTTTATTGTTCTATTAACTGATTTCCTTCCATATGCACTTATATTTTACAATGTCAATCAAAAACTCGCATTGGCGTCGATTTTTTACATCACAAGAATGGCTCTCCTCTACTAAAATTACTCTTAACCAGAACAAACAAAAACTATATCCTAAGAATAATTATGTGAGCGCTGTCCGCCACAGAGTAATAAACAATATCTTTGTCTCTCTCTCGCACTGTCGCAGCAAGTTACATCATACATGATGTACATGATACATCATATATGCCCCTCTTGTGGACGAACGTTTTTGGGCAAAAACAAACACGAGCGTTCACACAACACTATATCGGTGATTGTTTATGACGCTGTATTAAAGTCCACTGGAGTATTAATGTCCACTGTATTTCTTATGATATTTTGGTAGTAGTGAATGACTATCTAAACGTAAATTATAGATTTGGGTGCATATACTGCTGACAAAGGCTGTGCTGAATTCCTGATGCAGCATATATGCATAGCTTACATGCTTGCTTTTATTCATTTGTCGAGGATGGCATGAGATGTGATCAGAAACCTTTTTTATCATCATTCAAAGCTTCTGTCACTCGCCTTGGGATGTCTCAAACGGATAATCTAGCCATTCGGCCAAGCCCCACAAAGGAAAACCAAGGAAAACCTCGGGGTAGATTTACCATCCTCGTATTTCTCATTTGCAAGGATAGTTAATTGAATTACAATGGAAAATAAAAAAATATTTACAATATGGATTTTTTTTGTTGAATGAATTTAACACTGTTCACAAAAGAAACACAACACTGTTAATCTTCTGGGTCTTTAGGTGAACCGTCGACGCGTTGGTTTACGTCCATCTACGATTC
This sequence comes from Schistocerca serialis cubense, assembly GCF_023864345.2. Lineage (NCBI taxonomy): Eukaryota > Metazoa > Arthropoda > Insecta > Orthoptera > Acrididae > Schistocerca > Schistocerca serialis. The sequence continues at coordinate 43,090,280 of NC_064647.1, read as the reverse complement.
CCTTCTATCAGTCATCTCCGGGTAACTGATTGAATTCTATTCCCATTTCACCGTCTCCTCGTGGGTATTATGGTTTTCCGCATATGGTTAACATGAAAATAAGAGTCAGTGTAAGTTCCGTGGAAAAGGTGTTTGATCTATGCTGAGCTGAAATAGAATCTAATCTAAAGTTCTTTCTAATTCTCTGTCCTGAATTCGAAATATTCGGAAGTCGTAAGGTGTTCTTCATTTCTATCAACAACCCTAGAATGCACTATACACAAATCCAACTGGAGCTGCCGTGTCAACTTATGCTCGTCATCTTTCAGATGGACTTTAACACTTGTTGATGGGCTTATAACTGAAAGGCATTCGCTCAGTTGGTAACTTCACGAGCAACAATTGATATAACATAATTTACATACACAGGTATGTTACAACAATAGTACAATTCTAAAGACAATTTTCATCACAAAAGATTGAAACAAAGTAATAGGTGTCCTTTTAAAACTGAGAACGGGTTACCCCTTCCGAACAGCATGACTTCAGTTCAGCGAGTAAAAAAGCAAATACAAACATACATTGAGATTGTTAAGTTGACATAAGAAAAAATATCTTGCCATAGACCACATTCATTTGAGTCACTAACCCATGGTCATTATGCATTGTGAAACCTGATTGAAATTACTATCTACTAAATAAAAATTTTTTAAAAGAAATCATTCATACTATAGCTAAATTCTCTGCATACTGAAAAGAAAACTTATCCTTACAGTGGAAAACCTGTACATAATGTCTGCATATCTCTCGTACAGTATGCCTGAAAAGAAAAACTAACTACTAAATTGCAAAAAAAAAAGAAACTATCCTAAGTATGATTCATAGGTTTAATGAAAATTCTCTAATCAATATTATTTGATAAGAATAGTATTTTCAATATTCAGAACCTTCAGTCATCATGAAATTGCTTTAACAAGTGATGAGGATACATTCCTTTCACCTTTCCATTCTTCACATCCTTCAAAACATTTCCGTTTCTATGTTTGTTCACATTGTTAGTCATGATTACACTTGTCGGGATTTTCGTTACCAAATTTCACGTTTTTCTGGAAATAATTCACCTGTGGGTTTGGTGAATTGTGTGCAAAAGGTTTGTTTCCATACTGTTTGTTGTTACTATTGTATTTGTTAGGTTGGTAACTTGGCTGGTTATAGCGCACACGTGATTCTTCGAACAGAATGTCTATTGAATCCAATGTGGCTAGAAAATCTTCCTCATGTTGTTCAGGCACATGTAGAAGATTTTCCTTAACTTCAAGTGGAAGTTTGCCCATTAATATTCGAATGATATCCTGCGTCGGGATTGGTTCATCCCAGTATTTGCTTTTATTTATATACTTCTCGAAATACTTTCTTAAAGATCCATTTTTGAAAGAAAAAGGTTGTGGGTCAAAAACTTCCTTACGTAGTCTTTCTTGTACACCTTTATTCCAGTATTTGTGCAAGAAAGCGCGTTCAAATTGGTCATAATCTTGACACCAATCGGATGCTTCTGACGCCCACATCGATCCATCTCCATGTATGAATCCTGCAACGTACATAATTTTTTGTTGCTCAGTCCACATTCGCGGCAATATCCCTTTAAATTGCTTGATAAATACCACGGGATTGATCGACTTCCTTTCGGGAATAAATATCTGGAATTGACGATATTTAAGCATTTTTTCTTCATTCATAGTCACAGGTGTATTCTGGTGGCTACTACGCGGTGAATGATAATCTCGATAATTTGTTTCTGGTTGATTATGTAAATATGCACCAGTACATGGATATTGTTGCATGGATTCGGTTTCACTGGTTTCATCAGGAATAATGTCTGCTTTTGATGAACTGCAAGTAGTATGTGCCCCTCTAGTATTAACTAGACCCTGCTGGCATGCTTTTAATGTATTTTCTATCTTTGCTTTCCAAGCAGGAAATTCATCTCCTATATTCTCCTTAATCTCTTTAACTTCTGCTTTAAGTTGTTCTTGTGCAGCTTCGTTGTTAACTTGCACGTTAGAAACCGTTTCTTTCAAGGTTTTGTCAACATAATTTCGCACTGTCTCGGTTTGGTCTTTCGCCCAATCTTCAATGTCCTTAGAAAATGCGATCTTATGTTCATTGAAAAGTTTCTCTATGTGTTTCTCGCCTTCGAGACTGAGAGTGTCTATCCTCCGAGTAAGCTCAATGACAGCTTGCTCGTTATCGTGCTTAATTGTATTCACGTCTTGCGCAATAGTGTTCTGTACGTGAATAACTTCTTGCACTTGATGATTTAGTGTATCTTGACGACATAAGATGTCTTCGTATTTGTTTGTTAATTCCTGATACTGTTGTTCTTGTGTAACTATGAGTTGTGCCTGACTGGTAATCAAGTGACTCTGCTTTGTTTCCAAACTCTGGAATTTTTCAGTAATCTTATCATTTATTTCTCTTAGTTTATTAGATTGCTCCTGAGCCAAATTAAATTGCGCACTCTCCAATGCCTGGAATCTACGATTCATGTCGTTTGCAAACGTGGATTGTGCTGTTGCAAAATTAGATTGCGTGATTTCCAATGCTTTAATCCCTTGTGTTATGACAGTCAAACGTGACATCAGCTGGGATAACAAATCGGTATTCTCAGCAATTGGCGATTGCACTGGGCTTAATGAGGATTGTACCGACACAATTTTCGGACAGTCATTTCGTTTTCGCACGCGTCTGTGTCAGAGATGAAATTCATGTTGTTCGTTGGTTGCTGCATATTTCTCTGGACTTCTTTCGACATATGAATGTCGGAACTAGCAACCGTTTGTGTCGACGGCGTGAGCGCATAAATTACTGCTGGTTGCTCAGCCGTAATCGACATATCGCTAACTACGGCGGTATTAAATTCTGTGGCACTAGTTGACGATGCATTCACACTATTCAATTCATTTTGTGGCATTGTGATGCGTGCTTGCTTATTGGCTTTGAACATAGATCTCGTTATCACCATGTAAATGAGCAATTGACAGTTTCTCCTCTAAAAAAGTCCCACAAAAGTGACTATTAAACTTTTACACACGCAAAACGTTAATGTCCTAATGCTGTTAATGTACACTTTACAATGTGACACAAAAACTCGCAATGGCGTCGATTTTTTACATCACAAGAATGGCTCTCCTCTACTAAAATTACTCTTAACCAGAACAAACAAAAACTATATCCTAAGAATAATTATGTGAGCGCTGTCCGCCACAGAGTAATAAACAATATCTTTGTCTCTCTCTCGCACTGTCACAGCAAGTTACGCTGCATGATACATCATACAATTCTCAAGACATTGTCCTGTTCCAGACCCCACGCCGGTCTGCGTGTAATTAAACGCGTGCATTTCGGCCTCCTCTAGCAACAAGGTGTTGGCTTTTCTGCCAACACTTCAGAAACTTGATCAGGTGCAAAACCACGATAGATGGTCTGCCTAAGCGTTTGCCACATGATCAATACCTGAACGCTTACCATTTGCTTCTGTATGTACCGAGTTGACTGTATTGCTGCTGGAGTATACAGATCTATCACTCCATAACAAAATTATGGAAAGACGATGGCAAAAGAGAATACATTTACAAGCAAAATGTGGATCTGCAAAGGTAATTACACAGGATTATAATATGCTAATTGTAAAAAAATTGCAGGAATGAAGTTCACCATAACCATCGAAGAAAATATATGCCACAGTGTATAATGCAATTGCCTATAGGTAATAAACCAATTGGCACAACACCCTGCAATCTATCCAGATTAAGAGACAAATAAAGCATACTATTTCTGATTACAACATTCTTGAAAAGACAAAGTATAAGTATGGAAAATGATAAGACACAGGTTAGGTGTAGTAGTATCAGTTATGTGAGTATGTTATCTGTCGAGTTGTGTGTGTGTTACCTAATACATTCAGTACATATAAGAATATCATAGCTTCTGCAAGAACAGATAGTCAAGATAATGCAATAGGTTATTATTAGGCAAGCAAAAAGAATCACAGTATGTAGTAGTAATTAAACCAGAAATGCACCTTCCTGTAAGTTGCAGCATGGCTATAGCCTGTTGTGTTGCTCTCAAACAGAAAATAATTATCTAGTATATCCAGGATTGCATAAAAATCTCAAGAAAGTGACAACTGCATATCATATAAAAGAAACTTTAGTGAAATAGCAAATAGCTGCAGAACAGTTACTATTGTCAACCAGCCATGACTGATCCAAACTAATCTTTTATCTTTTATACTTATAAACCAGAAATATTATGACTTGAAATAAAATCGACTTCAACGAAAACAGGGTACCTAAGCCTTAGTCATTACCTCAATATTATTCATCGTCATCTTCATCATCATCATGAATTGTAATCATATACCTCATTAAATTTCATCAGAAATGATCATCATCAAACATCTAAATCTGCAATAAACTTCATAATACAACACATCTGAAATCTAGCAAAATAAAATTACATGTTCTGTCTACATTAGTTGTCTCACACACGCGCATCTCATAGCCATAAGTATAAAACAGCCAATACTGTAAAAACAAAAAACACTTGCAATGCCAATAGATCCTGAGAAAAATAAATTGTATCTCTGACCAAATATTCCTTCTGATATCAGACAAAAATATATGAAAGCAACAGACTGTGGATAGCATCAAACAAATGGTAGACAATTCTCCTGAGAAACAACAAAGTACATCTGTGGTGTCACCGCCAGACACCACACTTGCTAGGTGGTAGCTTAAATCGGCCGCGGTCCATGTAGTACATGTCGGACCCGCGTGTCGCCACTGTGATCGCAGACCTAGCGCCACCACCAAGGCAGGTCTCGTGATACGAGAGTGGACTCGCCCCAGTTGTACGAGAACTTAGCTACCGCCCAGTTGTACGAGAACCTAGCTACAGCCCAGTTGTACGAGAACCTAGCTACCGCCCAGTTGTACGAGAACCTAGCTACCGCCCAGTTGTACGAGAACCTAGCTACCGCCCAGTTGTACGAGAACCTAGCTACCGACCAGATGTACGAAGCCTTTCTCTCTCATTAGCCGAGAGACAGAATAGCCATCAGCTAAGTTAATGGCTACGAACTAGCAAGGCGCCATTTGTATCAGTGCCTATAGCTTACGAGTATTCAAGAGAGATGTATTCCAAGGACTAATAAAAAGATAAGTAATAAGCATCTACATACTTTTCTTCTTATTCATTTATAAGTTCTCATGTTCCAGATTTCACGCCCGTCTGCTTTAGCCGTGCATGCCCTATCGGCTACAGCGTTAGTCTAGAGTTCCTTTTCAGCCATCTCAACTTCACGGTGTCGGCCCAGCTACCGACACAACATTTATTGGCGACGAGCAAAAGAGTTTGTATTAATTCGTTTGCAACATTGGCGACGATTTAAAGTGTTTTCTGATTGCTTACGTTTAATTGTGTCATGGCTTCGCCACATTCTCCAGATGTACTGTCCGAATTTCATCGCTTGCAGAATCAGCAGACGCAGGCGTTACTGGATGCCCTTGGACAGCTCGTCCAGGGTCAACGTACCATTCAAACCGATGCGGCCGCCGCCGTTTCTTCGCTACCGCTGCCACTAAACGCTGTTGCACCTCCCTTTCGACCATACGTGGCAGCCGATGAGACGTGGCAAGAGTGGTCTCGCCAGTTCAACTTCCACCTTGCTGCCTACAGAATTCAAGGTAATGAGCGGCAGCCGTTTTTGCTTTCTTGTGTCGGTGTGTCCACATACCGTGTGATAGTGAAATTGTTTCCCCGACGCGACGTAGCAACTCTGTCCTACGAGGAACTTTTGTCTGCATTAGATGCCTATTTCAAAGACACAGTTAATGTGGTTGCAAAACGGTATACGTTCTTTCGTACAAAACGTATGGCCGGTCAAACTAATAGGGAGTGGGTAGCAACATTGCAAGGACTTACTAGGGACTGTGCCTTTGAATGTGACTGTGGTCTTTCTTATTCAGATACAATGGTGCGTGATGCAATTGCACAGAACGTTTCTGATGTTCGCATACGGGAGCAAATTTTGAAACTAGTTAATCCCTCCCTTCAACAAGTGATAGACATATTGGATAGACAGGACACACTTGACTGTGCTCAGGAATCTTTCGAAACTTCGCCAGCCGTGTGTAACATTAACCGGCCCGCTGGACGCGCTGCGCGGCCCGGTAACCGGGCCTTGCGCACGTCGACACAGCGACCGCCGCGTGCTAAGCCAGGTGTGCCGCGCCAGCCCACAAATGCAGTGAAATCATGCCCGCGGTGTGCTACTAGACATTCGCGTGAACATTGCCCGTCACGCCAAGCTATTTGCTTTTTCTGCCATAAGAAAGGACATGTTCAAAGTGTTTGCCAGAAAAAGCTCAGATCCGACAATCACAATCATTCCAGGCCCTTTGCTTCGCGCCGGAATCGAACCCAGGACACTCAGGCTCGTGGACCTTCGCCTATGGACATTCATGTCGTTAATTCCGCTTCGTCCAGTGACACTTTCTCTAACAGTAACTGTGTTCGTCCCACAAAAACTGTGCGTCGACGTCGCCGGAAATCACGTCAATTAGCAAGTGATTCTGTACCAGTGTCTATTCCAATTGCACAAAACAGTCGCTCTTGTCGTCAGCAGGACAATAAACTTTTTGTGGACTTAGACTTTGAAGGCAAAGTGATACCATTCCAGCTCGATACCGGAGCTGCAGTTTCATTGCTCAATCATGACACGTACAAACAACTGGGCAAACCTCCGTTGCGTTCCGCAAATGTTAAGCTAACTACATATTCCGGACAGACAATTCCTGTGTTAGGACAGTGCAGCCTTCTTGCAACATACAAGGGACAAACAAAACTTGTGTCATTTTACGTTCTTCGTTCTTCTTCTGCTGTGAACTTGTTTGGTCTAGATTTATTTAAGTTGTTTAACATGTCTATTGTAAATCAGGTCCTATCAGTGAATCAAACTGTGCCTTCAGACAGTGTTTCTAGTGTATGTGAAGAATTTGCAGACATTTTTGCACCGGGCTTCGGTTGCGCTAAAAACTATGACGCACATTTGGAACTGGAAAGAACTGACGGTAAACGCGCAACCGAAATTTTTCAGAGCGCGCAATGTTCCCCACGCATTGCGTCAGGAGGTCGCAAGAACATTGAACAATGTAGAATCACAAGGTGTGAGTGAATGTGCGCAATGCCTCTTCCATTTCAGCTCCGCTTCATCGCTTACGCCGTACAGGTGTTCCGTTTCTCTGGACGACGGAATGCGAACGCGCCTTTCGCCAGTTGAAATCGGCGTTGCTTTCTAATACTTGCCTTACGCCATTCGATCCCCAGAAACCCCTTTTGTTGATGGTAGATGCATCGGATTTCGGGATCGGTGCTGTGCTTGCGCACAAAGTTGGCTCCCATGATCGCCCTATTGCCTTTGCGTCCAAATTGCTCTCGTCTGCGCAAAGAAATTATTCACAGATAGAGAAAGAAGCTTTGGCTCTCGTGTTTGGTGTTACTAAGTTCCATGATTTCTTGTATGGTCGTCACTTTACCATCATCACAGACCACACACCTTTGACATCGCTTTTTCATCCGACCAAGCCTGTACCTCCACGTACAGCGCAGAAATTCATTCGCTGGTCTATTTTCCTCTCGCAGTACCGCTACGATATCTTGTATCGGTCCACTGCTAAGCACGGAAACGCCGATGCGTTGTCCCGTTTGCCTGTTGCTGAGGATAAAGCATTCGATTCTTCCGAACTTGCTTGCATGTTCATTGATTCGGAAACCGATGAAGTGGTCGAATCGTTTCCGATTGATTTTCGTCGTGTCGCTACAGCCACAGCTGCTGACCCTGTCCTTGCTACTGTTTTACGTTTTGTTGCTACGCAATGGCCTTTGTCAAAGTCTCGGATTGAGGATCCGTTGGTTCGCCGATTTTTTGCTCACAAGGAGAGACTTTTTGTTCGACGTGGTGTTTTGTTGTTGCGTTCTGATAATGATCAGTCCAGAGTCGTGGTCCCCCGTTCGTTACAGTCCTCTGTTTTACGGCTTCTTCACCAAGGACATTGGGGTATAGTGCGAACGAAACAACTTGCTCGTCAGCACTGTACTTGGTTCGGAATCGATGCTGCGATTACGAATATGTGTTCTTCGTGCCCGGCGTGTGCCGAACAACAATCCGCACCGCCGCGGAAAGTCTTTGCGTGGCCAAACGCCACTTCCCCTTGGCAACGCTTGCACATTGATTTTGCTGGTCCATTCTGGAATGCTCGATGGTTGGTTCTGGTCGACGCCTTCAGTAATTTTCCTTTTGTTGTCCGGATGTCTTCCACGACGTCCTCCGCCACCATCCAAGCGTTGTCTGCTATCTTTTGCATTGAAGGTCTTCCGCAGACTATTGTTTCCGACAATGGCCCACAATTCATGTCCGCAGAATTTCAGTCATTCTGCCAGGCCAATGGTATTCAACATCTGACATCCGCGCCGTTTTCGCCTCAGTCCAACGGTGCCGCTGAACGATTGGTCCGGACTTTCAAGTCACAGATGTTGAAATTGAAAGAGTCGCATTCTCGGGAGAACGCATTGTTGCTCTTTTTGTCTTCGTATCGCTCTCAGCCCCGCGATGGTCGCTCGCCGGCTGAGTTGCTACACGGTCGTCCTCATCGCACCTTGATGTCTTTGCTGCATCCGCCGCATCAGGTTCCTGTGCAGCGGCAGACTCCTGCTTTTGCTCCAGGCGACGTTGTATTTTATCGCAACTATCGAGGTTCACGGCGTTGGCTCGCAGGGCGCATTCTTCGCTGCCTCGGCCGCGCGATGTATTTGGTTTTGGGGGCCTCTGGTGAGGTGCGTCGGCATCTCAATCAGCTGCGCCTCTGTCGTCGCTCGGGTTCTGCCGCTCCCCGTCTGCTTTCAGCGACGGTGCCGTCCGGTCAGCGCCCTGGGGACCCATCTACTGGCTCGCCTCATCCCCAGGTGTTACCGACGATGCCTTCCATTTTGCCCCATGGCGACGCGCCGCCGCCGCCGCAGCAGCAGCAGCAGCAGCCGCCGCCGCCGCCGCCGCCGCTTGTTCTCCCGCCGGCGCCGCCCGCATTCGACGCTTCGTTGCAGCCGCCAAGCGCCTCCCAGGGTCACGCGCCGCCGATCGCTTCCCGTGACCAGCTGTCCTCCGCCATGGAACTCCCGCCCGCTCCGGACCACATGACGTCATCGCGCGTCGGCTACCCCGACGCAATGGAAATTGATCCTTCGGTCCCTCCTGTCTCTTTACGGGCGCATACACCGCATGTTGACGTGCACCCTGGACTAGTTTTTCAGGCGTTTCCTAGCTCCCCTCGGACCGAATGGCCGGGTGCGGGTGGCACAGCCTCGCCTGTTGTTAGGATCCCCACCTCATCGCATACGTCAACATGTGGTCCTCCCCACGGCGGGCGGAAGCCTTATCACACAACCGTTCGCCGATTTGCGGGGGAGGAATGTGGTGTCACCGCCAGACACCACACTTGCTAGGTGGTAGCTTAAATCGGCCGCGGTCCATGTAGTACATGTCGGACCCGCGTGTCGCCACTGTGATCGCAGACCTAGCGCCACCACCAAGGCAGGTCTCGTGATACGAGAGTGGACTCGCCCCAGTTGTACGAGAACCTAGCTACCGCCCAGTTGTACGAGAACCTAGCTACAGCCCAGTTGTACGAGAACCTAGCTACCGCCCAGTTGTACGAGAACCTAGCTACCGCCCAGTTGTACGAGAACCTAGCTACCGCCCAGTTGTACGAGAACCTAGCTACCGACCAGATGTACGAAGCCTTTCTCTCTCATTAGCCGAGAGACAGAATAGCCATTAGCTAAGTTAATGGCTACGAACTAGCAAGGCGCCATTTGTATCAGTGCCTATAGTTTACGAGTATTCAAGAGAGATGTATTCCAAGGACTAATAAAAAGATAAGTAATAAGCATCTACATACTTTTCTTCTTATTCATTTATAAGTTCTCATGTTCCAGACTTCACGCCCGTCTGCTTTAGCCGTGCGTGCCCTATCGGCTACAGCGTTAGTCTAGAGTTCCTTTTCAGCCATCTCAACTTCACGGTGTCGGCCCAGCTACCGACACAACAACATCCAAATAAAAGAATAAGTCCAAAGTTACAGGACAAGAGAAGACAAATAGGTTGAATTGATATCAGTTCGGTAGCAATCCAGATCACAGTGTCAGTGTGTTGTTTGTAAACCTGTGTATGTGTGTCCTATTCATAGAACTCTTTGACAAGTTACAAAATCAGAGAAAATTGAACATTATAAACAAAGTAGGCTGTGATCATACCAATCCAATAGTACACAAATTCTCAATGTAGGTACGTTGTCAATAATGCTTTGTGAATGCGTCCTATTTGTGAAATTCTTTGACATTTGTGTTATGGTGTTCGCCCATACTATGTTTGGTTCTCAAACTTTCCACTTTTAAAACATTTTGATGACAAATACGACGAATTCTGTATGGTCCGTTATAGCAAAGAAAGAGTTATTTGAACAAACGTTTTCTTTTATGAGAGAATGTCTGTGATCTGACGAGTACTTTTTGACCTACCTGAAATGTTCGTTTGATTCCGGAAGACTGCTGGCATTGAATCCTCTTTTCTGCAGCTCGTTTGATGTTTCGTAAATCTATTTCCACAATTTGATGGTGTCGTGAGCAATGTGACTTAGGTATCGGTACAAGTTCTCTCTATCAGGTGGCATTTGTTTTTCAGTACGAGGTACAGAGAAAGTAAGGTAGAAGCGTTGGGAATATAGTTGATAACATCCTGAAATGTGCAAATATATTTGTCCCAATCTTTGTGTTTCTTGTGGCTGTACAATCTGCATAGTTTACGTATCTCTTTCAGCTGGATTTGATGAAGCATGATAGCGGGAAATATAAATGGATTTGCTTTTCCTGCTCGACACAGTGCGACTCCAGTAACTTCATCTAAGTTACCATTGTCTAAAATGTCCTTGTCAAAGTGACCAACTTCTGTTAAAAAATTCTTAACAAAGGTGGCGGACACTGTTTTGCCAGTAGTTTTACGCAAAGGTGTGAATGAAACAAATTTCGTAGTGAGGTCCACACCTACAAAAATATAAGAGAGGCCTTGTCTGATGGTAACAATAGGACCGTATGAGTCAACGGCTGCTAGATGACGTAATTTCACAGGAATGATCGGATACAACTGAACATAAAGGGAAGATGTTGTTGTCTTGGCTTTCTGACATAATTTACGCTTCATATGGACACAACGAATGCGTTTCTCCATATTAAAGAAATACGACGTTTGACGAAGAATGAAAAAGCAATTGCGGGCTCCATAATGAGCGTAACTGAGATGTATGTAACATATAAGTTTGCTAACTAGACGCTCGGTAATGCAGACAAGCCAGGTCAGATGTTAATCGTTTGAACAAGATGTTATTCCGAACGAGATAATAGAGTCTGATAGAAGGTCTGGACTTGTCACGCCATTGCCGTTTGATGCCTTTCCAGATCAGATCCTTGTCTTGCACTTTAGCAATGTCGGTCATCGCCGAAGAAATAAAGTTTTAGAAAGCTACTTGTTAAATGTATAAGACACCGAAGCTGGCGTGACAAAATTCTGTTGAAGAACCAGACGGAGTATCACCAAGTGAGCGAGATAATGCGTCAGCGACCATATTTCAACACAGGAAATGTAGATGAATGTAAAGCAAAATTCTTGTAAATACGAAGGGCGTTCAAAAAGTTTTGCACACTCGTCTCCATTTTTTGTATTTTTTGGAGGAGGAGAAAGAAATTGCCTTCGTGTCATGTGACTTTTATGCTTTTCAATTGGCTGAGGACAGAGTTTGTAGGATTGACATAACAGATTTTGCCAAACTCGTTTCCCTGTATTCTAGCTCCTAATTTTGGTAGGTTTTATGAGTAAAAATTTGTATGTGCTCTTGAAAAGGTACACCATGAGATGTAATTTATTGAAATATCATTCTGGGAAGTGAGGCACTGAATTAACATTTCTTCATCATACTTAAATTTTCCACTCTTTGTCACACATAGCAGGACTGCAAAGTGGCCGACGAACACAGATCAAAAAATTACCATAACTGACTGGAGCATATAACGCAATGGTGAAGTATGGCAGTTTTCATCAAACATTCACAAGTCAACTGGATGCAGCTCATAATATGTACACTTGATAGAACTGGAAAACACGTTAAAACATTTCAAGGTAACAAATGGAGACTTCGGTACGTTTCCTTGAAGTACAAAATCCAGACTGAAATTCATACAGTGTAATGCCTTTTTGATACCTACATCATCGCAGATCTGGCTGTACACCACTTAACACTTCTTGCTAAAGAGGTTTGGTTGATGTACAGGCATACGGAGCTCCCTCAAGTATTCACAGCAAGCAGATATATTATCATTTTATTATAAACTTCCCCAAGAAATCAGAGATGAAGTTAAGTTGCTTCTGGAATGCAATTTTTATCGCAGAATATGAACTCCAAAAACAATAGTATCGAAGTACCACTGTTGATCTGCCTGAGAATTATTTATGATACACAAGTATTAAGGTGCCCATATTGTATAATAACCAAACATAGTAAATTTACAAAAATAAACACAGAAACATATACATAAATACATCAGATATCATTCTCAAACACATAAATAAACGTACTAAAAAAATTAAACTCACTGAATGGTGAGCAAAAATGTGTCTTCCATGTGCAACAAAATTGAGAAATATGTTCTTGTAAGGTAGCTACATGTAAGATTTAGTGGAGTAGCAAAAATATAGTCAGATACAAATTCAGTACTCATTGTCCAGAGAAGAAAAAAAATCAATTAAAATTTTGCTGTTTCATTTCTGAGTAGATCTACTGTACCTATTCGATGTTGTAGTTTAGAAATAACAGTTTTTATCATTTTTCTCTTGAAAGACGGGATCGTCTGTCATTCTTTGCTCCTGCTTTGAAAATATGCGCTCACTGAGAACAGTGGTGGCGATAATACGAAGACGTCATTTCATTATTTCAAACAGTGGAGGAAACAACGCATGATTTTCTTTCCACCACAGAAATAGATCTTGTAATCTGGCACCTTCATATATTTATCAAACTCTATACACTTGCAGCACGTGGATTGTCTAAACTTTGGTTCAGCCCTCATACAGCTTGGTCAAAATCTTGCCAATTGTTGCCAGTGTTAGTGTTCAATGTGCTCACCACAACTGGTTTGGCTGGTGATGGACTGTCTGTAGAACACCAAGTTGGTTTTTGTCGTATTAAACAGCACGTGTTAATTATGGCGTCTTTCGTTTCTTTTAATCGATGCCCAGTTTATGGAAATCCGTGCTCCCTGAAGCGAGGATCCAGTAATGTCGCTCCACAAGCGACTGCTTTATCTGCAAACTTTTGAATGAGGCGGGTACAGATTCCATCCTCAAGTTTCGTAATTACTGTATTAAAGGCTTCGCTGCTGTAATCTTTTTCCGGCTCAGACAATGACTTTGTAAACCTTTTCTTAATAAGACAACTTTGACGGTTACATTTATTCCGCTGCTTTGTAAACCTTTTCTTAATAAGACAACTTTGACGGTTACATTTATTCCGCTGCTAGTGTCTGTTGTGACTTGCTCAAAAGGATATACTATTTCGTAAGATTTTTCAGTAACTGACTTGTCTTCATTGGACAGATTTGTTTGTGAATGCACACATTGAGGATGGCGAGGGTTATTTGCAAAGGCTCTTTAATTTTCAAAAGCCTGTCAAACATTTCATACATGGAATTCCATCTCATAGGGCAATCTTGCTTAGGCTCATTGCTTCTGAATATTTGCTTCTGAATATTGTGTAATTTCTCAAATGCTTGAGAACTCATTTCGAAAAATTCCACTATTGACTTCCCTTTTGCCCTTGTCTCTGTAGGTGGTTCAAGGCTTACTTGCACAATTAAATTCAGTGTATGTGCAAAACAAATTACATTTGCACAGCATCACTGCCTTCACCATATTAGGTGTTGTATCTGTAGTGCAAGCCATAATTTTATTCGTAATACCCGAAGTTGAAGATACATTTTGTAATTCACTGGAAATGTTTTCAGCGGTATACTAGTAATGGAATTTGAAACTAGATAAAAAATATGACTTCAGACTGTAGTTTTCATCAATGAAGTGAGCAGTCACTGCAATATAATTCTCATTTTTCACAGATGTCCATCCATCAATCGTAACACTGATGTAGGATGCAGCTTACTCGCACTAGTGTGTAGTCGAACACTTGCGAGAGTAAACTGCTAGAGAGGGTTTTTCTACTGGGAGGTACACAGTCGTCATTTAATAAATAAGTCATTTTTCTCAACTCTACACTCTCAACTACATTAAATGGAAGATATTCCTTAACAACATGTCTTAAAATCTGTTCGTCTATTTTTGCCCGTTTGGATGAAGGCACTGGTCTTGGCGAAAATCCAGTAATCTTTGTTTGTGTATCACATCTACCCAGATTCCTGAACTGTTGCTGTGGATGTTGAACTGGCGTCGTCACTGCCCAGATTCATAAGAACTGTTTACGAACAAGTTTCACTTAAATTACCTTTTGTATACTTACGTCAAAAATTTTTGTTTAAGCAAGAGGTTGAACTAATTTTAATGACAACACTGCCGAGCACAAGTTATACATCAATTTCTCAGGATTCATCTTCATAAAATAAGCCCACACCTGGCATCGTAAAGCCATAGCTGTAGACAGAAGAACCACCACGAGCGGAACTGGAGGTGAGAGCAAACTGCAGAGTCAACGGATTCGCTACTGGGATTTCCACATTCCATTACTATGGGTAATACACCCAAACTGCTAATTTCCATGCACACAAAAGGAATCATTGTGGAGAACAGGCACAATGACTATAGACTCACAAATAACGCCACGTAATTCGAATAAATAACAAAACATAACAGGAAAAATTATTGTTCCTCAATGTGTTTCGAACCATTACCATAAATTCACCATGCTTCCCAGTCCTTCCTATTCACCATTACACCAGCAGTTACCCGTCAAGCAGATTGCTTGAAATTATACATACATATATTTTGTGTCTATGTCTAAAAACTGCTACTCTACGTCTTTTTTATTCAAAATGTTGTAGGTTTACTTTTGTTTTTTTAATATGATTACTGTACATGAAAAACGCAGTGTATGTTATAAAAGATCTGTAATTTAACTGAATGATTTTAACTCATTTACTATTTTGAATGTGAATAGTTTGCGTCATTTTATTGTTTTGTTAGTGTTTATTAAACTACTGGCCGTTGAAATTGCTACACCATGAAGATGGCGTGCTACAGACGCGAAATTTAACCGACAGGAAGAAGATGCTGTGATATGCAAATGGTTAGCTTTTCAGAGCATTCACGCAACGTTGGCGCCAGTGGCGACACTTACAACGTGCTGACATGAGGAAAGTTTCCAACCCATTTCTCATACACAAACAGCAGTGACCGGCGTTGCCTGGTGATATGTTTTTGTAACGCCTCGTGTAAGGAGGAGAAATGCGTACCATCACGTTTCCGACTTTGATAAAGGTCGTATTGTAGCCTATTGCGATTGCGGTGTATCGTATCGCAACATTGCTGCTCGCGTTGGTCGAGATCCAATGACTGTTAGCAGAATATGGAATCGGTGGATTCAGGGGGGTAATACGGAACGCCGTGCTGGATCCCAACGGGCTCGTATCCCTAGCAGTCGAGATGACAGGCATCTTATCCGCATGGTTGTAACGGATCGTGCAGCCACGTCTCGATCCCTGAGTCAACAGATGGGGATGTTTCCAAGACAACAACCATTTGCACGAAGAGTTCGACGACGTTTGCAGCAGCATGGACTATCAGCTCGGAAACCGTGGCTGCGGTTACCCTTGATGCTGCATCACAGACAGGAGCACCTGCGATGGTGTTCTCACCCTCAACCTGGGTGCACGAACGGCAAAACGTCATTTTTTGGGATGAATCCAGGTTCTGTTTACAGCATCATGATGGTCGCATCCGTGTTTGGCGACATCGCGGTGAACGCACATTGGAAGCGCGTATTCGTCATCACCATACCAGCGTATTACCCTGCGTGATGGTATGGGGTGCCATTGATTACACGTCTCGGTCACATCTTGTTCGCATTGACGGCACTTTGAACAGTGGACGTTACATTTCAGATGTGTTACGGCCCGTGGCTCTACCCTTCAATCGATCACTGCAAAACGCCTCCATTTCAGCAGGATAATGCACGACCGCATGTTGCAGGTCCTGTGCGGGCGTTTCTGGATACGGAAAATGTTCGACTGCTGCCCTGGCCAGTACATTCTCCAGATCTCTCGCCAACTGAAAACGTCTTGTGAATGGTGGCCGAGCAACTGGCTCGTCACAATACGCCAGTCACTACTCTTGATGAACTGTGGTATCGTGTTGAAGCTGCATGGGCAGCTGTACCTGCACACACCATCCAACCTCTGTTTGACTCAATGCCGAGGCGCATCTAGGCCGTTATTACGGCCGGAGGTGGTTGTTCTGGGTACTGATTTCTCAGGATCTATGCACCCAAATGGTGTGAAAATGTAATCACATGTCACTTCTAGTATAATATATTTGTCCAATGAATACCCGTTTATCATCTGCATTTCTTCTTGGTGTAGCAATTTTAATGGCCAGTAGTGTAAGTAGATGTTACGCCATTTCAGAATGGGGCAGTAAATTAGAAAAGAAGCTTTATTTTCGGGAATCTTAAGCTTCGTGCTATTGTGTGTCAAAAAGATTTCGACACTCCTGAAAGTGTGATTCTTCAATTTCTCCAGTCGTATTTTATGACGAAATAAATCTCGGCTGAAGAGCCTGGTATGAGTGTGCATAGGACACAATAATTCGGCAGTCGACCACGTGCTTTGATGTATATGTGCGATGTATATCAGTGCACCTGGTAATGGCAACGTGGTCGATTGACGAAATATTATGTCCTATGCACACTCATACCAGGCTCTTCAGCCGAGATTTATTTCGTCGCTCCTGCAAGTTTTTAATGGAGTGGTATGTTAAATGTGTTCCAGTGTCTGTGCCGAGCCAGAGTCTCCTCCGAGACAGAGCGGAATGAAACATCAGTTTCGATACAATTACTCCGTTCCAAGCACAAGAAGATTGAAACAGCGTTATGTTGAAACAACGATACAGTTTCTGTCTGGCTCGAGATCGAATCTGTTTCCGTTACCCGAGACAGAGCGCAATGAAACATCACTGTTTCGAAACAGTGAACCATAGCCCTGAAAGGAACAAAAAAATGTACAGGAGATTGTTTAAGTGTGCACAGAACTGTTTAGAGTCTTTGAAAACGGAGTTATTCATACAACTCAGGTTTAAGGACATTGTGTCGACGATGTGGTGATAATAGGACGATGTTGATGGTGCGATGCCGATGGTAGAGCAGTCGGGTGAGAAGCTCCAAGACATCGGGATGGAATGGTGGTCGGTGCTAATGGTTGGTCAGGTGGTTAGATGCGAAGCTGTTAGTGAAGGACTGGAGGCTGGGATGGAACTACTGAGGTCTCACAGCCCCAATATAGAAGTTCTCGCGACATGCAGCAAGGTACAGAAGAATGAGCAACGACAACTACAGCGCCTGTCTGAAATAAAACGGGTTAGCGTTTAACTCACCCTAACTCGCTGCTGTGTGGAAACAGCCCACTTCGTTTCATGTTTGTACTTGCACTTCAGAGTGTCCAGCATTCAATAAAAAAGAACAGTCACAGCACGATGAAGACAATGCACACCGAGATATCAACGCAACACCAGATACGTTGTCCAGAGGTCCTCAGATACATTAAAAAATGACACTAGAACTCTTCAGAGAAGATTGGCCCAAACAGTCACATGTATACCAGCAATTAAGCAGAATGGATCACTGTCCTTGCATAGTAACACTAGTCCGCCTAACACCACAAAAACAACAACATCCCTGTCAATCGAGTTTCATTGTCAGACAGGACACATGCCTAAAACAACTCACAGGAACAAAGTTCACTGTCTTTATATCGGTGAAGGCGATTTCACTCAATTTCGAAGAATACTGTCCAGAATAGTCATTAGTTAGCATGAGACACAGTAATCGCGACAAAACACAAGACACAAAGTTACAGTACATTTTCAAATTTTACCTTTGCAGTCAAACAGCAACAATGGCTCTGAGCACTATGGGACTTAACATCTATGGTCATCAGTCCCCTAGAACTTAGAACTACTTAAACCTAACTGACCTAAGGACATCACACGACACCCAGCCATCACGAGGCAGAGAAAATCCCTGACCCCGCCGGGAATCGAACCCGGGAACCCGAGCGTGGGAAGCGAGAACGCTACCACACGAACACGAGCTGCGGGCAAAAACAGCAACAATGCTCCCCGTCTGTGATCTAATGTACATACATATATTCTCATAACCTGAGCAGCACGGAAAAAATTGTCTAACGATTAGAAGGTTCAAAAACACTAGAACACTAAACTAATAATGAACAAAAGAACAGGAAGAGTGATAGGATACCATATTCGGACGAAAGAGTCCACGAAACTCAGACACAAAATCATTAGCTTGCAGAAAATGATATAACCTGCAGAACAAAAAAAAAAAAAAAAAAAAAAAAAAAAAAATGCAGATTATCCTAGAAGTACTAACAACCGACAAGAAAATCAAGCATGGTGAAAGTAACCATAACTAAACCACATAGTTATATCCCTAAATCTGGACTGAAAGTTCACTCATTTTGTAACACCAGTTCATGGCACACAGTGGTGGCATATTATCAACACATACAATAGGAAACAAATTACGTAACTTTAATAACTACTTTTTGCGGATCATATAGTTACACAAGACATACATATAAAAAAATACACAGAATTACTTATAGAACATTTTTAACTCCTTATGAGTATACACACTCTTTATTTTCAATGTCTTTGGATATGCCAACAGATATGCACCTGGATATGGCAGTTTTATAATAACATATGGTCAATGGTATATTCATTGCCACTTCTTGGTCCTCTTCTCCAGAAGTGAAGATCTTGAATGAGATCTCAATAGTACCAAATCTCCAACATTATAATATTGTCTTCTCTTCAATCCCTCGTCGTGTCTCTTCTTTCTCATAAGAGTTTTCTCTTTAATGTTGAGGTGAGCATCACGAATGTATTCTTCACACAAGATCCTCTTTCGGGGTATCTTCGGTAATGTTTGCACCCATTCATTATTTTCTTCGGTATATAGGAGTAATTCTTCCGGAGTACAACCAGTGGTTGTATGCGGTAGTTTATTTTTGATTATAGTGAAGTCTTGCAGAAGATCAGTCCACTTGGTTTGCTTCGTTGAGCAGTAGGTTCTCATAAAACGATTTAACTCTCTTGAGCCGTGCTTGGATCGTGTTCGTGCCATGTCTCTCTTTTCTTTTACGTTCTTTTTCTACTGTACTGCCACCTCGTTTTATTAATTCAATTACTGGCGTTATTGAGTTGCTGCATTGCCTGCCCGTGAGGGGCAGCAGCAGCGATTATCGATATATGCCCCTTGTTTTAAATGCTGTCGGAGTACTGGCAGCGACTCTGTCGGTTGGTGTGGATCAGCCAGGAAATCTCCGCACGACGCAGTGGGCCGGGCCCGCTGTCGGTCTCTACGCAGTGTCGGAGTGTGTGGGAAGTGTTCCCATTGCTACGAGGTTCGTGGCTCACCGACCCAGGACATCAGAGTTGAGTGATTATTTCATTACCGAAGCCATTCTGTTCACATTGTACCATTGGTTTTCATGGTTGCCTGTTGGGGGTTTTCCCGTGAGGGACAGCGAGTATTCGAGTTGGCGGAAGTTTAACTGTATTTTGGTTACTCGAAGTCCAAGTGCACCAGCAGAATTTTCTGCCTTGTGGCCGTCAGCGTTCTGGTTATCTGCCTTGGCCGCTGACGTTGAATTCAGGCAGTGTCCTTTCCTCACCGTGTTGTCGTTGTACAACACGTGTGTGTAGTTTTGACTGCTTATGCATACTTGGTTGTGGACGGCTATGCCTTTGACGTTTTGGCACTGGAGTTCCTTGTCTACTGGTCGGGTGGAAAGCAAGTTGTCTTGTCGGTGGGTCCGTTGGCTGTCTCTTGGTTGTGTTGCCGGCGGATCGGATATAGCTGGGCCGACTACCTGTCTCCCCTAAGCGAACGTTAATATTTAATGCGCAGACCGACGCTCGGAAACTTGTGAGCACCGCTGGTTGTACTGCCTTTTCTTATTGGTGTTTGTGTATTTTAATGGCTCATAGCCGATGGTTTGAATTTGTATGCTTTTAGTTGGGTTTTAAATAATGGGCCCTCAGTCATTTTAAAATTGAAAATTTGTTACTTGTTAAGTCTTGCATTGTTTGGGCCTTCAGCCTCATTTAAAAAAAAATTAGTTAAGGATAAAGTCTTGGGCTTTCTGCCTTGTAAAATTAATTGTAGTTGTGTTTTGAATCATGGGCCTTCAGCCGTTTTAAAAGTAAAACTCCTTATTGTCAAGTCTTAGATTGTTTGGGCCTTCAGCCTCATTTGAAATATTATTTAAGTATAAAACCTTGAGCTTCCTTCCTCTTGGAAATTTATTGTATTGTGTTTTAAATCGTGGGCTTTCAGCCTTTTAAAAATTAAAGAGGTTGTGCCCTTAAGCCATAAGATTGTGTTACATATTCAGTCCATAGTCAAGCTCGAAAATGTGCGCTGTAATGTTTGCGCAACTAAATCAAGTTATATGTGTTCGAGTGTAACTGGCAGCAGATCATTTTTTGACTCCTTTCCACAATTCTAACTACTTGTTCTGGCCTGCGGATTTAACCAGGAGTTTCATCTCTAAATACACGATCGAGGGAAGTCGCTCTGAGATTGTAACATGACGTTTACATGTGTAATATTTGCTTCCCGTAAAGTTTTCTTCCAAGTATAACACGTGAAAATCGTTGCATTTTCTCTCATAATCGTTCTTGGCTTCCCAAAAGATGGAAGAAAATCAGAAAACAATTTCTTGATAACGGATTTGGTTTGCTGGTGGCTGATCGAATTGGGTACAACATTACGTATTTAGAGAACGTATCCAAAAATCCAACTATGTATTTACTACCTCCTTTTTGCCCTCGAAACAGGCCCATAGATGTCCACAGAGACTATATCTAAGATTTTATGTGCAGTGATTGAGTGCATCTCATCTTGTGTACCTTTGTCACAAGGCTTAGTCAGTTGACAAACTTCGCATTTCTTCAAAACCTACTGAACTCTTCTCCTGATATTCGAAAAGTAAGAGTAGCTATCTATTTTGCTTGCACATTTAAGTACGCCAAAATGTCCCCAAACACAATGAGTGTGCAACATGAGCTTTTCCGCGTAATCTTCTGGCATACATACATACCACATATCTGAAGTATTAGACCTTCTGTAGAACAAAATATTATCAATTGCTTTGATAAATCTTCAGAGCTGCCTTGACTCAGTTTATTCAGAATTATATACCTATGATCATCTTGTTGCTGGAGGACAGATGGGTTACTACACACGCAGAAACAATACCTACTGGATTCATGAACAAGATCCTATGTTACTTCTCCTCATCTTCCACAGTGCTAATGTTCTCCAAACCTTCAGATAGTCTAGATAAATCATCTGCAGTCTGGTTATGTTGTCCCTTTACGTATAAACTCTGAAATTGCATTCTTGTAAAGTCAAGGTCCAGCGTGATAGACGAGCGTGAAATAGTTTCCATTGTTCCAAGAATGTGAGTGCTTGATGACCGCAGTACACGATAGTGCGTGCTTCAAACAAGTAATAGTGGAATTTTCGAAACGCCCACACAGCCACCAATGCTGTCAATTCTGTGGTTGTGAAGGAGCACTCGCAACGTGATAACACGCGACTTGCGTAAGTTATGGGACAGAACGTTGGCTGATTATTGATTTCCTTTATTTCAAACAAACAGAAACTATACCAACGCTCGTTGAATCAGTCATCAAACCAAAGTCCAAAGTCGTATCTGGATGGTGTAACAATTTTGCATCCGCAACAATGTCTTTGATAAGTTGGAATGCAGTTTCACAGTCATTTGTCTGCCTCCATGGTTCGTTGTTTAGTAAAAGCTGGCGTAGGGGCTCTGCATTCATCACCTGTTTGTTTAAAAAATGCCTATAGAAGATCGTCATTCTTACGGAAGGTTTTAAGTGCTTTTTGTTTGATCGTGTTGGAAAATTTTTGATGGCACTCACCTTTGCGAAATCCGGAATTATTCCCTTATTGTCTATTATATGCCCGAGGAAACGGATCCGTTCGAGTGAAAAATAAGATTTTTGCATGTAAGCTGTAACGCCTGCTTTACTAAATGCATTTATGATTCTGGCCAAGAGGTTAATGTGCTCTTCCCAAGAATATGTAGCAATGAGAATATCGTCGACAAAGAGCGTAGGCTGACTACACAGTTCAAGTCCTGAAACAGCATCCAGTGCCTGCATAAACATATCAGAGCTAACATTTAGGCCAAATGGAAGAACCTTAAATTGATAGCTTCTCCCTGCTTGAACAAATACTGTGTATTTCCTCGATTCAAGACTTAGCATAATCTGTCAGTAACAACGTCTGAGATCACAAGTTGAAAAGAATTTCTTGCCATGACACTTCTGTATAAGCTCATCGATATTTTCTGGATGAGTGTGGGTAGGAACTATAAACTTATTTTTCTGTCTTACGTACGAAACTGGTCAAACTTTGCCCTGTGGTTTAGGGACAACCAATAAAAGTCTACAGTACAGGCTTGCAGATGGTTCAATCAACTTCCAATCCAATATTCGTTGCAGTTCTTCATAGGCAGATCATAGAAGGAGCCAAGGAATAGGATAAAAACTTTGGCAATATGTACTGTGTGGGTACACTTCTAAATTACACACATAGTGTTGTGTACATAGTTCTGTGTAGTCCGCGTGTACACAACTTTCCCCATAGAGCGCGCCCCGCTAAGCACAACAGCACAGGCGCAGCCCTCGTCCGTCTCCGCACTACGAGATGGCGCTGCCATAGAGACGGACCAAATTCTGCTTCCGCTGATCCTCGTATTAATATGTAACGCAGCCAATGAAATTGCTGCTAACGTAGAACCTTTTCTCCTCGCGGATCACACTCACACAGTGATACATGAACGCGCAAGGTATTATAACGAGTGTACAGACCTCTGATTAACCAGTCTGCATTAGTCTGCATTAGTCTGCATTTGTCTGTACCATTCAATAGTCAAGTTACAGTCTGCGCCTAATAAGATTATCATTGCACATAGCCATGAAGAGAAATGTATATACACTTTGTCAAGTATCAGAGATGTGTGAGAATAAGATTAACGTGCCAAGACCAAAGGAACTTCAGATTGTCAATTGTAAATAACATCCAGTATCAAGTTAAGTAAGGTTTGTGATTGTTATTATTTTAATAAATGTGTGTGAAAATTAATGAAGTTCTGTTTAAAGTTGGTCACCGTCAATCTATTACTCTAAGCGTGCGAGTGGCATTTCTATTGTCTGACCTAATGGCAGAAGATAAACACGCCACGATAAGACCACGAGACATATTGCTGACACTCACCTACTTCGTTAGAGCGACAAGTCAAATAATCTGATGGTGTGTGTACCGAAGGTCTTACAGTATGCACACCACACATAGCCTTTCAGTATACCTGGTTTTTCACTAAAGACATCGATATTCTGCTGCAATAAGCCTGCCAACTGTTTTCGCTGCCGATCGTCCAAACAGTTAGATTTAGACGTCTTTTGAGATATAACATCGGTTAATATACATACTTGATAAACCTCTTCTGCATTTCATCTCCGATTCTTCTCGAAACACTTTGCAAGCTTAATTGTTGAACCCTGACAATTTCTTCCGTGGCTACAGTCTTCTCTGATCGGCTCCACGCACACACATTCTCATCATCAGTCTTAACAGAGGCACAGCAAGCAGAGAAGTACAGTTTTATGTCCTTCTCCCGAATACTCTCAGTACCCAAATTACAGTTCCCTATTAACTGCCGGCCGAGGTGGCCGAGCGGTTCTAGGCACTACTGTCTTGAACCGCGCGACCGCTACGGTCGCAGGTTCGAATCCTGATTCAGAAATGGATGTGAGTGATGTCCTTAGGTTAGTTAGGTTTAAGTAGTTCTAAGTTCTATGGGACTGATGACCTTAGAAGTTAAGTTCCATAGTGCTCAGAGCCATTTTTGAACCCTATTAATTTATTTTCCCCGAATGCTCTCAGTACCCAAACTTCAGTTCCCTATTCATTTATTTATCACCAGGAACGTGCATTAAGTCGCTGCATTTCCTATTCCTAATTCAATAAGAGTCTGTACCTTTACCTTCTGAGACCCGGTACCGATAGCACCTACAACTTCACAATTACTCACAGCAGAGACTGGTAGGTTCCGGTGTTGTGTCAAGCTCTCAAACAGTGCTGCAGAGATTGCATTCACATTTACACCTGTATCAAGAATTACTTTAGTGTTATGGCCATAGACTTCTGCATATATCGCCGGGTTAGGAACGGTCATACGCTTGGCTGTACAATGCTGGACATCATGCGTAAAAGTTCATCTACTAGTCTCTGGCTGCTTGCACATTACACGATTTCGCCCGTACGGGAAAAAACCGTAAGGGGAAACTTTCGTATTCGACTGTTGAAGAGCATGAGACCTTTCACATTTTTCTGCTGCCATTGATTCTTGTGCGGAGGCTAATAGATTGCACTTTAGCAGACATCGATTGTTGAATTGCGGTTAACGTCTGCACTGCTTGGAATTTACCAACAAATAGATCATTAATGGTAAACTCCTCAGTCCTAGCTGTGCTCATTACAGGTACTCAACTGTCAGTGGAAGGGAATTCCTCAACTGACTGAATGCTGTCCGTTGTAGTCTGTTCCCGTTCCATTCTCGGCTGGGCGCGTGTCCCGACCATAAATCACTAAACAAAAATCTGCACAAGACCCACGTAGTTTCAAAATACACACATAAAATAAGTACCTGAAATTTTTAAAAAATATATAGCTATAACTAATAGAAATAGGAAAACTCTATAGAAAAGGACAGTATTAGATTCCAAACGGGTGTACTTGTTGTTGCTTGCCTGCAGCCTGCACATTCAGATGATGTGTTGAGATGAACCATACAACATCAGTCTGCCGGCCCCTCCATCCCCGTTGTGATCTCGAACAAGTGCAGGGCACGCAACACAAAAACAAACGTTATAGTACACTTCTTATTAATAGCATATGTACATGGATATAATACAAAATACTAACAAGTTCCCTAACTTTGCAAGCTGTCCTGTCAATTGGTCGTCACTCTGAAAGGAAACTGTTACGCAAAAGCAAAAATTATTAATTAATTGAATTGCTCTTTGACCTTTGTCTTTGACAAAGATACGACATATACTGCATTAAAAAACTCTATTCTGAATTTTATTTTTGCCTAGATGCACACATTATAAAATTTTTACCTGTCTAATATAAACAATCTGTGAAAAAATTTGACTATAGATGAACGTGTCTTTGTGGTGTCACCGCCAGACACCACACTTGCTAGGTGGTAGCGTTCTGTTAGTATACGTCGGACCCTCGTGTCGCCACTATCAGTGATTGCAGACCGAGCGCCGCCACACGGCAGGTCTAGTCTAGAGAGACTTCCTAGCACTCGCCCCAGTTGTACAGCCGACTTTGCTAGCTACGGTTCACTGTATACAAACGCTCTCAATTGCAGAGACGACAGTTTAGTATAGCTTTCAGCTACGTCATATTCAGTTACTAGCAAGGCGCCATATTCAGTTACTACGAATGTATTCCGAATAGATAATATTGTGAATCATGTACCGTCAAGAGCGACGTTCATCATTAATGGATTAAAGTTAAGTATCACACTAAGTACGTCCGCTTTCTGAATTGTAATTCCTTGTCATGTTCCAGACCTCACGTCAGTATAGTTCTTGCCTCCTCACGCCAGCATGAGTGAGTTAAAACGCGTGCATTTCGGCCTCCACTGGTAACACGGTGTTGGCTCTTCTGACAACACAACAGTTTTCTTCTTGGCTGTTGTAAAGACAGAACGAGTTAGGTACAGGATGAGTTGGCCGTCGGAGGTTTTTACTTCTCCGCTTCTCAGAAAACGCCGGGCAAAGTCGGAGAACTGCTAAAAGTCTGCGATGAAGATGCCGTCTCCCTTAGCAGCTACAATTTTCACAGTCGCCGTAAGATTTTCTTTTCTGGAAAAACTTTCAGAATTATAAGGTTGAGCAACAGTTGTAGTATGGTATCTTCTGACTAACAAACTAGTCGCTTAGGGAACGTCTTGAACATACAAGCGGACGGCGAAATATTGCGCGTCGTTCGGACCGTGATAGTAGCATATTCGCCCAGTACTGCCGGCCACTTTGGCCGAGCAGTTCTAGGCGCTTCAGCCCGGAACCAGGCTGCTGCTACGGTCGCAGGTTCGAATCCTGCCTAGGGCATGGATGTGTGTGATGTCCTTAGCTTAGTTAGGTTTAAGTAGTTCTAAGTCTGGAGGACTGATGACCTCAGATGTTAAGTCCCATAGTGCTTAGAGTCATTTGAACCATCACCCAGTATTGTTAATTCGCGAAGAAATCACTATGCACTGTTTTTATGAAGGTCTGAGGATCCAGCATCGAATAAAGGTTCGTAAAGATGTTTACCTTCTTTTTTTTCACAAATTCAATTTTTATTCTTGATAATCGCGGTTACATGTTGACCTTTGCACTTCACATTACTTTTATATGCAAAACTTATCTGACCTCAGAAAGGCTCAAAGTCCAATTGACATTTCTTATATCCAACAATTACAAGGAAATATAGGTGCTTCTCTTTTTTTTTTTTTTTTTTTTTTCAGCGAAGAACGTTGTCAGTGCAAAGAGCGTTGTATCAAATTACTGTTCGCATCATCGCTGGTACTTGCAGCTGGAATATGACAATCATATTACAATATGTAAGGACATTACATTATGGCAGAAACGTGGAGTATTGAAAGCCTTGTTGAACATGAAACGACGGCAAAATTAAACTAAATCGAGTAAACCTCTGATTTGACGTTTGGAAGTGAGTGCAATGATATCACGCACCCCTCGCTACCCATAAACAGTTACGACGTGACCCAAAATTTACATGTTAGATTTGCTGAATACATATTTGCTCAAGTTGACTGTAGCACCGTGGTCAGAAAAGACTTGTAATAAAGATTTCAAGGTATCATTGCTCTCATCCCAGATCTTTTCGGATATGAGAATATCATCGACGTAAGTGGTAAGCTTATTTTTTAAATACTGATGAATTCTGCAGACGAACAATTTAATCCAAAATGAAGTTTACGGAACTGATAGCGTATGCCAAAACAGAGAAAGGCGGTTTATTTGCGGCAATGAGGGTGCAGTTCAATCTGCCAGAAACTATATTTTAAATCAAGGGAGGAGAAAACTGTGACGCCATGAAATTTCTGAAGAATTTCTTCCAAGGTTTGCGGTTTATCGGTTTCCCGAATAATAATGTTATTAATTTGTCTCCAATCGAGAACAAGCATCAGTGAACCATCTTTTTTCCGCACAATATGGAGCGGGTTGTTAGAATGGGTGGCTGTCGGCTCAATAACACCCTGTTGAAGCACGGCATTAATTTCTTCTTTAACTTTCTGACGATAAACAAAAGGAATGTTGTAGTTCCGTTCAACAAACTTGAAATTCATAAATAAAACCAGGTACATTATCAAAAACGTGAGCATCAATTTGTAAAATTTCCCGTAATTGTCGTTTATGAAAATCAGAGGTGGTTTTGCAGTTGTCAACTGTGTTCTGAATCGTGTCGAAGATGTCAATCACACTGTCGTCATCGTTGGGCTCGAAGTTCAGGTCACCAGAATCAAAATGTGTAGTGTACCAGTCGATATTTCTATTTGTTTCTATTTGAAGAAAGTAAATGCAGACGGTTGATATCTTGTTCCTCGATAGATAGCCTCTGATCAAAATTGAAAGATATCATATTATCGTCGTTTTGCAACGTAATACAAGAGTTATTAAAATCCAGCACTGCTTTATGTCTGTTTAAGAAATCGATGCCCAGAATGACTGCAGTTGTTAATAGTGGTACGATAGAAAATTGTAAATGAGATTTAACATAAATGCTTTTTCCATGTACAGCACCACTTATTTTGATTTTATTAAGAGGTAACATCGGACAAAAATCATCAGAATTACAGTAACGGGAGAACCAGAATCCAGAACTGCTTTTAATACGTGATTGCCTACTTGAATGGTAATAACAGGATGATAAAAATGCTTCAGTGGCTGTTCAGTTTCACGTAACAGTAAGTCCCTGATCTCTTCTAAGCGGATCATATTCTCTGTAATCTGTGCACAGTGCGATGTACCCTGCGTTGGCGCATCGTCGGCATCATCTGACGCCTGGTCCGCTAGTCATTGTTGCGTAGCGTCTGCACCATTCTGTACGTTGGCATCTGAACAGTGCGCTGGGGTTCTGAGTGATTCTGATAATCTTGATGCAGATGAAAACCTGAACCTGGTTCATTTAAGCGTAGAGATAGGTTGTTATCAAAGTGCCCATATTCCAGAAATCATGATTAAAAATTCTACTTCCCTGCTTATTCCCATTGTGACCCTGAAAATGCTGGGCATTGCTGTAAGAGTTTTGATGGTATGACTGTTCTCTGTAATTGCAGAAAGTGTCCTTGTGTATAAAATTATTACTAGAATCATTTTCCGAAAATGATCGCTGCTGTGACAGCTGTTGCGGCAAAGGCTGATTTATGTGCTGTCCGGAAATAATATGTTGCTGACTAGACTGTTGAAAATTGTGATTTTCTGTTGATAGTTATTATAAACACGTCGGTTCCGCTGAAAATGTCACTTCTGATTACCATTAAAATTCTGGTTCTTGTTGTCAAAATTCTTGTTGTGTCTTTCATTCTTAAAATAGTCACTCTTATTGTGATTGAGAAACGTACCAGAATGACCACTGTTGTTGTAGTGTTGGCAGTTTGCCAACACTACGCACATTTTTTAAGGGAGGCGGCCATTAAGCAAGCAGGCGATTGAGGTCTGAAACAGGAGAAGTAATGAATGCTATAAAGAAAAGTACGTAGCTGCTGGAATACTTAACTTTAATCCATCATTTGTATACAGCGTTCTTGATGAGACAATTCATACGATAACTATCAATTGCTATGGCGCCTTGCTAGGTCGTAGCCATTGACTTAGCTGAAGGCTATTCTAACTATTGGCTCGACTAATGAGCAATGCTTCGTCCATGTAGTCGCTAGGAAAGTCGTCCGTACAACTGGGGCGAGTGCTACTCAGTCTCTCGAGACCTGCCTTGTGGTGGCGCTCGGTCTGCGATCCCTGACAGTGGCGACACGCGGGTCCGACATGTACTAATGGACCGCGGCCGATTTAAAGCTACCACCTAGCAAGTGTGGTGTCTGGCGGTGACACCACAGTTGTGATAGTAGTGAAAACTGTGATTGTTGTTAGAAAAGTTATTATTGTTCTTCTGCTGAGAAAACGACTGACTAGTCCCAAGTAACTGTAAAACGTCACGAAAAGCATGTATGTTAGACGTCTGTTGACCTGCTCTTATCGCTAGTTTCAAATTTCCAGGAAGTTTTGAAATACAGAGGTGGATCAAACTGTGAAATCGGGCGCGGTCCGTTAGTATATGTCGGACCCGGGTGTCGCCACTGTCAGTGATTGCAGACCGAGCGCCACCACACGGCAGGTCTAGAGAGACGTCCTGGCACTCGCCCCAGTTGAACAGCCGACTTTGCTAGCGATGCTACACAGACAAATACGCTCTCATTTGCCGAGACGATACTTAGCATAGCCTTCAGCTACGTCATTTGCTACGACCTAGCAAGGCGCCATTACCAGTTTATATTGAGCTTCTTATTAATGTACCATCATGAGCGATGTACACCAATTACGGATTAAAGCTAAGTATTCTACCAGTTACCTCCTGTTTTGCTAGTCTTATTTCTCTGACCTGTTCCAGACCTCACGCCAGTCTGCGTGTAATTAAACGCGTGCATTTCGGCCTCCTCTAGCAACACGGTGTTGGCTCTTCTGCCAACACAGCACATGGCGACGAGTCTCAAAAGGGTCTTCTTCTTTATACTTGCTTAAATTACTTGTATCATGACCTCGCCACAATCTCCAGATGTACTGTCCGAATTTTATTGCTTTCAGAATCAGCAGACGCAGGCCTTATTGGATGCCCTTGGACAGCTCGTCAAGGGTCAACGTGCAAAGCAACACGATGCGGCAGCCGCCGCTTCACCGATACCGCAGCCACAACACGCAGTTGCACCACCTTTTCATCCTTTTGATGCGGCACTGGAAAGCTGGACGGAGTGGTCACACCAATTTGGATTCCATCTCGCCGCCTACAGAATTCAAGGTAACGAGCGGCAGCCTCATTTATTGTCGTGTGTAGGGGTGCAAACGTACCGTGTGATAGTGAAATTATTTCCCCGACGCGACGTAGCGACTGTCCTACGATGAAATTTTGTCGGCATTGGATGCCTATTTCAAAGAAACAGTCAATGTCCATGCAAAAAGGTATACTTTCTTTCGTACAAAACGTACGGCCGGTCAGACTAATAGGGAGTGGGTTGCAACTTTGCAAGGCCTTACACGGGATTGTGCTTTTGAGTGTGAATGTGGACTCCCTTATTCAGATACAATGGTACGTGATGCAATAGCACAGAAGTTTCTGATGTTCGCATACGGGAACAGATTTTGAAACTAGTTAATCCCTCCCTTCAGCAAGTGATAGACATATTGGATACACAAGACACGCTTGACTTTGCTCAGGAATGATTTGTAACTTCGCCGGCCGTGTGTCACATTAACCGGTCCGCCGGGCGCGCTGCGCGGCCCTGTAATCTGCCCTCACGCACGTCCACGCAGCTGCCACCACGATCTAAACCAGGTGTGCCGCACAAGCAAGCAAATGCAGTGCTCAAATCATGCCCGCGGTGTGCAACTAGACATTCGCGTGACAACTGCCCATCACGCCAAGCTATTTGTTTTTACTGTAATAAGAAAGGACATGTTCAAAGTGTTTGCCAGAAAAAGCTCAGATCGGACGCTCTTAATCATTCCAGGCCCTTTGCTTCGCGCCGTAATCGAACCAAGGACACTCAGGCTCGTGGACCTTCACCCATGGACATTCATGTAGTTAATTCCACTTCGTCCAGTGCCACTTTCTCTAACAGTGACTGTGTTCGTCCCACAAATACTGTGCATCGACGTCGCCGGCAATCGCGTCAAGTAGCAAGTGCTTCTGTACCAGTGTCAGTTCCAATTGCACGAGACAGTCGCTCTTGCCGTCGGCAGGACAATAAGCTTTTTGTAGATTTGGACTTTAATGGCAAGGTCATACCATTCCAGCTCGATACCGGAGCTGCAGTTTCATTGCTCCATCATGACACGTACAAACAACTGGGCAAACCTCCGTTGCATGCCGCAAATGTTCAGTTAAATAATTATTCAGCTCAGAATATCCCTGTGTTAGGACAGTGCAGTCTTCTTGCAACATACAAGGGACAAACAAAACTTGTTTGGTTTAGATTTATTTCAGTTGTTTAACATGTCTATAGTGAATCAGGTCCTCTCAGTGAACCAGACTGTGCCTTCAGCCAGTGTTTGTTGTCTATGTGAAGAATTTGCAGACATTTTTGCACCGGGCCTTGGTTGCGCTAAGAACTATGAAGCACATTTGGAACTGAAAGTAAACGCGCAACCGAAATTTTTCAGAGCGTGCAATGTTCCTCACGCATTGCGTGATGAGGTCGCACGAACATTACACGATTTGGAATCACATGGTGTGAGTGAATGTGTGCAGGCTTCTCTCTGGGCATCACCCTTAGTCACTTTGCCAAAACCTTCCGGAAAATTGAGACTTTCTGTGGACTTCAAGGAACGATGAATCCACAACTAGTGATTGCAACTTTTCCTTTACCCCGCCCGGAGGATCTTTTTCACAAACTGTGCCCAGGTAAATATTTTTCGAAGTTGGACCTAGCAGATGCGTACTTGCAAATACTGGTGGACGAAGAATCCCAGCGCGTTTTGGTGGTTAACACGCATCCTGGTTTGTACCGATTCATAAG
Organism: Schistocerca serialis cubense; assembly: GCF_023864345.2. Classification (NCBI taxonomy): domain Eukaryota; kingdom Metazoa; phylum Arthropoda; class Insecta; order Orthoptera; family Acrididae; genus Schistocerca; species Schistocerca serialis. Next base: position 43,057,988 of record NC_064647.1, on the reverse strand, counting down.
ACTGTCATTCTGGTGTGCATCTGGCCCTGCATTGTTTCAGCAATATCTGCAAACTGTTTGTGCGTCGGTCCCTACTGCAGCAAACTATCTGGATGATATTGTGATCTCTGGAAAGACAGAAGAAGAACATTTAGCCAATCTCAGAACATTATTTCAGGTCTTGCGACAAAATGGTCTTCGCTTGCGGAAGGACAAATGTGTGTTTTTTGCTGGTGACTTACCCTATCTTGGACATGTAATCAATCCCCAAGGTATCCATCTCAGTCCAGAACACCTCAGTGCCATCCAAGACTTGCCTTCGCCGCCGAATTTGAAGCAGCTACAGAGTGTGCTGGGAAAAATTAATTATTACCACAGATATGTGCGCCACGCCTCTTCCATTTCAGCTCCGCTTCATCGCGTACGCCGTAAAGGTGTTCCGTTCGTCTGGACGACGGAATGCGAACGCGCCTTTCGCCAGTTGAAATCGGCGTAGCTTTCAAATACTTGCCTTACGCCATTCTATTCCCAGAAACCCCTTTTGTTGATGGTCGATGCATCGGAAATCGGGTTCGGTGCTGTGATTGCGCACAAAGATGGATCGCATGATCGCCCTTTTGCCTTTGCGTCCAAATTGCTCTCGTCTGAGCAAAGAAATTATTCACAGATCGAGAAAGAAGCTTTGACTCTCGTATTTGGTGTTACTAAGTTTCATGATTTCTTGTATGGTCGTCACTTTCCCATCATCACAGACCACAAACCTTTGACATCACTTTTTCATCCGAACAAGCCTGTACCTCCACGTACAGCGCAGAAATTCATTCGCTGGTCTATTTTACTCTCGCAGTACCGTTACGATATCTTGTATCGGTCCACTGCTAAGCACGGAAACGCCGATGCGTTGTCCCGTTTGCCTGTTGCTGAGGATACAGCATTCGATTCCTCCGAACTTCCTTGCATATTCATTGATTCGGAAACCGATGACGTGGTCGAATCGTTTTCGATTGATTTTCGTCGTGTAGCTACAGCCACAGCTGCTGACCCTGTCCTTGCTACCGTTTTGCGTTTTGTTGCTACGCAATGGCCCTTGTCGAAATCACGGATCGAGGATCCGTTGGTTCGCCAAGGAGAGACTTTTTGTTCGACGTGGTGTTTTGTTGTTGCGTTCTGATAATGATCAGTCCAGGGTCGTGGTCCCACGTTCGTTACAGTCCTCTGTCTTACGGCTTCTCCACCAAGGACATTGGGGTATAGTGCGAACAAAACACCTTGCTCGTCAGCACTGTACTTGGTTCGGAATCGATGCTGCGATTACGAATATGTGCTCTTCTTGCATGGCGTGTGCCAAACAACAATCCGCCCCACCGCGGAAATTCTTTGCATGGCCGAAAGCCACTTTCTCTTGGAAACGCTTACATGTCGATTTTGCTGGTCCATTCTGGAATGCTCGATGGTTGGTTGTGGTAGATTCACTCAGTAATTTTCCTTTTGTTGCCCGGATGTCTTCCACGACGTCATCTGCCACCATCCAAGCGTTATCCGCTATCTTTTGCATTGAAGGTCTTCCACAGACTATTGTTTCCGACAATGGCCCACAATTCATGTCCGCAGAACTTCAGTCATTCTGCAAGGCCAATGGTATTCAACGTCTGACATCCGCGCCGTTTTCGCCTCAGTCAAACGGTGCCGCTGAACGATTGGTCCGGACTGTCAAGTCGCAGATATTGAAGTTGAAAGAGTCGCATTCTCGGGAGGACGCGTTGTTGCTCTTTTTGTCATCGTATCGCTCTCAGCCCCGAGATGGTCGCTCGCCGGCTGAGTTGCTCCACGATCGTCATCGAACCTTGATGTCCTTGCTACATCCGCCGCATCAGGTTCCTGTGCAGCGGCAGCCACCTGCTTTTGTTCCAGGCGACGTTGTATACTATCGCAGCTATCGAGGATCACGGCGTTGGCTCGCAGGGTGCATTCTTCGCTGCCTCGGCCGCGCTATGTATCTGGTTTTGGGGGCCTCTGGTGAGGTGCGTCGGCAACTCAATCAGCTGCGCCTCTGTCGTCGCCTGGGTTCTGCCGCTCCCCGTCTGCTTTCAGCGACGGTGCCGTCCGGTCAGCGCCCTGGGGACCCATCTACTGTCTCGCCTCATCCCCAGGTGTTACCGACGATGCCTTCCATTTTGCCCTATGGCGACGCGACGCCGCCACCGCCGGCCCTTCCGCCGGCGCCACCCGAAGTGGACGCGTCGCTGCAGCCGCCAGGCGCCTTCCTGGGTCACGCGCCGCCGATCGCTTCACGTGACCAGCTGTCCTCCGACATGGAACTCTTGCCCGCTCCGGACCAGATGTCTTCGCCCGTCGGGTACCCCGACGCGATGGAGGTCGACCCTTCAGCCCCTCCTGTCTCTCTACGGGCGCATACACCGCATGTTGGCGTGCACCCTGGACTAGGTTTTCAGGCGTTTCCTAGCTCCCCTCGGACTGAATGGCCGGGTGCGGGTGGCACAGCCTCGCCTTTTGTTAGGCTCCTCACCTCGTTGCATATGTCAACATGGGGTCCTCCCCACGGCAGGCGGAAGCCTTATAACACAACCGTTCGCCGATTTGCGGGGGAGGAATGTGGTGTCACCACCAGACACCACACTTGCTAGGTGGTAGCCTTTAAATCGGCCGCTCTTCTGCCAACACAGCGCAAACTTGACGGCCTGAAAGGCTGCAGAAATGCTGGTTTTGTTGTACCATGTATTCAAAGTATTGTGTTGACGTTTCAAAATTCGAGTTGTTGAAGCTGGGCCAATTCATCAGTTTATCTTTTACAGCACGCTGTGTCGTCTCAGAACAGTACACTGCGAGGAAAATGCTTTGAAATGCTTCAACTTAAAGACATTGGCATGCAATTGGTTGCATTCTCGTTGACTGTTCCCCTTTCGAAAGGTAAAATAATTTCTAATTTATGAGAGACAGGCCAATTTGGCGGCAAGGAAAAGGTAAATTGCTAAATACAATCCATGGGGTGCAGGACACTTTGAATTTTGTTCTTAAATTATCAAAAGAATGTTGTCGACTGATAAAAGTGTCATGTGATTGCAAAAAGTCTCTTTCTCTGTTCGGTTTAGTAAGCTGAGGTTGCGAACAATGTTCTGTATTCTGATCGATACAACTCGTGGCAAAGTTGCGTGAGCACTCCTGATAAATAGTGTTGTGTACATAGTTCCGCGTAGTCAGCGCGTACACAACTTTCCCACTAGAGCGCGCCCCGCTAAGCACAACAGCGCAGGCGCAGCGCTCGTCCGTCTCTGCACTACGAGATGGCGCTGTCTTAGAGCCGGCCAAATTCTGCTTCCGCCGATCTGCGCATTAATATGTAACGCAGCCAATGAGATTGCTGCTAACGTAGAACCTTTTCTCCTCGCAGATCACACTCGCGCAGTGATACCTGAACGGTCGAGGTATTATAACGAGTGTACAGACCTCCAGTTAGTCAGTCTGCATTAGTCTGCACCAGTCTGCATTAGTCTGCATTTGTCTGTATCAGTCTATAGCCAAGTTTCAGTCTGCGCCTATTCCAGTACATAGCCATGAAGATAAATGTTTAGACACTTTTCTCAAGTATCAGAGATATGTGAGAATAAGATTAACGTACCAATACCAAGGGAACTTCAGATTGTCAATTGTAAATAGCATCCAGAACCAAGTTAAGTAATTTTATGCTTGTTATTATTTTAATAAATGTGTGTGAAAATTAACCAAGTTCTGTTTAAAGTTGGTCACCACCAATCTGCTATTCTAAGCGTGCAGGTGGCATTTCTATCGTCTGACCTAACGGCAGAAGATAAACACGCCACGATAAGACCACGAGATATATTGCTGACACTCGCCTACTTCGTTAGAGCGACAAGTCAAATAATCTGATGGTGGGTGTACCGAAGGTCTTACAGTACGCACACCATAAATAGTATCGTTCTTATTGTCAGACAAGCGAGCATTAAGTTTGTGAAGTTCCTGTTTGATTTGATGATTAATTTGCATCTGTTCCTGGCAATAGTTATCAAGTGATTGAAATTCTTCTGTGTCAGTGAAGTGTACCGGTTATTTACCTTCGGAATGATTGTTATGATTTAATTTTAATAGTGCTACGTGTCGACGTGTTCATCATATTCGGCTTTCGGATTGTCGTATTGGTCGTGAATTTTCGTAGTATCATCTTTAAGTGACTGTAACTGTACAGCATGACTAGGCGTTTTCTTTTGCAAGGTAGCAACAATTTCACTGGGTACCGACTTTCTAATTTTGGCAGTAAGCTGGGCTTTGTCTTGCCGCTGAGTTTCTGAAGTAGTATTGAGTTGTTCATCAACGGCTGCTTCTCCCTCTGACACAAGCTGATTAAGTTGTCATGAACTGTAGTTAGTTCGTTTATAAGAGATGTGACACTGGTAACATCTGTTGAAATATCATTTACGAGATCTGTTAAAGATTTGTGACTGTCTTTAATTCAACAGAGAGTGCTTTCTGATTGTCACGAAGCGCATCTAAAGAATTTTTATGCTCTTCGAATTTGTGATTAAGCTCTTCCAAATGAGTAGCCTGAATATGAAAACGTTCTGTAAGAGATTCACGATTTTTAGAACATTTATCGTTAAGTTCTCCAAATTGCTTTGTAATGGTCTCGTTGCTGTTTTTAAGTTCGTCAATATGGGTGTCGAAACGAGAGGACTGTTCATCAAAACGAGTGGATTGTTCATCAAAACGTTGCGTAAAGTGTGTTGTTACCTTTGAGTTGCTCAGCAATACGGGTGGATACTTCCTCAAAGTGCTCATTATTTTGATTTTGCATTTCACCTAAGAACTGAAGCAAATGGTCGAACAGAGCTAGCTGCCAGAAATTCATATTGTCTGAAGTCATATGATGCTGTTGTGCGACAGTTCTGTCGGAAAAATTTCATGAAGGTTGGGTGTCGGATTTTGGCCAGGCTTGAGAAGCTTTCATAATTCTGTGTGTGATATTACTTGCCTCAGAACATAAAATATCAGAACATGAAATATCAGAATTATTATCGGAATGCAGAGTTCTGTCAGTATCAAGAGTGTCTACAATGTTCGTGACTTGACTATCCGGTTGCAAAGACACAGCATCTTGGATTATTGTGTCAGAAATATGGTTAGTATTAGTATCAACAGTATGATCAGCCAAGATAATGTTGCTATCGATTGCATTTTGCAAATCAGATTTTTGCGGATCTGTGATTTGCCAATGAATGTACTACGCAGCATGATAATAGATAAATATAAAACAAATCACAAAATCAAAAATGTAAAAGACACTGTCGAAGACAATAATGTCAAAAATGAAAGGCAGAATTAGCAAAATAGGTATTGCACTAAAGTACAATATTAACTAAAGTAAGATAGAGCAGTGTATAATTTCTGACGATTTCTCAAAAACTCCTACGTCGCCCGTACTGTATAAGGACATCCCCAACTGAAAGTTATCTAAATAAATAACAATAAAAATGAAAGTTATCTGAATAAATTAAAATATAGCTGAAGTACTCTGTTTCTGGTTGTAAGCCAGAGCTGTGATGATAAATCAACTGTCGTATTGCGAAAGCAAAGCTGTACTATAAATGTAATAAATTATCATAATCAAAAGTCTCTCATACAGTAAAAGTTAAAATCAGATTGAAAGAATTTTGAACATAATAAACTGCCTGAATAATTGACTTGGACATGAAATTTGCAGCAACTGGCTTTGCAAAATTTGATCACAAAAAACTGTCTCTGAATAACGTAAATTGAACTTGACTGAATAAATAAAACAATCAAACTCCTTACCTCTAATCTGCGCAAATCTGGATAACGCGATACCGTACTGCTCTGTCTTGTGTGCCGCTATTCAAATTACTGTATCTGCAGAGACATTCCAGAGTTGCAATGAGTTCCCTGGTAATTGCAAATCGAGTATATTGGGTTGGATCATCCATTAAAAAGAACTGTAAGAGAAAGGTTGGTAAGAAAATGAAATATGCATATAATTGGCAACACTCGGTTTTCTTCGTATATTGAGAAAAAGTGCCCAAGGTAAATTTTAAATTTAATTAACTTCCCAACATCTTAACAATAAACTTTCCTATCTCTGAAATCTATCAACTTTCAGTACATTAACCAAATTCGTTCGATGGCGCAGAAACACTGAAAAAAATAACATCATTATTGTATTTACCTGACATTCTATTAGATTTCTTCCCTCACAAATCAGTTTCGTAATAATGTTAATTGAACAAAATATAACTTTTAATTTGAATCATAAAATTGCCATAGGTTGCTCACTAACACTGCTTAAAATTATCAGCTTAACTCCAAGACAGTGGGACTTGGACCCCCTTCGCTACCAGAGCTAAACAGTCTGCCCTCACTGTGCCCTCGCGCTACTCAAAGAAGTTATCTTAACTTCTGCGATACAGCTTACAACATCGCCGCTCGCTCACAATCGATTCAGATACCAAAAATTAACATACCAAAATTATACATGACACCTATCCAAATCCGTAAGAGGAGACAGAGATTCCTCCTTAACAGCACGTTGCGAGGCATACCAGATATGCTCAATAATGTTCATGTCTGGGGGTTTGGTGACCATCGGAAGTATTGAAACTCAGAAGAGTTTTCCTGGAGACACTCTGTAGCAATTCTGAACGTGTGGGGTGTCGCATTGTCCTGCTGGGACTGTCCAAGTCCATCGGAACGCACAATGGACAAGAATGGATGCAATATGATCGGACAGGATGCTTACGTACGTGTCATCTGTCACAGTCGTATCTAGACATTTCGGTAGTCCCATATCACTCCTACTACACACGTTCCACACCATTGTCTAGTGGCTACCGTTGCTGCCTGTGGATCACGGGGTCCCGGGTTCGATTCCCGGCCGGATTGGGAATTTCTCTGCACGGGGACTGGGTGTTTGTGTTGTCCTTATCAATTCATCGTCATCATCATCATCATCATCATTCGTGACAGTGGATAGACTGGACTGTATAAAAAAGTTCGACTGTATATGAAATTGGAACTTGGAAACTTCCTGGCAGATTAAAACTGTGTGCCAGACCGAGACTCCAACTCGGTACCTTTGCCTATCTTGGGCAGGTGCTCTGAGTTACCCAAGCACGACTCGCGCCCCGTCTTCACAGCTTCACTTCTGCCAGTACCTCGTCTCCTACCTTCCCCCAGGCTGTGACTAAGCCATCTCCGCAATATCCTTTCTTTCAGGAGTGCTAGTTCTGCAAGGTTCACAGGAGAGCATCTGTAAAGTTTGGAAGTTAGGAGACGAGGTACTGGCAGAAGTGAAGCTGTGAGGACGGGGCGTGAGTCGTGCTTGGGTAGCTCAGTTGGTAGAGCACTTGCCCGCGAAAGGCAAAGGTCCCAAGTTCGAGTCTCGGTCCAGCACACAGTTTTAATCTGCCAGGGAGTTACATATCAGTGCACACTCCGCTGCAGAGTGAAAATCTCATTCTGGAAACTTGGGACGTTTTTACGGGCGCTGACGACCCTGCAGTTGATCGCCCCACAAGCCAAACATCATCATCATCCGCACGATTACAGATCCTAGACTAGCTTGAACAGTCCTCTGCTGACAGGCAGGGTCCACGGATTCATGAGGTTGTCTCCATACCCCTACACGCCCATCCGCTCGATACAATTTGAAACGAGACTTGGTTCAAATGGCTCTGAGCACTATGGGACTTAACATCTATGGTCATCAGTCCCCTAGAACTTAGAACTACTTAAACCTAACTAACCTAAGGACATCACACAACACCCAGTCATCACGAGGCAGAGAAAATCCCTGACCCAGCTGGGAGTCGAACTCGGGAACCCGGGATGGGACTTGTCCGACCAGGCAATACGATTCCAGTTATCAACAGTCCAATGTCGGTGTTGACGGTCCCAAGCAAGGCGTAAGGCTGTGTGGCGTGCAGTCATCAAGGGTAGACGAGTGGGCCTACAGTTCTGAAATCCCATCTCGACAATGTTTCATTGAATGGTTCGTACGCTGAAACTTGTTCATAGTTCAGCATTGAAATCTGCAGCAATTTGCGGACAGGTTGCGCTTCTGTCACGTTGATGAAGGTCTTCGTCGTCGTTGGTCCCATTCTTGCAGCATTTTTCTCTGGCCGCAGCGATGTCAGATATTCGACGTTTTACCGGATTCCAGATATTCACGGTGTACTCGTGAAATGAGCATACGGGGAAATCCTCATTTCATCGCTACCTCAGAGATGCTGTATCCTATCCCTCGTGCGCCGACTACAACACCACGTTCAAACTCACTTAAATCTCGATAACCTGCCATTGTAGCAGCAGGACCAAGTCAAACGGCTGCGCCAGACACAGCGTTACAAACCACAGACCCGTCTTCTGCCTGTTTACATATCTCTGTATTTGAATACGAATCCCTGTACCAGTTTCTTTGGCGTTTAAGTGTAGTAATATAGTATTAGATGCTTTGGATTTGCTAAATCTTTACCTGCTCCTTACAGCCATAGTTTCACGTCTAGTTGTGCCTTACCCCACTGTAATTCTGTTGTGTACATAGTTCCGCGTAGTCATCGCGTACAGAACTTTCCAACTAGAGCGCGCCCCACTAAGCACAACAGCGCAGGCGCAGAGCTTGTCCGTGTCCATACTACGAGATGGCGCTGCCATAGAGATGGACCAAATTCTGCTTCCACCGATCCGCGTATTAATATGTAACGCAGCCAATGAGATTGCTGCTAACGTAGAACCTTTTTGCTCGCAGATCACACTCGCACAGTGTTACATGAACGCGCGAGGTATTATAACGGGTGTACAGACCTCCAGTCACTCAGTCTGCATTTGTCTGCACTAGTATGTACCAGTCTGCATTAGTCTGTACCAGTCTGTACGAGTTCTACATTTGTCTGTACCAGTCTATAGTCAAGTTTCAGGCTGCGTCTAATAAGATTACCATACTCCTGTACATAGCCATGAAGAAAACTGTATAAACACTTTTGTCAAGTATCAGAGATATATATGACAATAAGATTAACGTACCAATACCAAAGGAACTTCAGATTGTCAATTGTAAATAGCATCCAGAACCAAGTTAAGTAATTTTTATGCTTGTTATTATTTTAATAAATGTGTGTGAAAATTAATGAAGTTCTGTTTAAAGTTGGTCACCGTCAATCTGGTACTCAAAGTGTGCAAGTGGCATTTCCATCGTCTGACCTAACGGCAGAAGATAAACACGCTACGATAAGACCACGAGACATATTGCTGACACTTGCCTACTTCGTTAGAGCGACAAGTCGAATAATCGGATTGTGTGTGTACTGAAGGTCTTACAGTACGAACACCACAAATTGTTTCCTGGTAGTGCATTATGTATGCGCAGAGTCGTGTGGAAATGACTTCAGTCGTTCCAGAACCAAGCTGTCACACAGTCACGCACCCACACGGACATGTACACACACACACACACACACACACCACACAACACACACACACACCCATATTTATCTACTTGTATAAATTAAGAGGGTTGGGTTGTTTTGGGGAAGAGACCAAACAGCGAGGTCATCGGTCTCATCGAATTAGGGAAGGACGGGGAAGGTAGTCGGCCGTGCCCTTTCAAAGGAACCATCCCGGCATTTGCCTGGAGCGATTTAGGGAAATCACGGAAAACCTAAATCTGGATGGCCGGACGCGGGATTGAACCGTCGTCCTCTCGAATGCGAGTCCAGTGTGCTAACCACTGCGCCACCTCGCTCGGTATAAATTAAGACTTGTCAGGAAGAAGGAAGTTGCCATGATCGTGTTAGCTGAAGTAGCGAGTACTAATGTTACAAGTTCTCATACCTGCTTTAAGTTTCAAAACACGTAATCAAATTACGTTGGAAACTAAGGAAACGGTTCGGCGGCGTCTGACACGGAATGTAAACCGACGTGAGACAGAGAGAAGAAGAGGACGACAGGAAGTTGATGAATCCGGCAAGAGCGGGCAAGAAGCGGAGAACCGGCGCGTGACTGGGGAGACGGGAAGAGCGCTCGAGGCAAATTGACCCACATTAGCGCGAGGCGGCGGCGACTTAAGGCGGGGGGTGGGACCTCTCCCTGTCGTTATGCGAATGAATTCCCGGCCCCGAGGAACGAGCCAACAAATCGGGGGTAAATGCAAATGCTCGGGGTAATTCCGGCGCCGGAGCAGCTAACAAATCCAGTTAGCCGGCGGGGGTTGGAAGCGCAGGGATGGGTGGTTATTGGGGGGCGGGACGTAGAAGCAGGGAGAAAATGTTGTCGGTACGATTGCATCAGCGAACAGAGGGAGAGAGACGAATGAGACGAGTAGAACAGGTGGCTGATTAGCGCGACAACGAGCCGGCGGTCCTCCGCGCTTTATAACGCCGCCCGTAATAGCGAGCCGAGCTGAATCCGTGATACAGTGCAGCACTTCAGCGGGGAAAAGCGTACAACACAGGTGCTGGGCATCAACAGAAACCTTAAATACTTAAACTCTGTGAGGCGGGTGTTTCGATAATCAAGGAAAACCCCCAGTTGGGAAACGGGGCCAAAATTAGTAGGTTACTGTCGAGTTGCAATTTACAATTTCTCTATTGATTACTTCAACCATTAAAAAGTCATTTCTTTGTCAGTTGACCAGGAACAGATCCAAAACAGCTAGTAGGCATGAGTTGTTGTTGCTGTGGTCTTCAGTCCTGAGACTGGTTTCATGCAGCTCTCCATGATACTCTATCCTGCGCAAGCTTCTTCATCTCCCAGTACTTACTGCAACCTACATCCTTCTGAATCTGCTTAGTGTATTCATCTCTTGGTCTCCCTCTATGATTTTTACCCTCCACACTGCCCTCCAATGCCAAATTTGTGATCCCTTGATGCCTCAGAACACGTCCAGCCAACCGGTCCCTTCTTCTTGTCAAGTTGTGCCACAAACTCCTCTTCTCCCCAATTCTATTCAATACCTCCTCATTAGTTATGTGATCTACCCATCTAATCTACAGCATTCTTCTGTAGCACCACATTTCGAAAGCTTCTATTCTCTTCTTGTCCAAACTATTTGTCGTCCATGTTTCACTTCCATGCGTGGCTACACTCCATACAAATACTTTCGGAAACGACTTCCTGACACTTAAATCTATACTCGATGTTAGCAAATCTCTCTTCTTCAGAAACGATTTTCTTGCCATTGCCAGTCTACATTTTATATCCTCTCTATTTCGACCATCATCAGTTATTTTGCTCCCCAAATAGCAAAACTCCTTTACTACTTTGTCTCATTTCCTAATCTAATTCCCTCAGCATCACCCGAATTAATTCGCCTACATTCCATTATCCTCGTTTTGCTTTTGTTGATTTTCATCTTATATCCTCCTTTCAAGACACTGACCATTCCATTCAACTGCTCTTCCAAGTCCTTTGCTGCCTCTGACAGAATTACAATGTCATCGGCGCACCTGAAAGTTTTTATCTCTTCTCCATGGATTTTAATACCTACTCCGAATTTTTCTTTTGTTTCCTTTACTGCTTGCTCAATATACAGATTGAATAACATCGGGGAGAGGCTACAACCCTGTTACTTTACATTTAACGGCCAAGCCATTTTACTTAAAACCGACTTTCATAAAACATTTGATAGCAAATCAAAATTTTCCAAGTAATGAAATTAAAAAGTTTACCTTACCGTTAACAGCCAAGCCATTTTACTTAAAACAGACTTTGATAAAGCATTTAATAAGAAAACTAAATCTTTTCAAGTAATGAAACAAAAAAACCACCAAATTGCGTACAATTTCGCTACCGAACATGTAGGGAGCCAACTTTTTTTTAAACCTTGGCGCAACAACATATTAAATTGGAAGGGCTCGCTAACAGGGATGGAGAACTAGCATTTTCAAATGATGCCAAATAGATTGAAACAATCAAAGTAAAGATACATTCACCTTTTACATTAACTAACAATTTCAAAGCCACGTAATTTTAAAAACGCACCAGTGAAAGGCAAACTTAACCTTTTTAAACCGTGGCCAAAAACAATCAGAGTAAAATACAACCATTTAACATTTTACAATAACTAATAACTTTAATACCATGTCCTGCCACCAAAATGTCCTGGGATAGAAATAATTAACCCACCGGGTGTAAGGGCGGCCACAATTGTCTCCCGAAGAATGCTCAGGCTAGAAGCGGACTAACAGACGCACAACGCCTCACATTCAGCAATCACATCGACGTCACGCGAAGCCAGGGGAGGAGGAGGAATCAAATCAGGGACCATAATCCGTGCCCAAAAATACACTTCCTCCTAGGCAGTACTAATAAGAAGCCAAAAGATCACTGTCTATAATTACACCGGCGACAGGGACAAGAAATCCGAACGCAGGAGCCCACAAGGCAGAAAAAATGTAATCTAAAACAATAATCACTGCCAAAAAATACACTTCCTACCGGGCAGTCCTAATCAGAAGCGGAAAATACACCGGTGACAGGGACAGGAAACCCAACGCAGGAGGCCACAAGGCAGAAAAGACGCTGGTTGGACAAACCAAAATTCTTCAGTTAACAGGTAAACCTTTAACCAACTTAACTTGCAGTTTATGAGAGTAACAGCAGGTGAACTCTGATGCAAAGGTTCCTCACACCATCCGTGTCCACGTCGCCAGCGTACCCAACTGGGCACAGTCACGCAGCCACGCGCTCTGTCACCGGAGCCCTCGTCTTCTCTGCACCCACGGCGGCGAAATACCACTCCTCAGGTTAGGCGAGTTACTAGTCCACCATTCCCGCCTCCAGACGGAAAATTTAAAGACATCCGTTGCCGCTCCCACCAAGTAGTGACTCGGAACCACAGCCGGGGCCCCCGGGTGCTCACAGCAAGAGCTTACAGCCTTGTCCCGTCAACTCGTCCCACTCGTCTCGCACCGCCAGGATAGACCACGCGGCTTCTCGGAACAACAGTCAACTCCTAACCCCCACGCCACGCCGCGGTCTCATCGTACGACATTCTCTAATTCCCGATTTTAAAAACCGACCGACCGACTCGTCACCGCTAGGCAACCAACCGGCCATCCCGTAAGACCATACACGCCACCAGAGGGGAATCTCAACAGAATCGTACGCAGCATAACGATAAATATGAAAGAATCAATGCACGATGGAGTGGAAGGACTCAGGACAAATTTTACAGCGCGATATATGTTGAGAGCCGACACACGGTTCACTCTGAAAGGCCACATTATCGTGCGAGATGTATGGGAAAGAATGAATGCGCATCAAAGTTTGGCACAGTCCCGTACAACACGCTGATTCTAATATGCAGGGTTTTCATAAAGTCCACAGAACATTTCAAAAATTCGTTTCAGATAAATACGAAGTGAAGACGTAACAGATGTTACAGGGCGTGAAATAAAGACTCACAACTTTTTTAACGTGTGTAGACGTTCTATTTGTCCGCCTTTCGTCACACGCCACACACCACCCTAAATAGCACATCAGAAATGACGGTAAGAACAGCAGCTGCAATGCTCTGTCGCAAGTCACCGCGGTTTTGGCGCAGGGGTCGAACATGACAGCTATCTTTGATATAACCACACAAGAAGAGATCGCCAAGACGTGTGGCCCTGTGACTGATCATAACTCCACCAGCACCAGGTTAGCGGCCGAAACACGACCAATCCAGCGACATGGCAAGTCTAACTTAGCTGGTCACAGATGAGGAAATGTGGAGGGCCGCCACCTTGTCGAAAGATGAAATCCCTGCTATCAGTTTCAAGTTCTGACGTGAACCACAATTGCAGCATATCGTGGTAGTTGATAGCATTGACCACATACAATTAGTGAAAACGGAGACTCATACATTATATTGTTGCCCACGGCACAAAACACGCCTAATCTCTTGGAATCGCAGACGAGTTAAACCATTGCATTTGGATTCCCTGTCCCTAATTTGTGTGTGTTGTGACGGCTGATGTTTCCCAAAGGCTGAAAAGCAGCTGCATCACTGAAGACTATCTGTAACAAAATTAATTGCGTCTACCCTTTACAAAGACAGACGAAGAACAGGAATATGACACCATAACCTTTTTAGCTCTTGATTCGTTATACATATAAAGGAAGTATATACACTACTGGCCATTAAAATTGTTACACCACGAAGATGACGTGCTACAGACGCGAAAGTTAACCGAAAGGAAGAAGATGCTGTGGTATGCAAATGATTAGCTTTTCAGAGCATTCACACAAGGTTGGCGCCGGTGGCGACACCTACAACGTGCTGACATGAGGAAAGTTTCCAACCGATTTCTCATACACAAACAGCAGTTGACTGGCGTTGTCTGGTGAAACGTTATGGTGATGCCTCGTGTAAGGAAGCGAAATGTGTACCATCACGTTTCCGACTTGTCGAATTGTAGCCTATCGCAATTGCGGTTTATCGTATCGCGACATTGCTGCTCGCGTTGGACGAGATACAATGACTGTTAGCAGAATATGGAATCGGTGGGTTCAGGAGGGTAATACGGAACCCTGAGCTGGATCCCAACGGCCTCGTATCACTAGCAGTCGAGATGACAGGCATCTTATCCGCATTGCTGTAACGGATCGTGCAGCCACGTCTCGATCCCTGAGTCAACACATGGGGACGTTTTCAATACAATAACCATCTGCACGAACAGTTCGACGACGTTTGCAGCAGCATGGACTATCAGCTCGGAGACCATGGCTGCGGCTATCCTTGACACTACATCACAGACAGGAGAGCCAGTAATGGTGTACTCAACTACGAACCTGGGTGCACGAAGGGCAAAACGTCATTTTTTCGGATGAATCCAGGTTCCGTTTACAGCATCATGATGGTCGCATCCGTGTTTGGCACATCACGGTGAAAGCACATTGGAAGCGTGTATTCGTCATCGCCATACTGGCGTATCACCCGGCGTGATGGTATGGGGTGCCACAGGTTACACGTCTCGGTCACCTCTTGTTCGCACTGACGGCACTTTGAACACTGGACGTTACATTTCAGATGTGTTACGACGCTTCGCTCTACCCTATATTCGATCCCTGTGAAACCCTACATTTCAGCAAGATAATGCACGACCGCATGTTGCAGGTCCTGTACGGGCCTTTCTGGATACAGAAAATGTTCGACTGCTGCCCTGGCCAGAACATTCTCCAGATCTCTCGCCAACTGAAAACGTCTGGTCAATGGTGGCCGAGCCACTGGCTCATCACAGTACGCCAGTCAGTACTCTTGATGAACTGTGGTATCGTGTTGAAGCTGCATGGGCAGCTGTACCTGTGCACGACATCCAAGCTCTATTTGACTCAATGTCCAGGCGTATCACGGCCGTTATTATGGCCAGAGGTGGTTGTTCTGGGTACTGATTTCTCAGCATCTATGCACCCAAATTGCGTGAAAATGTAATCATATGTCAGTTCTAGTATAGTATATTTCTCCAATGAATACCCATTTATCATCTGCATTTCTTCTTGGTGTAGCAATTTTAATGGCCAGTAGTATATATATATATATATATATATATATATATATATATATATATATATATATATATAAGCGCTAAGGAAACTGGTATACGTATGTGTATTCAAATACACAGATACGTCAACAGGCAGTATCGGCACTGCGGCCGGCAATTTCTGTACTAGACAACAAGTATACGACGCATGGCGCAGTTATTAAATCGGTCAATGTTGTTACAATGGGAGGTTATGAAAATTTGAGTGCATTTGAACGTAATGTTATAGCCGGTTCACGAGAGATGGGACACAGCATCTCCGAGGTAGCGATGAAGTGTGGATTTTCCCGTACGACCATTTCACAAGTGTACCGTGAATATAAGGTATCAGGTAAAATATTAAATCTCCGACATCATTGGGTCCGGAAAAAGATGCTGCAAGAACGGGGCCAACGACGACTGAAGAGAATCTCTCAACGTGACAGAAGTGTAACCTTTCCGCAAATTGCTGCAGATTTCTGTGCTGGGCTACCACCAAGTGCCAGCGTGCGAAC
The DNA here is from genome assembly GCF_023864345.2 of Schistocerca serialis cubense. Classification (NCBI taxonomy): domain Eukaryota; kingdom Metazoa; phylum Arthropoda; class Insecta; order Orthoptera; family Acrididae; genus Schistocerca; species Schistocerca serialis. The sequence continues at coordinate 43,041,949 of NC_064647.1, read as the reverse complement.
CATTCACCGAAACATCATCGAAATGGGCCTTCGGAGCCGAAGGCCCGCTCCTGTATCCTTGATGACTTCAAGACGCAAAGCCTTTCGCCTCGCCTGGGCCCGTTAAGACTGACATTGGACTGTTGATGACTGGAAACATGTTGTCTCGTTTCAAATTGTATCGGGCGGATTGACGTGTAAGAGTATGGAGAAAACCTCATGAATCCATGGACTCTGAATGTCAGCAGGGGACTTTCCAAGCCGGTGGAGGCTCTGTAATGGTGTGGGGCGTGTTCAGTTAGAGTGATATGGAACCCTTGATACGTCTACATACGACTCTGACAGGTGACATGTACGTAGGCATCCTCTCTGATCACCTGCTTTCATTAATGTCTACTCTGCGTTCCGACGGACTTGGGTAATCTCATCAGGACGATGCGACATCCCACTCGTCAAGAATTGCTACAGAGTGACTGCAGAAACACTCTTCTGAGTTTAAACACTTCCGCTGAAACCTGACTCCCCAGACATGAACATTATTGTGCATGTCTGGGATGCCTTCCAACGTGCTGTTCAGAAGAGATATCCACCCCCTCGTACTCTTACGGATTTATCGACAGCCCTGCAGGGTTCATGGTGTCATTTTCCTCCAGCACAGCTTCAGACATAGTCGAGTCATTGCCGCATCGTGTTGAGCCACTTCTGCGAGCTCGCGTGGCCCTACACGATATTAGGCAGATGTCCCAGTTTCTTGAGAGTTTCTTTTTGTTTGTAATCTATTTTTCAAGCATGTCTCATGGCAGTGTAACATAATCTGCAAGCATAGATGTGTTCCACATCGCCTGATATCTTCCATTAATTAGCACTCTCCGTGTTAGTCAAGCACAGCGTCAGAGTTACTTGTATAGCAATCGAGATGTGAGTCTAAAAACTGAAAACTGAGCCACGTATTACAACCTAACTCTTGGTATGTCCTCAGAAGCTCATAAACAGCTAGATTGTAGTTTCCATCTCTTTTATTTCTCAAGAAATTGTGACTAGTATTTTCGAGGGCTTTCTCTTGCATTCAGTGAGCGTATTAAATGTCCCAACATTAAACACTTCCCCAATTTTCGGTCCGACGAACACTGCCTCTTTGATCTTAGCATCATCGAGATGTGGATATTTTGTCTTTAAACACTTGAAAGCTTATTTTTCTTGATTCATAGTTTTCACAATATTATATGTAGAGGTGACAACAAAATTTTATTATGGGAAGCTGAGGAAGTGTACGCTATATTCTTTTCTCCAGACCCTAATGTTTCTTTCAGGCCAGATTTCAAGCATGTAGCGTGATTTTTCTGTCACGACAGACTCACTCGCAAAGGAAACAACAACACTTAGTATATCCTAGCTACATTCCGAGTGCTATAGCAATAATTTTTATATCGTCACATATCTACCAGTGATCGACTTCGTTATGTAATTTTTCAGAAAGAAATTTTACATTTTCATATCTTTCATTAATATGTACAGCGTGACCTATAGTGCGTTTCCGTTTTGAAGGTAAACATGTTTCAAGCTTAACTTAAAGGACGCAATGAAAAGTCTCCTGTCTTCGCAATTACGCTACTTTGTCAAAGATACCATCAGGCCATTTACATCATTGCATGCAACTAGGTGGTTTTTCGTTTAAAAGAACGGCGTTGTATGTTTCTTACGCTCGATGTCTGTATACAGACACTCGCAAATTTTGTGGTGTCACCGCCAGCCACCACACTTGCTAGGTGGTAGCTTTAAATCGGCCGCGGTCCATTAGTACATGTCGGACCTGCGTGTCGCCACTGTCAGTGATCGCAGACCAAGCGCCACCACACGGCAGGTCTCGAGAGACGGACTAGCACTCGCCCCAGTTGTACGGACGACTTTGCTAGCGACTACACGGACGAAGACTCGCTCATTTGCAGAGCAGATAGTTAGAATAGCCTTCAGCTAAGTCAATGGCTACGACCTAGCAAGGCGCCATTAGCATTATATTGCATTTATCTAGAGAGAGTCTCACTTGTATCATCAAGAACGCCGTATACAAATGATGCATTAAAGTTAAGTATTCCAGCAGCTACGTACTTTTCTTTATAGCATTCATTACGTATCCTGTTTCAGACCTAACGCCCGCATGCGTGAGTTAGCGCGTGCATCTTGGCCGCCTCTTTCAGTTAGTGTGCGTAGTGTTGGCAAGTCTGCCGACACTACATAATTGGCGACGAGTCTCAAAAGAGGATTTAGCGTTCGTATTGTCCTAATTTACTTGTGTCATGGCTTCGCCACAATCTCCAGATGTACTGTCCGAATTTTATCGCTTGCAGAATCAGCAGACGCAGGCCTTATTGGATGCCCTTGGACAGCTCGTCCAGGGTCAACGTGCACTGCAACCCGATGCGGCAGCAGCCGCTTCACCGCTACCGCAGCCACAACACACAGTTGCACCCCCGTTCCAACCATTTGATGTGGCTCTGGAGAGCTGGACGGAGTGGTCACGCCAATTTGGATTCCATCTCGCCGCCTACAGAATTCAAGGTAACGAGCGGCAGCCTTTTCTTTTGGCCTGTGTCGGCGTGTCCACCTACCGTGTGATAGTGAAATTGTTTCCCTGACGCGACGTAGCAACTCTGTCCTATGAAGAAATTTTGTCTGTATTAGATGCATATTTCAAAGAAACAGTCAATGTCGTTGCAAAAAGGTATACGTTCTTTCATACAAAACGTACGGCCGGTCAGACTAATAGGGAGTGGGTTGGAACATTGCAAGGCCTTACTCGGGATTGTGCTTTTGAGTGTGAATGTGTACTCCATTATTCAGATACTATGGTACGTAATGCAATAGCACAGAACGTTTCTGATGTTCGTATACGGGAACAGATTTTGAAACTAGTCAATCCCTCCCTTCAACAAGTGATAGACATATTGGATAGGCAAGACACACTTGACTTTGCTCAGGAATCATTTGCAACTTCGCCAGCCATGTGTCACATTAACCGGCCTGCGGGGCGCGCTGCGCGGAACGGTAAACAGCCATCGCGCACGTCCGCGCAGCTGCCGCCTAGCTCTCCACATGTGCCGCACAAGCATACAAACGCAGTGAAATCATGCCTGCGGTGTGCAACTAGACATTCGCGTGAACATTGCCCGTCACGCCAAGCTATTTGCTTTTTCTGTAATAAAAAAGGACATGTTCTAAGTGTTTGCCAGAGAAAGCTCAGAACGGACACTCACAACCATTCCAGGCCCTTTGCTTTGCGCCGGAATCAAACCAAGAATAATCAGGCTCGTGGACCTTCACCCATGGACATTAATGTAGTTAATTCCACTCCGCCCAGTGCCACTTTCTCTAACAGTGACAGTGTTCGTCCCACAAATAGTGTGCGTCGACGTCGACGGAAATCTCGTCCGGTCGCAAGTGCTTCTGTACCAGTGTCAGTTCGCGTTGCACGAAACAGTCGCTCTTGTCGTCAGCAGGACAATAAACTTTTTGTAGACTTGGACCTTGAAGGCAAAGTGATCCCATTCCAGCTCGATACCGGAGCTGCAGTTTCCTTGATCAATCACGACACGTACAAACAACTGGGAAAACCACCGTTGCGTGCCGCAAAAGTTCAGTTAACTAGCTATTCAGGTCACACGATCCCTGTGTTAGGACAGTGCACCCTTCTTGCAACATACAAGGGACAAACAAAACTTGTGTCATTTTACGTTCTTCGTTCTTCTACTGCAGTGAACGTGTTTGGTTTAGATTTATTTCAGTTGTTTAACTTGTCTATAGTCAATCAGGTCCTATCAGTGAATCAGTGCCTTCCACCAGTGTTTCTCGTCTATGTGACGAATTTGCAGACATTTTTGAACCGGGCCTGGTTGCGCTAAGAACTATGAAGCACATTTGGAACTGAAAGTAAATGCGCTACCGAAATTTTTCAGAGCGCGCAATGTTCCCCACGCATTGCGTGATGAGGTCGCAAGAACGTTAAACGATTTAGAATCCCAAGGTGTAATTGAACGTGTGCAGGCATCTCTCTGGGCCTCACCCTTAGTAATTTTGCCAAAACCCTCAGGAAAATTGAGACTTTGCGTGGACTTCAAGGCAACGGTGAATCCACAACTAGTGATTGCCACTTATCCTTTACCCCGCCCGGAAGATCTTTTTGATAAACTGTGCCCGGGTAAATATTTTTCTAAGTTGGACCTAGCAGATGCGTACTTGCAAATACCGGTGGACGAAGAATCCCAGCGCGTTTTGGTGGTTAACACGCATCTTGGGTTGTATCGCTTCAAAAGACTGCCATTCAGGTGCGCATCCGCCCCTGCATTGTTTCAGCAGTATCTACAAACTGTTTGTGCGTCGGTCCCTACTGCTGCGAACTATCTGGACGATATTGTGATCTCCGGAAGACAGCAGAAGAACATTTAGCAAATCTCCGAATATTATTTCAGGTATTGCGACAAAATGGTCTTCGCTTGCGGAAGGAGAAATGTGTGTTTTTTCCTCGTGACTTACCATATCTGGGACATGTAATCAATGCCCAAGGCATACATCCCAGCCCAGAGCACCTCCGTGCCATACAAGACTTGCCTTCGCCGCCGAATTTGAAGCAGCTACAGAGTGAGTTGGGAAAAATTAACTATTATCATAACTTTCTCCCGCATGCCTCTTCCATTTCAGCACCGCTTCATCGCTTACGCCGTAAAGGTGTTCCGTTCGTCTGGACGACAGAATGCGAACGCGCCTTTTGCCAGTTGAAATCGGCGTTGCTTTCAAATACTTGCCTTACGCCATTCTATCCCCAGAAACCCCTTTTGTTGATGGTAGATGCATCGGATTTCGGGATCGGTGCTGTGCTCGCGCACAAAGATGGCTCGCATGATCGCCCTATTGCCTTTGCGTCCAAATTGCTCTCATCTGCGCAAAGAAATTATTCACAGATAGAGAAAGAAGCTTTGGCTCTCGTCTTTGGTGTTACTAAGTTCCATGATTTTTTGTATGGTCGTCACTTTACCATCATCACAGACCACAAACCTTTGACGTCGCTTTTTCATCCGAACAAGCCTGTACCTCCACGTACAGCGCAGAAATTCATTCGCTGGTCTATTTTCCTCTCGCAGTACCGCTACGATATCTTGTATCGGTCCACTGTTAAGCACGGAAACGCCGATGCGTTGTCCCGATTGCCTGTTGCTGAGGATAGAGCATTCGATTCTTCCGAACTTGCTTGCATGTTCATTGATTCGAAAACCGATGCCGTGGTCAAATCGTTTCCGATTGATTTTCGTCGTGTAGCAACAGCCACAGCTGCTGACCCGGTCCTTGCTACGGTTTTGCGTTTTGTTGCTACGCAATGGGCCTTGTCAAGTCACGGATAGAGGATCCGTTGCTTCGCAGATTTTTTGCTCACAAGGAGAGACTTTTTGTTCGACGTGGTGTTTTGTTGTTGCATTCTGATAATGATCAGTCCAGAGTCGTGGTACCACGTTCGTTACAGTCCTCTGTCTTACGGCTTCTTCACCAAGGACATTGGGGTATAGTCCGAACGAAACAACTTGCTCGTCAGCACTGTACTTGCTTCGGAATCGATGCTGCGATTACGAATATGTGCTCTTCTTGCATGGCGTGTGCCGAACAACAATCCGCACCACTGCGGAAATTCTTTGCATGGCCAAAAGCCACTTCCCCTTGGCAACGCTAGCACATAGATTTTGCTGGTCCATTCTGAATTGCTCGATGGTCGGTTGTGGTCGATTCTTTCAGTAATTTTCCTTTTGTTGTACGGATGTCTTCCACGACGTCATCTGCCACCATCCAAGCGTTGTCTGCTATCTTTTGCCTTGAAGGTCTTCCGCAGACTATTGTTTCCGACAATGGCCCACAATTCATGTCCGCAGAATTTCAGTCATTCTGCAAGGTCAATGGTATTCAACATCTGACATCCGCGCCGTTTTCGCCTCAATCAAACGGTGCCGCCGAACGATTGGTCCGGACTTTCAAGTCCCAGATGTTGAAGTTGAAAGAGTCGCATTCTCGGGAGGACGCGTTGTTGCTCTTTTTGTCTTCGTATCGCTCTCAGCCCCGAGATGGTCGCTCGCCGGCTGAGTTGCTCCACGGTCGTCCTCATCGAACCTTGATGTCTTTGTTGCATCCGCCGCAGCAGGTTCCTGTGCAGCGGCAGACACTTGCTTTTGCCCCTGGCGACGTTGTATTCTATCGCAACTATCACGGTTCACGGCGTTGGCTCGCAGGGCGCATTCTTCGCTGCTTCGGCCGCGCGATGGTTTTGGGGGCCTCTGGTGAGTTGCGTCGGCATCTCAATCAGCTGCGCCTCTGTCGTCGCTTGGGTTCTGCCGCTCCCCGTCTGCTTTCAGCGACGGTGCCGTCCGGTCACCGTCCTGGGGCCCATCTACTGGCTCGCCTCATCCCCAGGTGTTACCGACGCTGCCTTCCAATTTGCCCCATGGCGACGCGCCGCCGCCGCCTGTTCTCCCGCCGGCGCCGCCCGCAGTGGACGCGTCGCTGCAACCGCCTTGCGCCCCCCTGGGTCACGCGCCGCCGATCGCTTCCCGTGACCAGATGTCCTCCGCCATGGAACTCTTGCCCGCTGCGGACCAGATGTCGTCTTCGCCCGTCGGGTGCCCCGACCAGTCGACCCTTCGGCCCCTCCTGTATCTCTCAGGGCGCATACACCGCATGTTGACGTGCACCCTGGACTAGGTTTTCAGGCGTTTCCTAGCTCCCCTCGGACCGAATGGCAGGCTGCGGGTGGCACAGCCTCTCCTGTTGTTAGGCTCCCCTCCTCATCGCATACGTCAACATCGGCTCCTCCCCATGGCGGGCGGAAGCCTTATACCACGACCGTTCGCCGATTTGCGGGGGAGGGATGTGATGTCACCGCCAGCCACCACACTTGCTAGGTGGTAGCTTTAAATCGGCCGCGGTCCATTAGTACATGTCGGACCCGCGTGTCGCCACTGTCAGTGATCGCAGACCGAGCGCCACCACACGGCAGGTCTCGAGAGACGGACTAGCACTCGCCCCAGTTGTACGGACGACTTTGCTAGCGACTACACGGACGAAGACTCGCTCAATTGCAGAGCAGATAGTTAGAATAGCCTTCAGGTAAGTCAATGGCTACGACCTAGCAAGGCGCTTTAGCATTATATTGCATTTATCTAGAGAGAGTCTCACTTGTATCACCAAGAACGCTGTATACAAATGATGGATTAAAGTTAAGTATTCCAGCAGCCACGTACTTTTCTTTATAGCATTCATTACGTATCCTGTTTCTGACCTAACGCCCGCCTGCGTGAGTTAGCGCGTGCATCTTGGCCGCCTCTTTCAGTTAGTGTGCGTAGTGTTGGCAAGTCTGCCGACACTACACATTTTCCCAGGAGATTCTACTGCTGTAGCTTGCAACCAAGAACTATGGCCTCAGTTTTTAGTAACTCTAAGTCACGAATGAAATCATTATGTTCTTACTGAGAAATTTTATGTGGCCTAGTGGGCTATATCGATTCTGGTGTACAGTCTTGATCTTGCTGTAAAAACTCAGGCTGTTGTTTGCATTCACCCTCCACGTCTTCATCATATTCTAGGACTCAATATTCCAGAGGGACAGGAACTGGCAGACCTTCTGCATGTGGTACTGGACTTGTAACAGATGTCAGAGCTGGTATGTGATGGCCCGCTTTTTCTTTCTGGACATTCTATCTTCAAGAGGAGCCAACATACAAAAATAACAACTACTGAGACGCTTTGAAGGTTCTCGCCACGTCGTGGGAACTGCGAGTGGCACTGACCTAGGTTAGCCAACAAAGTAGATTTACTGTGCGTGAATTACAACAAATATTTGGTGCCGAAGGTTTATCATCATCTGTTTTACAATCGAAGTAAAGGTAAAAAATGTTCAAATGTGTGCAATATCTTATGGGACTTAACTGCTAATGTCATCATTAACCTAAATTACCGATTGGCAGCGGGCAAATTCTGGCTCACAGAATGATTTCTCTTCTTGGTTGCGACCATTTTCAGCGATGATGACGCCCCTGTCGGCGTTTTTCAAACTAACTCGCTGGCACCAAGTTAAAAAATAAATAAATAAATACAGTTCATAGTTTGCATATCATGTACTGTCTCACTTTTAAGGTTACGTTTAGCCATTTAACTACACCTAATTTTTAAACTGATTCATGGGCTTAATAATTATGCAGCTCAGTGGGCTGAGGTAGCAGAGAGACACACAGACAGATATATATTTCAAGAATATATGAATGTTTGTAAGGGGTATTTTTAATTGTTATTTTCTATATTTTGTTTTGGAGCGATGGTTCAGCTATGAGGGTTTCCAAGCTTCGTTTGAAGGTTTTCTCTGTGACCTGCTGAAGGAGTCGCAACCACATATTGCAAGGATCTGCTTCACAGTTAGTGATATTGTTCTACATCTACATCTACATTTATACTCCGCAAGCCACTCAATGGTGTGTGGCGGAGGGCAATTTACGTGCCACTGTCATTACCTCCCTTTCCTGTTCCAGTCGCGTATGGTTCGCGGGAAGAACGACTGCCGGAAAGCCTCCATGCGCGGTCGAATCTCTCTAATTTTACATTCGTGATCTCCTCGGGAGGTATAAGTAGGGGGAAGCAATATATTCGATACCTCATCCAGAAACGCACCCTCTCGAAACCTGGACAGCAAGCTACACCGCGATGCTGAGCGCCTCTCTTGCTTAATATACCACTTGAGTTTGCTAAACATCTCCGTAACGCTATCACGCTTACCAAATAACCCTGTGACGAAACGCGCCGCTCTTCTTTGGATCTTCTCTATCTCCTCTGTCAACCCGACCTGGTACGGATCCCACAATGATGAGAAATAAGTATGGGTCGAACGAGTGTTTCGTAAGTCACCTCCTTTGTTGATGGACCACATTTTCTAAGGACTCACCCAATGTATCTCAACCTGGCACCCACCTTACCAACAATTAATTTTCATTCCACTTCAAATCGTTCCGCACGCATATTCCCAGATATTTTACAGAAGTAACTGCTACCAGTGTTTGCTCTGCTGTGATATGATCATTCAATAAAGGATCCTTCTTTCTATGTATTAGCAATACATTACATTTGTCTATGTTAAGGGTCAGTTGCCACTCCCTGCACCAAGTGCCTATCCACGGCAGATCTTCCTGCATTTCGCTGCAATTTTCTAATGCTGCAACTTCTCTGTATACTACAGCATCATCCGCGAAAAGCCGCATGGAACTTCCGACGCTATCTACTAGGTCAAAGTGTCGGCTAATGTGGGAGTCACCACCGACACAAACAAGAGAGGGGAGGAGTTGTGGTGACCGGTGCCAGGAATCCAAAATCATAGGTAGGAGAAGGCGGGGCGAGACGGGGATGTGGGGTAAGACGGGGAAGGGCTATAAGCTACAGTTATAGTGCTGCCATCTGTGGATAGCTACGTCATCATCGTCAATACACAGGTCCCAGTGTGCTGACATTGCTGAACCTTTGTTTCGCGGCGGTTTCTGTGAGCTTTGCAAGGTACGTACAATTGTTATACTGATTTGCAATGTTTTACACCTTTCCAGGTCCTGAAATATGTGTTTCGTGAACATTTGTCCAGACTGTATATATAGCACTGAATAGTACGTCTTATTAACAGTAAACTGCTGTGTCAGTAGTCAATGTTCACTAAATAGTGTTCATGTAGGCGTAACATAACCTGACAGCATGGTAGGGGGCAAGACGGGGAGGGGCAAGATGGGGAGATTCCCCGTCTTGCCCCTACTATTTGTCCAGCCATTACATTCTTATCGTCTCATGTGTTTACCTCGCTGCGGGTTTTGAACACGTACGTTATACGTTTAATACAATTGTGAATAGAATTGTGTTGTTATTCCAGCGTTTCCTAATTAATTACAAAGTATGGCTTAGGCTATATGGCGAATAAAAATACACAAAACGTGCAAAGTCAGTATTCTTGTTATGCTTTAACGACTGACTATTGGAAATATGGTATTTACTATATAATATAGATTACCAGAAATGGTCTGACTCAATAGTGCGTTCCACGTGTTTTATTTCAGATGGTTCGCAAGTATCGGCGACAAACGTCTAGGCAAGATTGGTCGTTGGAGTCAATGGAAGGCGCTGTAAATGCTGTTATAGAAGGTCATATGGGTTCTTTCAGGGCTGCTCGACAGTTCAACGTGCCACAGACAACGATTGAACGACATGTGGCAAAGAAACGTGCTAATCCTGGCTATACAGTTGTGAAAAGATTAGGACCAATCAGTAATGTGTTTATCCCAGAACAAGAGGCAGAACTTAAAGACTACTTAACACAGATGGAAGGACAGTATTTCGGCCTAACACTTAAAGAACTTTGTGAACTTGCTTTTCAGCTAGCTGAAAGAACACCAAGCAACCGTTTAATACTGCAGCCAAATCTGCTGGAAGAGATTGGTTAAAGGGGTTTCTTGCACGAAATCCTACCTTAACATTACGAAAACCATAGGCCACATCAATCGCATGAGCAATGGGGTTTAATCGAGTTGCTGTAGATCGGTTTTTCAATCTGTTAGAAAGTCAATTAGACACATTCAAGTTTACGGGAGACGGAATTTTCGATTGCTCTGAGACTGGTTTAACAGTCATTCCAAAACCTCACAGAAATATGGTTGCTTTGAAAGGGCGCAGACAGGTGGGAGCAGTTACTTCAGCTGAAAGAGGACAAACAGTGACTGCACAAATTTGTGTTTCATCGTGGAGGTGCTACGTACCACCTATGTTAATTTATCCTCGAAAACGAATGCAACAAACGTTTGAGACTGGCCTGCCCCCTGGTGCCTGGGCAGAAGTCCAAGAAACTGATTGGATGACGAAAGAACTATTTTTAACTACAGACATTCATCAAGCTCACACATCTGAAGTTACAGAAACGGAAGACCTAATACCAAAGATGTTGTCAAGACGTAAAACACCTGATCAATTAACAACTGACGGTCAAGCCTCTGTTACGTCTAACTTCAGGTCACCAGCCCTAAAATCGTGTTAGCTATTCCAAATGTGGATAAAAAAAACCAAAAGGAAACCATCTAACAAGCGTGGAAAACCCGTTGTTTTAACCGAATCTCCTTGTAGGAGTGAACTATCTGAAGAAATTAAACGAAAAGGAGTCCCCAAACGTGCTGCATGTAAACGAAAACTCTTCTCAAAGACGTTTAATAAATCTGGGATACCACCAAAAGGACATAATGAAACGAAAAAGTGACGAACGTTACCGACGTCTTAACCACCCCTTCATGCTCAAGGGCTAATAAACTGTGGTCGAGTGACAACGAGGAAGAGAGTGAAGAATGTTTACACTGCTATGACTTCGCTGAAGGAGGCTGGATACGGTGTGTCAGCTGCGGACGCCGGGCCCATCACACTTCTGCAGGGACAGAAAGCGATGATGACGAGGCTGTCCAGACTTGTGTACTGTGTGAAAGTAAGAGGCCTAAATGAAAATTAGTACCTGATTCTACAATTCGCAGAACTATGTTTCGAAGCTGTATCGTCACATGATTTCGTTATTCCAGTCCTTATTTAAGCTTTAGAGATGAATTCATGCTATTTCCCCACCTTACCCCGCATATGGGGCAAGACGGGGATATGGTAGTTTATGTTTCAAATCGAGATATTTCTGACTAAGTGTAACAACTTTGCAGGTTTCTTTGCGTGCTATTGTAATTCAGTGGTTAAGTAAACAAATGATAACAAAACCTACTTGAATTTGTTTATTTTTGTCCCTTTTGTAAGGGTTTAAAGTTAGCTTCCCCATCTTGCCCCGCCTTCCCCTACTTTACTCTCTATTTCCAGGCGCAGAGTGCAGGATAAGTATCGTCTTCCTATTAGTGCTGATGCCCTCGAAGACTGCGGATAAACTGGGCCGACCTGCGACGGGCGGCTGGTGAAATCAGCGCTGAGAGGGGGCGCTGAACTTACAGGAGGTGTTGCGCTACCCACTCTTTCCATTGGCGCGCGGGTCTTGATGACGTTTTGCGGCGCTGCACTTGTCGATGTGCAGTCGATTCTTTAGGACAGCATTTCTCCCCCCCCCCCCTAATGCCGCATTGTTATCTTACAACTGGAGAGGGCGGGGGAGGCAGGAAGCTGGGTGACGTGAGCAGCCAGCCGCGTCCCGAGTGATCCGAGGGGTACGTCGGTCTTAAAACCCCCGAAAGGGTGCCCACCCTCTTCCTGGGTCAGTCCGACGAAAACGAAGAAGGCGACAATGGCGGCGGTAGTGACGGAGGCGGCGGCAACGACGATGGCGTCGGCTCCACGGCGGACGCCAGGACAAGCGCTGGCAAGTTGAGATACTGCAGTGGCGAAGGCGATGGGTCCATGTCCATTGGTTCCGCAGGTGGCGTCGTTGAGGCACCGGGAGCGGCAACGCCGACTGCAAGATCTCGGTTGGGTGCGAGTCTGGGGATAGAAAATCCTCAGAAGGATCTCGCAATCGACCATTAAGAGTCTGGTTGTGATGCGTAGCGTTCCAAAAGATTGGAAAAGGGCTCAGGTCATCCCCGTTTTCAAGTAGGGACGTCGTACATATGTACAGAACTATAGACCTATACCTCTAACGTCGATCACTTGTAGAATTTTGGAACACGTATTATGTTCGAATATAATGAATTTTTTGGAGACTAGAAATGTACTCCGTAGGAATCAGCATGGGTTTAGAAGAAGACGATCGTGTGAAACCCGGCTTGCGCTATTCGTCCACGATACTCACAGGGCCATAGACACGGGTTCCCAGGTAGATGCCGTGTTTCTTGACTTCCGCAAGACGTTTGATACAGTTCCCCACAGTCGTTTAAAGAACAAATTAAGAGCATATGGACTATCAGACCAATTGTGTGATTGGAGTGAAGAGTTCCTAAATAACAAAACGCAGCATGTCATTCCCAATGGAGAGAAGTCTTCCGAAGTAAACGTGATGTCAGGTGTGCCGCAGGGGAGTGTCATAGGACCGTTGCCATTCAGAATATATATGAATGACCTTGTGAATGACATCTGAAGTACACTGAGGCTTTTTGCGGATGATGCTCTGGTATATCGAGAGGTTGTAACAATGGAAAATTGTACGTAAATGGCCGGCCGGTGTGGCCGAGCGGTTCTAGGCGCTACAGACTGGGACCGCGCAACCGCGCAGATGCCAGACTGAGATTCATTGGAAGAATCCTAAGGAAATGCAGTCCGAAAACAAAGGAAGTAGGTTACAGCACGCTTATTCGCCCACTGCTTGAATACTGCTCAGCAGTGTGGGACCCGTACCAGATAGGGTTGATAGAAGAGATAGAGAAGATCTAACTGAGAGCAGCGCGCTTCCTTACAGGGTCATTTAATAATCGCGTTACGGAGTTGATAGATAGACTCCAGTGGAAGACTGTGCAAGAGAGACGCTCAGTAGCTCGGTACGGGCTTTTGTTGAAGTTTCGAGAACACACCTTCACCGAGGATTCAGGCAGTATATTGCTCCCTCCTACGTATATTTCGCGAAGAGACCATGAGGATAAAATCAGAGAGATTGGAGCCCACACAGAGGCATACCGACAATCTTTCTTTACACGAACAATACGAGACTGAAATAGAACCGATAGAGGTACTCAAGGCACCCTCCGCCAAACACAGTCAGGTGGCTTGCGGAGTATAGATGTAGCTGTAGATGTGGCGCAGCATCTAAGCACAACCTTGAATTAAATACATGCAATGGCCCAAACTTCGAAGACTAGTTCCTCTCTCCCGGGACCTGGTGTGACCAAAAGCTCTGAAAAGATTCAGTGCGAGGAAGAACAGCAGCGCTTGCTACCATATGTGGAAGGCACGTAGCTTGTTGATCTGTTGTTTGAACGTCGCACAAACCGCTCGTCTTCCCCGTTCAACAGAGGATGAAACGTAACTCTGGTAAGGTGAGAGAAACCGTGCCTGCACAAAACTGTTCACAGTCCTGAGCCGTAAACTGTGGTCCGTTGTCTGTAACCAACACTTCAGGCGAAAGACAATGACAAAGCCGGAATGGTACGAAGCGACGTAGTCGAGTTCATCGCGCTGCAGACGGATATTTGCTAAAAGAGTCGACACGAATAAACCGACGAGTGTTCCAAAAGGAAACAGAGAAGCTAATATGCACTCGTTATCGCGGCGGTTCAGACTTTGGTGAAGCTGAAAACGCTTACTGCGGGGCTCACAGAGTTTCAGCACAAGTGCAACACTGTGTCGTAATCTGTTCAATTTGGGTTTCAATGCCCGGCCAAGTGCAGCGCCGACGTGCTAACTGTTTTGTGCGTACAGTTGCCCAATGTACACTACTGGCCATTAAAATTGCTACACCACAAAGATGACGTGGTACAGACGCGAAATTTAACCGACAGGGAGAAGATGCTGTGATATGCAAATGATTAGCTTTTCAGAGCATTCACACAAGGTTGGCGCCGGTGGCGACACCTACAACGTGCTGACATGAGGGAAGTTTCCAACTGATTTCTCATACGCAAACAGCAGTTGACCGGCGTTGCCTGGTGAAACGTTGTTGTGATGTGTAAGGAGGAGAAATGCGTCCCACCACGTTTCCGACGTTGATAAAGGTCGGATTGTAGCCTATCGTGATTGCAGTTTACCGTATCGCGACATTGCTGCTCGCGTTGGTCGAGATCCAATGACTGTTAGCAGAATATGGAATCGGTGGGTTCAGGAGGGTAATACGGAAAGCCGTGCTGGATCCCAACGGCCTCGTATCACTAGCAGTCGAGATGACGGGCATCTTATCCGCATGGCTGTAACGGATCGTGCAGCCACTTCTCGATCCCTGAGTCAACAGATGGGGACGTTTGCAAGACAACAACCATCTGCATGAACAGTTCAACGACGTTCGCAGCAGCATGGACTATCAGTTCGGAGACCATGGCTGCGGTTACCCTTGACGCTGCTTCACAGACCGGAGCGCCTGCGATGGTGTACTCAACGACGAACCTGGGTGCACGAATGGCAAAACGTCATTTTTTCGGATGAATTCAGGTTCTGTTTACAGTATCACGATGGTCGCATCCGTGTTTGGTGACATGGCGGTGAACGCTCATTGGAAGCGTGTATTCGTCATCGCCATGCTGCGTATCACCCTGTGTGATGGTATGGGGTACCATTGGTTACACGTCTCGGTCACCTCTTGTTCGCGCTGACGGCACCTCGAACAGTGGATGTTACATTTCAGATGTGTTATGACACGTCGCTCTACCCTTCATTCGATCCCTCCGAAACCCTACATTTCAGCAGGATAAAGCACGACCGCATGTTGCAGGTCCTGTACAGTCCTTTCTGGATACATAAAATGTTCGACTGCTGCCCTGGCCAGCACATTATCCAGATCTCTCAGCAATTGAAAACGTCTCGTCAATGGTGGCCGAGCAAGTGGCGCGTCACAGTACGCCAGTCACTTCTCTTGATGAACTGTGGTATCTTGTTGAAGCTGCATGGGCAACTGTATATAAACACGCCATCTAAGCTCTGTTTGACTCAATACCCAGGCGTATCAAGGCCGTTATTTCGGCCAGAGTTGGTTGTTCTGGGTACTGATTTCTCAGCATCTATGCACCCAAATTGCGTGAAAATGTAATCACATGTCAGTCCTAGTATAATATATTTGTCCAATGAATACCGGTTCATCATCTGCATTTCTTCTTGGTGTAGCAATTTTAATGGCCAGTAGTGTAGCTGGTGGATCAATGGCAATCTTTTTGTAGCACTGTTTGAATAAGCACACGCCATTGCCCAGAGTCACTTCGCAAATAAAATCAAACAAAGCTGGACGGAGAGGCAATGCCGACCAGCAGGATATTGGTGCACAAAGTAATTCTGAACGTTTTTCACTGAACGAGGCCACGTAGTATGGATGTAGTGCAACGAAAGATTCAAGTCAGAGTCTGATTCCATGACCTGTGTAATTTTCGTGTAGTTCAGTGGAAAAGTTTGTAAAAGTTCAGTGTCCTGCGCATCGACCTGACAAGAAACTTCGCCAGTAGCATCGAATTCGCAATCAAGACCAACAGGAGGGCGAGAAAGGGCGTCAGCATTAGGTTGCTTCGACATGGGCCGGTGCAATAGTTCGCACTGATACTCAGACAATATGAAAGACCAACGCTGAAGCTTCTGAGCCGCGCGTGGCGGAACAGGTTTGGACGCATGAAACAAAAACTGAAGTGGCTTATCGTCCATCACTGGGTAAAACCTTCCATCACACGGTTAATGATGAAACCTTGTCACGTCACATATAGTAGCGAGTGCCTCCTTCTCGATTTGGGAATAGTTACATTGAGTCTTGGTCCATAACTTGGAAGCGAAAACAATCGGCCTGTCCTGTGAATCAAATCTGTGCGACAGCACAACTCCGATACCGTACGAAGAAGCGTCCGCTTCCAAAACCATAGCGTTTGTGGGTTCTAAATGAACAAGTTATCAGCCACTCAAGAAGGCATTTTTAAGTTTCTGGAATGAATCCTGACACTCTTTGGTTCAAACAAACGGCATATTCCTCCGGCGCAGCCGGCGGAAGTGGCCGTGCGGTTCTAGGCGCTACAGCCTGGAGCAGAGCGACCGCTACCGTCTCAGGTTCGACTCCTGCCTCGGGCATGGATGTGTGTGATCTCCTTAGGTTAGTTAGGTTTAATTAGTTCTAAGTTCTAGGTGACTGATAACCTTTGGAGTTAAGTCGCATAGTGCTCAAGAGCCATTTCAACCTCCGGCGCAAACGATACAACGGAGCCACGATCTGGGGTGTGTTGGGCATAAACCGGTTATAATACGTCAACTTCTCGAGATCCGGTCTTTTCACTGTTCGCGTCGGAGGTTCCAGTCCTGCCTCGGTCATGAGTGTGTGTGTTGTCCTTAGCGTAAGTTAAATTTAGATTAAATAGTGCGTAAGCCTAGGGACCGTTGACCTCAGCAGTTTGATCCCACAGTCCTTACCACAAATTTCCAACTTTTCTTGAGATCTTACTGCAATTCCGGCAAGTTCCCGGGGGCAGGTAGGTCTCGGACCGCCAAATGTGAATGACGGGGTGAACACGTTGGCTATTAAGAGCGTGGCCCAAGTACTGAATGTCAGTCTGAAAAAACGCGTATTTGCTCAGGCAGTACTTCAAGTCTGCAGCTGAAAGTACTTGATAAAAGCGTACGAAGTTTACCGATATGTTCCCCCAGTGTACCTTCTACCACCACATCATCCAAGCAATTTGAAGAGACTGGGGCTTTTGCGGTAAGCTGTATAAAGTATCGTTTGAATATGGTAGCCACGGAAGCGGTGCCAAATGGTAAGCACAAAAATTTGAACAACCCTGAATGTGCGTTGACCATAAACACTTTCTGAGACTCCTCATCTTGCGAAATGTGCAAATACGTATCGCATAAGTCAATTTGTAAAAAATAGCGGAGTCCATCAAGTCTGTCCATTAATTCCTCAGGGCATGGCAACAGATAAGTATCAATTATTTATTGTGGATTCACAGCGGCTTTGCCTAGCCTGGATAGAAGCAATAACACCATTTTCTTGCAATTTTTAAGTTCACTTGCAAATTTATCGCTAAGTGCATGAGAGACGAGACGCTCCCGAAAAGACTTAGGTCGTGCGCTGTCCTTCATTGTCAGATGCGCCACAAAATTATTTGCTCTTCACAAAATAAATCAAGGAAATCCTCAATCAATTGAGTAACACTGTCTTTTGGGTTGAAGGCAGAAAGAAAAATGTACGTTGTTCTGGGGACGAAGACTAATCAAATCAAATGAATCGAACCCATAAGTATTTTCACTGTCTCGCGAAAGTAAAATTGTAAATGTCACTGTTCTGGTGTGAGAATGTGGCAGGCAAACTGCGTGTACCAAGCACTGGAATGTCCTGACCATTATTCGCATAAGTTGCATGCAAGGTTTTTGTCAACTGCGGCGAGCACAACTCTTCATAAGTAGTACGATCAAGCAATGTAGCTGAAGCGCACAGTGCTCGGCAATGACTAACTTCAGAAACACTTTCTCAAATGCTCAAATGTGTGTGAAATCTTATGGGACTTAACTGCTAAGGTCATGAGTCCCTAAGCTTACACACTACTTAACCTAAACTATCCTAAGGACAAACACACACACCCATGCTGCAGCTCGTTACGAGTTTTTTCGACTGAGGAAAAAGCCAGAACACACATACCGTCAGTAGCTCAGCTTCAGGGTTTGACACGACAGTGTCGTTTTCATTGCTTTTGTGGAAAGTATTATAGTGACGGAATTATTTGTGACGTAACTGCATAGCCGGCCGGTGTGGCCGTGTGGTTCTAGGCGCTTCAGTCTGGAACCGCGAGACCGCTACGGTCGCAGGTTCGAATCCTGCCTCGGGAATGGATGTGTGTGATGTCTTTAGGTTAATTAGGTTTAAGTAGTTCTAAGTTCTAGGGGACTGATGACCACAGATGTTAAGTCCCATAGTGCTCAGAGTCATTTGAACCATTTTTGCAACTGCATACACTGTGCCAGACAGTAGGATTCGTGAACATATTCTTAATCATTCTGATATTTTGAAACAACTGTTACAAGTAATGGAACGTCGGGACTCGTGTTATAGTGCTGAGGAAAACTTAGAGGTAGCTCCCGTCTTCAGTGTAACACAAAGTGACAAACAGGTACGGCCGTGAGACCGACCGCTGCTAGCAAATAGCCTGCCGAACTGTGGGCTGACTAAACGGGGCTCAACAGCTGTGTCTGCTGCGATATCATGTCCCCGCTGCTTTTCCATGCATAAGAAACAACATTGCCCTTGCTTCGCTGTGTGCTTGCAAGAGAAAACGATCTCTACCCATGTTCGCTCTCGTAAGCGTAGAGCACGTTCTCACTCAGTGAACGCAGTTTTCTCCAATCCTGCTACGATTACCAGTAATGAGCAAATTCAGGATGTGCCCTTCACCCTGTCCAAGGGCTGTGTAACGACAGTCAGAGAAACTGTTTCTGCGTGGGATTAGCCGAGCGGTCTCGCCGCTGCGGTCATAGACTGTGCGGATGGTCCCGGTGGAGGTTCGAGTCCACCCTCGGCCCATAGTTGTTTCATAAAATTTCCAGGGCTGCGATGTTAACCAGTTCCGTAAGCACAGCTGGACGTCGTCGTCCGAGACGAATCGTTTACCCCTCAGAGCCTTTCTAAGAGGGCCAAAAATGGCGTAATCACAGTTCTGTATGGAGGGTGGCCGAGAACATCCCATTTGAATTCCTGCAGGAGTGCCGCGACTGTGTTGGCCTTGTGAGTCTTTGTGTAGTCGTGGAGCAGAATGACCCCACAGGTGAGACTGTCAGGTCAATTTGAGTTGATCTCTTGGCGAAGAGTTGTCGAGGTTTGGGAGTAACGCTGGGCATTCACTGCTGTCCCATGTTGCAGCAACTGTATCAGAAGGGGGCCATCCTGGTCAAAGAAGAACGTCAGCTTAGAAGCAAACGATTCACCTCGGACGACGACGTCCAGCTGTACGTCCGGAACTGGTTAACACTGCAGCCCTGGGAATTTTATGAGGGAGCCATTCACTGCCTTGTGTCACAGTCGGACAAGTGTTTCAACAGCCAGCGTCAATACTTCTAACATGCAAGCACTGGTTTCTGTAACTATGCTCGTTTCTTTTTGAACGCCCCTTATATACGACAATGAGCGTTGAACTGAGCATAGTATTCGATCCATTCCTCTTGTTGTTCATCGAAAGCTCGGAACCGTGAGGAAGACACGGAGGAAGTACCATGGATGTGTCTGTCTGTTGTGATGAAGTTGATGCAGCAGTGGCTTGTGCATTAATGAGCTCCTGGACGTCCATCATCAACTGCGACATTTGATGAGTCTGAAACTGAATAAACTGCATTAGACCAAAGCCAGAGCAACCGGAGGTGTGGGCGCAGGTGGTGTAGCAGGCGGGTTGGAGGCCATTAATGAGTGGAGCGCTACAGCAAATAACTGTACAGAGATAGCACTCCGTCGTCAGGCCACGAGTGGCCTACCGGGACCATCCGACCACCGTGTCATCCTCAATGCAGGATGCGGATAGGAGGGGCGTGTGGTCAGCACACCGCTCTCACGGCCGTTATGATGGTATTCTTGACAGAAGCCGCTACTATTCGGTCGAGTATCTCCTCAATTGGCATCACGAAGCTGAGTGCACCCCGAAAAATGGCAGCAGCGCATGGCGGCCTAGATGGTCACCAATCCCTGTGCCGACCACGCCCGACAGTGCTTAACTTCCGTGATCTCACGGGAACAGGTGTCTCCACTGCGGCAAGGCCGTTGCCTGTACAGAGATAGCGAAAACACAATTAGTAGCAATGCGCCGCTGAGAGAAATATTGATGACGTGCTGTGATGGAGTGGCGTAGAGCAAAGGCAACGTTGGTTCTGGAATCCTCGTCGCCAGATGATGTGTCGGCTACTTAGGAAGTCAGCACCGAGACAGACAAGGAAGGACAGAAGTTGCGATGGTCGGTGGCAGGAATCCAAAACGATAAATACTTTACTCTCTCTTACTAGTCACATAAGGCAGGTTACGTAACGTCTTCCTATTATTCAGTATTGATGCTCTCAAAGACTTGACTGGACTGGGTCGACCAGCGATGGGCGGCTGGTGAAATCAGCGTTGACATGGTCGCTGTCTTTCTGGAGATGCGGCGCTGCCCTATCTTTCCATTGGTGCTTGGGTCAACGCCTTGTTGATGGTGTTTCGCGGTGCTACGATGGTCGGTGTGCAGTCGATGCTGTAGGATTGCACAGATATGACGAAATGGCGATGATGATGTTTGGTTTGTGGTCCACTCAACTACGTGGTCATCAGTACCCGTAAAAAGTCCCAAGTTTCACATTGTCCAATTTTTTACACAATCCAGTCTAGCCACTGCCACGAACGATGATGATGATGATGAAATGATAACGGCACCACAAACACCCAGTCCCCAACTCGGCCGGTAATTGAACCCGGAACCCTGCGATCCAGACGTAGCAACGCTAGCAACTTTTTTTAATCTCATTTTGTTCGTGATTGTCCGTTTTTATTTATCCGGTTTGGCCGTCCCACGACGCTTGCTCGAGTTCATCGTCGTTCCATTACCGCAGTTTTTTTTTTTATTTCAGAGGGTGGCTCCCGTGCCGGCTGCCACTAGACCACGTGCCGCGGACAGATCCGATGGAACACGATTAGTTTCGAGGTTGGATATTTAGGTACATAGAGGATTTTTATTACATATTCGTTTCCTGTCTTTTGTAATAGACGCTCTTGTGATCTAGTTGTATACCACTTATCATGCCACTTCCATTTCTCACGTGCATTATTGTAATTCTCATAATTAGGTTTCCCTCGAGACGTTGAAGTCTCATCTTTATCTACGATAATGATGGAAGCAGCAGAAATGAATTAAAATTTGTGCCACAGTCGGGTCTCGTACCCAGCTATTCTCATCTACTCTTGCTTATTAAGGGAGGAACGCTAACCATTAAACCGCCGCACCTCTAAGTTCATTATTGCTGCACGAACTACATAACTAGATTGTTGGGGAGGGCACTCGACTTGGATGGTTCGTGCAGCAATGTTGACCATGATGCTGCAGTGGTGTAACAATGCCACAATGTGGGTCTTCGGGAATTATGTCGATTACAATATTAATAAGAAAGAAGATGACAGCTTACTGGAGTTCCAAACGTACAGGGTGTCCGAAAAGACTTTCCCTGATTACATGAATTGATAACTCAGGCTAGAAGTAAGATGCAAATATGAAACTTGTGTCGAATTGTTTACAACTATCAAAGTTTTTTTTCTGTTTTAGGTTCGCAGTACGTAAGTAGTGAATGAGGTGCAGTGCCCAAGAAGCTATGTTAACCAATCAGGAGAAGTCACAGTGTGTCCTGTGGTACTATGAGACACGATCACCAACCACAGTGCAGAAACACTTCCAGACAACATTTGGAAGGAATCCACCTGATGTTAAGAGCATTAAAGCCTGGTAAGAGAAGTTCAAGAACACAGGATCGGTTGCTGACCTTCCGAGGTCTGGTCGACCAAGAACCACAGCAGACAGGGTGGAAGCTGTAAGGCAGTCTTTTCTGCGAAGTCCGAAGAAATCGGTGCGCAGGGCCTCACGTGAATTACATATGCCAAAAAGCTCTCTTCATTACATTTTAGACAAACGTTTATTGTTCCCTGCATACAAAGTACAAATCGCTCAGGCCTTGTTGTCCACTGACAGTACACGTCGATATGACTTTGCGGTCGAAATGCTATCACGTATTGAGGACGATGATGGTTATCTCAGACGAATTGCCTTTTCCGACGAAGCGACCTTTTTTGTCAGTGGAGTAGTGAATCGCCATAATGTGCGCATTTGGGGTTCACAACCCCCTGGCGAGGTCACGGAGTGCACCAGAGGCAGTCCAAAGGTGAATGTTTGGTGCGCGCTATTGCACGATCGAATAATCGGGCCTTTCTTCTTCGCTGAGGCTACCATCACATCTGTAGTGTAACTGGACATGCTGCAACTGTATGCTGTTCCTCAGCTGCTTTAGTATCACCCCGATGTCTTGTTTCAGCAAGACAGTGCACCGCCTCATTGGAGTTTGGAAGTCCGTGCCTATCTCGATATGACCTTTCCTGGGCGATGGATTGGTCGTGATGGGCCAACGGTTTGGCCTCCACGCTCTCCTGACATAACGCCATTAGACTTCATTTTATGGGGTTATGTCAAGGACGAGGTCTACAGAACACGTGTACCAGATCTTGAAACCCTGTGGCAACGGATAACCACAGTCGTTGAATCGATCCCTCCAGTGATGTTGGCAAATGTGTGGACGGAAATTGAATATCGCCTAGATGTGCTACGTGCTACCAAGGGTGCTCATGTGGAAGTTTACTGATGTATGAAAAAAACTTTGATAGTTTGTAAACAATGAGACACCAGTTTCATATCTGTATGATACTTCTAGCCTGAGTTATCAATTTATGTAATCAGGGAAAGACTTTTCGGACACCCTGTATATCGAAAAAGAGTATTTTCGTAAACAATCCCAAACTACAATTTGGAAATATGCTAAACCTCCATTTCCAAAAGTCTACTGTAGGTAAGAAACATGTAGCTTCTCAATTTATTGTTGTAGAGTGTGTAGGGTGATGCCAACAAGTAGGGGATAGCTGCTTAGGGTGAAGTACGGTGTTGTACGTTTAGCACTGCTGAAAGTTTTGTAATACGTGGAATTATATTGTAATCTGAGGTGACAAATAAACCACCTTGGGGAAAAAAAATGGTTAGCGTTTCTGCCCTGTAAGCAACATTACCCGGGTTCGAGTCCCGACCGTGGCACGAATTTTAATTCACTTCTTCTGCTTCCATCATTTTCGTAGATTATTGTTATTAGTGTTATGTATGAGTATTCTCTTCACGTACTGTGTAGTAAACCGTGATGGGAACATTATTTATTCAGACTGCAATTCTTCTTTAATTCAAATGAAAAAACCGAGTTTAGTATCTGTTATTTACTTAACTCTCACATATTTCGGAGGCAATTATTACACTAATAGTATTACATATTCTCCTTACAAAGTCTTCAAGCATAAGGAAGACCGTTGTTGTTGTGGTCTTCAGTCCTGAGACTGGTTTGATGCAGCTCTCCATGCTACTCTAACCTGTGCAAGATTCTCCATCTCCCAGTACCTACTGCAACCTACATCCTTCTGAATCTGCTTAATGTATTCGTCTCTTGGTCTCCCTCTACGATTTTTACCCTCCAAGCTGCCCTCCAATGCTAAATTTGTGATCCCTTGATGCCGCAAAACATGTCCTACCAACCGATCCCTTCTTCTAGTCAAGTTGTGCCACAAGCTTCTCTTCTCCCCAATCCTATTCAATGCCTCCTCATTAGTTACGTGATCTACCCACCTTATCTTCAGCATTCTTCTGTAGCACATTTCGAAAGCGTCTATTCTCTTCTTGTCCAAACTAGTTATCGTCCATGTTTCACTTCCATACATGGCTACACTCCATACAAATACTTTCAGAAACGACTTCCTGACACTTAAATCTATACTCGATGTTAACAAAATTCTCTTCTTCAGAAACGATATCCTTGCCATTGCCAGTCTACATTTTATATCCTCTCTACTTCGACCATCATCAGTTATTTTAATCCCTAAATAGCAAAACTCCTTTACTACTTCAAGTGTCTCATTTCCTAATCTAATTCCCGCAGCATCACCCGATTTAATTTGACTACATTCCATTATCCTCGTTTTGCTTTTGTTGATGTTCCTCTTATATCCTCCTTTAAAGACACTGTCCATTCCGTTCAACTGCTCTTCCAAGTCCTTTGCTGTCTCTGACAGAATTACAATGTCATCGGCGAACCTCCAAGTTTTTACTTCTTCACCATGAATTTTAATACCTACTCCGAATTTTTCTTTTGTTTCCTTTACTGCTTGCTCAATATACAGATTGAATAACATCGGGGAGAGGCTACAACCCTGTCTCCCTCCTTTCCCAACCAATGCTCCCCTTTCATGCCCCTCGACTCTTATAACTGCCATCTGGTTTCTGTACGAATTGTAAATAGCCTTTCGCTCCCTGTATTTTACCCCTGCCACCTTCAGAATTTGAAAGAGAGTATTCCAGTTAACATTGTCAAAAGCTTTCTCTAAGTCTACAAATGCTAGAAACGTATGTTTGCCTTTTCTTAATCTTTCTTCTAAGATAAGTCGTAAGGTTAGTATTGCCTCACGTGTTCCAACATTTCTACGGAATCCGAACTGATCTTCCCCGAGGTCCGCTTCTACCAGTTTTTCCATTCGTCTGTAAATAATTCGCGTTAGTATTTTGCAGCTGTGATTTATTAAACTGATAGTTCTGTAATTTTCACATCTGTCAACACCTGCTTTCTTTGGGATTGGAATTATTACATTCTTCTTGAAGTCTGAGGGTATTTCGCCTGCCTCATACATCTTGCTCACCAGATGGTAGAGTTTTGTCAGGACTGGCTCTCCCAAGGCCATCAGTAGTTCTAAAGGAATGTTGTCTATTCCCGGGGCCTTGTTTCGACTCAGGTCTTTCAGTGCTGTGTCAAACTCTTCACGCAGTATCTTATCTCCCATTTCGTCTTCATCTACATCCTCTTCCATTTCCATAATATTGTCCTCAAGTACATCGCCCTTGTATAGACCCTCTATATACTCCTTCACCTTTCTGCTTTCCCATCTTTGCTTAGAACTGGGTTGCCATCTGAGCTCTTGATATTCATACAAGTGGTTCTCTTCTCTCCAAAGGTCTCTTTAATTTTCCTGTAGGCAGTATCTATCTTACCCCTAGTGAGACAAGCCTCTACATCCTTACATTTGTCCTCTAGCCATCCCTGCTGAGCCATTTTGCACTTCCTGTCGATCTCATTTTTGAGACGTTTGTATTCCTTTTTGCCTGCTTCATTTACTGCATTTTTATATTTTCTTCTTTCATCAATTAAATTCAATATTTCTTCTGTTACCCAAGGATTTCTATTAGCCCTCGTCTTTTTACCTACTTGATCCTCTGCTGCCTTCACTACTTCATCCCTCAGAGCTCTCCATTCTTCTTCTACTGTATTTCCTTCCCCCATTCCTGTCAATTGTTCCCTTATGCTCTCCCTGAAACTCTCTACAACCTCTGGTTCTTTCTGTTTATCCAGGTCCCATCTCCTTAAATTCCCACCTTTTTGCAGTTTCTTCAGTTTCAATCTGCAGTTCATAACCAATAGATTGTGGTCAGAATCCACATCAGCCCCTGGAAATGTCTTACAATTTAAAACCTGGTTCCTAAATCTCTGTCTTACCATTATATAATCTATCTGATACCTTTTAGTATCTCCAGGATTCTTCCAGGTATACAACCTTCTTTTATGATTCGTGAACCAAGTGCTAGCTACGATTAAGTTATGCTCTGTGCAAAATTCTACAATACGGCTTCCTCTTTCATTTCTTCCCCCCAATCCATATTCACCTACTATGATTCCTTCTCTTCCATTTCCTACTGACGAATTACAGTCACCCATGACTATTAAATTTTCGTCTCCCTTCACTACCTGAATAATTTCTTTTATCTCGTCATACATTTCATCTATTTCTTCATCATCTGCAGAGCTAGTTGGCATATAAACTTGTACTACTGTAGTAGGCATGGGCTTTGTGTCTATCTTGGCCACAATAATGCGTTCACTATGCTGTTTGTAGTAGCTAACCCGCACTCCTATTTTTTTTTATTCATTATTAAACCTACTCCTGCATTACCCCTATTTGATTTTGTATTTATAACCCTGTAATCACCTGACCAAAAGTCTCGTTCCTCCTGCCACCGAACTTCACTAATTCCCACTATATCTAACTTTAAACTATCCATTTCCCTTTTTAAATTTTCTAACCTACCTGCCCGATTAAGGGATCTGACATTCCACGCTCCGATCCGTAGAACGCCAGTTTTCTTTCTCCTGATAACGACGTCCTCTTGAGTAGTCCCCGCCCGGAGATCCGAATGGGGGACTATTTTACCTCCAAAATATTTTACCCAAGAGGACGCCATCATCATTTAATCATACAGTAAAGCTGCATGTCCTCGGGAAAAATTACGGCTGTAGTGTCCCCTTGCTTTCAGCCGTTCGCAGTACCAGCACAGCAAGGCCGTTTTCGTTAATGATACAAGGACAGATCAGTCAATCATCCAGACTGTTGCCCCTGCAACTACTGAAAAGGCTGCTGCCCCTCTTCAGGAACCACATGTTTGTCTGGCTTCTCAACAGATACCCCTCCGTTGTGGTTGCACCTACGGTACGGTCATCTGTATCGCTGAGGCACGCAAGCTTCCCCACCAATGACAAGGTCCATGGTTCATGGATGCTAAACAGGGGCCATTAGCTGTGACTTCAGAGATAAGGATTGTGTACTTACATCTACCGGCTCGCTTCTAGGGAAACTTTTCTGGCGAACAAAATCCAAATTATAGTGCTGATTTTTTTCATAAACAATGCTTCCCAGCTTAATTGTGTTTAAACAAATGCTTCAGGGAACCACCAAAAGCTGCTGTGAACTGTACCTATTCACAGACAACCAGTTTCCGTCAAGAAATCGCCCCCAAGTCACGCATAAACTTTACATTAAGTTAAAAGGAGGTTCTTGGCGGTAGTGTTTCTCGCACATGCACGCATCTGCAACTGAAAACAATTACGTATTGCCTTTAGTATAACACCCTGTAAAATTAATTCGTAACTCTGTGGTATTAATTCCTATTCGATTATCGAAGCAAAGTCCATGGTGACGCCTAGCGTTAAGATCTTTGAACTTAAACGACATTTATATCACGTGAACTGGATTTTTTATACCTGTGACGTATTTATAACAGCAGCACAACAATGTACGTTGGTTACCGATTCCATTGACACCCTGCAATCCTTCGGAAATTGTATTTTAGGATTCCTGTAAGAAATCCAAATTTCTATTGTTGATAGCACTTTTATTCACCGCCGCATATTTTGCAACCATACACCATCACAACATAATAGCTTTGAAGGGTAACCTAGTCATTTCCCTAATTCCAGTATTTTATCACGTACGCTATTAGGAAAGGAATCTGTTGCGCAGAATTAAAATTCAGTTAAACCAATTTTTTGAAAGTTATTTGTTCAGCATATCAACATGACAAAGAAATCATGATTCACACATTAGCACAATTAAAGCCCAAACGCAAGATCTAAATTAATACTACGAAAATATTAATTATAGCATTTAATTCTCCATAGCTTCGAGAATATTATAGACTCGCAAAATCTGAGACTAGCTTTGTCATCAACACGAAAATTCCTTTAGTATATGACACATAAGACATGTATTCTGAGTCGTTCTGAATTTTGTAAAAATTACACTTGTTTTAAATGAAACAACAAGTTCACTGTTACCAGTCACCGTTTTATTTATTTCCACGACGCGTTTCGAACGTTTAAACCTCCATCATCGGGTGTTACCAGTCATCATCAAGTGTAAATTGTCTTAATTCATGCTTTATTTTTTCTCTTGAATGAGGTGAAATGCATATTCCTGTCATGAAAAAGTTTGATGTTAGGTTATGAATTTCGTAAGTCAAACAAGGTAAATATGTGCGAAACAGTGGAAAAGAACAGTGTAAACTTACAACATAATCCAAGAAAAGCGTTATTAACGTTTTAACAGCTAGCATACATTCTTTTCCCCATCGTTTTCGTACATATCACTTCATTCAAGAGGCACATTTACATACACATGTTACTAAACATTTCACAGATGTTTTTGTACATGGTGTGATCAGAGATGAATTTATTCGTAGCGCTAAAGCTGTATTATTAAACAATTGACATATGCGGGAAATAAGTGTAGACTAGGTCTTCAAAATTTCTGAAATAACTGTGACTTGCCAAAATATGTTTGTTCATTTAACATAGATTTAATTTTTTGGGTTCTGTGGAGGTATATCTCTAGTTGTTCCAATAAATTTAAGGTCTCACCGTTGGCTTCATTATGCAGTACAATCAAATTGTTTTCTAGACTGTTATTTTTCGAAGTGGTTGAGTCTGAACACATTTTATGTTTATGCTTGATTTCGACCTCTAATGGGAGATACGATAACATCTATGGTAAATTGTTTGGCCCAAGGACTACACATCCCGCCCTCCTTTAAGGTAGTAAGAATTGCTTTACTCCACTAAAGGAAGGGACGTCTGTCCGTGGGTCAGGTCCAGCCAATAACGCTACTCAGTCTCGATTAGAAAATCGTAGCGCGGGCGATAAATAGCCGTTTGTCGGTTTTACTTGCTGACATTTTCGCGCATTGTCGGAATTGTCTCCCCGAGCGTACTGACTTCCGTTGCTGGATGTCGTGATCTCATCTCGATTGCTTCCACAGTTGCTGTGTCCAGGGCTTTACTTTTTATTGATTTTAACATGACCGCATTAGTCATGTTTCCTGTTGCGACAACTGACGGCTGTTGGCTTTAATGACACTGCTCGATGGATGTTCGTTTCTGTAATCGCTGGTATTTAGGCATCTGGTGACGTGAATAGTTGTCTTACTCCCACTATAGAAGTATGTCGAGGTATCTTACAGAGATGTCCCTTACCTATTTCTGGAACCCTTGTTGCTGTCCATAGCTGCTCGACTACGTGGCTGGTCGTTCTTAGTGAGAAAAGTTTATCGTTCGCGCGTTTGCCGAAAGCGCTATGATACTTCTTCGTACTCGTGACGATATACCGGTGCTGAAGGTCGTGTTGGATCCCTTTTGTCGTTTTACGGGAGCACAGATTATCGACCGGAAATGTCGATTACTCAGTTTGCGGGGACTCGACGCGGTTGGGATTCCACTGGCTGTAGCGGTCGTCCCCAATAGATCTTTGGGTATTACTTATTATTGATCGTTGTCGATGAAGATTGCAGCGTTAAACTGGAAGTCCGTCACCTATAGAACTCATGGAGCGATCCTGGAACACAAGCGTCGCTTCTTCTCATTACTTCGTCAGGCTCGGACCTTGGAAATTTATATGTTAGGAAAGCCTATTTTGCTGCACAAATTCCTGTGGAAGTTACCACGATTATGGGGCAAGATTATCAGGCGAAACTCTGTTTTTCCGGGTGCGCTGTGAGGTTATTGCGACTCGGGCTGTTGGGAGGTTTGGGTGTCCCTGATGTTCCTGCCAAGGGCTCTGGTTTATTTCTTCGACGCACTATTGTAACGTGTCTCTGCGACCCCCAGCCCCCCCCCCCCCCCACCCTCTCCCACTCTCCCACTCCCACCACCGCCACCCGTCGCTCCAATCACTCACATCCTGACTCTTTGACTGTTTCACACCTGCGAGATTAACGTCTCCAGTAGAAGTTGGTAGGGTTGTGGTGTCACCGCCAGATACCACACTTGCTAGGTGGCAGCCTTTAAATCGGCCGCGGTCCGTTAGTATACGTCGGACACGCGTGTCGCCACTATCAGTGATTGCAGACCGAGCGCCGACACGCGGCAGGTCTAGTCTAGAGAGACTCCCTAGCACTCGCCCCAGTTGTACAGCCGACTTTGCTAGCGATGGTTCACTGTCTACATACGCTCTCATTTGCCGAGACGATAGATTAGTATAGCCTTCAGCTACGTCATTTGCTACGACCTAGCAAGACGCCAAATTCAGTAATTAGAATGAATTCTGAACAGACAATCTTGTGAATCATGTGCCGTCAAGAGCGACGTTCATCTTTAATGGATTAAAGTCAAGTATCAAACTAATTACGTCCGCTTTCTGAATTCTAATTCCAGACCTCAGTATAGTTCTTCCCTCCTCACGCCAGCCTGCAGCCTCCTCTAGTAACACGGCGTTGGCACTTCTGCCAACACAACATATGTATCCTCGTGGACAACCCTTGGTTACCCTCTTCATAAGCTCTTGGCGACCAGTGCACTATCCTGTTTTTACAATAATCTCTAAGACTGTTCAAAAATGGTTCAAATGGCTCTGAGCACTATGGGACTCAACTGCTGAGGTCATTAGTCCCCTAGAACTTAGAACTAGTTAAACCTAACTAACCTATGGACATCACAAACATCCATGCCCGAGGCAGGATTCTAACCTGCGACCGTAGCGGTCTTGCGGTTCCAGACTGCAGCGCCTTTAACCGCATGGCCACTTCGGCCGGCTCTAAGACTGTTGTATAGAGCCAGTGGAACATTCATCTCTCCAAGTCTTGCAAACAGCCCTGGCCACCACAGGTTGTCCAAAGCACCAGCTATGTCGGTTACGATTGCTACTATGTATTTGTCATGTATGGTCTGTGACATTTCTGTGGCCCTATTTACTGTGTCATCGACGGATTTATGTCATCGATAATCAAACTGATGTGGCCTAAGGCCGAAGAGCTGCCGGTGCTACTGTAGTCTGTCACACGGCGATCTCTCCTGGAGCTTTGCCAGAATGTTAATGAGGCGTATTGGTCTGTATGTCTTAGGCTCAGTCGGGTCTTTGTCCTCCGCTTCCTTGATTGTAACTGCATTTGCCGTACTATCAATGATGGCAGACCGAGCGCCGCCACACGGCAGGTCTAGTCTAGAGAGACTCCCTAGCACTCGCCCCAGTTGTACAGCCGACTTTGCTAGCGATGGTTCACTGTCTACATACGCTCTCATTTGCACAGACGACAATTTAGCATAGCCTTCAGCTACGTCATTTGCTACGACCTAGCAAGACGCCATATTCAGTTACTATTATGAACAGATAATATTGTGAATCATGTACCGTCAAGAGCGACGTTCATAATTAATGGATTAAAGTTAAGTATCAAACTAATTACGTCCTGTTCCAGACCTCACGTCAGTACAGTTCTTCCCTCCGAATGCCAGCCTGTGTGAGCTGAAACGCGTGCATTTCGGCCTCTTCTAGCAACACGGTGTTGGCTCTTCTGCCAACACAACAGGGGTAAATATCCTTGAATCTTTTATAGATTGCAGTTATTTGAGAGTTGATATTATTTCCCAGTCGCATCTCTCTGTAAAACGCTATTATGTCGCTGGGAGTTTCTAAATGGCGTTTCCTTTTGTTTTAGCTGAAGAGCCAACAGCGTGTTACGAGTGGAGGCCGAAATGCACGCGTTTTAGCTCACGCAGGCTGGCGTAAGGAGGGAAGGACTATTCTGACGTGAGGTCTGGAACATGACAAGGAATGAGAATTCAGAAAGCGGACATAATTAGTTTGATACTTAACTTTAATTCATTAATGATGAACGTCGCTCTTGACGATAAGTGAGTCACAATATTATCTGTTCAGAAGACATTCTTGAAGATATTACTTATAGTAACTCAATATGCCGCCTTGCTAGGTCGTAGCAAATGACGTAGCTGAAGGCTATGCTAAACTGTCGTCTCTGCAAATGAGAGCGTCTGTAGACAGTGAACCATCGCTAGCAAAGTCGGCTGTACAACTGGGGCGAGTGCTACGGAGTCTCTCTATACTAGACCTGCCGTGTGGCGGCGCTCGGTCTGCAATCACTGATAGTGGCGACACGCGAGTCCGACGTATACTAACGGACCGCGGCCGATTTAAAGGCTACCACCTAGCAAGTGTGGTGTCTGCCGGTGACACGACATTTCCTCTGTGGAGTCCCTGTCGCTAGAGACAGATTGGGAAGTTTGGTCCCATGATAGCCTACCCATTTTTCCGATGAAAGTGACGTCCTCGTGGGACCGAGTCATTCCTAAACTTGTCCTCCCAAACGTCCAACTTGGCCTCAATGAGACAGACCGATGCATTTGTTACCATGAAGCAGATACATTACGTGATCCGTTGGTCTCCTGCGGATACCGAAATTGGAGTTAGCTCCACCATTATTTGCCTTTTCTCACCAGGACGACGGAAGCAGCGATCTCCGGTGAGATTCTCCTGCGTCCTGATTCAACCTTTTTGCCCAGAACGAAGATCGATACAGTTATGTGGCTCACTGGACATTATGTTCATCACTTGGACACTGGTGCATTTTACCAGTAACGTTTATGGTTGCGGCCCACTGGACATGGCAATGAATGCCACGCTGTCATATTGTGAATATGCTGTACCTCGTATTTAGTAGAATCTCTTTTCTTTTCGAATGTTTCATCGCAGTTACCTTGCTTTTGGTAAAACTGACCAAAAATAAATAAAAAACAAAGTGTTGAGTTAACCCGTCTTCACGGTATTTTCGTCATGGAGTCTTTTCGGGTGTGTTGAGATCGTTTGTTTTTGAGATCGTGTTTTGTCTTTTTTATTAATAAAGGAATAAACAAAAAATTGTTGCAGGAAATGGCTGAAAACGAATTTTATTTTTATTTTTATTTTGCAAGTGGCGGAAGCTATGTAGGATTAATTCAGATTCTGTTGTTTTTTTTCCATTTTCTGAGTAGCAAGATATGAGGAGTCAAAAAATGCATGAATAACAAAAGAAATAAAAATAAAAAATGGCAGTGCCATGTGAGGGACCATCACTGTAACAGGCAGCGGCTAAGCTTCGTGGGCAGGCAGCAGGATTTGACCCCTGTCCACCTTGTCTCCACCCGGCCTAAAGCTGACCGTGTCCGTTTTTTCCTGTCGCTCCCAAAATCTTTTTTAACGATTCACAAGAACTCTCAATCAAATCAGTAATTTTTGCATGTGCATAATTCTTTCAATGTGCCTATTGCAGAGCAAACGTAATTTACATTCATAAACGGTTTGCGGTCATCACACAATTTCATGGAGTACCACACACATCCGTTGTTAGACTTACGTGGTAATGAAATAAAAGAAGAATTACCGGCAGCGAGATTCGATTCAGGGACGTCGCTCTTGTCATACTATGCGTTTTCTCACTTTCCTTGTCCTTTTTTTTTTATTATGGAAGTGACCTGATGCTATCATGAAACTTCAGAAGGCCACAGTAAAATCATCAGGTACTATAACTACTACTTTTTTTTATTTAGGTTCTTTTATATTTCATATTTTTTAAAATTTTTTATTTATTTTGGATTTTTTATATTACTAATTTTTATACAGAGACAATGCATGCGGTTATATTATAAATCGCAAACTAAGCCTTCCGTCTAGAGAAAAAATTCCAATTTGATTGTAAAGAATATGTACGCGCAAATGTATATGTACTGCATTTACACGCATTACACATTGAAGCGCCAAAGAAACTGGTACAGGCATGTGTATTCAAATACAGAGATACGTAAACAGGCAAAATACGGGGTTGCGTTCATCAACGCCTTCATAAGGCAATAAGTGTCTGGCGCACTTGGTAGATCGGTTACTGCTGTTACAATGGCAGATTATGTAGATATAAGTGAGTTTGAATGTGGTGTTACAGTCGGCTCACGAGCTATCAGACACAGCATCTCCAACGTAGCGATGAAGTGGGGATTTTCCCGTACGGCCATTTCACGAGTTTACCGTGAATACCAGGAATCCGAAAAAAAAACAGCAAATCTCCGAAATCATTGCGGCCGGAAAAAGATGCTTCAAGAACGGTACCAACGACGACTGAAGAGAATCGTTCAACGTGACAGAAGTACAACCCTTCTGCAAATTGCTGCAGATTTCAATGGTAGGGCGTCGACAAGTGTTAGCGTGCGAACCATTCAACGAAACATCATCGATATGGGCTTTAGGAGCCGAAGTCCCACTCGTGTACCGTTGAAGCTAGTATGCCTCGCCAGGGCCCGTCCACACCGATGCTGGGCTGTTGATGACTGGAAACAAGTTGTCTGGTCGGACGACTCTCGTTTCAAATTGAATCGAGCGGATGGACGTGTACAGGTATGGAGACAACCTCATGAATCCATGGACCCTCCCTGTCTGCAGGGGGCTGTTCAAGCTGGTGTTGTGTAATGGTGTGGGGCGTGTGCAGTTGGAGTGATATGGGACGCCTGATACGTCCAGATACGACGTACGTACCTAAATTTCCTGTCTGATCACCTGCACCCATTCATGTCCATTGTGCATTCCTACGGACTTGGGCAATCCCAGCAGGACAATGCCACACCCCAAACGTCCAGAATTGCTACAGAGTGGCTCCAGGAAGACTCTTCTGAGTTTAAACAGTTCCGCTGAGCACGAAACCCCCAGATATGAACATTGTTGCGCATATCTGGGATGCCTTGCAACGTGCTGTTCAGAAGATATCTCCAGCCCCTCGTGTTCTTCCGGATTTATGGACAGACCTGCAGGACTCATGGTGTCAGCTCCCTCCAGCGTTAACTTCGGACATTATTCATGTCAATGCCGCGTCGTGCTGCGGTACTTCTGCGTGCTCGAGGGGGCTCTACACAACATTAGGCAGGTGTACCAGTTTCTTCCCCCCATGAACCAAGGACATTGCCGTTGGTGCGGTGGCTTGCATGCCTCAGCAATGCAAATGCCGTACCGTAGGTCCAACCACAACGGAGGGGTATCTGTTGAGAGGCCAGACAAACGTATCGTTCCTGAAAAGGGGCAGCAGCCTTTTCAGGAGTTTCAGGAGATGATTGACGGATCTGGTCTTGTAACCTCAACCAAAACGGCCTTGCTGTGCTGGTACTGCGAGTGGCTGAAAGCAGGGGTAAACTACAGCCGTAATTTTCCCGAGGACATGCAGCTTTAAAAGGGGTAAACTACAGCCGTAATTTTTCCCGAGGACATGCAGCTTTACTGTACGGTTAAATGATGATGGCGTCCCCTCGTGTAAAGTATTCCGGAGGTAAAGTAGTCCCCCATTCGGATCTCCGGGTAGTGACTACTCAGGAGGACGTCGTTATCAGCAGAAACAAAACTGGCGTTCTACTGATCGGAGCCTGGAATGTGTAATCCCTTAATCGGGCAGGTACGTTAGACAATTTAAAAAGGGAAATAGATAGGTTAAAGTTAGATATAGTGGGAATTAGTGAAGTTCTGTGGCAGAAGGAACAAGACTTCTGGTCAGGTGAATACAGGGTTACCAATACAAAATCAAATAAGGGTAATGCAGGAGTAGGTTTTATAACAATGAATAAAAAATAGGAACGCGGATAAGCTACTACGAGCGTCATAGTGAACGCATTATTTATTGTAGCCAAGATAGACACGAAGACCACGCCTACCACAGTTGCACAAGTTTAAATGCCAATTAGCTCTACAGATGATGAAGAAATTGAAGAAATGTATGATGCGATAAAAGAAATTATTCGGATAGTTAAGGGAGACGAAAATTTAATAGTTATGGGGGACTCGAATTCGATAGTAGGAAAAGGAAGAGATGGAAAAGTATTAGCTGAATATGAACTGGGGGAAAGGAATGAAAGAGGAAGCCACCTGGTAGAATTTTGCACAGAGCGTAACTTAGTCAGCCGGCACTTAGGTTAAGAATCATTAAAGAAGGTTGTGCTTCAAATGACTTTGAGCACTATGGGACTTAATATCTATGGTCATCAGCCCCCCATAACTTAGAACTACTTAAACCTAACTAACCTAAGGACATCACACAACACCCAGTCGTCACGAGGCAGAGAAAATCCCTGACCCCGCCGGGAATCGAACCCGGGAACCCGGGCGCGGGAAAGGAGAAGGTTGTACACGTGGAACAGGTGTGGAGACACTGCAAGGTTTTAGACACATTATAATATTGTAAGAGAGAAATTTAGGAACCAGGTTTTAAATTGTATGACATTCCCAGGGGCAGATGTGGACGCTGACCACAATTTATTGATTATGAATTGTAGACTGAAAGGTAGGAATTTAAGGAAATGGGACCTCGATAAATTGAAAGAACCAGAGAGAGCATTAGGGAACGATTGACAAGAACAGGAGAAAGAGATATAGTAGAAGAGGAACGGGTAGCTCTAAGAGATGAAATAATGAAGGCAGCAGAGGATGGAGAAGGTAAAAAGACGAGAACTAGGAGAAATACGTATGGTAACAGAAGAGATATTTAATTGTTGAAAGGAAAAAGCATAAGAATTCAGTAAATTAAGCAGGTGAAAAGGAATACAAATGTCTTAAAATGAAATTGACAGGAAGTGCAAAATGGCTAAGCAGGTTTGGCTAGATGACAAATGTAAGGATGCAGAAGCATGTATCACAAGGGGTGAAATAAATATTGGCTGCCCGCATCTCGTGGTCGTGCGGTAGCGTTCTCGCTTCCCACGCCCGGGTTCCCGGGTTCGATTCCCGGCGGGGTCAGGGATTTTCTCTGCCTCGTGATGGCTGGGTGTTGTGTGCTGTCCTTAGGTTAGTTAGGTTTAAGTAGTTCTAAGTTCTAGGGGACTTATGACCACAGCAGTTGAGTCCCATAGTGCTCAGAGCCATTTGAACCATTTTTTAGATACTGGCTACAGGAAAATTAAAGAGACCTTTGGAGAAAAGAGAACCACTTGTATGAATAGCGAGAGCTCAGATGATAAACCAGTCCTAAGCAAAGAAGGTACAGCCGAAAGGTGGAAGTAGTATACAGGGTGTTACAAAAAGGTACGGCCAAACTTTCAGGAAACATTACTCACACACAAAGAAAGAAAATATGTTATGTGGACATGTGTCCGGAAACGCTTACTTTCCATGTTAGAGCTCATCACGTTAATCATGGAATGGAAACACACAGCAACAGAACGTACCAGCGTGACTTCAAACACTTTGTTACAGGAAATGTTCAAAATGTCCTCCGTTAGCGAGGATACATGCATCCACCCTCCGTCGCATGGAATCCCTGATGCGCCGATGCAGCCCTGGAGAATGGCGTATTGTATCACAGCCGTCCACAATACGAGCACGAAGAGTCTCTACATTTGGTACCGGGGTTGCGTAGACAAGAGCTTTCAAATGCCCCCATAAATGAAAGTCAAGAGGGTTGAGGTCAGGAGAGCGTGGAGGCCATGGAATTGGTCCGCCTCTATCAATCCATCGGTCACCGAATCTGTTGTATGGACACTTCGACTGAAATGTGCTGGAGCTCCATCGTGCATGAACCACATGTTGTGTCGTACTTGTAAAGGCACATGTTGTTGCAGCACAGGTAGAGTATCTCGTATGAAATCATGATAACGTTCTCCATTGAGCGTAGGTGGAAGAAACTAAAATGAGCTCTAACATGGAAATTAAGCGTTTCCGGACACATGTCCACATAACATCTTTTCTTTATTTGTGTGTGAGGAATGTTTCCTGAAAGTTTGGCCGTAGCTTTTTGTAAAACCCTGTATAGAGGGTCTATACAAGGGTGATGTGTTTGAGGACAATATTATGGAAATGGAAGAGGACGTAGATGAAGATGAAATGGGAGATACGATACTGCGTGAAGAATTTGACAGAGCACTGAAAGACCTAAGTCGAAACAAGGTCCCGGGACTAGACAATATTCCATTAGAACTACTGATAGCTTTGGGAGAACCAGCCATGACAAAACTGTTCCATCTGGTGAGCAAGATGTGTGATACAGGCGAAATACCCTCAGATTTCCAGAAGAATATAATAATTCAAATCTCAAAGGAAGCAGGTGGTGACAGGTGTGAAAATTATCTAACTATAAGTCAAGGTTGCGGAATATAACACGAGTGCTTTACAGATGAATGGAAAAAGTGGTAGAAGCCGACATCGGGGAAGATGAGTTTGGATTCCGTAGAAATGTGGGAACACGGGAGGCAGTACTGACCCTACGACTTATGTTTGAAGGTAGGTTACGTAAAGTCAAACCTACATTTGTAGCATTTTTAAACTTAGAAAAAGCTTTTGAAAATATTGACTGGAATACTCTCCTGCAAATTCTGAAGGTGGCAGGGTAAAATACAGAGAGCGAAAGACTGTTTACAATTTGTACAGAAACCAGATGGCAGTTAAAAGAGTCGAGGGACATGAAATGGAAGCAGTGGTTGAGAAGGAAGTGAGACAGTGTCATAGCCTATCTCCGATGTTATTCAGTCTGTATATTGAGCAAGCAGTAAAGGAAACAAAAGAAAAATTTGGAATTAAAGTCCAGTGACAAAGAATAAAAAACTTTGGTGTTTGCCAGTGACACTGTAATTCTGTCAGACAGCAAAGGACTTGGAAGAGCAGCTAAATGGAATTGACAGTGTCGTGAAAGGAGGTTATAAGATGAACATCAACAAAAGCAAAACGAGGATAATTGAATATCATCGACTTAAATCAGGTGATGCTCAGGGAATTGGATTAGGAAATGAAACACTGGAAGCAGTAAATGAGTTTTGCTATTTGGGAAGCAAAATAACTGATGAGGGTCGAAGTAGGGAAGATATAAAATGTAGACCGTTATGGCAAGGAAAGCGTTCATGACGAAAGAAATGTGTAAGTTCGAGCATAGACTTAAGTTTCAGGAAGTATTTTCTGAGAGTATTTGTATGGAGTGTAGCCATGTACGGAAGTGATACGTGGACGATGAGCAATTTAGATAAGAAGAGAACAGGAAGTTTCGAAAGTGGTGCTACAGAAGAATGCTGAAGATTATATGAGTAGATCACGTAACTAATGAGAAGGTACTGAATAGAATTGGGGAGAAGAGGAATTTGTGGCACAACTTTACTAGAGGAGGGGATCGGTTGATAGGAAACGTTCTGAGGCATCAAGGGATCACCAGTTTACTTTTGGAGGGCAGAGTGGAGGGTAAAAGTCGCAGAGGAAGATCAAGAGATTCAATACACTAAGCAGATTAAGATGGTGACAGGTGGTACTAGTTATTCGGAGATGAAGAGGCTAGCACATAATAGAGCAGCATGGAGAGCTGTATCAAACCAGTCTCTGGACTGAAGACTACAACAACAACAACCAGTTTCTTTGGATCTTCAATTCGCAACAGAACCGGATCAAAATAAAAAACAAAACGAGCAGGGAAACTAAGAGAGAACAATCCGGAGCAAAACGGATTGGAACATATGTAGCAAGGGAAGCATCTATCGTCAGGAAAATGAAATTCACTAACACCTTGCCGACGAAAACCAATATTCCACATGTTGGCGATGAGGTCTCGCTATCGAGACAGTCGCAAGCTTGTCTAATAAGCCTTGATCATGCACTGCATGATACTCATGTGATATTGGTTGGACCTCGACTTCTACGACATACTGAACGAATAGTCCGAGCAACCTCATTAGGGTACGAGTCTTCGACCGAGGAAAGCAGGAAGAATCTGGGAGCAATATGATGTCCGTAGTGTATAGAGCCTCTGAAGATCGAGTAAGGAACACCAGTTGTGTCCTAATCCAACACCAAATAGTCATATGACCTCCACAAGTTAAACGCTGTGGTAATGTATCTGTATACGTACAACGACTACATACATTTGTGTCGCTAGGCCTAATACTGAAATGTCGTTCGTTCGTTGGAATCAAGTTATTTACTACCGTACACTACGAGGACGTTACAAGCATCGGTAAAATCGGAAGGCTGATGTTGAACCAAACTGTCGTGCAGGTTGTTCGAGCCAAATCTCTTTCAGCGAGGTTCGGCCTATGGACTGCTTCCAAATGAGTCTTTAGAAATTTCATGGTGACGAGGGTCTCCATAAAAGTCAGCCCATAAATAGCGCACTGCAAGATAGAATGTGTTAGAAGCTGTAATTTATGCAACCAACATCAATAGTAGGGGGGGGGGGGGAGGGGGGTGAAGTCTAAAAGGACGTACACAGTGAAATAAACGGGACGTGAATGTTTGAATTTCTGGAGTTATCGATGAAACAGTATGTCGAACGTATAGCATCTGCGTCTTCCTTCGTATATCGGCAAGGCACATACTCCCAGAGGAACCAGCCGTCGACACCACCTCATACCCCTAAGCTGAAGATGGGCCATTTTCATAAGAAGCGACCAGACGACCGTTGCTTTCGCCATTATCGAGGGAAGCGGACAAACTTGGGATATGTAATGAGCCTTGCATAAGACATATGTATCCAGTATTCGGACTTTCTGGAGAGGAGTAAGAATACGCTCTACATGTTCTAATATCCCTCCCTGAATTTTGTCGGGAACAGACTTCCAGTTCAGCGTCGCCATTTCGAGTGGACAACGATCATGGATGATACCGAGAGACTTATTCCGATCCACAGCAGTAGCCCATGGAACAATCGTGTCATCAAAACATCGCAAAGTAAGAAGGCTGCATTTATCTTCTTTAAGAAGTGCACGGGAACTCCGACAGTATTAATCGATTACAGCCTTCAGTCGAGGTATCTCACCAGGAGTGCAGATTAGAACCATCACGTCATCTGCGTATGCAAAAACAGCTATAGTCTCTCGGCAAAGGCTTCAAACTTCCAACTGGGATGCCAGCACCCGACATAGGGGCTTAATTCACAACACAAACTAAGTCATTGAAAGCGGGCTTCCTTGCGACACTCCACGACGGCGACGTATATTTATCGGGGCCGTCAGTTGGTCATTAGCAACCACCGAAGCTGAAATATCCGTAAACAGATTTGAGAGCACTCGCCGTGTGTCAACAGTAACGCCAAGAGTCTCCAGAATCCGCAACAAATTCCTTTTCCCGAAACCACGTCACAACACTCGACTACAGGTGTAAGAATGGTACACCAGGTACCCAGCTTTGACTTTTTGCAACAATCGTCTCCATCAGAGCCGAGATCCTACTATTTATTAACAACCCCATCCACAGTCTTATAACCAAAGTTTAACAAAGTGATTTGGCGAAAGCTATCAGGGGCAGACGGTCCGTGGCGTTTCGGGATTACAATAATATTCCCCACTTTGAACGAGGTCGGCACTTCTCTTCCCTGTAACACTTCACTGAAAATGGACGTAAATGTAGCAACCAATAGAGGTCAAAAACGCACGTAAAATTCTTTGGGAAGTCCACCCAGACCCGTGGTGGTTTGAGAAGGCGAACCCATAATAAGTTTATAAACTTTCCTAGGCTGAAAGGCACCTGAGAGCCTTCAAGTGCTTACTAGTGTTACGTAAAAGGTATGATTGGACGCATCGACGTCGTAGAAGTCTACACAGTATTGGCGTCAGACACGCACTATATCAGTATTCGCATTACGGTACGTCCATCATTTGTCGTGCGAGAATAAACACAAGTGCACCGGCGGTTGATCTGATGCTGAGGCAGATGATATAACGAAGTCAGTTACTCGGTCACGAATGAACGTGGCTCAGATCGAGGTTTCAATCCTTCCATTTGTATTCTCTTCAAGGTCAACAGTTTCGCCTTTACGCGACTAACATCCGCAAATAGTAGAGGGGTGTGATCATAAATGTCACGCAGGATGGAATAGTAATGTTCGCAAGTTCTCCGAAAGTCTCGCGCTTTGGCAGCAGAGAAAAGTATCAAAGCTTGCCTGTGCCTCCATTTGCTAACTGTATCCACCAGTCAAAGATGGAACAGTACCTCCCAGTGAAACGTAGAGTATGCTCCCACACGGCTAGCATTACGTCATCAAGAGAGGGGCCAGCTAGGTGAGCGACGTTTAACATCGACGGAGTGTGATACAATTTGACCAGTTGCCGTACAATATTGAGAGATGATGCGTAAAGAAAGCAGGGATGACTTCAGTACAAAGAATACTATCCCGCAGGCAGTCTGATAAGCTAAACCTATCTCATTTGCTACTAGAAGTCGCAGTAAATTGGGTAAATTTTACTAAGGTCAGATATTTACAAATCCAGACGTCCTTTAGGGGGAAGGAGCGGACCAATGCATGTATTTCACGAGAGAAATAAAAGTTTGGGGATTGATCTGAGGGAGGCAACACACGGTTAAAAGCATCGCCCTGTAGAATACCCGGAGGAGTATTACGCAACAGATAAATTATTTACTGACAGTGAAAACGAGAACGATCCACTGTGAGACCAGTGCCAAATGGGGCATGTAAAAGAACCAAGTTATGATTAGAAAGTTGACAACCTATGTCCCTGCCAGAATCCAACATTTCCACCTCAGGAACGCCTTCTCAAAAGAGTAAGGTGGTCCTCTTAGAATATTCTGGTGCCATATAAAAATCATACGAAAACCAGGTAAGGACAAATTCTTAAATAACAACTCCTGTAAGAATACTATGTCCGCACATAAATGAACCATGTAGCGAAGCCAACAACAATCCTGATTCTACACGGCAAATGTTTACCGAAAGGAACGTGTAGGCTTAGGTCATTGACCAGAGTTTTACAGGGATGCTGAGCGTCAAGGTCCATTGCAGAGTCCAAAAATGAATTAGACATCGGGGGACAAGAACCCCTGTTATTGAAATCATTTTTCTTAGATATCTTTCGTGCCGCCGCACTGTCAGGTTGTATACGCTGTTTCTGTCGGCCACATGGCATGGCGCCCTCTGCTGACGGAGGTGTGGGAGGGAGGGGTCATCGTCACAGCTTCCTGCCCCTCCGAACATGTGACAAATAATGCAGCTCCATTCACCAAGGCGGATGCATTCTGTGGAACTACCAATGCTACAGGAGATACTTCGTCATTATTTTTGTTCTCCTCTGGAGTTATTGTAGGCGGCAAATTCAGAAAACCGTCGGCGGTAAGGTAAACGCGGAGGAGGACATTTTTTTTCATTTTTTTTTTTTTTTAAATTTTTCTTTATTCATAACAACAATAATAATTATACATGATTGACCCACCACCTTAATGATTAGTGGGTCCTATGTTCCTACTTTATACAATGGCAGCTTCTACATTTTACTTAATTACAGACAGTTATGTGGTTA
The DNA here is from genome assembly GCF_023864345.2 of Schistocerca serialis cubense. NCBI lineage: Eukaryota > Metazoa > Arthropoda > Insecta > Orthoptera > Acrididae > Schistocerca > Schistocerca serialis. The sequence continues at coordinate 42,998,719 of NC_064647.1, read as the reverse complement.
GTACTAGGCAGACTACTTCTTATTCTAAGTTAGCTTAACTTTTAGTTACTACAAAAAGGGTTAGTACTAACTGCCTGCGTTACAATTGTGCCAGTGTAATTTATAAACCTACTTTGGAAGCCTTGCCCATAGAGCTAATCCCTATGGGCGTGCCCCTGGCACAGGGCAGGCAAAGATGGTTTATCGCTGCTGGTTCCTAAATTACTATCCTATTCTAATTGCCTAAATCTACTTCCTATTCTAAGTCAAAGTTGGTGCGTTGTCCTATTTGGGATTACCCCAGTCCCCCTAGTCCCGGTCGTGGCGGATTCCAACTGTGAAGTCGACCTATCCACGAACGGGCGGTATGGGACCGGAGCTATGGTCGCAATCAATGTTTTTATTTAACTAGGCTTGTAGGTCTCTCAAAAAAGCTTTTAATACTTTTTGTGATACCTCGTTGGCTAGTATGTTTAGTCTTTGAAAAGTCTCCTCTTGTCTCAAAAGGTCATAAGTATTTGTATTTGGTAGTTGTCGTCTTAGTGTCCTGGCTACATCATCGAAAAGGGGGCACTCGTAGACCACATGGTCAGGAGTACCCTCCGGTGCACCACAGTCGCACGCAGGCGTCGCCATTTTCCCAAACCGACTTAGATAAGTCGGATATGGGCCATGACCGGTGAGGAAGTGGAACAAACCCCTAGTTGGCTCAAAATACTTCATTTTTAGTCTTTCCTTGACGTCTGGTAGGAACTGAAAGGTTCTTCTACCAGTTTCATCTGACTCTCATATCTCCTGCCATAGATCTATCCCTCTTTCCCTTATCTCTCCCTTTTCCCTGACTATTACCCCCATAATTTCCTCTACCTTTGTGTTAATACCCTTTTTGGCCCAGTACCAAGCGGCCTGTTCCCTAATCTTAATATCTAAGGGGCAGAGCCCCATTATGATTAGCAGTGCTCCACCCGGAGAAGTTCTATATGCTCCTACGGACCTTAATATCATGTTTCTTTGCACTCTCCTCACCGTCATGGCAGGCACCACCCTCGTGAGCCTGTGAGCCCAGACTCCTGACCCGTAACCCACTATGGATGTCAGTATACTATTGTGGTAGAGTTTGATTAAATGAGGCGGAAGGTGGAATCTCTTGTGTACTATGGAAATCAGATTATTTAATAATTGTAGGGCTTTCTGGGTTACGGTTTCTATGTGCCTTGCAAAGTTCCACCTTTCATTGATGATGATTCCTAGGTAGAGCGTTTCTCGTCTTCGTAAAACGGGCGTACCGTCAATTCTCACAGTCGGGTTTCTCGTTAATTGTCCTTTAAGTAGCAGGTACGTCGACTTGGTTGGTGAGATCGTCATTTTGGTGTTGCGGCACCACAGTTGTAGTTTATTTAGTGCTCGCTCTATTTTGGGTTCTATATCCTCGCGACTTCGGCCGCCGACCAGCAGGAGGAGGTCGTCAGCGTAGGCTATCACCTCTAGCACTTCTTCGCTTCGTTGCAGGCTTTCCAGAAGAGGCTCCATGTGGATGTCCCAAAAAAGGGGACCCAAAACGGAGCCCTGGGGGCAACACCTGGTGATGGTTTTCCGGACTTTCCCGCTAGGGGATGATAGCCATACCTCCCGATCTTCACAATAGCTCCTCAAACTCCCGAAGGCAGGAGAAGAGCGAAGGCCACCACAGGTTGTCGAAGGCGCCACTGATATCCACCATGATGCCAACAACATACTTACACGGGGCTGAGCTGCAGACCTCGGCCGCCAGGGCAATTGCATCAGATGCCGATCGCCCCAGCCTAAAATCGAATTGCCTGTCGCTCATCCCCTGCAGCATGCGGTGGGCCGTCAGTCTGTTCGCTAACAACTTTTCAAGGAGTTTGCCAAAGCCATCCAGCAGGCAGATGGGCCTGTAGGATTTGGCCTCAGCAGGGTCCTTCTCGGGGCCTTTTTTGATGATTACCACGTCTGCAGTTTTCCATGTTTTTGGAAATTTGCCTTGTCTAAGGCATTCATTATAAAGTTCTGTAAGTGGGGCAACTAGTTGTGGGGCCAAGAACTGCACCACCTCCGCCACAATGCCGTCTGGTCCAGGGGCTTTCCCTTTCTTTAAGGGCTTGATAAGAGCAGCAACTTCCACTATCGAGAAGGGGAGGACCGCTACGTCATTTACGTACCTATAAAGGTCTTCGTTTCTTAATTGACGCTGCTCTTCAGTATCATCATTCCTGTCATCGTCAGGCAGCAGTGACCGAAGGAGGACCTCAGCAGTTTCCTGCCAAGATTCCGTCACTCCGTCACCGTGCCTGAGCGGTGATATCATTGTTGGGGAGCGGATTTTCTCCCTCACTAGTCTGTAAGGTACACCCCAAGGATCGAGGGCCAGCTGATTAGTTACAAAACTTTCCCAGCTGTTTATTCTCGTCTTTTGTAACTCTTGTTGAAAGTTGTCCTTTGCCTCCCGGTATAACTGTAGCCATCTTTGCTTCTCCCACCAGACGACACTGCGCTGGTAGTGCTTCCTCAGTCTTCTAACAGACTGACGCAGTTCTTGCAGCTCGGCTGACCATGGTGCCGGTGTGGCCGCCACGGCCCTCCTCCTGGTTGGTACGGCCGCCTTAATCGCCCTTGTTACCGCTCGTACCAGTTCCTCGGCTCTGTCGTCCACATTGAAGTCCTGTCGTGCGTCTCCTTCCGGTAATGAAGGAATATCGCACTCTCTGGCTAGGCGCTCCCAATCCGTCTTCCTGAAGTTTCTGTGCACCTCCCACCCCATGGCCCAGCGGCACTCTCCACCTCCTACAGTGAAGGTGATTAAATTGTGATCACTGGTGGTGGCATTGTCTTCCACTCTCCATTCTTGTATCATGTTTAGTGCATTCGGCGTGACCAGCGTCACGTCTATATTGGTGCCCTGTCCTCCTCCAGCCACGTAGGTGGGGGGGTTACCTGGTCTGTTCGCCACCAGCAGTTGGAGAGCCATTATCGTCTCCTCTGCCTTGGCACCATTATCATCCCTTGTGCCACTGTACCATAGGGGGGACTTGGCATTTATATCGGCAGTTATAATAATTTTGCGTCCCCGCAACGCCGTGGCCACACTCGCTAGATGATCTAGGTGTCGTTCTATTCTTTCACCATACTGGAAGTACATATTGATGAAGATGATAATTCCAGAAGGAGATTGTATTTCCACGACGTTGCAGTGACTATTGGAGTACTGTGACAGAGGTGTTGCACGCAGTGCAGTGTTTGTTATCACAGTAGCCGCTCTGGGACTGTCCCCGCTACTGACAATTTGCCATGTTGCGGCAGTGAACGCAACTTTTCCAGCCAGAGAATACGGCTCCTGAAACAGAGTACATCTAGTCTCTTCTCCACCACTTCCTTACGGAGCTCCTGCATTAACAGTCGACTGTTGTGAGTGTTTAGTTGTCCAATTTTTATTCTAGTCGTCATGGGAAATAGGTATGTATGTGGTCATGCAGCCAAGTTTTGTTCCAGTCATTGGCCAGTCGTCTGTTTGCCATCACTGATTGTTGATAAATTTCATTTAAGTCAAATTTTTCTCCTCGTCTGTCAAACACTTTTATGAGTAGGTCTCGCAGTGCTCCGAAGTCAGTGGGGAGGTTCACCGACTTTAATTGTATCCTGTCCACAGCCTCCATCACCGAGAAGGTTACCCTTCGTCCGTACTTATGTCCTACTCGGACCACGTGACGCAATGCAGTGGTCAGGGTTGCCGGCTGCTCCAGTCTAGCTAGCTGCATGGTGTACTCAAGGTTTGGGTACACCGTCACCGGGTCCACGGGAGGCAACCTAACCACCGGGCTGTCTCTGGTGTTGGGATTGGCGGTCAAACTCGTTACTGTACTTTCTTGGACAGGTTTCATGTTATTGTCTGTCACTACCACAGGATGCTCTTGCCGTTGTGGATTTTTAATCGGCAGCTTATCCCGGCTTTGGGAGGAGGGTGCTCTGGCCTCTGATGGGAGCTCAGTTTGTATTCCAATGTCCCTGGTGGGGGAGTCAGTTTGTATAGATTTATCATCTGTTGATACATCAGCCTTAATTAGCGACTTCAGGAAAATCCTGAATCTGCATGCTCTCATTGCATCCCTCCTCCTTTTGCTCGGGGATTTATGCTTAGGCATCCCGCATGGTATGCCGTTTTCAGCCATAATCGATGTGGGATATCAACCTTTGCTCGAGCATCCTGTAGGTAGGGCAGTTCCGTCCTGTGGCTCCACAGGACTTCTTGCCACGACTCTTGCACGGGATGCAGACACCTGTGGCCTTGCAGTCTTTTCGTGTATGTCCCTTATCACCGCATTTGGAGCAGGCCGACCCCCTGGTGCAGTGCCTCAGGATGTGGTCCAAGTCACCACAGTTATGGCAACGAGGTACCACAATGTAATCCTTTGTATTTATGGCGTGGAATCCCACGTATAGTCTGCCCAGTACCGTGATTTTCCTCCACATTGTTGCGGATACCTCGGCGACGTGAAGTACGACATCACGGTCCCGAGGACCCGTCTTAAATCTTAGTTTGAAGTTATTTTGAAAATTTTTCTCATTTATATCTTCAAAATTTTGCTTTCTGATTGCCTCAGTCAGCTCTTCGTTGGTCATTACAGTAGGAACATCATAAAGTATGACCAGGGGGTTCCTCTTTTTGGGGGGTTCACATTTCACTACTGCATTTAATTTGGGGCTTTCTAGAAGTTTGTTCTTGTCTTCTTCTGTCGCAACTTCCACAATTACCGAGTTGCGGCTTGGTTTGACCCGTTTTATCTTGATTTTATCTTTAACTGGGTCTATCGTAGTGGTCAGAAGTTCCTGTATTCTTTTAACACTTGTATCTTTTCCAGGCAGGGTCCTGGAGGAGGACATTTGCACGTCTCGGACTATAACGGGGGACACAGAGACGAATGGGGGACTCCCCCCGCTTCCTTTCCACACGGAGGCAAAAGGGAAGAGCCGCGCGGGATTAGCCGAGCGGTCTCAGGCGCTGCAGACATGGACTGTGCGGCTGGTCCCGGCGGAGGTTCGAGTCCTCCCTCGGGCATTGGTGTGTGTGTTTGTCCTTAGCATAATTTAGGTTAAGTAGTGTGTAAGCTTAGGGACTGATGACCTTAGCAGTTGAGTCCAATAAGATCTGACAGACATATGAACATTTTTTGCAAATGGAAAGAAGCCAGTTCGCCAACAGGAGCGGTGCTGGAGATAACTTCTTCACCACTCAGCATACCACGAACGGGAGGTATCGTGTCATCGAGAGAGGCAGTGGACGAAATCGATGCGGAGGAGGTTGGGGCAGAAGGCGGCACAGCCAAATCCCCACCCTCAACATCGTGAGGTCCCTTGTTTTTCGCTGTTGCAAGTTCTGTCCTGGAGGCAATAGGCTTCTGAACCTCTCGCAGAGGTAAAGGCGGATCCGAAGTAGAAGTAGGTCCGACTTCGGGAGTGGAAGCAATAAGATCAGCGCCGGCCGGGGCGGCCGAGCGGTTCTAGGCGCTTCAGTCTGGAACCGCGTGACCACTACGGTCGCAGGTTCGAATCCTGCCTCGGGAACGGATGTGAGCTATTTCCTTAGGTTAAAATGGCTCTGAGCACTATGGGACTTAACAGCTGAGGTCATCAGTCCCCTAGAACTTAGAACTACTCAAACCTAACTAACCTAAGGACATCACACACATCCATTCCCCAGGCAGGATTCGAACCTGCGACCGTAGCAGTCGCGCGGTTTCGGACTGAAACGCCTAGAACCGCTCGCCCACCGCGGCCGGCGTCCTTAGTTCGGTTTAAGTATTTCTAAGTTCTAGGGGACTGATGACCTCAGATGTTAAGTTCCATAGTGCTCAGAGCCATTTGAACATGATCAGCTAGCGTTGATTTGCAACACTGCACTAATGAGGGCTTCAATATAAACACCCTCCTGGGACAATTACACCGAAAGTTCCACTTTAATTAGATAGGAAGCAGGTTCCCTCTTGACAAATATACAGTACATGACACGAACGCGGTAACCACACACCTGTAAATGTGATGGAATATTGTGTTTGGTACTCATTTCCACGGAATGATGTTCACTGGAACACTGTAATCTGTGTTGATTAGACCAACGTTCGCGACGGACGTGTCTCACGTTACCATAAGGAGTCAATATGTCCTTTAGAATGTTGTCTAGCTCCGGCTTGAGAGTGAACACTCGAATATTCGTACACTCTATTTCAGAATGCGAGTGACACCGTACTAACGGAACTAGCGTGATAATCTTTCGACGTGAAGGTGATCCATAAATTTCACGTAAAACACGTACTCGGCTGCCTCAAAATAAGTTCTGTGGACGTGATCAGAGTTTACGTGAAGTGTATTGACAAGCCAGACGTTAATTCCTAGAGACTCGGGCTGCACGTGTCAATCTGTTTTATCGAAAATAAAGCTCACGGTGCCTTTTCGTGGGATAGACTTGGAAACCACGGTAGCCATAGTGGATCGGCCGACGCCGCTGCAAGTAGACGAACACGAACAGGCAGTAAGGCGGAGTGGACGCGCTATAACTCACTCGGCACACAGGACAACACAAACGAGGTAAAGCATACAAGCGAGGCTGCGCCCAGTGAGATAAACAAGAACCTTCCCGCTTGGCGCTCGAAGCGGATATATCAGTTGTGGACACTTTGATCGGGGCGACCATACAAAGGACACAAGCATACTATAGTTTTCAAACTCAATTTTCTTCCAAAACATTTGAGAGTTACATCTTTCTGTTTTTCTGTGTTGAAGTCCTAGTCGTGTCTTGTCCTCGGAGTTATGAAATAAACGCCCACCACGTCCTGCTGGTGGAAGCATCCACCATGCCGTCGTCTATCAGACGGCAGATGTTGTTTGATATTTATCTCCGTAGTCGATCTTCCATAGTTGATTATGTGGTAAGGATAGCTACGATGCCACGGCATAGGTGCAAGTTCGTAGGTTGGCACTACAACACCGACACAGACGACAGCGCCCTCTAGCGGGCGCTGTGCAGCTCTACGAGCGTCGTTCCATATCCTACCCTTTTGATTTCGTGAAGACGACCTAGCAACATTGTTTCTATTTCATAGTGGGTGAACCACCACAGATTTTGCCAGTGTAACTTGTTTGATGTACAGCTTCGCACCTACGTGCTCATCTCAGCCAAAGATAAGTATTATCAGTTGTATATGTTCATACACCAGTAAAAGAGCTATAACCTATACGCAGTACCGAAGCATTTCACCTTTTCCTGCCCCTACTCACTTCCTTCATTCAGCCTACCCTTCAGTTTACAGGAGCAGACCCATGCGCCACCTTCCAGGCGGGATACAAAAGATTATGCCTCTCTTAAGGCGTTGGTGCGATTCTGGAGACTCACACGGGCGCCTCATGGACCACGAAAGACGAAGACTCTAGCGAGCCTATATCAGCAATCGCATTACGGCACGTCCACCATTTGTCGTGCGAGAATAAACGCAAGTGCACCGGCGGTTGATCTGATGCTGAAGCAGATGATATAACGAAGTCAGTTACTCTGTCACGAATGCACGTGGCTTAGATCGAGGTTTCAATCCTTCCATTTGTATTCTCTTCAAGGTCAACAGTTTCGCCTTTACACGACATCCGCAATTCGTAGAGGGGTGTGATCATAAATTTCACACAGGATGGATTGGTAATATTCGCAAGTTCTCCGAAAGTCTCGCGCTTTGGCAGCAGAGAAAAGTATCAAAGCTTGCCTGTGCCTCCATTTGCTAACTGCATCCACCAGTCAAGGATGGAACAGTACCGCCGGCCGGAATGGCCGAGTGGTTCTTGGCGCTACAGTCTGGAACCGCGCGACTGCTACGGTCGCAGGTTCGAATCCAGCCTCGGGCATGGATGTGTGTGATGCCCTTAGGTTATTTAGGTTTAAGTAGTTCTAGGGGACTGATGACCTCAGCAGTTAAGTCCCATAGTGCTCAGAGCCATTTGAACCATTTTTGAACCAAAACTCACTTACTAGCTCGTAACTACGAGAAATGACACCATCTTTTTTCATTCGTTCCACAGAACAGAAAACTCCCCATTTCTGTTCAGTTTAGTCTATTCTTGACTCCAGCCCTAGTGGTATAACTGCCGTCCGATTTCCGAACGGAGACTAACATCACTCGTGACCTAGCATTGTCTCAGCGTACAATGAGCGCAGTAAGCTCTCATCTATACGGACGAATCCAAATCAGAGGTGGGTGTAGGATACGCCTTCTTTTGCCTGTCTAGTGGCGCCTAGCAAGTGTTTGCTCTTCCGCCCGAATCTTCTATCTACACGGCGGAGCTACTGGCCGTCAGGGAAGCTGTTCATAATGGTACCCGGACCGCCATGTTCGTCCTGATACTTAAGGACGCTCAAAGTGTCTTGCAGAAATTGCAGCATCCAGCGCTTGATGAACAGATCAACAGGTGTATTCTGGACGTCCTGGGTCGCCATAAGAGAGGCACAGACCTTGAGCATGCTGTTCAGTTAGTCTGGATTAAAGGACATCGTGGCATTCTTCGTGATGAAACTTTAGCCGTCTTACGAAGAGGAGTACTGCAGAAGTCCAGTTACGCCCAACGCCGATGACCTATACGGATCTCACATCGACGATACGGAAGGCTTCTTATTTTTTTTTTTTAATTTATTTATTTAGTGTTCTGTGGGACCGAATTAAGGAGAAGTCTCCATGGTCATGGAACGAGTCAATACATGAAATATAACACGATAGTAGCAACAGATAAAATTAAATATAAGTAACATATTCAGGCGACAATTCGTATGTTTAAATAAAGCAAATCAATCATATAACACTGGAATTTGCTTAATTTTTCAGCTCTTCCAGGAGCTCCTCGACAGAATAGAAGGAGTGAGCCATGAGGAAACTCTTCAGTTTGGACTTAAAAGTGTTTGGGCTACTGCTAAGATTTTTGAGTTCCTGTGGTAGCTTATTGAAAATGGATGCAGCAGAATACTGCACTCCTTTCTGCACAAAAGTGCATTCCACATGCAGATTTGTTTTCTGCCTAGTATTAACTGAGTGAAAGCTGCTAAATCTTGGGAATAAGCTAAAAACAAACGACATTAAAGAAAATATATACTGTCAGGGCAATGTCAGAATTCCCAGACTATTAATAGGGATCGACAAGAGGTTCTCGAACTTGCACCACACATAGCTCGAACAGCCCGTTTTTGAGCCAAAAATACCCTCTTTGAATCAGAAGAATTACCCCAAAAAATAATACCATATGGCAGAAGCATATGAAAATATGCGAAGTAGACTACTTTTCGTGTTGAACTGTCACCTATTTCAGATACTGTCCTAATGGTAAATAAAGCAGCATTTAGTTTCTGAACAAGATCCTGAACATGGGCGTTCCACAACAGCTTACTGTCTATCCGAATGCCTAGGAACTTGAACTGTTCCGTCTCGCTTATAATATGCCCATTCTGTCTGATCAAAATATCGGTTCTTGTTGAATTGTGTGTTAGAAACTGTAAAAACTGAGCCTTACTGTGATTTAGCATCAAATTATTTTCCACAAGCCATGAGCTTATTTCATGAACTACATTACTTGATACTATTTCAATATTACACACAAGATCCTTCACTACCAAGCTGGTGTCATCAGCAAACAGAAATATTTTTGAATCACCTGTAATACTAAAAGGCGTACAATTATATAAATAATAAACAGCAGTGGCCCCAGCACCGACCCTTGGGGAACGCCCCACTTAACAGTGCCCCATTGGGACTGAACATCACTACCACTCTCAATATTGCGGAGATTTACCTTCTGCTTTCTGTTCTTAAAGTAAGAGGCGAACCAATTGTATGCTACTCCCCTTACTCCATAATGGTCCAACTTCTGCAGTTATATTTTGTGGTCAACACAGTCAAAAGCCTTCGTTAAATCAAAGAAAACACCTAGCGTTCGCAACCTTTTATTTAATCCGTTCAAAACCTCACAGAGGAAAGAGAATATAGCATTTTCAGTTGTTAAGCCATTTCTAAAACCAAACTGTACATTTGACAGCAAATTATGTGAATTTAAATGCTCCAGTAACCTTGTATATACAACCCTCTCGATAACTTAAGGAAACACCGGTGGCACAGAAATATGTCTATATTTGTCAACATTATCCCTGTCTCCCTTTTTATAAAGTGGCTTCACTACCGAGTACTTTAATCGCTCAGAAAACCGACCACTCCTAAAGGAAAAGTTACAGATATGGCTAAGTACTGGGCTAACATACACAGAACAATACTTCAGTATTCTGGTAGATACCCCGTCATATCCATGAGAGTTCTTGGTCTTTATTGATTTAATTATTAAGTCAATTTCCCTCTTGTCAGTATCATGGAGGAGCATTTCAGGTAACAGTCTCGGAACACTTTTTTCTAAGAGCGCTATATGATTCCCTGTTGGGACTAGGTTTCTGTTTAGTTCACCCGCTATATTCAGAAAGTGATTATTAAATACTGTACACATATGCGACTTATCAGTAACACGGACATTCCCACTACGCACTGATTCTGTATCCTCGATCTGTCTCTGCAGACCAGCCACTTCCTTGACGACTGACCATATGTTTTTAATTTTATCCTGAGACTTAGCTATTCTATCTGCATACCACATACTTTTTGCCTTCCTAATAACTTTTTTAAGCACCTTGCAATACTGTTTGTAATGGGCTGCTGCATTTAGATTTTGACTATTTCTAACGTTTTGATATAATTGCCACTTTGTTCTACAGGATATTCTTATCCCTCTAGTGAGCCATCCTGGCTGCCTGTTTGTGCTAGTACCCTGTTTTGAACGTTCTAACGGAAAGCAACTTTCAAAGAGCACGAGAAAAGTCTTGAGGAGAGCATTATATTTATCGTCTACTGTATCAGCACTATAAACATCTTGCCACTCTTGTTCCTTGATAAGGTTTACAAAGGTCTCTACAGCAACTGGATCAGCTTTCCTGAAAAGTTGATAACTATATTTAACATGTGCTGCAACACAAAAATCTTTTAGAGTTAAAATTTGTTCATCATGATCTAAAAGGCCATTCACTTTCTTGCTAACAGAATGCCCTTCTAGTAATGAGGAATGAACAAACATGTTGTCTATGGTTGTTCTACTGTTCCCTTGCACTCTCGTTGGAAATAACACGGTTTGCATAAGATTATATGAATTAAGGAGGTCTACCAGCATCCTTTTCCTTGCACAATCACTTACACAATTAATATTGAAGTCACCACATATAACGCTTGGAACTGTGAATGGCATGTCTCTCAGCACTCTAAAGGCGGCCACTTGGCGGCCATACAACCGAACGTCTCTCCTCGATCATGGTTCATCTCGGAGCGGCTTCGTAGACGTCATGTGACTTCTGTCATTCGCATGGAGCTGGGACACGTGCGTTAGCCCGCGCACCTATATCTGTTGAGGATTATCACTCCTAGACACTGTTATGAAGACGCAATGGCAGTAGCAGATCTTAACCACATCATATTGGCACGTTCCAAGTATACTACTGCACAGTCAGACTTGTAAAAGGTATTGGTTGCGAGAGGTTACCCCCTCCCTGCCACGTTCTTGTTTTACTTCACCGTTTTGAGAAATATAACTTGCCCACAGACTATTTGAACGCCATCGGCATCCAAATTTAATTTATAAGTTGCCGAGGTTTATTTTCAAATGGTGTCACCCCGGTTCGTAATCGGCTGCAAAATTTTGTGTTTTAATTTCCGTACAGAGCTATATTTGTACATTAAATTTTCATTATTACTGTCTTGTGCATTTTATGTCACTATTCTGCTGGCACTATTATACACACCATTGCCTGTATTGTGTTTGTCATTTTGGGCTTTTCCTTTAAGTACGTCTGTCTGTATATTACACCTCTCACATTGTTGTATGATGTTATTTGTAATTTTGTTCCTTAGCTATTGTTGTACTTATTCTATGATGTTTCCAGAATGAGATTTTCACTCTGCAGCGGAGTGTGCGCTGATATGAAACTTCCTGGCAGATTAAAGCTGTGTGCCGGACCGAGACTCGAACACGAGACCTTTGCCTTTCGCGGGCAAGTGCTCTACCAACTGAGCTACCCAAGTACGACTCACGCCCCTCCCTCACAGCTTTACTTCTGCCATTACCTCGTCTCCTACCTTTCAAACTTGTAGCGTTGCTCTTGGGGGACAAAAATAAAAAGAATTGTTACCTTTTTTTTTTTTTTTAATGTCGAAAAAGTGAATATTTTGGTGGGCCACTTGGCAACAGAATCAGGGATTTATTACGCTATTATAATAACATACGTTGACCATTAAATACCTGAATAAGAGCAGCATATTGATATATATATATATATTTGAGATCGCTCGGAAGAAACATTATCATTTCTGTGCATTTTTATAGTCGCGATGTAGTCATACCCGGATCAACACTAAGGGACCAGAAGATTTATAGACTTTAAAAGAAATGCAACACTACACAATTAAAAAAAATTGGTTCAGAAATAATAGGAAAACGATAATGTTCCTTCTGCCTCATGCTGCGTTCGGCCCATCAGCGTGATCGTAATTTCTGATGATGAAGTAACACAAAAATAATTAACAGTTAAGTAAATAAGGAGATGGACTCATCAAGGTTAATTTACGAAAATAAGCACACTTATCTTTAACACACGTTTTTTTAATGCTACGTACCTTTTCATATTAAATTACAATAGATGACCATTGTGGTTAAATACTTTATACATAACAGTCAAAATGTCCTCTTGACGCTGTCTGTTCGATATCAGTTACAAGAAACTACATGTTTTCTGATTGGAAAAAATAACAATTAGCATATTCACTAAATATTTTCACATAAAATATAAAATACAGTTGCGGAACGCAGCAAGTCCGCGTCCGCCTCTCATGGAATACAATCAGTAAAAGGTGAGGCGCCAAAAGCCTCATTTGTCTTGAAACAACAGAATTCTTTTTTACACCATTAATCGATACATGTACATAGAGATTTACTGGCACCGCGCAAGAACGGTAAAGATAAAGAATAATAGTTTCTGTCGATGCTATGCGATGGTTCATTTCTTTTACTTTACAATTGTTCGATAACTTTAGGCCATCAGGCGTTTACTATTGAGCGTATATTAATGTTTGTGAGGCGAAAATTACTAATATTACACTGCCTCCCATGAGGAGGGAAGCAATACCGAAGGTATTACTTTCATCCTCATGCCCATTGGAATATTTGTAATTTTCGAGTGTAACATACAGGTTATTAAAAGTTTCATTTTATATTCATTCCATAATAAAAGAATTAACGTTTCAATTTGTAATTACTGACGGTGGATCATTGTGAATTTGTTCTGTATGTCTATCAGTGTTTGTATGGATTCAGTCTATCTTGATGATTCTTAAAATTAAGGCTATAAGTACACATATTTACAAGATTTATAAGGAAATAGAGTCACACTTCATTTTTCATCGTTGCAAAAGTAATTTGACTATCACAACTGGTACACAACTTTCAGTTTTGACAGTATTCATTATATTGTCATCGTCTTGTCGATTGATTGCCTTGTCCGTCGTCGCATTTAATTATACATTTATTTTCGTCGCACATACACTATTTATGATAGACTTGGATTGTAGAGCGGCCACTGGTGATGGCTTCGAAAAGGAAGTCCATATCTTTCACTTTCAGGGCTCGAGTGTGGCTCTCCGAATTATTTCACATATGAAACAGATAAAATGTCTTATATTAGAATAGCTTACAAAACTAATTTTATATACATGTGGGATGGGATATAGGAAGGATCGGATCCTTTGACGTATTTTCGTGTGCTTATTTTCATTCGTATCGTGACCGTTCGTTAAAGTTTACATTTCAACAGTGTTCAGAGGTGACCTTGTGACTTGTCTCTGTGTACAATCAGTCATTATAATAATTACGTTAACTTCTCTATTTTAGAGTCTCTCGGAAGGTTTATGATACATACAAAATATTTTCAGTACTGGGTGTGAATGTTTTTGCTACAGAATGTAGCGCACAGCAACTGTGTTGGCGGTTGAACGTTTACATTATTTCGTCACGTGGTGGCTGTCCGCCTCCACTGTTGCGAGCAATCTTGAAATTCAGTCTGTGCGCGCGCACGTGACCGGAGCTTTCTTGCAGAGCGTTGATTTCGCGCTTGAGGTGCCGTGCGTCGCTTTTGTTCGGCGGATCGTGGCTTTGTGCTTTTTAGATTGCTGGAGGGAGCTTCTGCCACCGAAACTGCCTCACATCACTTCCTGTCCACTATCCAGTTACGGATTCACAGGTAAGTGGTAGCTACCGCTGCAACTGCATGTGTGGAATGACACTGATTATTACACACTGCACACATCAACGAAATTTTCACACATATGGTGCAGTAGAATACTGCCACTGACAATCGTCGAACTTTAAAACTTCACTTGCACTGTGGTGAGCGTCTGCGTGAACGGTGTATTAACAGAAATTCTCGCGTCATAACATCACACGGTGTTTACAAGTTGATTTACATACTAATATTTACAAGAGTTCATTTAAATCGATAAATAATCTAATTGACCACTTTGAATCAAAACAATTGTTTCTTAATTAGGCTTTTTTTTTTTATTTATGCCTACGGTCATAGGTAGGCTATTATAAGTACTTTTTCTTTGACCAAATCCATTCCAATCTCCTTTACAAATTAATTTCATTCATAGTAATCTTTATCACGCTTGCTTATTCATTTTGTAGGACCAATACTGCTTTTTTTTTAGTGCTCGTCTTATTTAGTGACTTGTGAGGGGAGCTTCATTTATGTCAAAAGTTTTTCTCGTATGTGCTTGTACTTAAAGAAAGTTCGAGGACAGATTTGAAAATAGCAATTCCGCCTCCGAGTTTCGTGTAGAAATACAAACAGTCGAAAAAAGAAAGGTGGGAAAAGCGGGTCTACTCGCGGATCGTCGACAGAATTTAAATTACTCATCAACCAGGTCGAAAATTTAATTTACATTGCGCATTACAAAAGCAATATGCGCGTCGCGAACCTACTCATTTTTATATGTAGTGCCTCACTTCCTAAGCACACGTGCATCTTTACAAGTTGATTCTGAGGAGTGGATAGGATCAAGGATCTTAAAGGATTTGCACTTAGGAAAGGGATTCAATAATCACATAATCACAGAGAAAACAATAAATATTGCAGTGCACACTTAAAATAAAATCTATCACTTCAAGCATGTATATCTAATATGTATCTTGCTGCAGCTTGCTTACTACTCTTTGCTCATTTCTTAGACTAAGTCAAGTTTATGCATTACGCATTTGGGTATTAATTATCATTTGTATATATATATAAGCCTCTCACTAGAGTGTTGTTTTTTTCTGCTGTCGCTACCTGTGAAGCTTGGGCGAGATCCTTATTCTATGTGCTGCTAGCTTGTGAATTTGCAGTATCGCTAATGCTCAATAGTACCGTGAAGTTGGCATAATAAACCATGTTACTCATATGTTCTTTTACTCAGCTTGTTTATAGTCTGGACTCATCTTACTTTGCGTTATACAATAAACTTCCTTTTTATTCCATCACGCTTTTACTTAAGGTTAACGTCAGGCCTTTTTAGAACAATTGCACTGCGTTATCAATCTGTTCATGCTTAATCCTAGGTATCTGTTCACTTCAAAGAGATGTTATTTTATCGCTGGCACAGCACTGTGCTGGAATTTACAAGTTAAATCTACCGACTGTTTTACGCTAACAGGTGGTGCCTTATTTACGTCACCTTTGAAAATAGGGAATAACCTCATGGAATCGAATCTTTTCTTACAACTTTCCTATTTTGTCTGGACGTTTAAGTATTTCCTTTTAAAACAGGTCATTAATTTGTCCTCGATTAAATTTCACTTACTAATACTAAGCACATATAATCATCATTTTCATATTACTATTTAGGGAGAGAAGTGCATTATTCGCTCCTTCCTGCTCATTCTCAAATTACTATTTAGCGAGAGAAGTGCATTATTCGCTCCTTCCTCTTTCCTCATTTTAGTACCTCGGGGCTAATTAATACCTCTCGAGTGCATCATTTTCCTTACATACTAACTTATAACTAAAATTGAAAATCGCCTCTAGGACATGTCCTCCTGTTTACATAAAGATTATTCATGTAAATACTTGTCTACAACTTATTCTGTATTTTATTTTCCAGACACGTTGTTTTGATACATAAGGTTTCCTTTTAGCACCGGCTAACGTCCGTAGTCAGTTCAGATCCGTTCTTGTTACTCATTGGTTAATCCTGATCTCCAATACCTTAGAATTTTCTTACAGCTTAAATTAACTTAATTCCTGGCGTTATAAAATTTTCTTAAATCTTGATGGTGGAACAATCCTTTGATTTTATTCGTGGCAGGGTCAGATAACAAATAGCTACCAATGTGTGGTTTCCTCATTATCACAAAGGGACCTTCATAAATGTGTTGCCACTTACGATTCTTCTTTAACAACAGGGATGGACAATAAAGGACTCGAATAAGGTGAATGAGATACTTCTATCACATTCCAGCGTAACATTTTCTTGATCTCGCACTTGACAGCTTCGCGTCTCGCATATGGAATGGAATAGCTTGTTCTACAGTAGGCTGAATGGGGCAGGACATCCATTCGATATTCAAAGCCTTTTATTAGTCCAGGTTTCTTAGAAAATACTTGAACGTAATCTGTTAACAAATTGTAAAGCTCATTCTTCTGTTGTTTGGATAATTCAATGGACTCACTAGCTTTACCGTATAATTCATTCTGACCGGGAATTAGGTCTTTATACTCATCGTCATTAACACTTTCAAGATCTGTCATGTCTTCTGTCTGACTGTACTGTTGTCTTTTAGTCCATGGCCGTACTGCTGTTTGAAGCACCCCAAAGTTTGTCTTCACCTTACTTCTTAACAAATTTACAGTTACTTGTTGCTGGCTCGCTACTAGAGTACAGATTCCACACTCGATGTCAATTTTAGCTTTCGTCTGCCTCAAGAATTCCATACTCAGGATACATGGCACTGATAGGTTTTTAACAATAAGAAAAATGCACGTTACTGAAATAGACTCTATCTGGATTTGAAGCTGAGTCTGAAGATTTACACGTTGTGTTAGTGGACCAATTGCTCCCGATATGGTGCAACCTTGAATTGGAAGTGATAAAACTTTGCATACAGAGGATATTTGCTTAAATAAACATAAAGATAAGACATTTATATTAGCTCCTGTATCTACAATAGCTGTTACAGGTATGTTGGCAATTGATACCCTTATGGAAGCTTGAACTTGTTCGTCCCATACGTCATCATTGTCTTTCGTCTCAGTGTCTGCTACTAGATCATCCCGTAAGTTTGTCTCTTTGTCATACCTAATTGCTTTAATTTCGTGTGGACTAAGGGACAGGGTGCCCCCATTCAAACCTGCAGCATCCTCTAGGAGGCTCAAAGGTGCTGCTTTTAATTTTCCGCTCTACGCTTACTTTCCTGCTGATTTATATTTCTTAATGTTTCTTCCGTCTGGAACTGGTGTTGGTTTTGTGGTACGAACTCGGTTGGAAACGGATCTTGTTGTCCTGGCGTATTCGCTTGCGCATAATAAATTTGCGTATTATGCGGGCGTTTAGGCTTCAGAGTTCCCGAAGGTCCGTTCGCTTGTTGCGTGAAGTGTATATTTTGTGGCTGAAAGGTATTTTGCTGTGGCTTGTGTTGATTGTAACCGTTACTGAAAGGTGTACATTGGTCTCCACCTTGATTATGCCATTTATTTCTTTTCCACTGACGATTTGAATCGTAAGACTGATTGTTTTGATAATTACCGTTGATCGGTTGCGTGTTTCCATATTGCTGGCGCTGTGTTATAATGTGCATTTTCGTACTGAGGTGGTGACGAATTATATATTGGATTGTATCTCTGGCCGTTATTGTACTTATTTTTGTATTTGCTGTTGGAGTACGTAATGTGTTTATTTTTGAAACCGTTGTGGGGTTGGTACTGGCTGTCGCTGTGACGCGCTTTCGCTCGGCCACCATTGTTGCCTGCGTATTCTGTATTGTGCTGGCCGCCTGCACTGAAGTGGGCGTTGCCAACATCAACTCTAGCGTCCTCGTAAATCAGATCTAACGAGTCTAACACAGATAGGAAAGTGTCCGTATCGTCCTCAGACACGTTTACTAACTTTTCTCTGATCGCAATCGGTAGCTTAGTTTTTAGAATCATAATAACGTCTTTGGCGGTGATCGGCGAATCCCAGAACTTGATTTTCGCTAAATACTTTTCAAAATATCTTCTCAAACTACCGCGCTTACTGTTAAACACTTCGGCGTTGTAAACCTCTTTTCTCAGGCGCTGCTGCACACCAGAACTCCAGAATTTAGCTAAAAACATCTGTTCAAACTCTTTGTAACTTTTACAAGAGTCGACCATTTCGGTTCCCCATAAGGCAGCATCGCCTACGATAAATCCACTAACAAATTGAATTCGCTGGCGGTCACTCCAGCTACTCGGGAAAATTCCTGAAAAATTTCGGAGGAACACTATAGGATGAATTTCTCTTTTCTGTGGGTGAAAGGTCGGAAAAATACGATGTTTGATCACGCTTTCCTCCTGCATCAAACTGACAAAAGTGGATGGGCTGGTAGTCTGGTTAACTTGTGCTTCTATAGAACTATGAGTTTGAGCGTTATCAAATGGTGAACGGTAATGTACCTGCTGTTGTTCATTACTTCGTGGTGAATTATTCCAGTTTCCTGACACGGGAGGTGGGGAATTTTCAACTTGACATTTTAGTGTACGAACTTCATCAACTATCTGTTGACGCCATTCAGGTAAATCTTGAGCTAACGCTCGTCTTATCTGGCCTAATTCTGACATCACCGTGTCTCCTGTTTTTCCAGGGGCTGCCAATATTTCAAAGGTCATGTTTTTGACAGTTTCCCTGAGTTCGTTCTTGACCTTGTTTTCTATGAATCCGTCTTTGTTTTTAATCCACTCTTGGTAGTGATCAGACAATGCTTCAGCATGTGCCTTAACAGTATTCTTTATTTGGTCCTCTACATTAAGAGTCTCAATCTGTTTCGAAAGATCATCAACAACATTCTCGATCGTGTCTACTGCGGTTTTAACTCCTTTGACCTCATCAGAGATTGCAGTATAATCTTCTTTTAAGGTCGCAGCTTGTTTTTGATATTCTATCACTTTTGAATTTATCTCTCCCTTGGCTGCTTCGATTTTTTCATCTAACCGTTTTGAAATATCCTCTATTTTTGACTCTACTTGTGTGTCAATTTCTAGCCTCATGATCGTGATCTGACTGCTGATTTGGCTTTGGACATTACCCAACAGGGTATTTAAATCAGCTGTTATGTCTGCCTTTAGTTCGGCCTTTACCGAATTTAACCGTGTATTTAGGTCATTTATCTCCGTTTGCAGATCTGTTTTTACTGAATTTATGTCTGTTTTTACCGAATTTATTTCTGTTTTTACTGAATTTATGTCTTCTTTTACTGAGTTGCACAGATTTGTAAGGACCTGATTTTTATTATGCCGTCTTTCGGCCTTCTCTTTTTCTTCGCGGGCCTTTTCATCTAATTTTTCCTGCTTTTCACGTTCCTGTCTTTGCGCCTCTCTCTGTCTTTGACTTTCGAACTTGCGTTCCATTATTGCTTCGATCATTGCAGCCAAGTCATTTTTTTCAAAAGCGGGAATAGTTTGCACACTAGGACCAGCTTCTAAAACTTCGGTCGAGGCTGCTTCTGCCTCCGCTCGTGTACCTATCGCGCGTGATCGTAATGGATAGTGAGGTCCATTCGCATCACCGCTGTCGTCTGGTTTTGTTTGTGTCCGCTGTTTACCGTCAGCCATGTTCATGAATTATTTGTCAAACGTCAAAATGCTACAGATATTGTTTGTCACTGCCGTCAGTCGTTTGTCTGTGACGTAGTGCTATGGCTTACTGGGACCTAAGATAAAATTTTAACTCTGGGTAACAACTGACGTTCATTTACGCCAAGAAGACAAGATGGTTCCTACTAATTACAAACAAATGAAATATCACACGTTTTACCAGTTTTGAGCGTAGTTATCCGCCATATCGTAATTTTTTTTTACGCACTGACAACAATGGTACGCTTTCACTGAATTTAACTACATA
Source organism: Schistocerca serialis cubense (assembly GCF_023864345.2). NCBI lineage: Eukaryota > Metazoa > Arthropoda > Insecta > Orthoptera > Acrididae > Schistocerca > Schistocerca serialis. The sequence goes on along the minus strand of NC_064647.1, from coordinate 42,978,509 downwards.
AGAATGGACTATGGACAAATTGAAATAAAGCTGTTTCAAGGCAAGGAAAGACAGGTTTACGTTCTGATCAACTCGAAAGATGCTACGTCACTACGAAAGCTTGGCTACTGCGTATAAAAATTTGACTTACTATGGCTGTCTTGATAATGATACAGCTGGATACTCGTGTTTTTTGGTAATTTCATCAATCGTTCTTCTGAATTAATTAAAAGATTTTCCCACTTCTCTTTCTCGGTTGAATTGTATCCACATGAAAAAATGAAACAGTTATTAGAACAAGCAAAGAAAATTTTTTAAACACATACATGAAATGATTTTTTGATCAAGTCCCTGTTCGGGCGCCAAGTGTAGCGTTGCTCTTGGGGGACAAAAATAAAAAGAATTGTTACCTTTTTTTTTTTTTTTAATGTCGAAAAAGTGAATATTTTGGTGGGCCACTTGGCAACAGAATCAGGGATTTATTACGCTATTATAATAACATACGTTGACCATTAAATACCTGAATAAGAGCAGCATATTGATATATATATATATATTTGAGATCGCTCGGAAGAAACATTATCATTTCTGTGCATTTTTATAGTCGCGATGTAGTCATACCCGGATCAACACTAAGGGACCAGAAGATTTATAGACTTTAAAAGAAATGCAACACTACACAATTAAAAAAAATTGGTTCAGAAATAATAGGAAAACGATAATGTTCCTTCTGCCTCATGCTGCGTTCGGCCCATCAGCGTGATCGTAATTTCTGATGATGAAGTAACACAAAAATAATTAACAGTTAAGTAAATAAGGAGATGGACTCATCAAGGTTAATTTACGAAAATAAGCACACTTATCTTTAACACACGTTTTTTTAATGCTACGTACCTTTTCATATTAAATTACAATAGATGACCATTGTGGTTAAATACTTTATACATAACAGTCAAAATGTCCTCTTGACGCTGTCTGTTCGATATCAGTTACAAGAAACTACATGTTTTCTGATTGGAAAAAATAACAATTAGCATATTCACTAAATATTTTCACATAAAATATAAAATACAGTTGCGGAACGCAGCAAGTCCGCGTCCGCCTCTCATGGAATACAATCAGTAAAAGGTGAGGCGCCAAAAGCCTCATTTGTCTTGAAACAACAGAATTCTTTTTTACACCATTAATCGATACATGTACATAGAGATTTACTGGCACCGCGCAAGAACGGTAAAGATAAAGAATAATAGTTTCTGTCGATGCTATGCGATGGTTCATTTCTTTTACTTTACAATTGTTCGATAACTTTAGGCCATCAGGCGTTTACTATTGAGCGTATATTAATGTTTGTGAGGCGAAAATTACTAATATTACAAACTTTACAGAAGCTCTCGTGCGAACCTTGCAGTTCGAGTTCGAATCTCGGTCCGGCACACAGTTTTAATCTGCCAGGAAGTTTCATATATGTGTTTGCCCTTCCATTTTTTTGTCTTTTACTAGAAGGGTGTGGTGTCTTGCCCACTCATGTCGTGTAAGATGCCTGACGGAAGCTGCATTCTCGGAATGCAAATAATGTTAGCAGTTTTATTTCAATAAAGCAGATTGACAATAACTTTGAAATATCAATGGTGTCGTAAGCTATAGGCGATATGCAGCATAAATCCGAGTCCTTTGCCATGTATGATGTTCACGCAAGTTTGACACTCAGTTTGTGGATCACTAATAATTGCTTTGTAGCAGTGCCGATCCTATCGTGGTGACGTCCTGGTCAGCACGCTCTTGGCCGACGTCACTTCACTGCCTTCGTTCCAGCACTTCAGCGCTTGTGGTTACGCCACAACATTCCTGCCCGCAAAGTGACAGAATGGGTTGGAGGGGGGGGGGGGGGGAGGACTGTGGATGCATCGTCGGGCCGGAAGCTATGGCTGCAGGAAAGGTACGCGTCCACCTCCTGCTGCCGTGAACCATATGAAGAAGGCAGCGACTGCTGCGGTGTGGACGGGTCCAGCTCCATCGGTAGGACGCAGAGGAGGCGAAGACTCCGTCTCCATGGCGTCGTCCCGTGTTGTCGTGAGGACACCCTCTGGCGGCTGCTGTGGCAGCGCTGACCTCTGCGTCCATCAGTATAGAGGAAGAGAGACTGAACGATCATCGTGAATATGACAGAGGCGAAGGTCATTTTGATGGCGGTGCTGCAGGCCATCTGGACCTGAAAGAAGATACATGCAAGCACCAGGTCGACAGACGAACTCACCTCGCGCCCACCTGTGGCGCGTGCGCCCGGACTCCAACCGCGTGCTGATGTAGTCGACGCCGTAGGGCTGCTACTGCCACAGCTCTCGCGGCAGAGTAGACACACGAAGCGATATGACGTCAGTCCCCGTAGATTAACGGGAGAGAAAACCTGAAAAACTTGCGAAAAGGCGTTCCTCGCGTAGTCGTTGTATCTCAATTACAAGTCCGCAGCGTTTCCACTTATGCGAACTCGTATAATTGATGCTTTTTTATTATTAATATTGTATTCTTAATAGCCCGGATTTGCAGTAGTTACTAATTATTCTCTTGTTCGCATAGCACACACAACTGATTGCGAGGAAATATTTTAGTTAACAGTTTCTTCTTACGCTGTTGTCTCGTTGCTATGGAATTGTGCTGGTATGCAGCGAGACTTCGTAAGATTGCGTCGTAATAAGAAAATATTTTAAAGTTCACTTCTCAACTAATGACGTGAATACTTGCACTTCAATGAAATAGTCTTTCATGAGTACTCGTTGATTTAGTCATTTATCAAACTATTTAATGATGTAGTCCACACCGGATATTTAACTGGTAACGAACAGTTTATTGTTATTTTATCACTAAATACTTATAACTCCCGCACCACACGCACACGGAATAGTTTAGTTAAGTCAGTCCGATTGAGTTATAGTTTCTTGGCAATTACCACAACTCAACACTTAAGCGTAATTGTTTTATCTTCATGATGTCGTGTACTTGGGTCCTATTCAAGACTAATTGCGTGTATTCTTTCGTAGAATGTTCACTTCTCCTTAAGGTCCAACTAATTTAAAGTCAAGTCCAATGTTCACTAATTCCGTTATTAGATTTCAATTAACCCGTAGTGCACGGTTAAATGAGTCTATCTGCTCCTGTCTCAGTTCAAAAAATCAGTTTCCTAAGCCGTGAATCGCGGCACGCAACAAACGCTTCTAAACTCGAAAACAATCTCGTCACGATTCGCAATCTCAATAATTCAGATCAAAACTGCTCTCGTACGTCTGCACTGGATGAGTTATAGCAAGCGACTTGTTGTGTAGAAGAGCATTGTAGGCGCATTGAATTTCTTCGTTGCGCTTACAACTCTCTTCCACATAAAAGTTATCACTGATGGCATTACTTTGGACTTAACTTTTGAGATATTTATTTCACATTTGTCACATGGATATTTGTCCATTGCTGAAATACGATGTTTCTTCTTTCTCTTTCGCTAACAAATATGCTCAGTGGTATGCAATGTAGTTGTTGACAAAACTCTTTCGTGTTAGCTCATCGGCAAAGATGTCGTAACGGCCAAGATAACTTTCCATACTTTATGTTCTTTCTTAATTCACTTGATGGTGGTCGTTGGGACGTTACCCACCTTCTGCTGCCACTAAAAACCCTGCAACAGACAATAACATTCGGCGTGAAGCGATACTTGCGGCATTCCTTCGGCGCCGCATGCTGACGAGGGTGGAGCAGGTGTAGCAGGATCCGATGGCGGCGGCCGTGATGCAATTCCGCCGGCGATGGTCCATCTCGTGGGTGCGAACGATATGAGGCGAGAAACCGTTCCAATGCTTGATACGTGGTGTCTCCACAGTGAAGTTTGGCCATCTGCTTGTTGAACATTCTGACAAAACGTTCCACTTCACCGTTTGACTGTGGACTGAATGGTGCACTAGTTAGATGCTGCATGCCATTGCCTTCACAGAACGTTTCAGATTCATTTGAGGTTTCCAGAATGAGATTTTCTCTCTGCAGCGGAGTGTGCGCTGATATGAAACTTTCTGGCATATTAAAACTGTGTGCCCGACCGAGACTCGAACTCTGAACCTTTACCTTTCGCGGGCAAGTGCTCTACCAATTGAGCTACCCAAGCACGACTCACGCCCCTCCCTCACAGCTTTCCTTCTGCCAGTACCTCGTCTCCTACCTTCCAAACTTTACAGAAGCTCTTCTGCGAACCTTACAGAACTAGCACACCTGAAAGAAAGGATACTGCGGAGACATGGCTTAGCCACAGCCTGGGGGGTGTTTGCAGAGTGAGATTTTCACTCTGCAGCGGAGTGTGCGCTGATATGAAACTTCCTGGCAGAGTAAAACTGTGTGCCGGACCGAGACTCGAACTCGGGACCTTTGCCTTTCGTGGGCAAGTGCTCTGCCAACTGAGCCACCCAAGCACGACTCACGCCCCTCCCTCACAGCTTTCCTTCTGCCAGTACCTCGTCTCCTACCTTCCAATCTTTACAGATGCTCTCTTGCGAACCTGCAGAACTAGCACTCCTGAAAGAAAGGATATTGCGGAGACATGCCCTTGCCACAGCCTGGGGGATGTTTCCAGAATGAGATTTTCACTCTGCAGCGGAATGTGCGCTGATATGAAACTTCCTGGCAGAGTAAAACTGTGTGCCGGACCGAGACTCGAACTCGGGACCTTTGCCTTTCGCGGGCAAGTGCTCTACCATCTGAGCCACCCAAGCACGACTCACGCCCCTCCCTCACAGCTTTCCTTCTGCCAGTACCTCGTCTCCTACCTTCCAATCTTTACAGATGCTCTTCTGCGAACCATGCAGAACTAGCACTCCTGAAAGAAAGGATATTGCGGAGACATGGCTTTGCCACAGCCTGGGGGATGTTTACAGAATGAGATTTTCACTCTGCAGCGGAATGTGCGCTGATATGAAACTTCCTGGCAGAGTAAAACTGTGTGCCGGACCGAGACTCGAACTCGGGACCTTTGCCTTTCGCGGGCAAGTGCTCTACCATCTGAGCCACCCAAGCACGACTCACGCCCCTCCCTCACAGCTTTCCTTCTGCCAGTACCTCGTCTCCTACCTTCCAATCTTTACAGGTTCTCTCCTGCGAACCTGCAGAACTAGCACTCCTGAAAGAAAGGATATTGCGGAGACATGGCTTTGCCACAGCCTGGGGGATGTTTCCAGAATGAGATTTTCACTCTGTAGCGGAGTGTGGGCTGATATTAAACTTCCTGGTGGAGTAAAACTGTGTGCCGGACCGAGACTCGAACTCGGCACCTTTGCCTTTCGCGGGCAAGGCAAAGGTCCCGAGTTCGATTCTCGCTCCGGCACACAGTTTTAATATGCCAGGAAGTTTCATTTGACGTGAACTGAGGGCCGTTGTCCGACACCGTTACTGCAGGTAAACCTTCTAGGCAAAATGGATAACAACACCTGAATTGTGCTACAGGAAGCTGTCGAGTTCTTAGGCACAGCAAAAGGGAACTTGCTATACGAGTCAACCACAATCAACCAACGAGTATTACGAAAAGGTCCCGCATAGCCTATGTGCACACGTTCCCATGGCGGTTGCAACTTTGTCCTAGCAGAGAATTTTTGTGGCGCAGTGGACTGGCTCTCCGCATATTCGTGACACTGTGGTGTCATCCTATTTGGGCGTCCATACCCTGCCAAGTACAGTGTTGACGCACTAACTATTTCGTACGAACAATCCCCCAGTGTCCTTGGTCAAGTAACTGCAACACTTCTTTTTTCAAAGCTTTAGGGATCAACACACGTGGCAGTCCACTGTCATTTTGAACAGGAATTACAGCTTTCTGTACCACGAGGCTATGCAGACCGTCGACGTATCGGCGCACTAGGGGGTTCTGTGTGCTATGCAAGCAACGAGGCCAAGATGTGCGAATGTATGTTAGCAAAATGTTCAAATATGAATCTGCTTTCGTGGCCTGTGGAATTTTCTTATAGTTTATGGGAAGACACTGAAGCAATTCAGAATCCTGAGCATCGATGTGACAATAAGATGCAGCAGAAATGTCAAAGTCTGTATCAGGGCCAATCGGAAGACGTGCAAGCGCGTCCGCATTACCATATCTGCGCGGGCTGGCCGCGCGGTTTGCGCGCCATGACACGGATTGCGCGGCCCCTCCGGCGGAGGTTCGAGTCCTCCCTCGGGCATAGGTGTCTGTGTTTTCTTAGCGTAAGTTAGTTTACGTTAGTTAAGAAATGTGTAGGTCTAGCAGTGTAACCTCAGAAGTTTGGTCCCTGAGGAATTCACTCACATTTGAACATTTGAACATTACCATGTTGAGCTGTTGGACGATACAAAATCTCGCACTGGTATTGAGACAACAACAAAGCCCATCGTTGGAATTTTTGCGCAGTTCGTACAGGAAACGGTTTCGTCGGATGAAACAAGGACTGCAAAGTCTTCTGATCCGTTACTAAGTAGAATTTTCTGCCATACAAATAGTGGTGGGATTTGGTGACACCCTACACTGTAGTCAAAGCCTCTTTTTCAGTATCTGAATAGTTACACTGAGTTTTGGATAACACTTGTGATGCAAAAGCAATAGGCCTGTCTTTATCAACAATTCTGTGCGAAACCTCTGCACTGATTCCGTAGGAGGAAGCGTCAATTTGCAATACAACTGGCTTGTCAAGATGAAAGTGAACTAAGCATCGAGCTTTGAGCAATGTATCTTTAAGTGCTTGAAAAGCTACTTGGCACTCATCTGTCGAAACTAAGGGGACATTCTTTCCACGGAAGCGATGCAACGGGGCTGCTGTTTGTGCAGCATTCGTTATGAAGCGAATGTAATAGTTCATATTTCCTAAAACCAATTCTGTGATATGGCTAACAAATGCGACTGAAGAGGATGTACACCTTGTCTGTTTATGAAATGACCGAAATACTGCAACACAGGTTTAAAGAAAATCACCGTTGTCCATTCTACACTTCAGCCCTGCTTCAGATAACACACGAAACAAAGCACATAAATTTGCAATATGTTCTGCAGGTGTACGACTGTGACGTCCAAATAGTTTCAACAGTTTGGCACTTGTGCAGTCAGCTGTTCCAAATACCGTTGGAAAATGGTGGCTGCAGAAGCACTGCCAAAAGGCAAACGCAATATTTAAACAAGCCCAAATGAGTATTTACGACACACACATTTGAGATTATTCGTCGAGCGGTGTTTGAAGACACACGTCACGCAAATCAATTTTTGAGAAATAGCGTCCAGCGCCTAATTTGTCCATGAGATCCTCTGGGCGTGGCAATGGTTAAGTATCAATTACAGTTTTTGGGTTGACTGTAGACTTGAAGTCAACACAAAGGCGTATGCGACCTGAATGTTTGGGAGCAAAACCAGTGGAGTTGCCCATTGACTCACTGATTAGCAAAAACGACAAGAAACTGTTAAGGGAAAGCGAGCGCCCCTGCAAAGTAAATGCAAAGAGAGAATCAAACGAAAGGTTCGTGGCCGTCAGGCAGTGTATACATAGGGAAATCCTCATCTCTAAATGTGAGGTCTTGCACACTCGTCTCTTGTAGGGTGCCTAGAGGATGCTGCGTTCTCGGAATGCTATAAACGATTCAAGCAAATAACATTAGTAGTTTCATTTCAATGAAATATCAATGGTGTCGCAAGCGATGGGCGACATGCAGCATAAATCCGACTCCGTGGCTATATATAATGTTTACGCGAGTTTGACACACAGTTTGTGGATCACCTATTAACTGCTATAGCAGCACTCTCTGCTAGGTCATGCTAATACTCTGCGAATACTGTCCACTGATGTCCAGCCGAGGCTGGCAGCAGCGGGGAGCAGCGCAATCCACTTCCGCTAGATGCCGCTCCTATCGTGGTGACATCCTGGTCAGCGCGCTATTGGCCGACGTTTCGCCGCCTTCTCTTCTCTTGCGTTCTTCGTCTTTGTTCAGGCGCTTGTGCTTATGCCAGAACAAAGAGCATATGCAGTCTTGATGTAATGGTGCTGTATAGGGCTGCGTATTATTCTGCTCCTTCATTGTGACCACTGCCGCCGGCTGTCTGGTGTTTGTCCCACTGCTTATATGCTAATTTCGTAATTTTGTGCTATTCTGCTTGATTGCGTTTATGTTTGTTTTGTGCTTTATAACAGTTTTTGGCTGTATGGTCCTTGTAACACAAAGCCAAAATAAAGAATTTAAAAAAGGTCCTACTCGTACCCTACACCCACTGCCAATATGAATCAAATCGTTGAGGCGAAGTAGGTATGGTTCCTTGCCACAGCTTGGGGCATTGTTTCCAGAATAAAAATTCGTCCTGGAGCGTGTTGTGTGCTGTAAGAGTTTGAGAGGGAGGGAGAGTCTGAAGATAAGTTGTACAGCTCAGTCGATTCCTGGCACGGTAGTTCAGTGTGTCCAGTCATGGGACTGGCTACGACATGTACTAAGATAAACCGAACTGAGGGAAGTTCTCATCGACGGAATTTGGAAGATGTCATAAGACATCTGCACAGAAACACTGACTAAGAAACAGATCAAAGGAAAGAAGAGACAAAAACAGGTGACCGCGAAAGGCAAAATGTAGTCACTGGTTCGCACGAAGGCTCTCCGAATTTTTGTAACCAAATCACTCCTGCAAGCGCAACTCATCTTTCGTTGTCTGCGCTGGTGCAGTTCGTTGGGCATCTCTTCGACGCCACCTAAACAAACCTGCAAAGCACTGGGCAGCTCATCTCTGAATATTTTCTATGTTCTCTGTCATTTCAAGTAATTGAACACGAACAAGAATGATGGTTCAAATGACTCTGAGCACTATGGGACTTAACTTCTGAGGTCATCAGTCCCCTAGAACTTAGAACTACTTAAACCTAACTAACCTAAGGACATCACACACATCCATGCCCGAGGCAGGATTCGAACCTACGACCGTAGCAGTCACGCGGTTCCAAGCTGAAGCGCTTAGAACCGCACGGCCACACCGGCCGGCGAACAAGAGTGAACCAGTGCAGATGGTGCACATGTGGAATAATTGACACTAGTTCGAGAAAGTTGCAGCTCTTTTCAAAATTTTCGACAAATGCATTGACCTTTGAGAAGGTCAAGGCGTACTGTTTTTTCCAATCCATCTCCAGTCGCAGCTTTTACCCTGTCTCTAAAGTACTCATTGTCGACAGGATCTCAGTAGCCATAAAATACACTGAGGTAGACGAAAGTCGTAGGATACCTTCTAATGTCGGGTCCGACCACCTCTTGCTCGCCATAGTGCAATTCCTAGATACAGCATGGACTCAACAAGTGTCTTACACAAATATTGCGTCACAATGATTCTATAGCCGTCCATAATTGCGAATGTATTGCTGTTGCAGGATGTTGCCCACGAACTGACATCTCAGTTACGTCCCACAAATGCTCGTTGGGTATCATGTAGGGCGATCTACCTCGCCAAATCATTCACTTGAACCGTCCGGAACGTTCTTCAAGCCAGTTGCTAGGAATTGTGCCCTGGTGACATGACATTCTTGTTTGGAAGAATGAAGTCCATGAATGGCTGAAGATGGTCCCCAAATAGGCGAACTTCATCATTGTCAGTCAATGGTCGGTTCAGTTGGGCCAGACTACCTAGTCTAATACATGTAAACACAGCCCATACTGAACGGTTTTGTGAACGAAATGGCATTCGTCACCTGTAAGTGCTCCGTTGTAAAGGAGAAAATATAAAAATGTCAGTATTGCTGAGGGAATTAGATTAGGAAATGAGGCACTTAAAGTAGTAAAGGAGTTTTGCTATTTGGGGAGCAAAATAACTGATGATGGTCGAAGTAGAGAGGATATAAAATGTAGGCTGGCAATGGCAAGGAAAGCGTTTCTGAAGAAGAGAAATTTGTTAACATCCAGTATTGATTTAAGTGTCAGGAAGTCATTTCTGAAAGTATTCGTATGGAGTGTAGCCATGTATGGAAGTGAAACATGGACGATAAATAGTTTGGACAAGAAGAGAATAGAAGCTTTCGAAATGTGGTGCTACAGAAGAATGCTAAAGATTAGATGGGTAGATCACATAACTAATGAGGAAGTATTGAATAGGATTGGGGAGAAGAGAAGTTTGTGGCACAACTTGACCAGAAGAAGGGATCGGTTGGTAGGACATGTTCTGAGGCATCAAGGGATCACCAATTTAGTATTGGAGGGCAGCGTGGAGGGTAAAAATCGTAGAGGGAGACCAAGAGATGAATACACTAAGCAGATTCAGAAGGATGTAGGTTGCAGTAGGTACTGGGAGATGAAAAAGCTTGCACAGGATAGAGTAGCATGGAGAGCTGCATCAAACCAGTCTCAGGACTGAAGACCACAACAACAACAACAAGTGCTCCGTTTCACCCCCAGTCCAACGGAGAAACAGAACTCTAAATACACAGTTTCAGATGGCCAAGCTTTGCACCATCCACACACGGGAGCAGGCGCTGCAACTCTTTCTCGCCTCCTATCGCTCCCATCCACGATCTAACAACATACCACAACAAAGGTCAAAAATTAATTTTGATTGTAGTGTTGCTCACGCTGCTAAATATTGCATTTTCTGGCAACAACAAAGTTATATTATGTGGCAGGTGTCATTAGAGCACAGTTAATAAAGTCATTTCTTGAAATAATGGATAAACTAGGCACTCATCATTTCGTGCTTCCCACGCTGGTCTCGTTGTGAATTCATAGCTCAATCGTCGAAAATCTAGGGAGTGATGATTCCAAGCTCGGATACAAAGAGGCCTAGGTGTCATTCTGCGATATTCAAAAGTTTTATAGATGTGTTTCATAAACCATTGTTGAAGATTAAACATTTGCAAGTTAGGACAATGGTGATGTAAAAAATTAATCAGCACTCCTAATTTAAGTTACAGTTCTTTTTTATTACTTTTGTTGCAGTATCACGTAACTCGTTCCAAAACATCACTTCACAATATAAAACATACTTGAAAATACCTTCCTCACTGTTAAAGTTCACATTTCATAAACTGACTACAATTTGTGTCTTTTTAACATGACGACCAAAGCTTGACTCTCCAATAACCGCTTACGCGCCCAAAAATCTGAGTTACAAGTACGTCAAAGATCATAGTGACAAAAGAAAGAATACACATAAGAATAATATCATTGCAATATATACATATCGATGTATCGAAGTACCTCTACATTAATGAAATCAAATCTGAATATTGTCACAGAAATATATTAACTATTTTACAGAATTACAGTAGAATATGGCTGGTATCGAGAGGTTGGAGTGAGGTGGCGTAATGGTTACGTAATTCAAGTACCATTACAACGAGACGGACCATCACCGGCGGAACTTCTGCGTGGCCGCCGCTGTCGGACGCTGCTACACTTCCTCCACCCACCGCAGCATCCGGAGCCGCCAGTGGTCCGCAAGTACCGCATTGGCGCCGCGCGATCTTCTTCTTTTCAGGGTTTATGGCAACCGGGGGCTCTGGGAAAAAGGCGTCATGTAGGAACGCATTGGCTTTTACATGTACTTGATTGCACGTCCCGATGGTTTGCAGTGCCTCCACTGGAACCAAATTCGCACGTCATTTTCCCCGTGATTCTGCTGCTTTTCTACATTCACGGCCTCACGGGACCGCGCGGCCTTCGCAGCCGTCCATGGTGCCACCAGGGCACCGTAGAAGGAGCGGATGGGCGATTCACCCTCGCCCCCACCGTCCTCGCTGACCCGATGGACCTGGACCCGCCATCGCCGTCGCCATCGCTTCACGACACGTCCTGAGGCCTGGACGTGTGCCCTGGCAGCAGTTTCCCTGAGGATGTTCCTGTTGCCAAGCAAGATGGCGAGCTACGGTCGGGAGTACGCCGTCCTCCAGTCCAGTCAAGGCTCCCAGCTCATCTCTGCGTACAACGTCCTGCCACCCCCCCCCCCCCTTGTTGTTCACATCCTACCTACACAACAAAGGTGCCATATTTCGCGGTGGAGGAATGTGCTGACGTAAGCTGTCGCCAGCTCATCGGACGACAAAGATGCAGCATGAAAATCGATAGTAGGTGCTCGATTTAGCGTGTCGATCAGGAGAGAGGCCAAAGGCAAACTCGCAAGCAATGAGCCGCCAACGCCTTCTCGAACGCAAGCATTTAGATCGCCGCTGCTGACGGAAGGGGTTGAGTCTCATTCAGTCGTAGTCTCACTCAGCCTCCGTCACGATTGTAGTCGCTCTGTCAATAGCTCAGCCACTGGCTCAGGAACTCGCGTCCTAGTTTGGCATCTGTCACTCATTGCTTAGCAGGACTTGTACTTCACCAGAAGTGAGGTTCAAATGGTTCCAATGGCTCTGAGCGCTTTGGGTCTTAACATCTGAGATCATCAGAACTTAGAACTATTTAAAAATAACTAACCTAAGGACATCACACACATCCATGGCCGAGGCAGGATTCGAACCTGCGGCCGTAGCGGTCGCGCGGTTCCAGACTGAAGCGCCTAGAACCACTCGGCCACACCGGCCGGCTCAGAAGTGAGGCTATGTGGACTAATAATGAGGAGCTTGTATCACTACACATAGATTGTTAAAGTTTTTTTTTTTTTATTTCTAAGGGACCAAATTGCTGAGGTCATCGGTTCCTAGACTTACAGGCTACTTAAACTAACTTATCCTACCAACAACACACACACCCATGACCGAGGGAGGACTCTAACGTCCGACGGGAGTGGCCGCCTTAAGTTAAGTAGCTTCCTGTTTATTTAAATAAAGAACACTGTTAATAGATGTATGAAGTTGTAGAAAGAGGATACCGGATTCCAAACAAGATCCTCTCCCTTGATTCCGTGGTACAAGACTCTACTGTGTCAAAGTGGACCAACACACACCATTACGGGGTTACCACCAGCTTGCAGTGCCATGTTGACATTCGGGATCTGCGCCACGCTCTACCATCAACTCTTACCAACTGAAATCAGGACGCATCTGTCCAAGCCGCGGTTTCCCAGTCTTCTTGGCTCCAACCGATATGAACACGAGCCCGGGAGAGACACTGCAGGTGATGTCGTGTTTCTAGTAACAGCACTCGCGTCGTTCGTCTGCTTCCATAGCCCAGTAACGCAGAATTTCGCCGCACTCTTCTAAAGGATACATTCGTCGTACGTCCCGCATTGATTTCTTCGGTTGGTTGTCTTTTAGCACTGACAACTCTGCTCTGAGTTGTTAAGGCCGTCGGTAAATGCGTTGTCCGTGGGAACAGGTAATTCTTGAAATTGAATTCTCAGCACACGCTTGCTACTGTGGATCTCGGAATATTGAATTCCCCAGTGCTTTGCTAAATGGAATGTCTCATACGTCTAACTCCAACTACCATTCCGCGTTCATAGTGTGTTAATTCTCGTCGTGTGGGCATAATCAAGTAGTTTTCAATGCACTGATCTTTCATACCCTGCGTACGAGATATTACCGCCGTTTCCGCATTTGCATATCACGATACCATGGCTTTCCTTAGCTCAGTGTATAGCAACGACCGGTACTCTGTAAAATGAAATAAAGCCAATTGAGTAAGATCCGCAACGCGCGCAGTTGTAGTTTTACGTGCCTTCCCGGCCAAGTGGGCGAATTACGGTGCGGCCGTTGTGCTATCGCGCAGGTTGGCCGAGTACTTAACAAGTTGTGCGGCAAGTTGTGGCATTAACGTCGACGGCCAGTACCCGTAAAGTGCAGACTCTGTTAATGCATCGCCGGCTGGAGGCCGTTTAGGGCTCTGCTGGAACTTGCTCCAGCACGCATGGAAGGGCACGCCCACCACCGAGGTTCCAGACCCGCGTCATTAACAGCCCACTGTATGGCAGAGCCTAGTTCTACAGGCGGAGGCGTAACAGTACAGCCATAAGAAACACACCCGGTAGCGCTAATGACTAACAAACATTCGCCCCTCTTTTAATCGTAAAATACCGCAGACCTATCGGAAGACAAAATGTTCCTCTTAGTTGGAAAGTTGCACAGATCACACCCATGTACAATAAGGATGACACAAAGTGATTCGTAAAACTATTGCCCAATGTCATCGACGACTACCTCACGTAAAATCCTAGAGCTCATTCTGAGCACAGTCATAATGAGATTTTCCGAACAAAATTTGCTTCTTCGCGAGAACCAGAATGCACTTCGAAATCGCCAGTCAAACGAAACCCAACCTGTGCTTTTCTCACAAGACGTCATGGAACCATAGATCTGGACAGTCACGGGAATGCAGTATGTCTTCGGAGAAGCACTGGACTGGGTACCAACCCTACGAAAGAATAAATAAATGTGTCATGAGACTAGGGCCTCCCGTCGGGTAGACCGTTCGCCGGGTTCAAGTCTTTCGATCTGACGCCACTTTGGCGACTTGTGCGTCGATTGGGATGAAATGATGACGATTAGGACAACACCCGGTTCCTGAGCGAAGAATCGGGAATCGAAACCGGGCCCTTAGGATTGACGTTCTGTCGCGCTGACCTCTCAGCTATCGGAGATATGGGGCATCCAAAGAAATTTATGAAACGACTGATGATTTGTTTTTAGCGACATTCTAATGGTCCTAAAGGCTCTGAGCACTATGGGATTTCTAAGGCCATCAGTCCCCTAGAACTTAGAACTGCTTAAACCTAAGTAAGGACATCACACACATCCATGCCCGAGGCTGGATTCGAACCTGCGACCGTAGCGATCGCCCGGTTCCAGACGGAAGCGCCTAGAACCGCTCGGCCACCGCGGCCGGCTTAGGGACATTATTCCATACTATCTTCAACAGTGAGTTGTCAACAGATGTAGAGATGTAGAGATCCCTGCTGATAATTTATTTTAATGGCGTGACACATAGAATTAATAGTAACCACAGATTTTTTCCAGATGATGTATTTTCTGTAATGGAGTAATATCTGAAACAAAGGCTAGACTATATAAACTTGCCTGGTATTTGTAACATACAGCGTGCGTATACATGGTTGCCAAATGTTACCTCCGCCCTGGAATTCTTACTCCTATATGTAATTAAGAAGACCGTGCCACTGACAACCTACACCTAGGGATTTCCGTTAAGCAAAGTATCGTGTTGTGGTTTTACTTTAGTTTGGTACACCGAACCAGTCATCCCTGTTGGGATCTACTAGACTGAATCACAAAGTGAATACCGTATGTTATATATTCTCAAAGAAGATGTAGAGTGCAACAAATTGTTATAAATATGAAATGCACAATGTCGACTTCTACCGTACGTGTAATTTTAGGATTAGCAGAACATGTGTCTGACTTTCTTTAGACTGCGCCCATCTCATGTTAGAGTGACATCAAATTGGCTAATAGTGTTTAGCCGTGAGAAACAGAAGGCCCTCACCCTGACTGACACCTTTACAAAACGCTCACTGGACAAGCAAATAGAACTCATCACATTTACTGTGAATGTTCCCCTATCTGCCGAACCGAAGTGTGTACATTGCCTGCTGAATTACGGACAGAAGTTGTACTGACCGAAGATCTGCTCGCTGGGAGTGTTAGCCGCTGTGCAGATGGCGCACATGCCGTACCTACAATTCTCTCCCTACACAGTGGACATAGTACAATGTCTGCAAACTCCTAGGGCTGAAATTACCTCTGTACAAGACAGACCACGAGTCAAGATATCTGTTTGCTCACTAGACAGGAACAGAAATTCGGCTCGAGTATTCTCATGTAAAGAAGCACTTCACCGTGCGTCAGACTCCACAGAGAGCTAAAGAATCGTAACTCGAAGGAAGCAGAATAACAACTCTGTCGCGGAGAAACTATTTCACGCGCATGTTTCGAAAGCAACACTTCTCAACATCTAACAGCCAGATGCTCCACTGTAGCTCTTACTAGCGAAGTCTCTAGCTCGATTCCTGGAGGGAACTGTCTTCCATCGTTCATGGCAGTGAAGTGCTCTCGATCGATCCACAGATGGAATCCTTTGGTCTCGTCATACTCTGCTCACTCCTGTATTTTTTTTTTATTTATTCCCAAATTATAGACCTTTACTTGATGTTTAAAACAGGTCGTACATCTTACAATTTTCGTTTTTCATCTTTTTACACTTTTCATTCCTTTTGTTTTATCTACAACATTTACAAAGAATGATACTTTTCAAAATAACAATAATTTAAGGTTGAAATATAAATAAAATTTTGTTGTTTTTTAAGAAGAATATAAAAAGAAGATAGGATAGATTAGAGATTTGTTGGTACCATCACCGAGTGTGACTGACGGTGAATACCTCGGAATGGTTTCTTCGAGCCGTTGGCCGCCAGTCACACACACACACACACACACACACACACACACAAATGGTTATTAGTAGAGAAATAATGTTGCTTATCCTATTTGTTACTAATCCTCCTGTATACGCAGTTTCTACATTTGCACTCAGGCGACGAATCCCAGAGATCTTTACAAAAACATTACTTCCCACTGCATGGGTCATTAATGTGCCAGCCAATCACGTCAATTTTCCATATCCCCTTCGAGATCCTTAGGATGCGTCTCTGCTTTCCATTGGGAAGCGTGGCCCGGCACTACCCATGAGAAAATTCCTCATAGGTCATCTGGCCCCACAATTCCTTCACACTAGATGAATGGCCTGTCATCTTCTCCCTCCCCTGATGCTCTTTCTCCAGTTACACTACTCCGAAATTATTTTCTTTCCACCTGAAAGCAACCTCCCTTCCAATCTATATGTGCCCTGCTCCCCACCGTTCATCACCGTCATTATCTGCTCTGTCTCAGGGCAGTAAATGTCGACCCCTGCGTATTACAATACTGTATTACAGAAATTGTAAATACGTGGCGCCAAGCAGTATCGGCCAATGCTATCATTAACAATCCGATTGTGCATCGTAAACAGTGATCTAATACCACAATATTAATACGTGAAGACGAAAATTGAAGTACTGATTTTTGATATTAATTATACAAGGAGGCGAACGAAACTTATCTAATTCGAAAGGTACTTTGCATAGATGTGCACAAAGAAAAAAATCATGTGTGAACGTAGCCGTTAAGAGAGATAAAAAGGAAATATTCATAACCCTGACGATATCTATCACGCATTAAAATTTCCAATATGTGCTCTACAGCTGTACTGATTGATAGATTTAAATGTGCACTGAAGGTGACTCCACATGATTTTGACAGTTACAATTGCGATTTGATAAATTTACAGCGCAGATTTTGTAATATAACGTGTTTCGCGTCAGAAGTTGCTGTGTGTGATACAGCGGCAATCTGTTGTCATAAGGTAAAAGTTAACTTCTCAGCGTTAACACAAAATGTATTTTTCATTGCACTTCGTCAAGTATGCACTTCAGATAATACAAAAATTCAAGAGAAGTCAAAGAATTAGAATTACTTATATTCGTGGCTACAATGCAGCATTTGCTGCAGTCGCTTCTCAGACCAAAATTTGAGACACATTTTTATGTGGAGTGCAACACATTTAAGAACACGACATTTTGTATTGTAGGTCAGATCCAATGGAAGTTTAGCGTGTTATGCGCAATTACATTTTTATGACGTCGACATCGCTGTTCGCTGTTGACAAGTGTGGTGTCACCGCCAGACACCACACTTGCTAGGTGGTAGCCTTTAAATCGGCCGCGGTCCGTTAGTATACGTCAAACCCGCGTGTCGCCACTATCAGTGATTGCAGACCGAGCGCCGCCACACGGCAGGTCTAGAGAGACTTCCTAGCACTCGCCCCAGTTGTACAGCCGACTTTACTAGAGATGGTTCACTGACAAATTACGCTCTCATTTGCCGAGACGATAGTTAGCATAGCCTTCAGCTGCGTCATTTGCTACGACCTAGCAAGGCGCCATTACCAGTTACTATTGATGCTGTAAAACATGTACCGTCAAGAGCGATGTTCGACAATTATGGATTAAAGTTAAGTATTCCAGCAGCTACGTACGTTTTTTGTTAGTCTCATTTCCTTGACCTGTTCCAGACCTCACGCCAGCCTGCGTGAGCTAAAATGCGTGCCTTTCGGCTTTTCTCTCATAGAGGGTTGGCGCTCTTGCCAATCCACAACAACAAGAAACGATCAACTCAGTCGTATGGTCCTGACAATAATTAAATACATGAATTAGAAGGCGATAGTACTTTTGTGCGTTCTTTCTCTACGATTAAAAACTCTTGCTCCAGAGTGGAAAATGAAAACAGGGAAAATGTTTCGATTATTATGATTAACAAAACTTTAGACCTCAAGCGTGAAATTACGCAGTTAAAGCTTATGCGGCAATTATTTTTACCACAGCTGATGATGAGCCACCATTCGAAAGAAATACGGCGTGGTTTTTTAAACACTGGTAGAGTCAAAACCATCTTTGTTTCTGGTTCCTCAATGGATCCATTAACACATCAGTTGGCATTTTCTTATGGAGGGACTGGGTGACGTGCTAATTTGTTCCGTAATACACCAAATACGTCCGCTGTGAGACAGCCTAGAAATACAGTTACCATCTTAGTATATATATAGTTACGGCTCACCGGCCACTTGACCATCTTCTTCTTCTGTGCGAATGCGCAAACAGTGCCCGAACTCTTACGGGAGTGTAATGGGCGGGGGTACTACGATTGTAGTGCGGGACAATACGTTGAGAGTGTGGGTTTCGCGGGAGGCGTGCCAGAGATAAATCCCTGCAGTCGCGCTATCCTCTGTGTCCTCGGTGGCTCAGATGGATAGAGCGTCTGCCATGTAAGCAGGAGATCCCGGGTTCGAGTCCCGGTCGGGGCACAGATTTTCAGCTGTCCCCGTTCACTTATGTCATCGCCTGTAAGCAACTAAGGGTGTTCATTTCATTGTAATATAGTTACCATGTCGCAATATGCAAGCTGTCGCCTTCCAATTAGAGATGGTTTCAGCCTTTTACATCATTCAAAATGGTTCAAATGGCTCTGAGCACTATAGGACTTAACTTCTGAGGTCATCAGTCCCCTAGAACGTAGAACTACTTAAACCTAACTAACCTAAGGACATCACACACATCCATGCCCGAGGCAGGATTCGAACCTGCGACTGTAGCGGTAGCGCAGTTCCAGACTGAAGCGCCTAGAACCGCTCGGCCACACTGGCTAGGTTACATCATTCACAAAAATTAATTTTGTATTGGATTGTTGATATATACGTGTACAACTGGTCGAATTCCCGCCACAGGCGAACTACTAAATACAAAAGTACGAGACTATTAAAGCCATGGTGCCAAAATCTTGCTGCCTTACAGCAATAACAGGGTGTTTCACAGTTTCCGCCGCGCGGGATTAGCCGAGCGGTCTAGGGCGCTGCAGTCATGGACTGTGTGGCTGGTCCCGGTGGAGGTTCGAGTCCTCCCTCGGGCATGGATGTGTGTGTTTCTCCTTAGGATAATTTAGGTTAAGTAAGTTGTAAGCTTAGGGACTGATGACCTTTGCAGTTACGTCCCATAAGATTTCACACGCATTTGAATATTTTTTTCACGGTTTCTATTACAGCATCTAGGGGGAGCCGTTAAAACTGCCGTCTGAAAGTATAAAGACTCCTACAGTATTATCAGTTCTGAAGAAACCAGATGGTACTACCACAAGAGACTGGAGATACACAGCACAGGATCTACTTCCTGATGATGACCACACTCAGGACAAGCAATTTCACATCACCCTTCGCAGATTACTTTATGACAAATATGAATGCGGAAGTGGCACCATCCGCTTTGTTCGCGAGGAAGTTGCACTGGCAATATACAAAATAAAAAATATAAAGGCTCCCGGACCTGATGGCATCCACCCCGAAATCATCATAGAAGCATCTCCACTTATCGTACCATATCTGACAGACTTACTGAATAATACTATACTAGAAGGACGAATACCGAATGTATGGAAGACGGCAAATGCAGTTACAATCAAGGAAGCGGAGGACAAAGACCCGACTGACCCTAAGACATACAGACCAATACGCCTCATTAACATTCTGGCAAAGCTCCAGGAGAGATCGCCGTGTGACAGACTACAGTAGCACCGGCAGCTCTTCGGCCTTAGGCCACATCAGTTTGATTATCGATGACATAAATCCGTCGATGACGCAGTAAATAGGGCCACAGAAATGTCACAGACCATACATGACAAATACATAGTAGCAATCGTAACTGACATAGCTGGTGCTTTGGACAACCTGTGGTGGCCAGGGCTGTTTGCAAGACTTGGAGAGATGAATGTTCCACTGGCTCTATACAACAGTCTTAGAGCCGGCCGAAGTGGCCGTGCGGTTAAAGGCACTGCAGTCTGGAACCGCAAGACCGCTACGATCGCGGGTTAGAATCCTGCCTCGGGCATAGATGTTTGTGATGACCTTAGGTTAGTTAGGTTTAACTAGTTCTAAGTTCTAGGGGACTAATGACCTCAGCAGTTGAGTCCCATAGTGCTCAGAGCCATTTGAACCATTTTTGAACAGTCTTAGAGATTATTGTAAAAACAGGATAGTGGACTGGTCGCCAAGAGCTTATGAAGAGGGTAACCAAGGGTTGTCCACGAGGATACGTATGTTGTGTTGGCAGAAGTGCCAACGCCGTGTTACTAGAGGAGGCTGCAGGCTGGCGTGAGGAGGGAAGAACTATACTGACGTGAGGTCTGGAACATGACAAGGAATTAGAATTCAGAAAGCGGACGTAATTAGTTTGATACTTGACTTTAATCCATTAAAGATGAACGTCGCTCTTGACGGCACATGATTCACAAGATTGTCTGTTCAGAAGTCATTCTAATTACTGAATATGGCGCCTTGCTAGGTCGTAGCAAATTACGTAGCTGAAGGCTATACTAATCTATCGTCTCGGCAAATGAGAGCGTAATTTGTCAGTGAACCATCGCTAGCAAAGTCGGCTGTACAACTGGGGCGAGTGCTAGGAGGTCTCTTTAGACCTGCCGTGTGGCGGCGCTCGGTCTGCAATCACTGATAGTGGCGACACGCGGGTCCGATGTATACTAACGGACCGCGGCCGATTTAAAGGCAACCACC
Organism: Schistocerca serialis cubense; assembly: GCF_023864345.2. Lineage (NCBI taxonomy): Eukaryota > Metazoa > Arthropoda > Insecta > Orthoptera > Acrididae > Schistocerca > Schistocerca serialis. Next base: position 42,957,491 of record NC_064647.1, on the reverse strand, counting down.
TAGCAAGTGTGGTGTCTGGCGGTGACACCACAACATACCTGGCCGATTTTCTGGGACATAGCCATGGAACCACTACTGAATGCACTAGGAGACAACGACATGGCTAACGGGGTGATTGCTTACGCTGCCGACCTTATGGTAATGGTTATTGCTAACTCCAGGTCTCAATTAGAGAGACGCAGCTCCTCGCGTTCATCAGTGAATGGTGCACCAACAACAAACTCACTGTAGTAACAAGCAAATCTGTTTACCAACTTCTAAAAGGCACGCTGAAAAGAAATCCAATTATAAAGCTAAACGACACTTCTATAAAAAAGAAAGCTGTGACAAGATACCTTGTCAATTATGTTGATGAACATTATATTTTAACGAAAATGCGAGACTGACAATTAACAAAGCGACAAAACTGATGCATGAATCTACAAGATACAGACTACCCCTTCATACAATGAGGATATACAAGGGTTATTCGGAAACTAAGGAACGATCGGTCGCGAAATGGAGATCACAGTGAAAATACAATGACGTTTTGCACAGGCGTGTTGGGCAGTGTCTCTAGTATGGCCGTCGTTCTTTTTAGTTCTGAGCACACAGGGAGCACATAAAGATACCTAGAACAATAGTTCTAGAACAATAGTCCCTATGGTACTGACCGGGTGCTGAAGACCTTGCTGTCGTGCGCCCAAAAAACCCCTCTACTACTCTACTACTCTACTCTAGAACAATATTGTCTCCCGCCAAGTACGAGGGCCTGGTGAGAAATTTCGCCTGAGACTATGCAGCCAACATTACATAACTGTAGTGCGTTTTGTTCTTCAAGACGATTCTCAGCCGCATTCTGCAGGGGCTCTTGCATCGTTGTCAATTGGAAATGTTCGATTATGCACAATACAGCCCGTAATTGTCTACCTCTGAGTTTCATTTATGCTCAAATGAACTGCTGCCTATGAAGACAACATTTTGGCACAGACAACGAGCTGTAGGCCAGCATAGAGAATTGGTGGAAAGCACTGGCGGCTGCCTTTTATAACGAGGGTATTGGGGAGTTGGTACAACGTTACGACAAACGTCTAAGTCAGATAGGCGACTATGGAGATAAGTAGCTGGGAGCTGTAGCTAACTGTAGCAAATAAAACAGTTTTGATTTTCACTGTGGTTTCCATTTCGCGACCTATCGTTCCTTACTTTCCGAATAGACCTCGTATTACACAGCACTCTTAGAGTCTATAACTTGCTTTGCGGCTAATGCTTGGGCACATCGATTATGCTTAGGTACGTATAAGACCATTGTTGGGCGCAGCAAGAGGAGGCTTTCGGCACGACCTCGATTGAAGCACTGTGCGTGGTGCTAGGAGTTTTCCCTACAGACATTACAATTCGCCACAGACCATCTGCGTACTGACTGAAGAGGGAAGACGCGAAACAATAAGAGAAATAACTGGACAAGACATAATCGACAGATGGAAAAGAAGCAAATGGAGAATTGATACACGGCAGACAGAATGGAACACAACTGATAAGGGGAGAAGAGTCTACTCTTTCTTCCCCAATATAAGACAGCGGATGGATCTCAAATACATAAATCCAACACACGGGATTGTGCACTATCTCACGGGCCATGGCCCGTATCCTGTGCTTCTACACAGGTTTGGCCTAAAACACTTGTACCTATGGTGAGAATGGTACAATTGAACACATAGTGCTCATTTGCGGTGCCCTAGGGCATATAAGACTGAGTTCAGGAAACTCGGAAACATATGACAGTTAATACGCAGGCAAGAGGACAGGAACTCTATAAACAACATCGTAGATGAAGTGTCGCTATGACAATATACGGCACACAAACAGGAGAGACCATACGCTAGAATAAGACGGGCTCAACATCGGACAGATCAGCAGAACACAGTAAACAACACACACACAGGTAACGATGCGGAATCGGATGGTACATCGCACACAGGAAGTGAAGACGAGACAAAGCAACATAGCAAAAGTGACTGAAGGATCTGCAACACTACGTCAAATTAATTTGAAAAAAAAAAAAAAAAAAAACTCTCTGTGCAGCTGTTTGTTACATAATTTCATAGTATGTAACACTACCTGAAGATATGATGTATTCTTCTTTCGCTGCATCAGGTGTGACTGGCTCGAAGATTTACCGGGCCCTCGCACCTGACGCAGCTGACTGTGACATTTTGAATCAAACCCCATTCCCCGGGACCGATGACCGTAGCAGTCTGGTCCCTTTAATCCCATAAACCAACCAACGAAACCCCAATTCCCACTGTTGCCTTAAGTTCGGAAACACGTTATAACGTAACTAATCAATACATTAAATTATTACCACCGTCAAGACAACATATGTAATAGACGTAATCATCATGTGGAAGGTATAAAGGGAAGAACAGTCACATCATATCTAAGTCAAATTTCCATCCCTTGTTTCTTTCATTAAATACAATTTTAATTTTAAATCAAAATACATCAATAACCTAGTATGTACCTTAATATTATCATTATGTAAGTTAGGAACAAGTTTAAACAAAAATGTTTATCTGTGTTTGTACTTAATTATTTCTTTATTTTTTTAATTTATCCTTTTGTCAAATTCGCAACAAAAATGTTCTACTAATAAAACTGAATTTGTAAGATAGAACAATTACAATCACACAATGTACCACATGCTATGTAATAACAGGCAACAGGTCTTTACTTCAGAAATAAATGAAAAAGAAATGAATAAATAATTTCCTTTCACAAGTTTATAGGAGCTGTACAGGGGACTCATTAGATAAATTTTTCTGATAAGCAACCTACATTTGCAAATGTAGCATTTGGATGTAAAATGATTTTGAAGATCGTATCACTTCCGCTTTATGGTTGTGCCCTCTGTGGAGCAATGACCTCTGACCTGTGCGCTCGGCAGGAGTTGCTCCACATGATGGCCCTGGTGTTTGTTGCACGAGGTGTATCTGTGACGCATGCCTTCATGCACACCACACTTAAATCCTGGTGCGCATCCATGGAGCACCATAGTACACCCTTCTCGTTGCAAGCGTACCAGTTTCTCGAATCCACAGCCGTACTCGGACATCAATCGTACCTCATGGGCAAAGGTGATCAGATAACTGTCTGGATAAACACCTTATGTAGCTCCAGCATCAAATACCGCATGGTGAAGTGGGAGATTCGAAAGTGACTTGGTCTTCTGATAAGTTTTATGTCCAAACGTTACATTACGGACTGGGGTTCCGTGTCAAAACTCTGCCAAGCCCGCTCTTCAATCCCTAAAGCGCTGTAACACTAACTGTAAAACACTATCTATACAACCTTTAGAACCAGATCAGTTAGAAACCTGAGAGCCTTCGTAATGATCCGCCGTCAAGACCTTAACTTGATCTCAAGCCATGTGCATGACCTTGGGGCAAAGAATAATGCTGCCATATTTTAGGTTATAATTATACACGAAGTCCCAAAAATCACATTCAACATTTATTATGTAGTGTGGGAAGGCAAACTGATCGATTTTCAAACAGTAACTGATATCCGAAAACTCACACTTTGGTCGCTGGAGAGTGTAAAGATCTGACAACGAACGGTTGTGACGGTGCATTCCGATGCGTTTTAGTGACTGATTACGGAGGGTGTGGACCCATTTAGCTAACAGTGCGTTGCAGTTGGAAGACCTGAAACGTAAAAGCATTCCTATACAAGCGCTACATTCCGAAACACAGACCTTGTGCGCATTCTGCTGCGGACCATCTGTGGTCTGCCGGTGTAATAACATTGTTGACAGAAATGTGACGTGTACGAATACACAGTTGCAGAAATGAGCGACACTGTGCTTGCACACATCAAAGAGGATTGCAATGGAAGAGCCGCTGCAAGACTGCATGCGGAACGTTTTCCGCACAGACGTACCCCACATCGTTCCATGTTCACAGCCATCGAGAGATGCCTCAGAGATGCCGGAAAGTTGCACGTAGGTATTTTCTGCCTGTGTCCGTTGTACGGTGAAATAGTAGCACTTTGTGCTTAGTACTGCGAATACCATTCCCAATCCACTGTTTGTCCTCTGGTAGACGCTGTAACGTGATGCAGGTCGCCACACTCGGCTCAAACCCTATTGTTGGAGGACAACAAACTGACAATGTTTGAAGAGGACCCTGCCAACAACACCCGGCAGATAGCACAGACACTGCACACGGGTAAACGTGCCATGTGGCGTGTTGTCCATGAACATCACCTACATCTATACTGTTCCATTAAGTTTCGGGTGTGCAGCCGCAAGAAATCTGGTTCTTCTTCTAATATTTCGGCTGTATAACGTTCAGCCATCTTCAGAGTGAGCCGCAAGACTGCCGCTCCAGTTTTTTTTTTTTTTTCATTTATTGAATTTCAATTCCCCCCGAAGGGGGCGGGCTGGCAACAGCTTAGTATGCCACTCTTCAGCCGACAGATTTTGTGACAAAGATCAAGAGAACAAATAATAAAAAACAGGCGATAAAATCGGAGACTTAGAGAGTAACAAGGCGAAAAGAGATCGTGGAACTTAAAACAACAACACAGGGATGATGACGCTAAGAAAAATACATACGAAGCAGACAGGGAAAACAATAGACAATTAAAAAAACACGGCGACAGTCTGGATTCTGTTCGCAAAGGACATAAAATTCACACCTAGCGACAGCATGGTTTCTGTTCGCAACACGAGAAAGACAAACAACACTGAATAGTCACTGGAACACTGCACTAAAAAGTTGGCAAATGTGACACCACAGTCGAGAGCAGGTGGGGGGAAACTGGACAGAAGATGGGAAAACAAAAAAGGGGGGAAAGGAGAGTAAAAGCGAAGGGGGCAGCCGGGAAAGGAGCTGAAGGAGGATGAGGACCCATAAGAGGGGTGGGGGGCAGACGCGACAGGGAGTGGGGGAGGCAGAGGAGGGGAATACAAAAGGACTGGGGGGGAGAAGGGAGGTAGGGAGAGGTTTAGTGGGGAGAAAAACAGGACGGAAGGGGGGAGGGAAGAGGGAGCCCAGGGAAAGGACAGAGCAAAGGAGGGGGATTGAGGATCAGAGTTGATAGGAAGGATAAATGGAGGGAGAGAGGGCATGATCCGGGAGGGGGAGTTGACGGAAGCCACCTTGGGAAAGGAGATGGAGGGTGTAGAGATGGAGGGTAGGGGGGACACAACGGTGAAGACGTGGCAGGGGGCGGGGATGGGGCCGCTCCAGTGCTCGCTTCGTCCCTTTATACTGTTGTACCGCGTGACTGCGCATGCGGCCACAGATGCAAATGCGCCAGAGACGCTGGTCGGCGGCAGAGACGTGCATAATGCGCAGGTTGTATCTATGACTCCGTAGCTGATCTTTGTTGGCATATCAATGTATCATTGTGAGCTGCACTGTGACGACGTCTTTGCGAGTTTATTACAGTAAGTGTCGGATTCCAAGATTTATCAAGATTGAAACCACTATCTCTATTAATTAAGTTCGTCGTCAAGCGAATTTCAATCGCCTCCTTTACTATCGAGTCCCAAAAGGATGATGTAGCTGCCAAAATTTCGACGTTGTCATACAACATACTGTGACCATGTACGATGACCGATGTACGATAGTCTCTGCATAGACGCAAGATGTTCGCAGTTCAAAGCACTTCGTAGACACACATCTATCTATGAAGGCGTTGACTGCTTGTCTCACAGTGGAAAAAAGTATTAACAGTTACAGCGATAACTTTTGATATATTTATTGGTTTACTCACTTTTTTCAAACTGCATCGTACCCATCTGACCCTTATAACAGCGTCATACTTACTGCATTCCGGTAAGCAGAAAAGAGAATCTAAGTAGTCTTTTGCTCACAGCTCTTGCGCAGTAAACATGGTTGCGCCACTCTCCATTTTGTGGGGTGGCTGGTTTATTAAAAAGTGTGTTTAGCTTTCGTTTGTTTCTCCTGTCCTAATTTAATGTAATGTAGACGGTGCGAAGTGCTACTCACGTTGGGTTTATTGGCGTCATGTGGAACGCACACCCATCTCATACTTCGACGATCTCCAGCGCCCAAGCCGTGAGTTCTCGTCAATGGGTTTCCCCTTCAAAAAACAGATTAGTGTGCCTTCCGACAAAACATACTAAGCATTTTCCGTGTTTTTTCGATTCTCTGTATACGAGGCAGTGAAATGAAAACGAGACAGATTGGAAAAAAGTAAATAAGCAATTTTTTATTTCAAAAGTAATCACAATAACTGTTAATACATTCTTCCCGCTGTGGGACAAGTCGGTCAGAGCCTTCATGGGTAAACGTTTGCGGTTCGCTACGGCACCATGATTATATCCAGGCATCCGCCTCTTCATCTGAAGCAAATCGACGGCCACGAATATCTCTCTTCAGCGTTCCAAAAACATAGAAATGCCATTGAGAGAGAGCAACCACATAATGCCAAGGCTGTTTCGACTGCGTTGGAGAAGTTTCGCTGGGAAGACCTTACACACCACCCAGACAGTCCCAGTCTCTTCCCACGCGATTTCCATATTTTGCAGCCATGAAGGAAGACATTCATGCCCGTCGAGTTGCTTCGGAAGTAAATGTTTATGCCTGGGTAGAGTGATGGTCCCATAGGCAACCACAAACATTTGTCTATGAAGGCGTTGACGTTCTTGTCTCACAGTGGAAAAAATTTATTAACAGTTATATCGCTAACTTTTAAAATATTTATTAGTTTACTTACTTCTTTCCATCTGTTTCGTGCCCATCTGACTGTCCTTTTCACCAACGTCATATTTACTGAATTCCAGTAAGCAGAAGAGAAAAGCCAGATATCCATTTGCTTAGTGCTCTTGCGAAGTAAACTTGGTTGCGGTACTCTATATTTTGTGGGGCGGCTGGTTGATTAAAAATTGTATTTCGGTAATGGTTTTGTTTCTCCTCTCCTAATTTATTCCACTCACACAGTAAGAGCCTAAATGTAGTCGTAACGAGTTACCTTCATTTTTAATTCCACTTTCTGACATTCCGGCTCCTCTAAGCGGAAATCGCTTTTAGTTAGTGATGTGAGGCAATGAGGAAACGGCTACTGAAATTATATGATCAGAGTTTCCATTAAAAGTTTGTATATTCATGGTTTCTACTGTTACCACGCACAAAACAGAAAAACCTCTTAAAAATAATGATCTTTCTTCAGCGCCGGGGATTGTTTATTCGAAAGCCTATAAAAGTTCGCAGTTTATGCTATGCTTGGATAGCGGCTGTGTTAAACCAGCAATCGTTTCGCTAGCCTACAAAGTGGGAAGTTTAATGTCACACAGCTTCTAGATAAAAGCGGGCTCAAAAACTCGCGAAGCAGAAACGTGTGATGCAATATCTCTATTTAGTCCTTCACCTTTTCCTTATGCTCACACGAAAGTTCTTAGGTATGATAGGAGAATGAAATACGACCACACTCTCACCTACGACTAATTAATTGTTCTTTCCTCATACAGCAATGAGGCTCGTAGCTTCCGTGACTAAATTGAGCGAACCCGATGCAATGACCTGATTCAAACTGTTCTAACAAGTTGGTTTAAATGTGAAATATCTCTCCCAATTTATATCTGCATCTACCTGCTTTCACTGCAATTCACAGTCAAGCGCCTGGCACAGGATTCATCGAACCACCTTCAAGGTATTTCTCTACGGTTCCACTCTCGAACATCTTTCTCTGCGAACTCTGACTTCTCCTAATTTATCACGATGATCATTTCTCTCTATGTAGGTGAGCACCAACAGAATATTTTCGCAATCGGAGGAGAAAGTTGGTGGTAGAAATTTCACGAGAAGATCCTCCCACAACAACAAAAAAATTGTTTGTTTTAATGATTGCCACCCCAATACATTTATCATATCCGTGGCCGTTTTTCCCCTATTTCGCGATAATACAAAACGAGCTGCCTTTGTTTGAATCTTTTTGATGTCCTCCGTCACTCCCGTCTGATACAGGTCTCACACCGCACAGCAAGAGAAGAGGATAGACAAGTGTGGTGTAAGTAGTCTCTTTAGTAGACCTGCTGTATTTCTTTAAGAATTCTGCTAGTTAATCGTAGTTCAAATGGTTCAAATGGCTCTGAGCACTATGGGACTCAACTGCTGAGGTCATTAGTCCCCTAGAACTTAGAACTAGTTAAACCTAACTAACCTAAGGACATCACAAACATCCATGCCCGAGGCAGGATTCGAACCTGCGACCGTAGCGGTCTTGCGGTTCCAGACTGCAGCGCCTTTAACCGCACGGCCACTTCGGCCGGCTTACTATATGATCATTCCAATTTGAGTTATTAATAACTGTAATCCCTAAGTATTTACTTAAAAATACGGCCTTTAGACTGGTGTGATTTAAAGCATAAATGAAATTTACTTGATTTGTTTTAGTGTCACTTTACGCAGCTTATATATATCTTGTCTAACAGATTTTTGCACTGGGTTTAATCATCTGACGTGTTTACAAGACGGCAAAAGACAGCATGATCTGCAAGCAAACTAAGAGGGCTGCTTAAATTGTCTGCTGTGTCATTTATGTAGAGACAGGGAACAGTAGTAGGCCATAGCACTTCCTTAGGGAATTCCACATATAACTTCTGGTTTACTCGATGACTTTCCGTTAGTTATTACGAACTGTGACCTATCTGACAGAAACTCTAGAATCAGTCGCACAACTTAGGTGACACTCCATAGGCATGCAATTTAATTAGATGCCTCTAGTGAGGAACGATGTCAAAATCCTTTTGGAAATCCAAAAATATGGAATCATTTTTTGTTTGATTTAAGTTTTAAGTTTGATTTCACTATTCTTCTAGCTTCTATAACATTCGGAAACACCGATATGTGTGGAAATTACCAGGTGGTCATATTTAAAGTTCAGCTACTGAGAGACGTTCAGTGTGGGCTGCAATTATCGTATGCCAGCGGAACTTCGTAGATATACTAATGCGTTAATTGAGTACCGATTTATGCTGGAAAGAAATTAGTTCCAAAATTGGCCACCAAGTGCAAATATAGCGCTGTAACTTTTTTTATGACGGTATGACAACCACGCTGTCATTCGACAAGTCATAACTTGAATGAACAGCATGGCTATCGGGAAGAGAGACAATGCGCTGTTAGTGAAACTGCAGCAATCACAGTGTTGAATTGAGAGAATCTACATCTACATCTGCATGGTTACTCTGCAATTCACACTTAAGTGCCTGGCAGAGGGTTCATCGAACCATTTTTATACTACTTCTCTACCATTCCACTATCGAATGGCGCGTGGGAAAAAAGAACACCTAAATCTTTCCGTTCGAACTCTGATTTCTCTTTTTTTATTATCATGATCATTTCTCCCTTCGTAGGTGGGTGTCAACGAAATATTTACGCATTCGGAAGAGAAAGTTTGTGATTGAAATTTCGTAAACAGATCTCGCCGCAAAGAAAACCGCCTGTGTTTCAGTGACTGCCGCTCCAACTCGCGTATCACATCAGTGCCACTCTCACCCCTACTGCGTGATAACACGAAACGAGCTGCCCTTCTTTACACTTTTCCGATGTCCTCCGTCAATCCTACCTGGTAAGGATCCCATACCGCGCAGCAGTATTTCAGCAGAGGACGGAAAAGTGTAATGCAGGCTGTCTCTTTAGTGGGTTTGACGCCTCTTCTAAGTGTTCTCCCAACAAAGCACAGTCTTTGTTTCGCATTCCCCACAATATTATCTATGTGGTCTTTCCAATTTAAGTTGCTCGTAATTGAAATTCCTAGATATTTAGTAGGATTGACAGCCCTTATATTTGTGCGATTTATCGCACACCCAAAATTTATCGGATTTCTTTTAGTACCCATGTGGATGAGCTCACCCTTTTCTTTGTTTAGTGCTAATTGCCACATTTCTGACCATACAGAAATTCTCTCTAGATCAATTTCTAATTGGAATTGGTCGTCTGATGATTTTACTAGACGGTAAATTACATCATCTGCAAACAATCTAACGGGGTTGCTCAGATTATCACCTAGATCATTTATATAAATCAGGAACAGCAGAGGGCCTATGACACTACATTGCGGAACGCCAGATATCACTTCTGTTCTATTCGATGATTTACCGTCTATCACTATTGTAACCTCCCCACAAAAATATTAATTAAAATGAACCATAAACAAAGTGTAACCTCCGCAAAATAATAATAATTAAATGAATTTTAAATATTGTAACCTCTGAACAAAATTGGCTCCCATTTATAATCTCTGTGCAGAAATGCATTCACATTTAATGTTCCCACAAAATTCTTTTCTCATTTAATGTTAAGTTAGAAACAGAAAAATTCCTAAACACCAAAATAATAAAAAAATCAGTAACCTGGTAAATTTTATGACGACAGCAGCGCTGCGTCTCGGCCCTGTATTCTGAATTTAAAAAAGCAAAACATTCTTACCTCAGTAAAAACTGCGAATATATCTGCTCTTACATAAAAAATTTTCGGCACAACTCCGTTCAATGCTGGCCTATGCTTTGTGACTCGTGAAAGGAATTAATTATTCATTGGATAAAATCTTTAAATTGAAATGAATGCTTTTTTTAAAAAAAATTAGTTTTATATTATAAAAATTATTATTGTGGCATTTTTAAAAAAAATTGGAATGACAATTCACATACATTACTAGATATGCTCAAGGCTGCTTCTTTACCTTAAACAATAATACTCATCCTCCAGAGTCTCGACCAGAGCAGACTCCCGACACGCGGCGACACGCGCACACAAGTGCCGACTACTGCCGACTCACGCAGACTACTCAAGACTACTGCCGACTAGCGACAAGCAACAACTAACTACATACTGCTCTCTGGTCAGAGACTCTCCTATGCCTTGCCGATCGCCGGCAACGCATACGTCTTACACTATGAACTGTGACCTCTCTGACAGGAAATCACGAATCCAGTCACTGAACTGAGACAACACTCCGTATGCAGGTAATTTGATTAATAGTCGCTTGTGAGGAACGGTATCAAAAGCCTTCTGGAAATCTAAGAATAGGGAAACGATCTGACTGAAATGTCTGAGGAAACGCCCGATGTCATTGAACAGTTTAAGAAGACGACGATGAACTTCGAAAAAACTGGAAGCTTCGTGTGGAACTTGGAAGCAGAAGGCGACCCATCGCGGTGGATGTTACTGACGAGCTTGCTGTTGCTGTAACTGACCATGCAGCAAGTGCCCCGAGTAGCGCTAGTGCTCGTGCATGCCATCAGAATTCTCTACACTGTGGTCGACGGTACGGTTAAGTTCTGCGGTCTTTTTTTAGACTGATCCACGTACGGGATCTCGACGGTGCAACAACTGAAGCCTCATGATCTGCAGCAACGTTCTGAAACTGCTCTTCCGTTTCTGGCACTGGTCGATGTCGTGTACATTTTACACTACAAGGTGCAGTGAATGCACAGAACTCCCGAATTTGGCGTACTGTAAAACTGCATGTTGTGCCCGAAGAGCCATTGCACTCTCTGTATGTGACTGTGTGGTTTATATTCACAAGAACCTTCATTATCGGTCCGTTCTTCTTTGAAAAGAATACCCCTAGAGGGCCTGCCAGGTGTACATTGATATCTGGGCGATATAGAGACCTCCTTGTACGGCATGTGATTTCTGGTTTGGAAGGGAGTAACTGTGAAGAAACCACTGTTTTCGTGAAAGATGGGACAACACCTCATGTCGCTTTCTCAGTGACAGATCTGTGTAATGTAACATTCCACTAACATGTTAGTTTCACAAGTTTTCCATATGCATGGCCTGCAAGATTACCTGATCTGAATCCTAGCGACTTTTTGCTATGGGGATATGTAAAAGAAAGCGTTCACTTTTGAGTTACAGAAGAGCCAACACCGTGTTACGAGTGGAGGCCGAAATGCACGCGTTTTAGCTCAAGCAGGCTAGCGTGAGGAGGGAAGAACTATACTGACGTGAGGTCTGGAACATGACAAGGAATTAGAATTCAGAAAGCGGACGTAATTAGTTTGATACTCAACTTTAATCCGTTAAAGATGAACGTCGCTCTTGACGGTACATGATTCACAATATTATGTGTTCAGAATACATTCTTGAAGTAATTATAGTAACTGAATATGGCGTCTTGCTAGGTCGTAGCAAATGACGTAGCTGAAGGCTATGCTAAACTGTCGTCTCTGCAAATGAGAGCGTATGTAGACAGTGAACCATAGCTAGCAAAGTCGGCTGTACAACTGCGGCGACTGCTATGGAGTCTCTCTAGACTAGACCTGCCGTGTGGCAGCGCTCGGTTTGCTATCACTGACAGTGGCGACACGCGGGTCCGACGCATACTAACGGACCGCGAGCGATTTAAAGGCTACCACCTAGCAGGTGTGGTGTCTGGCGGTCACACCACATTCACCAGGTAAACGTTCGGTCTCTACTCGATCTGAAGGCCAGTATTCAGGGATATGTTGCTAGGATTCCAACGGAAACGCTGCTAGCAACTATTGCTCACGTTGTTTTATGGGTGCAGCATCTGCAGTGCTCATATGGAACGAACTGTGTAAATAATGGTTAATAATAAAATCAACATTATGCCTTTCTTACTTGTTTGATGTTTTTCGCTCATGTTCCGTTCCCAATCACTTATGTATGGAAAAATTTCTCTACGTCTTTCTTGCATTCACAGCGCCAGATCTGCACTTGGTGAGCAAAGTTGGAACTAACATTTTTTCCAACATAAATCGGTTCCACATTAACGCGTTAGAATATATACCTATTTTCGCTACCATACGATAATCGCAGCCCACACTGAACCTCTGTGAGTATCTAGATTTTAATTATAACCGTCCCCCAGGCTGTGGCTAAGCCATGTATCCGCAATATCCTTTCTTTCAGGAGTGCTAGTTCTGCAGGGTTTGCAAGAGAGCTTCTGTAATGTTTGGAAGGTAGCAGACGAGATACTGACAGAAGTAAGGCTGTGAGGACGGATCGCGTGTCGTGCCTCGGTAGCTCAGTTGGTACAGCACTTACCGGCGAAAAGCAAAGGTCCCGAGTTCGAATCTTGGTCCGGCACACAGTTTTAATCTTCCAAGAAGTTTCATCCTGTAATATTTTGATTAGAATGAAACTCAGGATGAGGTACGTCTACATATCTATGAAAAATTTTAGTTACAAATTCTTCTGGGACTCTGAAGTGGTTATTCTGTTTGATGTCCTCCCTCTTGGTACAACAGTCAACTCGGATATTTATTGTGCTACTGTCGGGAAATAGGAGACACCACTTCAGCATGTTGCACACAAAAATGCAAACGAGCTTCGCTTTCTCCATGACGACACAAGGCCTCACACAGCTCACAAAACTTCAATGGGCAGTTCTTCCTCATCCACCCTACACTCTGGATCTCGCACCTTCTGACTTCCATCTGTTTCGGCCAATTAAAGATGTACTACTGTGAGCGTGGGAGTTGTTATTCTGTTATTCTGCGCAACGGATTAATCTGAGATGTACCCTTTACCCTGTGGCTCCTGCAAGATGCAATTTCCACCCTCACACTACTACAGAAGTTAGACAGACGCTCCTAACGTTCTAAAGAGAAATTCCTAAAAAACTTTCAGCAATAAATATCTTCTGGAGTCGTCCGCTGTAAGGAAATGACACAAAAATTCACAAAATTTCTTACGTAACTTGTGGGATACTTGAGTACTGGAGTAGAGCTAGTTAGTGTAAGAAAAACATGGAACTAACGAAAATTACTATTCATTTTGCAATAATTCTGAGAAATCACAATGGCACTTTTAGTTATGAATTGAACAAGTTATATCCTGGTTTTTTACGGAATGTGAAGTTACCTCTCAAGGATAGGATTCGCTAATGAAATTTCTATACAAAGTTTAAGATTGTTATTGACTTGGCAGAATGGCTGAGAGCTGCACCTACTTGAATAATTATCCTTTAGAATGTTGCTAGGTACGGTCGAGGCTGTTGCGTGTGAAATGCAGTGAAGGGTACTGTTGTGGAGTGTTCTATCTGGATTGACCTTCGCCAATCAAACTCTCCCTACTCCTTGATGAAGTAAATGTGGTGTCACCGCCAGACACCACACTTGCTAGGTGGTAGCCTTTAAATCGGCCGCGGTCCGTTAGTATACGTCGGACCCGCGTGTCGCCACTGTCAGTGATTGCAGACCGAGCGCCGCCACATGGTTGGTCTAGAGAAACTTCCTAGCACTCGCCCCAGTTGTACAGCCGACTTTGCTAGCGATGGTTCACTGACAAATTACGCTCTCATTTGCCGAGACGATAGTTAGCATAGCCTTCAGCTACGTCATTTGCTACGACCTAGCAAGGCGCCATTATCATTTGCTATTTATCTTGTGACGCATGTACCGTCAGCCTGATGTTCACCAATTCTGGATTAAAGTTAAGTATTCCAGAACCTACGTACCTTTTTTGCTAGTATAATTACTTTACCTGTTCCAGACCTCACGCCAGCCTGCGTGAGCTTAAACGCGTGCCTTTCAGCTTCCTCTCATAGTGGCTTGGCTGTCTTGCCAAGTCAAAACAGTAAAGGACTCCTATTCACCCCTAGTCTAACTATTAGCGTGGTACACTGGTTAGATAACCAGTCCACCGTGATGCCACTCAAAATTCGCTCGCAGGTGTTTAACTATAACTCTGTCCATTCACACCGCACAATAAGTGTGTCTGCCAATGCAGTGAACAATACTTAATGGCAAGGACTCAATATAGAGTCGCACTTCGATTCACTCTCGACAGAGGTGCTCTCCCAGTGAAGTACTGAGAAGAGACTTGTTCCTCGCTCTTTGAGTACACGTACGAGCGCGCACGCTCTCGTTACGTGTTCTCGCTCCAAGAGCGACAACGGAACGGCCCCTCTCCATGCCAGACATGAAGGGGTATATCTTTCGGTCTCTTCCATTACTCCTTCAACATAAGGCGTCAGAAATATCGTCTGCCAATCAATATTGCTCTTCTAAAACGGGAGAATGACGTTTCGTTTAAGGGGACCAATCCGGAAACGTGTAGTATCGGCGTTTGGCGTTTGCTGTCTCCCTGTGTAAATCTCTGAAACTGCGTGCAATGTGTAAAGAATGCGTAGGCTGGCATCTCCCACACAATGTAGCGGAATTTGCTTATAATCCAAACACGGGGTCGTTCCGCCTTTTCACTCAGGCCAACGCTGTCTGCTCTATGGGCGGTCACTGGCCGATATAGATAGGCTGAGTCGTCCTCTAAAGGGACTGGCCGCCTGGCATGCAGTTAGCGTCTTCTGAACTAAAAGCAAGCCCCTGCGACCGTCATGTCTTGACTGTGTGTGTATGTGTACGCCAGCCTCGAGTATTTCAATCTCAGTGCGCATTGGCGATTTACTAGGTATTTGCATATCATTTACATGAATTCATACAACATTGACTTTATCTTATCGAGTTTAGGTTCGAATGAAGCGTCTTGATGTGCAGAATATGATTGTGCGAGCGGAATATGTAAGCAATGAAGATCAGAAGACCATGACGTCTTACACTACGCAAGAAACAGTACATTGTTGATGGGGCGGTAACTGCTGCAGCAAGATGTTGACTCCGACGTTGACTATTATGGTCGTACCATGCGGGCACACAAGCCCTCCCAGTAAGGTGGCGTAATGCTGTCGAATTGGACGAAGATTGTGTTGAAAAATATGGCATGGAAACCAAAAGAGTGGAGAATGAGACGGTGTACTGGAATCCTGAATGAAATTAACCTGTTTTCAGAAAGAAATAATATGCATTATTTATCGAACACCCGTGGTATAGGCTTTGCAACGAGTCAAAAACTGTAGTTTGAAATAGAGGCAGAAGTGTATAGTCAAATTACGTTCTTTCCCTTGCAGCACAACATGCGTCCAAGTATCGTCGGCCCTACAGAATACACATTTTCGGGCGTTGGAGTACCCTGCCTGCATTTCTGATTCCGGCCCATCGGATTTCCATATGTTTGGTCTGTGTATTGTGTATTTAAAATGGGAACCTAGAAACGACGGAGAGGCTTCGTCCCGCCGTAGCTTTCAGTGGTTCACAACCCCATACTCACATCAATCCACCCACCCCACATCCGCCCCGCACCGAACTCAGTATTATTCTGCGGTTCGGCCGCCAACTGACCCCCGCCCCCAGAAACGTCTCATACCAGACGAGTGTAACTCCAATGTTTGAGTGGTAGAGTAATTATGCTGTAAGAGCACGTGGAGTCAGTGCTTGTGCACCAATCGCCAGCGTAGTGTAGCTGAGGCGTAATAAGGGGAACCAGCCCGCATTCGCCGAGGCAGATGGAAAACAGCATTAAAAACCATCCACAGGCTGGCTGGCACACCGTACCTCCACACTAATCCGCCGGGCGGATTGGTGCCGGGGATCGCCACGCCCTCCCGATCGGGAAGCAGCGCGTTAGACCGCGCGGCTAGCTGGGTGGGCTTTGTTTGGTCTACTTAAGGTGGTTTAGGAGGCCGTAGATTCAGCTCCGATGAAGACACGAAGGAAGTGGGGCATACGTGACTTGCTGCTCAACCTATAACCTTGTTTTCTCTCTTAATGTAGTTGATTACATTCCTTGCACAAACAGGATGGGCAACACTGTGCCAGCCACTGTGTCCGAGCGGTTCCAGGCGCTTCAGTCCGGAACTGCGCTGCTCCTACGGTCGCAGGTTCGAATCCTGCCTCGGGCATGGGTGTGTATGATGTCCTTAGGTTAGTTAGGTTTACGAGGTTCTAAGTTTTAGGGGACCTCAGATGTTAAGTCCCATAGTGCTTAGTGCCATTTGAACCATTTAGCAACACTGTGTCTGGAAAGTTAAGAAACAATTTAACTTCTTGCAGATCACAGCTATAAACTTCAGTGTAAAATATTGACATTAAAATAAGATTTCCATGATGTTGTGTTGTTGTTGTTGTTGTTGTGATCTTCAGTCATGAGACTGGTTTGATGCAGCTCTCCATGCTACTCTATCCTGTGCAAGCTTCTTCATCTCCGAGTACCTACTGCAGCCTACATCCTTCTGAATCTGCTTAGTGTATTCATCTCTTGGTCTCCCGCTACGATTTTTACCCTCCACGCTGCCCTCCAGTACTAAATTGGTGATCCCTTGATGCCTCAGAACATGTCCTACCAACCGATCCCTTCTTCTAGTCAAGTTGTGCCAGAAACTCCTCTTCTCCCCAATTCTATTCAATACCTCCTCATTAGTTATGTGACATACCCATCTAATCTTCAGCATTCTTTTGTAGCACCACATTTCGAAAGCCTCTATTCTCTTCTTGTCTAAACTATTTATCGTCCATGTTTCACTTCCATACATGCATACACTCCATACAAATACTTTCAGAAACGACTTCCTGACACTTAAATCAATACTCGATGTTAACAAATTTCTCTTCTTCAGAAACGCTTTCCTTGCCATTGCCGGTCTATAGTTTATATCCTCTCTACTTCGACTATCATCAATTATTTAGCTCCCCAAATAGCAAATCTCCTTTACTACTTTAAGTGTTTCATTTCCTAATCTAATTCCGGCAGCATCACCCGACTTAATTCCACTACATTCCATTATCCTCGTTTTGCTTTTGTTGATGTTCATCTTATATCCTCCTTTCAAGACACTGTCCATTCCGTTTAGCTGCTCTTCCAAGTCCTTTGCTGTCTCTGACGGAATTACAATGTCATCGACGAACCTCAAAGTTTTTATTTCTTCTCCATGGATTTTAATACCTACTCCGAGCATTTCTTTTGTTTCCTTTACTGGTAGCTCAATATTGCGGAAAATACTTAATAATGATCGTTTCACAATAATTACACGCTTTAATTTTGTGGATGAAACGTTTTTGACGCATGTAATTGGCAAGCAAGCGTGAGGACTACGTATAACGTGTGAGCCTGAGGATGATGCTGTGTACAGAAACTGATAGCCGGTAGGCACGATAAAGAAAATCATGACGACAGAGAAAAACAAATAAATTTCTCCTTATATATTGGTCGCTGTTCCAACCGGCAGTTTACAGGGAATACGTAACGAAACGTACTTCAGTATGTAACGAATTTAGTAGAAACGGTGCTTTGGAATCCGCAATACCGAAGTTTCAAACGCGGTTCTATCTTTGAAGTGGAGCAGGAATTAATCATTATGTGTACTTGATGTCGAACACTGAATAACGCGCATGGTTTCGTGTGTATGCTTGCTTGATTTTCAACAATTGCATTGCCAATACAAAGATCAGCGCATAGAAACGTATGCATCGCCAATACAAAGATTAGAGCATAAATCGTCGCTAGTTCAGTACGCACATATTCCGTTGACATATAGGAGCTGTTGTGGGTACATTCTCGATGTCTCGAAAGATAATTGTTTCTATAACGCAGCACACACACAGAATTTCGTGCAGTATGTGCGAAAAGCATTCCTTTCCTACCAAATAGCGGTTTAATTGGCCAGAAATGAAGTTAATCACCTACAAGCCTTCTCCACAAAGCCAAATATTTCGATATATCAGTGTGCCTACCAAATCATGCCATGAATTGCAGTCGAGTATCCGATCTGGAGCCTATTTGTACTCTATAGAATCACTTTTTCACCACAGAGTTACCTCAATTACTGTGTCTTTGCAATACTTATTATTCGGATATCAAAATAAGCGTAGTCCTGCCTCAAAAAAAATTTTATTCATGATCTTGTGTTGGAAGTCATGAAGCATACAAAATTTCGCTCGCCCTTATTATATGAGTCGATTTTCACAGCGCTTCACAGATTACATCAAACAATAACTATGATAATGTCGGTTTTTCTTCGAAACTATCGCTAATCATATCTTCTTGGGTTAACAGGTGACTAACAGTGTCAGCTTGATATTACCGTTTCGGCAAAATGCTTGCTTACCTTTATGCGACGTACCGATTTCCTAAGGGAAGTAATCTGTTGTACAATATGTTCCGGTGTGGCCGTGCGGTTCTAGGCGCTACAGTCTGGAACCGCGTGACCGCTACGGTCGCAGGTTCGAATCCTGCTTCGGGCATGGATGTGTGCGATGTCCTTAGGTTAGTTAGGTTTAAGTAGTTCTAAGTTCTAGGGGACTGATGACCACAGATGTTAAGTCCCATAGTGCTCAGAGCCATTTGAACCATTTTTCCAAACATATAAGATGAAATCATGCAGTTGAGAGAAGGTACTATACTGAGCACTTAGAAGTAAAAATGTCTGGTAATGCCCGTAAGTGAACAAAATGTTTTTATTGATATAAACAAACAACAGCTTATCTGCTCCCGCAAACCTATAACTATACTCCGCGACCGACATAACGGTGTGTAGCGGAGGATACTGCAGTTTCCACACCTTTCCTGTAAGGGATTTGTTCTATACAGAAAATTGTAATTTTGGTAATATTTTGGATGTCTCGTGGAAAACTAAAGCTTCAATAGCATCTGAGTTACAGCGGACAACATCTTCGCCAAAGAGGTTGAGCTGCGAGAGACTGTTAGTATAATCTTTACTTGTGAGAGGAGTGAGTCTTGGAGAGAGAGAGAAAGGGTCGAGCTCTATCTTGTGATTAAGTAAGGTATGTTTAGGCCGTGCTGTTTGCCAGCAATAATCTTCTTATATTATTTTTCATTTATGAAGAGATGTATTGTAAATCCATTCAGAAGACTTCGAAAGGTACTGCAGTAGAGCATATGCCGAGAGCGTAGTAATTAATTTGGTCATGGATTTAGAATTGGAGATTTTTATTTAATGTAACAATGTGTGATATACTGATTTTTCTTCAAAGATAGATAGCATACGTGTTTGTAAGGAAGTAAAGTGAATTTGTTCAGGTCTTTTCCACTATTAATGTAAAGTGAACGGCCGGACGGAGTGGTCGAGCGGTTCTAGGCGCTACAGTCTGGAACCGCGCGACCGTTAGGTCGCATGTTCGAATCCTGCCTCGGGCATGGATGTGTGTAATGTCCTTAGGTTAGTTAGGTTTAAGCAGTTCTAAGTTCTAGGGGACTGATGACCTCAGAAGTTAAGTCCCATAGTGCTCAGAGCCATTTGAATCATTTTTTGTAAAGTGAACTTTTAATATTTCAAGTGTTAAAATATTGTTTCTTAGTGATGTAATGTTTTGTTAATTCAATTACTTTATCGTTTTTCCATCAATCAACATTCCTCATTTTATTTCCAGTTTTTGCTTTTCCAAGTTTTTGCTTTTCCAAGTTTCGGAGTAACAGAACTTTAACTGACACTGATCATTGCAGTAATGAAATGTATTAGCAAAGAAGTTTTGTGGATGTCGCTGTAGCTTAAAGCACGCATTGCACATTCCGTTGCTACTAGTTTGAATTTTGTTTTATAACCAGCAAAGCAGCAGCAAGCGCAGTAGTTTGGAGATAGCAGCGGCACTGCATTTATACATTCCAAAAACAGGTAGGCCACTCATAACATTATGTGTGATGCAATTATTTCAACAATGACACACTTTTCAGACAGGGCATTTTTGGTAGTTATTTATATTTCATATTTTTCTCACAATCATGTTGCTTGTATCATTTGTAACAGGGCACTTTTCTTAAATATAACAAAACAGACTGTACTCTCGCCATGAGCGTTGCAGTACACAGTTTAATGTTCCATTCCATATTAATTTTTGCATTGCTGATCAGTTTTCAAGAATTACTAAAGTGCGTACGAACTTAAATATGAGCTTAACTGTTTCTCTAATCACAATTTTAGCTTCACATTACCACACAAACAATATACCAGTCATTATAACTATATTTACTTTAAGATTATTGCAGTGAACCTGTTTACCATAAACGAAATACATTTAGCAACTCTTACGTTCACGAAACGCGCTTGGGGCAAAGGGCTACCGCTAAAGCTCCGTACGACACTAATTTGCCTAATTTTCGTGTCATGGTCATTGCGTGAGACGCGTGGCTAGTGATGTCATGAAATTTCAACAGTAAATCTCTCCGTGATGCACAACGCCACCCTTGTAACTTTCCTGTCGAGTAGACGACCCCGTGATGAAGTTGCGACACTCTCTATACGATCTTCTCTGTTTCTTCTGTTAATCCTTCTTGATAAGGATGCCGGCCAGGGTGGCCGAGCGGTTATAGGCGCTACAGTCTGGAACCGCGCGACCGCTACGGTCGTAGGTTCGAATCCTGCCTCGGGCATGGATGTGTCTGATGTCCTTAGGTTAGTTAGGTTTAAGTAGTTCTAAGTTCTAGGGGACTGATGACCATAACTGTTAAGTCCCATAGTGCTCAGAGCCATCTGAACCATTTTGATAAGGATCGCAGACTGATGAGGAATATTCAAGAATTGCTCGAACGTGTAAGCCACCTTTTTCATGTATAAAATTAATTTCCCTTAAGAGTGTTGCAGTGAACCTGTTTGGCATCTGTTTTTCGTACAATCTGTTTTATGAGCTCTTTCATCATTAGGAGGTCGCCCAGCATGGTTACTGCTAGGCCTCTTACGATAGTTACTGTTTCCAATGATTCGTCGCCTACAGTATAACTATGCAGAAGCGCATCTCTTCGCCTGTTTACGAGCAATACTTTACGTTTATTTACAGTCATGGTCAACTGTCAGTCCCAGTATTAATAGGCGATTCGCCTACAAGTCTTCCTGCTTTTCGCCACAGCCTTCTAGCGTTTAAACCGTAACCAGGTTTCGTGGCTACATTTCTGTTACTTAACTTACTGGTAGTCGAAGGCATGAATCAGATGAGAAACTCAGATTTAATGCAGTTCCTTAACCCAAAATACCATCTGGGTCAAGTATTACATTGTTGTTGTTGTTGTTGTTGTGGTCTTCAGTCCTGAGACTGGTTTGATGGAGCTCTCTATGCTACTTTATCCTGTGCAAGTTTCTTCATCTCCCCGTTCCTACTGCAGCCTACATCCTTCTGAATCTGCTTAGTGTATTCAACTCTTGGTCTCCCTCTACGATTTTTACCCTCCACGCTGCCCTCCAGTACTAAATTGGTGATGTCCTACCAACCGATCTCTTCTTCTAGTCAAGTTGTGCCACAAACTCCTCGCCAATTCTATTCAGTACCTCCTCATTAGTAATGTCATCTACCCATCTAATCTTCAGCATTCTTCTGTAGCACCACATTTCGAAAGCTTCTATTCTCTTCCTGTCCAAACTATTTATCGTCCATGTTTCACTTCCATACATGCATACACTCCATACAAATACTTTCAGAAACGACTTCCTGACACTTAAATCAAAACTCGATGTTAACAAATTTCTCTTCTTCAGAAACACTTTCCTCGTCATTGCCGGTCTACATTTTATATCCTCTCTACTTAGACCATTATCAGTTATTTTGCTCCACAAATAGCAAAACTCCTTTACTACTTTAAGTGTCTCATTTCCTAATCTAATTCCGGCAGCATCACCCGATTTAATTCGACTACATTCCATTATCCTCGTTTTGCTTTTGTTGATGTTCGTCTTATATCCTCCTTTCAAGACACTGTCCATTCCGTTTAGCTGCTCTTCCAAGTCCTTTGCTGTCTCTGACAGAATTACAATGTCATCGCCGAACCTCAAAGTTTTTATTTCTTCTCCATGGAATTTAATACCTACTCCGAATTTTTCTTTTCTTTCGTTTACTGCTTGCTCAATATCCAGATTGAATAACATCGGGGAGAGGCTACAACCTTGTCTCACTCCCTTCCCAAGCACTGCTTCCCTTTCATGTCCCTCGACTCTTATAACTGTCATCTGGTTTCTGTACAAATTGTAAATAGCCTCTCGCTCCCTGTATTTTACCCCTGCCACCTTCAGAATTTGAAAGAGAGTATTCCAGTCAACATTGTCGAAAGCTTTCTCTAAGTCTACAAATGCTAGAAAAGTATTTTCTAATTTTTAAATATTGTCACTGAATTCCTATAGAGTTCTCCAGAAAATTACCCAGTCGAAATACATAAAATAGTTTTAAAATACGTTTATTGCACCACAACAGAAATAAAGCTAAGCAAAAACTGACGTAAAACTGCTAAAATTGAGGCGATACTAACTGCTGTAATACTGACGTAAATCTAACTCGATTCGGCGACAGTCGTTGGTGCTCATTGAAGTTCCTCGAATTACAAAGACACGTGACCTACTTTTTAGACTGAACATACCTGAATTGGTAATCAACATTTGAATGCTTTCCTAAAACTCGTTACGGACATTAGCTTTGAAAAACATGGCAATACAGGGTGTTGCAAAGTGAATATACAGGTTTTAAGGCTGCTTAGAATTTATTACAATCAACGTACACAATACATTAAATGAAAGACCCACTCTCACAGTTTTCAGAATGAGATTTTCACTCTGCAGCGGAGTGTGCGCTGATATGAAACTTCCTTGCAGATTAAAACTGTATGCCCGACCGAGTCTCGGTCGGGCACACAGTTTTAATCTGCCAGGAAGTTTCTCACAGTTTTTTTTGTATACCTATGCGCAAAAGAAAGAGTATGAAACGACCAAGAGTAACCGAAGAATGCACTGAACGAGTGAGGGTCCTTCACGCGTAGCCCCAAGAAATCAGTTCAGAAGACTTCTCGTGAATTAACAATTCCAGTGACGCCTTCGTGCAGATTTTTAAGGAGACGCTCATAACTACGTCCTTATCGTTTGTAGTGGTTACTACAGTAGCTCTAAAACCACCAGAATACTGTTAATGTGCCGACGATATGTTGCTACATGACGATGAAGTTTTGTGGATCGTGTCGCCTTCAAAGATGAATCGATATTTTATCGATATGTTATGTGAACATACATAATGTGCGAATCTGTCGGCGGGGGGTATGTATGGTAAATTTGTTGCAACGAATATATATCCCGACGGAAAGTTTATGAACCTCTCTTTTTCAGTGAAGTAACTGTTAGGAGTGTTCTTTATCTGGATGCGCTAGATCTATGGCTGTTTCCTCAACTGGAAGAAGCTGGACTAAAGCACTTTATATGGTAGCGAGATGGTGCACTGCTTCACTGGCCTAACTGGCGATTGGATAAACGAAGTGGTACCCGACCGCTGAATAGACCACAAGTAGCCGGAGGACAGAGCTTGTTTTGCATGATCCCAACATTTTACCTTTTGGGTTTCATAAATGATCACGAGTAAAGCGCCTCCGCAATCAGCTGATCTACCTGACCTTGGAAACAACATGATCAGAACAATTATGACAGACACATTGGTCATAGTTTGGTAAGAACTCGTATATCGATTCAATGTGTGACGAATGGTGCTCATATTGAACACTTGCAACAAAAACGGTTTGAATCGCCCTTCCATTTGATCTATTATTCATAATCATAGGTTAAACGTAATAAATGCTACACAGCCTTATAACTCGTAAATTCATTTGGAACACCCTGCATTTCTGAAACAGCGTCTGTGGGAATATCACAGTTTTCATATCAGATCTCCATGAAACAAACGTGAATAACAATATCCTAATTATTTTCGTTAATTTATTTACAACTGCAATATAACTTTTGTTCCTAGAATGAATCGCGTCTTTACCGTGGGCTATATCATAATCAGTGTTACTATTCTACGTATAAATTCCACAAAGCATAAGTTCGGCTTGTGTTCATACTACGCTCGCCATATTTTTTTTTACTTGGAACACAGTATCTCCACAGACTTTTTAGAATTGCCTTAATTTAATTTTTGGGCAACTGGTTTTCAGTAATACAGCAGGTTGCGAGTGTTACATTTAACCTTCTGCACGTATATAACTTTGCATAAATAGCGCGTGATAGTATCGTAATATCTGACATGTGTGGAATCGTACTCTTCATTTAATACTGCCCTATCCTGCTACATTACGACTTGCAGCTTACCCATCACATCACAAGTATAAATTTTAAATAGTAGCCGCCCTGTAACAATCTCTTCGGTTACTTCCAAAATTACCTTTACATGTGTCTGTTTGCATGGAAACCGAGGCTTCACTGACATATCTGGCATGATACTCGGTAAGCTCACACTTTGTTCACTAAATGACACTGCAGAATTGTCTAGAACGTATAAAATAAATAAAATAAAATAAAATAAAATATTAATTATTTTTATCTGTATGAATGTCTCTCCTGTGAGTCGTCAGGTTTTGATTATTCGGTATCAGACGCTTGACAATGGCTTTTTTTTGTAAAGGCAATGTTACTCGTACTTGACCGTGAAATAAAACTGAAATAATCGGACTTCGTAATTAAATCGTTTCCAAAGACTGCTGCGGTAGGTGCGGACTCATAATCTAAATCTCAATATTACAATAATTTGCCAGCCATGCCAAAACGTCGTACAGAGGTGATTGTCTACTAAACAAAAAATTACACAGTTAGTTAAATCAGATATATTCAATGAATAAGCCTACAGTTCATAATCCTACTTACTTTTATAAATATAAATTCTTTTCAGAATCGAGTGCCTAGTATGGTTGCAACTCGCAGTGATATTATATAACATGAAATATGGCGGTGTGCCAGACAATAAACTAAAATACGTGCTTCTCGCACCACTTCAACGAGAGCTCTTTTTTCTTAATCAAACATACGACTAACGAAAATGTACTTTTGTTTTATCAGCGACACAGCGCTGCAGTTGTGTGCCATAGGCTTTATTTATTTGTCACTGATTATTTATTTAATTAATATCTCGCGTTTCCGAGGAAACTCACGCTCGGCATGCAAATGTGCCTTTATATTGCCCCCTGAATTGCGAGGCGAAAGGACACACCTGCAGGCGAGCAATTCACCTAAAGGCACAAGAAAATCTAAGTTATCTACAACTATTTACATGACTTACATTATACTGTATATTATACACAAAATTTGAATGACGCGCGTGCGCCGAAAAAGTTCTTATGTTGGCAAAACAGAGTGCGCGCATGCGCAGAAGCGTCTGTGTAACTACGGCACTGCCGTTATTTCGTAAATTTAGATCACGCGGCACAGTATTGCAGTTCATATTGTTCGTGTGCGCGCGCATTTCTTAGTCGTTGCACAAAGAAAATATTCCACCAAGATTACATATGAAGACTACATTCTATGACAGGTAACTTAGTTTTAAAATTACAATATTTGTTATAATACAATACAACTTTAGATTGTTGAATGTTCTTAGTTACATAGCATTGCAATGAAATGCTTCAAAGAAAAATGTCCGTATTTTTCAGGTGCGTTGACCTATACACATGGTGTCGTTATCACAGTTCATATTCATCTGCTGCACAATAATTTTTTACAGGTTAGTATCGTCGTGGTAAAGTTTTTTTTGATCACAGTAACATCGTTGTATAACAACGTGATTGATACATAAGCATGTCCATTTCCTATTTCCATTATAGTCGTTGTGATGCAGTTCGTTGTGACAAAAAGCATTGTTTATTACAGATCAGACGTGACCCGTCGAGTAATTAGTCCATATGCAGTTCGTTTTCGATATTCCGTGGAAGCTTGGTTGCAGAACCTCGGACGGCACATAGCTGGCGTCGATCCTTGGACAGTCCAGGTAAGCGTGTCCGTCACATTTCGAGAACATTTCATTCCCTGAAGTTCCAACCAAAATTCTTCCACCCGTCGTGTTGTTTTCTGGACAGGCACTTTGTGTCCATTTAATCCAGTTAACATCTTGAAGTTGGGTACTGTAGTAATGTCGCTAGACGATGCACGAATTATGCACTTCACATATTCAGTTTTTTTTTTTTTTTTAAATATAGCTCACCTAAATGTTCGTGGTTACTCATCGAAGAAATCGTTCATCGCGTTAACAAAGGTACGATGCATCATGAATGTCATTAACAGTTTCTTTCACATAGGTTTCTGCGTAGTTGCAGACTTAGTAATGTACGTTAATGTCCGTGAATAGTGGTTCACTACGCAATTTTTTTTTTTTTTTTTTAAAAAAAGTTTTTCACATTTTGGCACTCGTTATCGTTCAAATTTTCACACAGTAACAGTTACATTATACATCAGTTTAAAAAAAACATAAGTAATAATACATACACACGTCACATATTTTCTTAGCATAAACATAATACAGTTGCACATAAACATGTTTACATCATCATTACATAGCTATAGGTTATTACATTGTGTCATATTTGATTACATGAATTGCAGATATTTACATCCTCTTTAGCGGTTTTGCTGGGATATTATCGATGTTTTTTGTGATGTCATCTGAAATTAAGATAGGTTAGACACAACATTCATTACATCAGTAGGCAAGACCAGGCGTTTTCACTACTCAATAAATATTCAAAATAGTAAGAGAGAGAAAATGTTCGATTCCTCGCGTTTTGTGCGTGTGTGTAGTGTGTCTGTGTGGCCTTGACTACTGGTAGATGCTTTTCTTGCTGAGAGATGTGCGTCTAATCTATTTCTCGAAGTAAAAGATCGCTTCACAGATGACGTCTGTCGGTTCGTCAGGTGTCATAGCAAGTCAGTGGTACCTACAGTCACAAATGTTCCGTGAAAAATTTATATATCATTCACTGCTACGTAATCATAAATTTTACTTTAATATTCAGTCTTCTCGGTGGAACCGCGGCGTTGAAAGGAAAGTTCTTCTGTCTTCAACTGCGACTCTGGAACGCTGAAATGAAAATTTCTATACTACTTATTATCTGTGTTGTAGCAACAGAGTTTTTCGAGTTGCTTAGCAATATTTTGATGGGTATGACTTTTACATTATTCAGCATGAAATGCTCTAAGATCTCGGTGTGCGTATAGCCCAATAATTTTGTTAGTTCTACGATGTTGTAACAGATACGCACCAGGGTGCGGTATGTTAACAATTATATAAGGTCCTTCATATAGCAGACGCCACTTAGCGTTGCGTCGTTTGAGTGCAACAGATTTATGATGAGTACGAAGTAGTACAAGCATTCCTACCTCGAATTTTTGTTTTCTTTTTATTATGTTTCTGTGATGTTTGTTTCGTATCTGTGCGTGATGTGTCAGCGTAGTCAATACTTCTTTTATTTTCTGTTCAGGTGTGATTTCCTTGTCTGACAACTTAGGTAATGGTTCTATCCACTGATCGTTCTGTTTGCAATTGAACATGATCTCGTTAGGTGTGTAATTTGTATCGTAAATATTTAAGTTATTGTGTACGTCTTCGAAAAGACTTAGGTAGGACACCCAATTAGTATGTTTTGATGAAATATAGGTCCTCATGAATCGATTTAATTCTCGGAAAAGTCTCTCAGTCGCGTTACATTGTGGACTAAACCTCGAAATAAATATACTTTTAATGTTATTGTCCTTCAAGAAATTTCTCCATTTGTACCCAGAGTAGTATGCTGCATTATCTGACAGAATTGCTTTAGGTTTTCCCACGTGCGTCAGGTAATCACTTGAGAATCTTCGTATTATAGCATTTGCAGTGGCGGATTTTAAAGCATAAAGTTTTACGTGTTTAGAAAATATATCGTAAAAAGCTAAGATATATTTGACGCCTCCAGAGCTTGCTGGATGCGGTCCACTAATGTCAGTACACAGAATTTCCAGGGGTCTACCAGGTAAAATAGGATGTAAATCTGTTTTTGTGGATAAATTCTGAGGTTTTGATTTTTGACATATGACACATGTTTTTAGTTCCCTGTAAATTTTTCTTCTCATATTGCTAAAATAACAGTATGTACTGAGCTTTGCCAAACACTTTTTCGTCCCATAATGACCCCAAACTAAGTGTGTGTGCCAAATTAGATTACGTTCAGACTCTTTGGGAATGCATACACACCAGTTAGTAGCATTTGGATGTCGGCGGTAAAATAACACATCATTGTGTAACTTGTAATACTGAGTCAAAGGATGGTTGTGTTTTTCTACCAGTAATGTTATTATCTTATACCAGTGAGGATCAGATTTTTGTAATTCAGCCATGTTTCTGCACATATCAATATAATATTGGTGATACTGCTTGTCTTGCATTAAGAGAATCCTGTAGTCATTTATATTTTCTAAGTCACTGTTGGTATCATTCATACCTTGTGGAAGTCTAGACAAAGTGTCTGCAATGGTGTTGTCCTTACCTCTTATGTACTTAATTTCAAAAGAGTAGTTCTGAAGTGTAACTGCCCATCGTGATAGTCTAGGATGTACAAGTTTACAAGTTAACAAAAATGTCAGGGCCTGGTGATCGGTGTAAATTACCGTATGTTTTCCAAATAAATAATAATTGAATTTCTTGAATGCCCATACTATGGAAAGTGTTTCTAACTCAGTAGTGGAGTATGTACGCTCACATTCAGTTAGAGTGCGACTCGCAAACCCAATAATTCTTATCTGTTCCTCCTCTTTATTCTTTACAACTTGAAATAAGCAACAGCCCAAGCCAGTACGTGAAGCGTCACAAGTCATACAAAAATCTAAATTGAAATCTGGATGGCTCAAAATGTTAGCATTCACTAAAGCATGTTTAATTGTATTAAAGTCATTCTGGCACTGTTCCGACCAGATCCAAACTTGATTCCTTCTGAGTAGATTTAGCAGATGTTTACTGTTCAAAAGTGGTTGTGGCAAAAAACGTCTGAAAAATGAACATAGCCCAAGGAATGATTTTAACTGCTTTTTAGTTCGAGGGCTAGGAAAGTTTCTGATAGCATCTAATTTACTGGGATCCGGACGTATGCCCTGTGAATTAATGATATGTCCTAAATATTTTATCTCACTGCAACCAAATTTTGATTTTCTTAGGTTGGCTGTGACTCCAGCTTGTGCAAATTTTTCTAAAATTCTTTGAAGTGTGTCAACGTGTTCATTCCAGGATTGTGTAGCTATCAGTATATCATCTACATAGTGTGTGACTGTCTCAACTAAATCGTCGCCAAGCACGGTATCCAGGGCTGTAATGAATACCCCAGAGCTGACATTCAGTCCGAAGGGTAGAACACAAAACTGATAGGTTCGCCCCCCGAACATAAATGCAGTATATTTCCGAGAATCAGGAGTGATACCCACCTGCCAAAACGAATTAGCGAGATCTATTGTGGAAAAATATTTTGCATCTAGAAATTTCTGTAATTGCTCTTCTAAATTTTCAGGTTTTGTGTGAACCGGTAAAATTATTTCATTAATAGCTCGTGCGTCTAACACTAACCTAATGCCTCCATTTGATTTTTTGACAACAAGTAGAGGACTACAATAAGGTGAGGTGGATGGTTCAATGACCTTCCAGTCTAACATTTGTTTTAATTCTTGCCACACAGCAGGTCGTTGAGATAACGGTACGTTATATGTCTTATGGTAGAAGATCTTGTGAGGCTTAACTTCAATCTTGTACACATACGTGTTGATAACACCTAATCGTTTGGTAAAAACTTGTAAATATTTGGATAACACTTCCTGTAGTTTTATACGTTCATGTACACTGAGAGCTGTAGCTTCACTTATCTTATGATCAAGCAATGTTTTCAAGTCCATTAGCTCTCTGTCAGATGAGTGTGTTTGCATGTCTTGAATGTCTTTGTCAAGTACTAACTGTACCTTGTACCCTGTACAGTGTTTGTCATGCTTTAGAGTTCTCCTGTCCAAATCAATAATAATTACACTGCCTTTATCATTTAAAATACATTTACCTTTGGAGAAGTCTATAATGCAGTCCTTCTCGCTCATAATATCTATTCCTAATATGCAATTTGTCACAAGGTTTTGTACAACCAGGAATGGCCATTGTACGGTTCCATTACCTATTTTAACGTTTACAAAAACTTGCTTCGTAACCCTACATGACTTATTACCTAGTGCAGTAGTTATTTTACAGTTTTGGGCAGGAAACTCAGGCACAGGTTCCAATTCACACATCTTTTTATAAAAATTAAAAGATAAAACGCTCACAGCTGCACCTGTATCTAGGATAATAGTAGTTGGAATCCCACCTACTACACCAGTAGTGGATGCTAAAACAATTTCATTTGTGTTTAAACGACATTGTGTACTGTCTTGTAAAAGTTCATCTGATATATTGTTATTGTGGTTGTATCTTATAAATAAAACAGGTAGTTTTTGTTTAGAATTACTCGGCATATCATTATTCTGTTGTTCAAGTGTGGTGTCAAATAACTGATTAACATTGAAGCCGCCCCCCAAGGATTCTTCAGCCACGACCTGGGGCAAAGTAGTGACTGTTTCTAGTTTGTTGGATTATCATTTGTACTAGGTACTGACACAGATTGAGGTTGTGCATCAGGTGTCATTTCTATTATATTCACATTCGGATATTGCCTATTATGATCTCCAAACTTTTGCGGTTGTTGTTGCTGTTGCGCATTATAACTTACCTGTCGGTCGTAAGGTATGCTCCAATTTTGACCTGGTGGCTGCTGTGGTAAAGCAGAGTTTGAATGAAAGTACTGATCGTTACGAGTCCAACCTTGATGCTGTCTTGGCTCGTAGTTATTATTATTTCTATTTCTGTTTGTGTTTTTGTTATTACCTTTGTATCCGTTGTTACCGTTGCAGTTATTACCGCGGTGCCTTTTGTATGGATTGCCGCATGAAATGTTATTACTGTTGTAACTATTGTTCGTATTGGAATACGCGTGTTGATTTTGATTTCCGTACTGAGACGGCATGTGAGTTTGCTGTTTTTGTTGTACCGCGTATCCAACTGTGGGCGCGCCAGAATTGTGTTGGCAAGCCTGCATGTTTTGCATACCACTAGTGTAAACATTGTGGCTGCTGTTTTGCCGCGCGAAGCGCTGATCTTCAAGTAACATGTCAACCGAATCTAAAGCTGTTAAAAAATAATCTGAATCGTCATCCGGGATATGTAGAAGTTTTTCCTTAATGTTGAAAGGCAATTTGGCCTTCAACGCTCGGAGTATATCACGTGTTGCGACTGGTTCGTCTAAAAAATGTCCCATGTTCAAGTATTTTTCAAAATATCTGCGTAAGTTACCATTTTTACTGTTAAAAGTTTCAGGTTCTAAAATTTGTCTCCTGAGTCGCTCCTGGACGGATTGCGACCAGAATTTGTTCAGAAAGGCACGCTCAAACTCACTGTACGTGGTACATACGTCAGCTTGACTGTATGCCCAGACAGCTGCATCGCCTTGGATGTAACCGACAATATATGAAATCTTTTTCCGGTCACTCCAAGTGCGTGGAAATGCGTTACCAAAAGATTTAAGAAAAATCACCGGATGAATGGTTCGTTTCTCTGGGATAAAAGCCTGAAATTGCCTGTGTTTTATTAAGCTTTCTTCTTCCTTTGCATTATGATATGGATTTGTTCCACTGTAATTACTGCAATGCTCAGCTGGCGAGTAATTACGATAATGTTGCTGTGGTTTACCATGATAATAGCTTGTGTTTGTGGTTGCACGTCGTGGTATGTGTTGTAGTCGTGGTGTGTTTTGTTCTTGTGTGTTTGTGGTGTGCGGTATGTGTGCGTCATACTCGAATGTATATTGGTTTCTGAACTGTACATTTTGACTGATATTTTCGTTACATTCAGACTGTGGTTGATCGGCGAATTGTCTCATGGGTGCAGTGACGGATTGTACTGCGTCACTAATCAGCTGTTTGTTATTAGTGATGTATTCCGCTACGGAGTCGTGCACAATTGTTGGTAAATTTTCACGTATGCATCTATCAAAATGTTTGTCTTTGTTCTCTACCCAATCATGAAATTCTTTATTAATATTTTGAAAATGAGCTGTGGCATCAGATTGTAAGATGTCAGTCAGGTGTTGTTCAACATCGTCAAATTTATTCTGCACGTCAGTAATTCGTTTTTCAAGGTTGTCGTGTACTGAAGGATATGTTTGAATTTGTTCAGTAAGAGCTTCACACGTGACATTAAGGTTTTTTAATTGTTTCTGTAAAAGTGCTACGTCATTTGTAGTCTTTTCTTGTCTCGTATTAAGCTTGGAAAATTTCGTACTGAGTTCAGTCATCTGTTCGGTCAGTGTGGCGTCTATAAGTTCCACACGTTTACACAAAGTGTCATTACATGCCTTGATTGCTATGAGATCAGATTTAATTTCGTCATTTTGTGTCTTTAACTGTTCATTTTGTGTCTTTAAGGTTGCCATGTTTTCCGCGTTCTGCATCCTTAAGGTTGCCATATTTTCTGCGTTTTGTTTCATTAGCATTTGTAACATGTTGGCAATGTTTACTGTTTGCAAGGTCTCTGCCCCCGCCGCGTCATTAGACGTGACGTCATGTATTAACATGGGCTCTGACTGAGACTTTGAAATTTTTGTGGTGGACGGCCTATTGTCAAAATTTCCGTTGACACTTGCGTCAATATTTGATGTATCGTCACTACCGGTTGCTGTCGTAAAGTCATTTTCTAACATTTGTCTCTCGTCCGAGTCGGATTGCGTCTGAATAGTACGTCTTTGCTGTTCCATTTTTGCGTATTGTTTTCTAGTTATTACCATGCCACACGTGCTATATATTTCAAGAAATTAATGTTTGACACTGGTTTTAAAATAAAATGCAGTTGAGCATGAATCGGTCGTAGCAACAATGGCTGTCTGTTAATTTAAAAATATAAACTGAATTTGAGATTATTGGTAATGGCTGCTGGCCATGTTACATGATATCGTACAGAAGTCGGCCATATTGTACACTCGTGTATTGGTATTGTTGCATACGTTATTGTTTAAGGAAAAATACTGAGAATGGAATTTATCACTGAAACTGTTATGCGGAAAAGAAACACTACAGAATTTTACTGAAAAGCTAATACACTGAATTATACGTCTGGTCAAGCCTGCTAATGCAAAGATGCTGCGTCTTACCTTATTTTGCTGGAAGCTTCTTTGCGTCTTCCCGCAAAATTTTATAATTGGCAAATATCTTCTGATTTTTTTTTATTTCTCATATAGTCAAGTCCAGGACCAGAAGGTTGATTTTTCACATGAAACAAAGAGAACAATGTAACAAATGACAAAATAACAAGTCCGACACGCAGTCGCCAATATAAAATAAATAAAATAAAATAAAATAAAATAAAATATTAATTATTTTTATCTGTATGAATGTCTCTCCTGTGAGTCGTCAGGTTTTGATTATTCGGTATCAGACGCTTGACAATGGCTTTTTTTTGTAAAGGCAATGTTACTCGTACTTGACCGTGAAATAAAACTGAAATAATCGGACTTCGTAATTAAATCGTTTCCAAAGACTGCTGCGGTAGGTGCGGACTCATAATCTAAATCTCAATATTACAATAATTTGCCAGCCATGCCAAAACGTCGTACAGAGGTGATTGTCTACTAAACAAAAAATTACACAGTTAGTTAAATCAGATATATTCAATGAATAAGCCTACAGTTCATAATCCTACTTACTTTTATAAATATAAATTCTTTTCAGAATCGAGTGCCTAGTATGGTTGCAACTCGCAGTGATATTATATAACATGAAATATGGCGGTGTGCCAGACAATAAACTAAAATACGTGCTTCTCGCACCACTTCAACGAGAGCTCTTTTTTCTTAATCAAACATACGACTAACGAAAATGTACTTTTGTTTTATCAGCGACACAGCGCTGCAGTTGTGTGCCATAGGCTTTATTTATTTGTCACTGATTATTTATTTAATTAATATCTCGCGTTTCCGAGGAAACTCACGCTCGGCATGCAAATGTGCCTTTATAAACGCCTTCCGGAAGTCAAGGAACACGACATGAATCTGCGTGCGTTTGTCGAGGAAGCTCCGGTATCATACACGAACCGAAAGAGCTGAATTTCGTGATATCTCTGTTTGCACAATCGATGTCGGTTTTTCCAGAGGAGCTATTCGTTCTCGATGTGTGAGCATTATACGTGGTCCACCATTATACAACGGACTGACATCTGTGCGACGAAGTTTTTTGACGGCAAGAATGACTTGCCCTTTCTTTCCAGTCTCTAGAGACTCTTCCTTGTTCCAGTGACCTACGATTAACAACTGCTAGAGACGGGGAAAGTTCTTCGGCATAGTCTGTGTACAATACCGAAGGAATCTCGCCCAGTCCAGTTGCATTTGCAAAGTTGAACTGATGTGTCGACAGAAGTGCGACACAGTGTGATTTGAGGGGACCGCAATGCACGCTATAAACACACGAAGGATGGCGTGAGGTCTGAAACAGGATACGTAATGAATTCTATAGAGAAAAGTACGTAGCTTTTGGAATACTTTAATCCATCCTTGTTGTATACATCGTTCTTGATGAGACATGCTTTTATACGATAAGTATCAATTGCTATGTAAGGCTAATGGCGCCTTGCTAGGTCGTAGCCATGGACTTAGCTGAAGGCTATTCTAACTATCTGCTCGGCAAAGGAGCGAGGCTTCGTCAGTGTAGTCGCTAGCAAAGTCGTCCGTACAACTGGGGCGAGTGCTATCCCGTATCTCGAGACCTGCCTTGTGGTGGCGCTCGGTCTGCGATCACACAGTGGCGACACGCGGGTCCGACATGTACTAATGGACCGCGGCCGATTTAAAACTACCACCTAGCAAGTGTCGTGTCTGGCGGTGACACCACATGAACAACTTTCTTTTCTATTCTTTTCTGTTCCGCCATTATTTGTCTCCATTCAGGCGTTAGTGAGATGACTGAAAGGAACAGTTTCGGAAGAATGAACTCAGTATGTCGGCTTTCTCTCTGTCTTCTATTTAGATGGCACTATGCTCACTGAGAGACTGAATATATAATTTTGACCCTGTTACTGCCTTCGCATAGACCCAAAGCTTTTTAGAATTTTTAGTCACGACGTTTGACAACATTTTACATTGGAGTTTATTGAAAGATTTTCGAATCGCTCTCCTAGGTTTATTCAATTTTTACTTCCCTGCAAATAGGGGTAATGCAGGAGTAGGTTTAATAATGAATAGGAAAATAGGAATGCGGGTGAGCTACTACAAACAGCATAGTGAACGCATTATTGTGGCCAAGATAGATACGAAGCCCACGCCTACCACAGTAGTACAAGTTTATATGCCATCTAGCTCTGCAGATGACGAAGAAATTGAAGAAATCTATGACGAAATAAAAGAAATTATTCAGATAGTGAAGGGAGACGAAAATTTAATAGTCATGGGTGACTGAAATTCGGCATTAGGAAAAGGGAGAGAAGGAAACGTAGTAGGTGAATATGGATTGGGGGTAAGAAATGAAAGAGGAAGCCGCCTGGTACAATTTTGCACAGAGCACAACTTAATCATAGCTAACACTTGGTTCAAGAATCATAAAAGAAGGTTGTATACATGGAAGAAGCCTGGAGATACGGACAGGTTTCAGACAGATTATATAATGGTAAGACAGATATTTAGGAACAAGGTTTTAAATTGTAAGACATTTCCAGGGGCAGATGTGGACTCTGACCACAATCTATTGGTTGTGAACTGTAGATTAAGGCTGAAGAAACTGCAAAAAGGTGGGAAATTGAGGAGATGGGACCTGGATAAACTGAAAGAACCCGAGGTTGTAGGGAGCTTCAGGGAGAGAATTAAGGAACGATTGACAAGAACAGGGAATGAAATTCAGTAGAAGAAGAATGCGTAGCTCTGAGAGAAGGCAGCTGAGGATCAAGTAGGTAAAAAGACGAGGGCTAGTAGAAATCCTTGGGAAACAGAAGAAATACTGAATTTAATTGATGAAAGGAGAAAATGTAAAAATGCAGTAAATAAGGCGGGCAAAAAGGAATACAAATGTCTCAAAAATAAGATCGACAGGAAGTGCAAAATGGCTAAGCAGGGATGGCTAGAGGACGAATATAAGGATGTAGAGGCTTATCTCACTACAGGTAAGATATATACTGCCTATAAGAAAATTAAAGAGTCCTTTGGAGAAAAGAGAACCACTTGTATGAATATCTAGAGCTCAGATGGAAACCCAGTTCTAAGCAAAGATGGGAAAGCAGAAAGGTGAAGGAGTATATAGAGGGTCTATACAAGGGCGATGTACTTGAGGACAATATTATGGAAATGGAAGAGGATGTAAATGAAGATGAAATGGGAAATATGATACTGCGTGAAGAGTTTGACAGAGCACTGAAAGACCTGAGTCGAAACAAGGCCCCGGGAATAGACAACATTCCATTAGAACTACTGACAGCCGAGGGAGAACCAGTGTTGACAAAACTCTACCATCGGGTGAGCAAGATGTATGAGACAGTGGAAATACCCTAAGACTTGAATATAATGATTCCAATCCCAAAGAAAGCACGTGTTGGCAGATGTGAAAATTACCGAACTAACAGTTTAATAAGTCACGGATGCAAAATACTAACGCGAATCCTTTACAGACGAATGGAGAAACTAGTAGAAGCCGATCTCGGGGAAGATCAGTTTGGATTCCGTAGAAATATCGGAACACGTGAGGCAATACTGACTCTAAGACTTATCTTAGAAGGTAGATTAAGGAATGGCAAACCTACGTTTCTAGCATTTGAAGACATAGAGAAAGCTTTTGACAATGTTGACTGGAATACTCTCTTTCAAATTCTGAAGATGGCAGGGGTAAAATACAGGGAGCGAAAGGCTAGACGAGTAGATCACATAAAAAATGAGGAGGTATTGAATAGGATTGGGGAGAAGAGAAGTTTGTGGCACAACTTGACTAGAAGAAGGGACCGGTTGGTAGTACATGTTCTGAGGCATCAAGGGATCACCAATTTAGTGTTGGAGGGCAGCGTGGAGGGTAAAAATCGTAGATGGAGACCAAGAGATGAATACAGTAAGCAGATTCAGAAGGATGTAGGTTGCGGTAGGTACTGGGTGATGAAGAAGCTTGCACAGGATAGAGTAGCATGGAGAGCTGCATCAAACCAGTCTCAGGACTGAAGAGCACAACAACAACATTTCCCTGTCAGTCTATTACTTTGCTTTAATCTGTAATGAAACTCGCTTTGCTTTTGCACCAACTTTTTTGTATGGCGTTTGATCCACGGTGGGTCTTTTCCATCCTTCATAAGCCTTGCTTTGCCCACTCTTGTCTATGCCAAATTATACACCACATAGGAGTTTTCTTCCACATGTGCTCTACCTTATCATAACTCAATAGCTGGTGGTGACTGCTTAGATATCGGGTATTCTGCAGTTTTTCTACTATCACTCCGATGTTACCGAATGTTTTTCTGCTGCTGAGTAGTAGTTTCTCATTCCAGCAGTTCCACAGGAGC
Organism: Schistocerca serialis cubense; assembly: GCF_023864345.2. Lineage (NCBI taxonomy): Eukaryota > Metazoa > Arthropoda > Insecta > Orthoptera > Acrididae > Schistocerca > Schistocerca serialis. The sequence continues at coordinate 42,919,327 of NC_064647.1, read as the reverse complement.
AAACCAATCGCGGATTTACCTATGTTGCTTCGACTATAGGCAACTGGGCTATGCACGGCTCTGTTTAAAAAGAAAAGCTCGATGTAGTCGCTGGGTCGAACCGTGCATGTCTGCTTACAGACCCAGCAGCCAACTTGCTGCAAGTAATAACCTGTAGCTGTGATCCTGCCGTCAAATCGGCTTCGCACTAGCTACAATTGCCAATTAGTAAAAGACGCAGGAGTATTAAACAGAAGGTAAATGAATAATTGACGAAAAGGATCTGTTCTAACGTGTCTAACTGACGTAGACAGCAGCAGAGAATTATGCTGAATAATGTTTATTCATGGAAGTACATCTCCACTAAGCGGTAAGTGGTCCTGCGATATGCAGTTAAAATACAGACAGAAAATAATGTTATGAAATGCAATAAAGTGGCACTGAAAGCACTGCGAGAATGGTTGCACAATACTCACGTCACCTCAAGCAGTCTGTTTTCTTCCAGAACAGACTTAAAAGTGTGCTCCATATTCGAGATCTAACGTAAAAATGTTAAAGTCTTATAGCGGCGACCACTGCCCGTAAACTGTTACCTACACGATCAAATACCACCAGATATGAGAGGCAGATCTGCCTTTTTCAAGAACTCGACATAAGGTACCAAGAGCCGCTCCCTTCAGCGCACCACTCCTGAAGGCTTTGTCTCCACTTGACTCCAGTTGTCTTCCGCCACTGAATGCTCCTTCACTGCCTGAAGGCCGTCCCCATCAAAAATACGACGCTCTTATGTTCTGTGGACATGATTGAACTCAACTTGACCACTTTCCACGTTAAACTAACGTATTACAACACTATTAAAATAAAAGAAATGTTATAAACATTTGATCACACTGAGAATATTTACAACAAATATAAATAATAGTTTGTTCACAATAAAATCAGACAGCATTCTTGCATCAAGCACTCATTAAATGACAATATATTGCGTTAAATATTGTCCAAACAGTTTATGATTTTAGCATATTTTGCCACTCTTTACAATAGTGTCAACAAGAAATTAACCATTTCTTGAAGTACCGTGATTTTGTATTTGCAATGTAATTAGTAGTTAAATAAATATCTGGCAAAAACAGTAATACACTACTAGCCATTAAAATTGCTACCCCAAGAAGAAATGCGGCGCGCGGGATTAGCATGGCGGTCTGAGACGCTGAAGTCATTGTCTGTGCGGCTGGTCCCGGTGGAGGTTCGAGTCCTCCATCGGGCATGGGTGTGTGTGTTTGACCGTAGGATAATTTAGGTTAAGTAGTTTATAAGCTTAGGGGCTGATATCCTTAGCAGTTAAGTCCCATAAGATTTCGCACACATTTGAACATTTCAACAACAAGAAATGCAGATGATAAACGGGTATTCATTGGACAAACATATTATACTAGAACTGACATGTGATTATATTTTCACGCAATTTGGGTCCATAGATCATCAGAAATCAGTACCCAGCAGTTTACTAGCACGGTTTTTAAACCATGGTCGGTCTCTCCCATCCCTTATCACCTTACTCGCAACGTACTTGTCTTGGGCATATTGAGCGATTCCTTTGAATTTTTTCCACTCGTTTTCCACACCTTTATCCTCATTACCGAATACTGGATTCTGACTGCTCAGATACTCCGAAGTTTATGTCCTGCCACTCTTGCTAAGCAAAAATATCTTCCTACATTTCTAGACATTCTTTGTCAGACCCCTTGACATAGAGATTGTATAACAGCTTGAAGATCACCGATACCTTCCTCTACGATACGATACGAGTTGGTTCTCTAACTATCTGCTCAAAGTAATTTTCAGATAAGACATCCAGAACAATACCACACGAATACTTGTCTCTGGCACCAGTTTTGACAACATGACGCTCCCAATCTATACGTGGCAAATTTGAAGTCACCCCTATTACACAATAGCATGATCAAGAAAATTATCAACGATGATGCAAACGCGAATTGCAAAGGTTCCGAGTTCGAGTTTCGGTCTGGCACACGGTTTTAATATGCCAGGAAGTTACATACCTAACTATTCTTCGTTGATTTACTTTTCCGCGATTTTTCCCCCGGGTATATGAAGTTTCAGCGAACATGAGGATTGAGATGAGACATCGTATCACTGCCTTGCACAATGAAACAGTTTCGACGATGGGATTAAATATTTCAGTCTTCTGTCAACCTTATGTTCTGTACCAGTACGATCAATCAGCTCTTCAAAAGACAATTTTGATGTGACTACTCACATTGCATAATATCTAAATTACTCAGGGTCTTTTTACTTCAGAATGGTAAATAATGTTCTACTTTCGAATTCATTTAACATTTCATCTCCCTATGCTTACTTTTATTTCAGATTTTGATGTCAATGAGGATACTGCTTCTCTTAAATCTACGACTATGCGCTCTTTGCTTTGGTAATATCTTTTGCAGCTTGACCAGTCAACCTCGGCGACTTCCCAACTCCTTCACAACTATTCGGTACATTCATGTCTAAGACGTATCTTGAGTTTTATCTGATGACTTCTCCACTTGTTACCCCAAACGATCAAAGTCAGTTATTTTTATTCTACAGTCATTTGATAGTTGCTAATTTTTGAGAGCACTTCTTCTTGAGTCACAACACCTGCTCCGTTCAGAGCAACCGTCTACCATCATGGTATAAATGGTCTGAAGATGATCACATTCTGACCGAAACCAATAACCATTGCAGTTAAATATTTTATTTCTGTCAAGACGGTTTTTAATACACTTTTAATGGTTGCTATTCTGCTTCCTTACGTTATCTGAATTTTAGGAAAGCACTCTCATGAGTTGGTTTTCCAATTCCCTGAGCGAGCAACTTAAAGCGCAGGTCTCATGTCGGATAACAGGCGTATCGCATTTTCAGGCCCTGTTGTGATTACATTAATTTCCTAGACTAATACACGAAAGTTCTTCAAGTTTTCCTGGAAACTTACTACCCTTTCCTTTCACGTAGCTAGTACTGCTATAACCATCCGATTACAGAGCGTTTCTCAAACTTCTGCTTTCTTTACAGTTACGTTAAGTTTTGTGTTTAATCTAGGATTTCCTTGAAGTCGTCATATGTAGAACTTGCTACACTATTATGTAGAGCCCCGGTGAGGAAGCAGAGCTGCCGCAACACGACATGGCATGGAATTGACTAAGGTCTGAGGCAGTGCTGCAGGGAATTGACACCATAAAACTGATAACTAGGGAAGTTTAAAAATACCAGAAATATATTCGTGGTAGCGACGTAGGACTGGGAACATTAAAAAGTGAGTACACAGATGAAATAGTACATGATGATATGCTGTACGTTTGCGTCCAAACAAGATAAGAACTATGAGAGATGAAAGGTTAGCCTCGACAGTTTTTATTTTTAGAGATCCGTAGACACATTTTCATCCTAGCCTTGTGTAGACCAAGGGCAGGAAAGGCTCACATCAGCAATTTCTGGTACTTCCGTACTCTATGGGACTCAACTGCTGAGGTCATTAGTCCCCTAGAACTTAGAACTAGTTAAACCTAACTAACCTAAGGACATCACAAACATCCATGCCCGAGGCAGGATTCGAACCTGCGACCGTAGCGGTCTTGCGGTTCCAGACTGCAGCGCCTTTAACCGCACGGCCACTTCGGCCGGCTACTGTACTTAAGTTCGATGAGATGTCATTACTATTAATCAGCTCGCATTTGAAAGATTGAGTGTTAGTTTATTAGATGCTGGATTACTATCACTCATCCTACGGTTATTACATTCTGTGTTAATTACGGTGGGGATTCAATCGCTAAGTTCTCTAGCAGGTGAAACACAGTATACGCCAAATAATTTCAGTTAATGCCAATACATCCTCGCCAATGGCACCAGGGCAGTGGCCAGCCACGGACCAAAGCAGTAATTGGTCAGCAAATGCCATTAGGCAAATGCGAATGGGAGAGAATAACTCCAGCTTTGCCCCACGTCCACCATTTATAGCAGCGGCCAGTCAGTGGCCAGCCACGGACCAAAGCAGTTTATAGCAGCGGCCAGTCAGTGGCCACACAGGGACCAAAGCAGTAATTGGTCAGCAAATGCCATTACGCCAGTGCGAACGGGAGAGAATAACTCCACCTCTAGCAACAGTAGACAGATAACCTGTGCGCGCAGCTGCGATGAAGCCAAACACAACCTCCAGCCCAGCCCAGGCCAAGGCACCCTAATCATAGCAGTGGCCAACCACGCACCAAAGCCTTAATTGGTCAGTAAATGCCAACAGATCAGTGGGGATGGGAGAGAATAAGTAACAATTGCCCCAACAGCATTCACACTATGGAGCAATGGTAGACAGATAACTGTGCGCACAGCTGCGATTTAGCCATCCCCAAACCGCAGCCCAGCCCAGGCGAAGGCCCCCAATCAAGGCAACCCAATCATGGCAGTGGCCAGTCACGCACCAAGGTTGTAATTGGTCAGTAAATGCCAACAGGACAGTGCGAATGAGACAGAATAACTCCAGCTCTGGCCCACGTCCACCAATTATAGCAGCCGCCAGTCATCTATGGAGCAACAGTAGATAGACCTCTGCGTGCAGCTGCGGTGAAGATACCCACAACCCCCAGCCCAGCACAGGCGGAAGCCCTCTAATCACAGCAGTGGCCAGCCACGCACTGAAGCCGTAATTGGTCAGTAAATGCCAACCAGTCAGTGTGAATGGGATAGAATAACTCCAGCTCTGGCCCACGTCCTCCAATTATAGCAGTGGCCAGTAATCTATGGAGCAACAGTAGACACATAACCTGTGCACGCAGCTGCGATGAAGTGACCCACAACTCACACCCCATCCCAGGCAAAGGTACCCTTATTATAGCAGTGGCCAGCCACGCACCAAAGCTGTAAATAATCAGTATATGCCAACTGGTCAGTGGGGATGGGAAAGAATAAGTAACAATTGCCCCAACAGCATTCACACTATGGAGCAATGGTAGACAGATAACCTCTGCGCCCAGCTGCGATGAAGCCACCTCCAACCTGCAGCCCAGCCCAGGTGAAGGATCCCCAATCAAAGCCCCCCAATCATGGCAGGTGCCAGCCACAAACTAATTCTAAAATTGATCAGTAAATACCAACAGGTCAGTGCGAATGGGAAAGAATAACTCCACCTCTGCCCCACGTCCACCAATTATAGCAGCGGCCAGTCATCTATGGAGCAACATTAGACAGATAACCTGTGCACGCAGCTGCGATGAAGCCACCCACAACCCCCTGCCCAGCCCAGGCGAAGGCCCCCTAATCATAGCAGTGTTCAGTCATGCACCAAAGCCTTAATTGGTCAGTAAATGCCAACAGATCAGTGGGGATGGGAAAGAATAAGTAACAATTGCCCGAACAGCATTCACACTATGGAGCAATGGTAGAGAGATAACCTCTGCGCACAGCTGTGATGAAGCCACGCCCAACCTGCAGCCCTGACCAGAGGAAGGCTCCCCAATCAAAGCCCCCAATCATGGCAGGTGACAGCCACAAACCAATTCTGTAATTGGTCAGTAAATGCCAACAGGTCAGTGCAAATGGGAGACAATAACTCCAGCTCTGGCCAATGTCCACCAATTATAGCAGCGGCCAGTCGTCTATGGAGCAACAGTAGATAGACCTGTGCGTGCAGCTGCGGTGAAGATACCCACAACCCCCAGCACAGCCCAGGTGGAAGCCCTCTAATCACAGCAGTGGCCAGCCACGCACCAAAGCTGTAATTGGTCAGTAAATGCCAACAGGTCCGTGCAGATTGGGGATAATATGCAACTATTTCCTCCATCAGCATTCACGCTATGGAGCAATGGTAGACAGATAACCTGTAGGGCAGCTGTGATGAAGCCAGCCCCAACCTCCAGCTCAGCCCAGGCGAAAGCCCCCAAATCATGGAACTGGCCAGCCACGGACCAAAGCCATAATTGGTCAGCAAATGCCAACCAGTCAGTGCGAATGGGAGAGAATAACTCCTGCTCTGGCCCACGTCCTCCTATAGCAGTGGCCAGTAATCTATGGAGCAACAGTAGACACATAACCTGTGCACACAGCTGCGATGAAGTGACCCACAACTCACAGCTCAGCCCAGGGAAAGGCACCCTTATTATAGCAGTGGCCAGCCACGCACCAAAGTTGTAATTGGTCAGTATACGCCATCAGGTCAGTGGGGATGGGAAAGAATAAGTAACAATTGCCCCAACAGCATTCACACTATGGAGCAATGGTAGACAGATAACCTCTGCGCCCAGCTGCGATGAAGCCTCATCCAACCTGCAGCCCAGCCCAGCGGAAGGCTCCCCAATCAAAGCCCCCCAATCATGGCAGGTGCCAGCCACAAACCAATTCTGTAATTGGTCAGTAAATGCCAACAGGTCAGTGCGAATGAGAGAAAGTAACTCCACCTCTGCCCCACGTCCACCAATTATAGCAGCGGACAGTCATCTATGGAGCAACAGTAGGCAGATAACCTGTGCGCACAGCTGCGAAGAAGCCACCCACAACCCCCTGCCCAGCCCAGGCGAAGGCCCCCTAATCATAGCAGTGTTCAGCCATGCACCAAAGCCTTAATTGGTCAGTAAATGCCAACAGATCAGTGGGAATGGGAGAGAATAAGTAACAATTGCCCCAACAGCATTCACACTATGGAGCAATGGTAGAAAGATAACTGTGCGCACAGCTGCGATGAAGCCACCCCCAACCTGCAGCCCTGACCAGTCGAAGGCCCCAATCAAGGCCCCCAAACATGGCAGTGGCCTGCCACGTACCAAAGCTGTAATTGGTCAGTAAATGAGAACAGGCCATTGCAAATGGGAGAAAAAAAATCCAGCTCTGGCACACGTCCACAAATTATAGCAGTGGTCAGTCATCTATGGAGCAACAGTAGACAGATAACCTGTGCGTGCTGCTGCGATGAAGCCACCCACAATCCCCAGCCCAGACGATGCGAAGACCGCCTAATCATAGCAGTGCCCAGCCATGTACCAAAGCCGTAATTGCAGTAAATGCCAACAGGTCAGTGCGGATGGGAGAGAATATGGAACAACTGTCCCAACAGAATACATACTATGGAGCAATGGTAGACAGATAACCTGTGCAGGCAGCTGCGATAAAGCCACCCCCAATCCGCAGCCCAGCCCAGGCGAAAGCCCCCCAATCAAAGCCCCCAAATCATGGCACTGGCCAGCCACGCACCAAGACTGTAATTGGTCTGTAAATGCCAACAGGTCAGTGCAGATGGGAGAGAATATGCAACTATTCCCCCATCAGCATTCACGCTATGGAGCAATGGTAGACAGATAATCTGTACGCACAACTGTGATGAAGCCACCCGAACCCCCAGCCCAGCCAAGGCCAAGGACCCTTCAAACATGGCAGTGGCCAGCCACACACCAAAGCCATAATTGGTCAGCAAATTCGAACAAGTCAGTGCAAATTGGAGAGAATAACACCACCTCTAGCCCACGTCCACCAATTATAGCAGTGGCCAGTCAACTATGGAGCAACAGTAGCCAAATAACCTGTATGCGCAGCTGCGATGAAGCGACAGATGACCCCCAGCCCAGCCCAGGCAAAGCCCACCTAATCATAGCAGTGGCCAGCCACACACCAAAGCCGTACTAGGTCAGTAAATGCCAACAGGTCAGTGTGGTTGAGAGAGAATACGCAACTATTCCCCCATCATCATTCACACTATGGAGCAATGGTAGACAGATAATATGTACACGCAGCTGTGATGAAGCCACACTGAACCCCCAGCCCAGCCAAGGCGAAGGCCCCTTTAATCATCGCAGTGGCCAGCCACGCACCAAAGCCGTAATTGGTCAGCAAATGCCAACAAGTCAGTGCAAATGTGAGAGAATAACTCCAGTTCTGGCCCACGTCCACCAGTTATAGCAGTGGCCAGTCATCTATGGAGCAACTGTAGACAGACATCCTATGCATGCAGCTGCGATGAAGCCACCCACAGCCCAGCCCAGGCGACGGCCCCTAATCATAGCAGTGGCCAGAAATGCACCAAAGCCGTACTTGGTCAGTAAATGCCAACAGGTCAGTGTGGATGGGAGATAATATGCAACTATTTCCTCCATCAGCATTCACGCTATGGAGCAATGGTAGACAGATAACCTGTAGCGCAGCTGCGATGACGCCACCCCCAAACCGCTGCCCAACACAGGCGAAGGCCCCCCAATCAAGGCCCCCCAATCATGGCAGTGGCCAGCAGCGCACCAAGGTTGTAATTGGTCAGTAATTGCCAACAGGACAGTCCGAATGGGAGAGAATAACTCCAACTATGGCCACGATCACCAATTATAGCAGCAGCGAGTCATCTATGGAGCAACAGTAGACAGATAACCTGTGCACACAGCTGTGATGAAGCCACCCACAATCCCCAGCCCAGCCCAGGCGACCTCCACCTAATCATAGCAGTGGCCAGCCACGCACCAAGGCCATTATTGGTCAGTAAATGCCAACAGGTCAGTGCGGATAGGAGAGAATATGCAACAACTGCCCCAACAGCATTCACACTATGGAGCAATGGTAGACAGATAACCTGTAGCGCAGCTGTGATGAAGCCACCCCCAACCAAAAGCCCAGCCCAGGAGAAGGCCCCCCAATCATGGCACTGGCCAGCCACGGACCATAGCCATAATTGGTCAGCAAATGCCAATACATCAGTGCGAATGGAAGAGAACAGTTCTGGCTTTCGTTCACCTATTATAGCAGTGGTCAGTCATCTATGGAGAAACAGTAGAGAGAAATCCTCTGCGTGCAGCTGCGTTGAAGCCACCCAAAACCCCTACCCCAGACGAGGCGAAGGCACTGTAATCATAGCAGAGGCCAGCCACGAACCAAAGGCATAATTGGTCAGTAAATGCCAACAGGTCAGTGTGGATGGGAGGCAATAAGCAACAATTGCCCCAACAGCATTCACACTGTGTAGCAATGGTAGACAGATAACCTTTCCACACAGCTGCGATGAAGCAACCCCCAACCTGCAGCCCAGACCAGGCGAAGGCTCCCCAATCAAGGCCCCCCAATCGTGGCAGTGGCCAGCCACGCACCAAGGCTGTAATTGGTCAGTAAATGCCAACAGGACAGTCCGAATGGGAGAGAATAACTCCAGCTCTGTCCCACGGCCACCAATTATAGCAGCAGCCAGTCATCTATGGAGCAACAGTAGACAGATAACCTGTGCACGCAGCTGCGATGAAGCCACCCACAACCCCCTGCCCAGCCCAGGCGAAGGCCCCCTAATCATAGCAGTAATCAGCCATACACCAAAGCCATACTTGGTCAGTAAATGCCAACAGGTCAGTGTGGATGTGAGAGAATAAGCAACAATTGCCCTAACTGCATTCACGCTAAGGAGCAATGGTAGACAGATAACCTGTGTGCGCAGCTGTGATGAAGCCACCCCAAACTCCCAGCCCAGCCCAGGCGAAGGCCCCCCAATGATGGCAGTGGCCAGTCACGCACCAAAGCCGCCTTTGATCAGTAAATGCCAACAGGTCAGTGCGAATGGGTGAGAATAACTTCAGCTCTGGCCCACATCCACCAATTATAGCAGTGGCGAGTCACACACCAAAGCACCAACTGTCTTAACAGTATTCATGCAATGGAGCAACGGTAAACGGATAACTTGTGTCTGCAGCTGTGATGAGCCCACCACCCCCCGCTCACCCCGTTACGCAGCCCAGGCGAAATCCCCCCCCCCCCCCCATCCTGGTAGTGGCTAGCCACGCACCAAAGCCGTAATTGAAATTACGGCAGTTATGCAATGCTGCAATGGAAAACGAACAGCTTTTGAGCACCATCAGACATGGTAGTGGCCAGGCAGGTACCAAAGCGCCAATTGCTTTCACGGCATTTACGCAATGCTGCAACGGAAAACGAACAGTTTGTGGGCGCAACCGTGAGCCTCCTCCATGGCACAGCTCCGGCCAAGACCCTCGTATTATGGCGGTGGTCACTCAAGCGCCAAAGCACTAATTGGTTTTACCCAGTGCACCAACAGAAAACAAACAACTCGTGGGTGCAACCGTGAACCGCCCATGCCGTGCCAGAACAACCCCTCACCACCTGGAGCTACGAAGGTACACGCTGCTCCCCTCCTACATGGATCGCCAGCGCCCCCCATGTGAGCGACACCTTGTATGAGCCCCAGGCTGACGTGCAATACTCGAGTTAGGGCAGGAGCACACGGGATGCCCTCTGTGGCACAACGGTCTCGTCTTTTCCACAGAGTGTACAATCATGAGTAAGGGCGGGTGCACACGGGAGGCCCTCTGTGGCACTACTGTCTCGTCTTTTCCACAGAGTCTGTACAATCACGAGTAAGGGCGGATGCACATGGGATATTCGGCGTAGATCCCTCAGATTGGTTGGAAGGTCACGCCGTCCATAAACAGCCCTCTTCAATCTATCCCAGGCATGTTCCATAGGGTTCATGTAGGGAGAACATGCTGTTCACTCTAGTCGAGCTATGTTGTTATCATGAAGGAAGTCATTCTCAAATGTGTACGATGGGGACGCGAATTGTCCATGAAGACGAATGCCTCGGCAATATGCTGCCGATATGGTTGCACTATCGTTCGGAGGATGGCATTCACGTATCGTACTGCCCTTACGGCGCCTTCCATGCTCACCAGCGGCCTCACATAATGTCACCCCAAAACAGCAGGGAACTTCTACCTTGCTGCACTCGCTGAACAGTGTGTCTCAGGCCTTCAGCCTGACTGGGTAGCCTCCAAACACAAACACCTTTTCGACAATTGTCTGGTCGAAGGCATATGCGGCACTCATCTGTGAAGAGAACGTGATGCCAATCCTGAGCGGTCCATTCGTCATGTTGTTGGGCTCATCTGTACCGCGCTGCATAGTGTCGTGGTTGCAAAGATGAACCTCTCCATTGACGTCGGGAGTGAAGTTGCGCGTCATGCAGCCTATTGCGCACAGTTTGGGTCGCAACACGACGTCCTGTGGCTGCACGAAAAGCATTATTCAACATGGTGGCGTTACTGTCACGGTTCCTCCGAGCCATAATCCGTAGGTAGCGGTCGTCCTCAGCAGTCAGTAGTAGCCCCTGGGCGGCCTGAGCGAGGCATGTCATCGACAGGTCCTGTCTCTCTGCATCTCCTCCATGTCCGAACAACATCGCTTTGGTTCACTCCGAGAGGCCTGGACATTTCCCTTGTTGAGAGCCCTTCCTGCCACAAAGTAACAATGTGGACGCTTTCGAACCGCGGTATTGACCGTCTATGCATGGTTGAACTACAGACAGCACGAGCCGTGGAGCCGTGTACCTCCTTCCAGGTGGAATGACTGGAACTGATGGGCTGTCGGACCCCCTCCGTCTAATAGGCTCTGCCCATGCATGGTTTTTTACCTCTTTGGGCGGGTGTAGTCAAAGGCACTGTGTCGGTGATAACAATATCGACAGTCAACGTCTGTCTTCAGGAGTTCTGGGAACCGGCGTGGCGCAAAACTTTTCTTTAATGTGTGTATTATTTTATCGTAACCACCACGTGTGAAGTGCCATTTGGCGGTCTTGTTTTCTTAAAGTTTTCGTGAGCATATTTTAATCAGTTTACACTTACATGTCGTAATATTAAGGATTATTAGGTACTTAGTATCTATACCTGTTAAACAGATAGATTCTGCTGTTTTTTATCCGTAAAACATTGTGTTATATTTTTGGGTGAGTGTTAGGTTTCATTCGCTTGTAGTGGTGTACTTACAACTTTGATTGTTATCACACATTTTCATGGATACCGTTTGTAGTGCGAATCTCTTTTTAAAATGGCAAAACTCAGGAAAGCGTAAAGTGTAATATAGCCAATAAAATGCAGTGGTCAAGAAAAATGACATTGCTATAAGGATGTAAGGAGAATACGCAATAATAACAATCACACACGTTTTAAGAGTATTGTTAGGCAAATTCTGTCGGTGATCTTGTGTTGTCGTTGCTCTGGTTAACTGATATTTATGAACTATAACATCTATAAAAAGGTACAACCTATCGAAACTGAAACGTCTCCTGGGCTTGGGAGAATTGAAAGTGATCCACGATAAAGGCATTCTTTTCCCTCTGTCTCTCCTGCCTTCCCAAAACTGATTGACTCGTGTATATGAGGGATTGCTGGAAAGTAATTGCCCAAATTTCTTAGGGTTCCTTGCCTAAGCCTGTACAAGCAGAAACGTTAGAGGACCGCTTTGCTCTGCTCTGCTCTGCTCTGCCTCTCCGTCCGAGGGTATGTTGGACATCTTTAATCCATAATGAGGTAATCTGTAATGAGAAACAGCAAAATTTTTTAGATAAAAGTTGTAGGTGGGAAAGAGGAGCAGGAATTGCTACTAATGGCTGTGATCTGGAACGTTATTTTCAAGGTGATCAGGAGGTTGAAAGGATTTTTAAAAAATACAAACCATAATATTTGACGTAATATTTGGAATTGTAAATCAGTGATATACATTTTATTTCTTTGTTCCGTCTTGAGAATGCCACAATTACATTTATACGCTGTGATATACTGTATTTATTTTGGCCAATAATCACGTTAATTAATACGGAAAGTTCAAAATCTCTCTTTGCTCTTTCAAATACTACGCCACAAATAGAAGTTTTTGTGGAACAAAACTCAGTCTTCGCATGAACTTCGATAATTGCATTTAAAACCATGGTTACTAGTAATGATACGTGACTCTTTATGACCCTTCCAATCTGTATCTAACATTGCATTTTGCTGTGACCCTCCTGTAATCTTAGTCAATTTCTACTAAACCAAAAACATATTTGCTTATTTAGCCATGATTGAACCTTGCCATGACCTTAAATGATGTGATTTGTATGTAAAATTTGCCGCTCTTTTCAGGTCTTAAATCAAATATTAGGGTTCCCGCTTAAAAAAAAAAAAAAAAAAAAAAAAATCACTTTAACCTCCAACTCACCTTGAAAATCACTTTCAAAGTCACGGTCATTAGTAGCCATGAGTGACCCTCTTTACCACCGACAGCTTTTATCTAAAACATTTTGCCATATATCATCTCCATCCTGCGTTATTCCCCATTATGGAAATGGTCGACCCTGTATATGCATAACTTAGTTTGTATGAAACTTTCGCAGTGCCAGTCCTACTCGCAATTGACTAACTTCTTGTTCTGTGCTCAATATGAGTTTAGACATTACATGTCCTGCATATTATCAGTCACCTTTCCTGCTTCGTTTACATAGGTTTCAACCCTCTGCCAGTAGGGGGCTCCAAATTGTACGGTGTAACACGTCGGTGCGTAACGTAACTTATACATGAAATGTATTCGCAGTTGTGAATACTGACCATCAGCTGTATAAGAGGATGACGACAATGAAATTTTTTCCCGGACCGTGACTCGAACTTGGATTTCTTTCTTTATACTAGCGTTCGCCTTAGGGACTTAGGCTATCCGTGCACGAGTCACGGCCAAACCCAAACTTCCATACGGTATATCGTCGTTCATGCGCCACAAACTGCACTCGCATACACGTTATGTAATTCCCATACAGGGGCGGACATTTAAATTGTGCGTTGCTACCTGTTATCGGATGATAAAGACTGTATAACAGTACCTGTGTTGTTAACAAGAACGATAAAATTTTCCTTCGAACATGCGTGCACGCTGTATAGTATCGTAGCATAACTTTGTCAGTCCGTGAGAAACAGTGTGCTGTAATCGAGGTCACGAATTCGACGAGTTCCTCAAGACGTGAAGCGCTCTCTCCTTCAGCGTGACAATGCATGACCACACACGCGGACACGTGCATCAACCCAACGCCTTGCGTGCACTGTCGTTGACTATCCTCCATACAGTGTCTACTTGGCCCCATCCGATTTTCGTCTGTTTGCTAAATCTTCGAGTACTTCGCTTTGATAATGATGAAGCATGCTGTGGCTCCGTCAACGCAGTCGAACATTCTACTGTGACAGTCTCTACAAACTGGTCTCTCGTTGGGAGAAATATGTTCTTTAGTTGGGTGATTGTGTTCAACAAACAAAAGCAGTGTAGGCAGTCTCCTTAGTAGGTCTGTTACATTTTCTTAAGTGTCCTGCCAATAGAACGCAGCCTTTGGTTAGCTTTTCCCAAACCATTTTCTTTGTGTTCCTTCCAATTTAAATTGTTCGTAATACCTAGGTATTTAGTTCAATTTACGGCTTTTAGATTAGACTGATTTATTGTGTAACGGAAGTTTAACGAGTTCCTTTTAGCACTCATGTGGATGACGTTACACTTTTCGTTATTTAGGGTCAACTGCCACTTTTCGCACCATCCCGATATTTCTTCTAAATCGTTTTGCAGTTTGTTTTGACCTTCTGATGACTTTATTGGTCGATAAACGACAGTGTCATCTGCAAACAACCGAAGACGGTTGCTCAGATTGTCCACCAAATCGTTTATATAGATAAGGAACCGCAAAGGGCCTATAACACAACCTTGCGGAACGCCAGAAACCACTTCTATTTTACTCGATGACTTTCCGTCAGTTATTACGGACTGTGACGTCTCTGAGAGGAAATCACAAATGCAGTCACATAACTGAGACGATATTCCATAAGCACACATTTTCACTACGAGCCACTGGTTTGGTACAGTATCAAAAGCCTTTCGGAAATCCAGAAATATGTAATCGATCTGAAATCCCTTGTCAATAGCACTCAACACTTCATGTGAATAAAGAGCTAGTTGTGTTTCACAGGAACTATGTTTTCCAAACCCATGTTGACTGTGTGTCAATAGACCGTTTTCTTCGAGGTAATTCATAATTTTCGAACACAATACATGTTCTAAAATCCTGCTGCATATTGACGTTAACGATATGGGCCTGTAATTTAGTGGATTACTCCTACTACCTTTCTTGAATTTTGGTGTGACATGTGCATCTTTCCAGTCTTTGGGTACGGATCTTTCGTCGAGCGAACGGTTGTGTATGATTGTTAAGTATGGAGCTAATGCATCAGCATACTCCGAAAGGAACCTAATTGGTATACTGTCTGGACCAGAAGACTTGCTTTTATTCAGTGATTTAAGTTGCTTCACTACTCCGAGGATATTTACTTCTACGTTACTCATGTTGGCAGCTGTTCTCGATTCGAATTCTGGAATATTTGCTTCGTCTTCTTTTGTGAAGGCATTTCGGAAGGCTGTGTTTAGTAACTCTGCTTTCGCAGCACTGTCTTCGATAGTACCTCCATTGCTACCACGCAGAGAAGGCATTCATTGTTTCTTGCCGCTAACATACTTCACATACGACCAGAATCTCTTTGGATTTTGTGCCAGATTTCGAGACAAAGTTTCATTGCATGCATCTCGCATTGAAATCCGCGCTAAATTTCGAGCTTCTGTAAAAGATCGCCAATCTTGGGGATTTTGCGTCTTTTTAAATTTGGCATCCTTGTTTAGTTCTTTCTGCAACAGTGTTGTACCACATTTTGTGTACCAAGGAGGATCAGCTCCGTCATTTGTTAATTTATTTGGTATGAATCTCTCAATTGCTGCCGATACTATTTCTTTGAATTTAAGCCACATCTGCTCTACACTTATTAATTTGGAATGAGGGGAGATTGTCTCTCAGGAAGGCGTCAAGTGAACTTTTATTTGCTTTTTTGAATAGGTATATTTTTCGCTTATTTTTCGAGGATTTGGGGATTACAGTGTTCAATCTCGCTACGACAAGCCTGTGTTCACTAATCCCTGAATCGGCTTTTGTGCTCGTTTCTAGATACGAGTCTGACAGGTGACACGTGCTTAAGTATCCTGTTGATTACCTGCATCCATTCATGTCCACTGCGCATTCCGGCGGACTTGAGCAGTTCCAGCAGGACAATGTGACACCTCAGACATCCAGAATTGCTACAGAGTGGCTCCAGGAACACTCTTCTGAGTTTAAACACCTCCTCTGGCCACCAAACTCCACAGACATGAACATTATTGAGCATATATGGGATGGGTTGCAACCTGCTGTTCAGAAGGGAATTTCACCCCTTCGTATTCTTACGGATTTGTGTACACCCCAGCAGGATTAATGGTGTCGATTCCCTCCAGCACTACTTCAGACCTTAATCGAGTCCATGCCACGTCCTGTTGCATCAATTTTGCTTGCTTGCGGGGCCCTGCACGATATTAGACAGGTGTACCAATTTCTTGGAACCACAGTGTACATTCTAATGTATAAGTGTTAGAGGTGGGTCGTTGGCGAACGAGTCGGTGTAAGGGAACAGTTCACTAATGTGGACAGAATAACCGACGAATGACTTCTAAGGATTGCGGGTGGGCCGTTCACTTCAGTTAAGGCTGGTCACGTTCCCATCTCGGTCTCGTTGCTCATTGCCTTTCAAGTTTTTTGCAATTTTATAACTTACAAAAAAAAAATCAAGTTTGTGCGTAATATGTACATTGTTTGAGGCAGGTTTTGATGAACAGTGGAAAAGATACCTAGGCAAATTTCGGTTTTCTTTTTCATCATTGCTTTACAGTTTTCTTCTGTTTGATATAACTAGCATTTTCCTTTGTCCTATTGTAAGAGAGTTTACATAAAACATCCCGTTTTCGAATTTCTTGCAAATATAAAACATGATACATTCTGAGACATTTTTTGTTTCCTTGTGCTACCGCACCGTTTGGTTTCTTCGCACACAAAAAAAGACTTGTTCGTGGTTTCGGTTCCGTAGTTGGTTGGCTTTAAATCCTATCTCAAAATATATTGTTCAGAAGTGCCATTTTTCCAAAAACTTTATTACTTTTAACTTAAATATTAATACTGTATTGCTGCATTAACTTTAACAATACAGGCTATAAACCTACTATTTATCATGCGTGTGAGGCAAATATGACGAGAAAATCACATTTTCTTTTAAGTAGACTTATTCTTCGATAGCCTTTCTTTTTAGCCTGGAAGTGGGGATCCTCAGACAACGTGAAGTGTATGGAGCTTATTTTATGTGAGTTATTTATGTGAATTATTTAGTACAGTGTTTCAAGAACTTGACGGTTGCCATAATTGGATAACTTACAATGTTTACTTTGGTAATCAGGCATAGAGCGTTGACATCTTCATTTACAAGTCACCGTGAAGAATGTGTCTCAAGAAAATCGTCACTGAGATAAAATTGTTTAAATTTACTCTTAGTTTCTTAGAAACGAGAAGCACAATCCCATTAGTCGTAATTTTTGGAATTTAATTGATTCCTACTTGAATCCTTATCTATCTCCGTGTGTTGATTCTGATTTACGACTCAGTGTAGGAACTGTTTTAATTTTTGATTCATACGATTTAGGCGACAGAACAGGGAACAGTAATTATAAGTGATACTGCAATTTTTCTAAAGCCACACACGAGATATCACTTTCGACAATATGAGATACAGGGTGAGTTACCTAAAACTTGCGCCGCAATCCTTTCGGAAATGGAAAGTGCTACTGATTTGTGGTTTTCACAGAATGCATTGGTACTCAGAAGCCCGATAGTAGCCAATTAACATATTGTAATAATACTTAGCAGGTGTATTTTTTGTGCAAACATACACTTTTTTAGCGGAACAATGCCTAATCACATTAATAAACTAAAAGCATGGTGAATTCGAATATCAGTGGATTTTAGTGCGAGTTTTTACAAGATATCGTACAGCGAAAAGTTCCCACACCAACAATTGTTTGTGCCATTCAGCCTGCGTAGTTGCTAGGTACGATGTTGTTACGTTTACTTACAGCTAGCTTGTGTGTTCCTTGGGTGCAGTGCGACTTGCTAGTCAGTTAGTGTGTGACGGTCCAAGCTGTAAGTCGATGAGTGGACGATGGGATTTACCAACGCCGAAAAAGCCGACATGCTCATGGGGTATGGAGAGTGTAGGAACAATGCAGTTCGTTCTTTTGCAGTGTATGCGGCAACATACCCCAAAAGGCGTCAAACATCTCACTTACTTATCAGCCTCTTCAACCAGTTTAGTGAAAGTGGTACTGTAGCATCTAGACAACGTAACAGAAATAAACAAGAGGTGATAGGAGGAAATTAATGTTCTTAATGCTG
Source organism: Schistocerca serialis cubense (assembly GCF_023864345.2). NCBI lineage: Eukaryota > Metazoa > Arthropoda > Insecta > Orthoptera > Acrididae > Schistocerca > Schistocerca serialis. Next base: position 42,901,248 of record NC_064647.1, on the reverse strand, counting down.
CTGCGCTATCGCGTGAGGGAGTAGCATGAGTCTGGCAAGTGTCTTACGCATTTTGCATCGTCACCGGTTGCGGCTGGGTCGGAGGTTCTCCCCTACCAGGGACTGGGAGTTCTTGCTCGCATGAAAGTGGACAATGAGCGGCCATGGAACATTCTGGGAACACACAAAGCCCATTTCCATCCCGAAGGACATGTAAATGCGCAGAACTGCAGAATGTGGGAGCATATGGCCTACGGAGCATCCGCACGCCCATGAAGCGGTACCGCTTCATTGTGCAAATGTGATTGTGTCGTTCGGGTTGACGGCTGCGTTTACGTAGCGCCGTATTTTTTCGAGGAGACGAATCCTGCGGTTCCTGTTGCCTCTACCATTGCTGATAAGCGGTAGGACAGTGTTTCGCCCACCAATGTCATTTCAGCACAACAGCGCCGATGTGTCGGTAGGATCATTTTAATGCAAGATGGCGCACCTCTGTACATTGCACAGCCAATGAAGTGGCCGCTGCATAAGCTTTTCGGAAATTCTAGAATTATCAGCCGTTATTTCCCTTCAGCCAGGCCATGCAGATCATCTGATGTGAAAGATATTGTGTTTAGTACTTGTGACGGTACGTCACATAAATATGGACATTTCTATCGGTTGTAAACCGTAATTAAATATTTTATGAGTAGAATTAGTGTAAAAGATATAATTAATGTTCTTGAAACAACTGATATGCAGCGATAATTAAAGAGTAGCATCTTTATTTAATGTCTATGAAAATAAAAAAGGATCAGAAGAGACGCGATTGTACGGCCGAGGAGGAAGGACGTATTTTGTGGTACACACGCTGTTTTCGTTTCGCTGTACGGAAGGCAGCCATTGAGCGGCTACACATATTTTATTAAGTTATTCATATTTATTGCTAAAATAAACTTGTTATTATTATTACAAAATGAATTTCTTTGTAATAGTTGTCACCTCAAATGCTCGCAGTGGCTAACTATTTTTAATAAGCACTTTTTCAGTAATTTGCGCTGCGAGAAGCTCATCTTCCGATGCAGCCTCTGGTCGGCCATTACGCGCCGAAGTATTAATTTATTTTTCAAAGTATTAACAGTAACTGTAAATGCGAGAGATTTCATTATAAGAACCTTTTTAAATTGCAACAGATAATTAATTTAGTTAAAGTTCATGTTTTTCTGTCTCGTGGGCCCCTACCACCACGGCACAGCGCGTCCCCAGGTTGCGGATAGGGAATACGGCCTTCAGATATGAAGGGTAGCTGCGAATACAAAAAAAAAAAAAAAAGCAGTCGCGGACAGCCGGTGGGGAGCAGGCGATGGCGTGATGAACCATCCCTGTTTCTTCTTCTCTTACTATCAAATCTATCCATCGAGAATCAGCAACATTAATGGGCATGGGTCCCTTTGAAGTAAAATATTCCGGAGGTAAACTAGGTTCCCATTCGGATCTCCGGGCGGAACCTACATCGAAGAGATTCAGGCCGAAAGGAACTTTCAGGTTGGGAACATGGAACGTTAAAAGTTTGAACAGGCCAGGAACATTCCAGACATTATTAGACGAATTAGATAGATACGATGTAGACATTACAGCTATTCAAGAAAGTCGGTGGCAGGGGGAGGGGAGCATAAAGAGGGGTAACTATGCATTTTTCTATGGAGGTGCGGATTCTCACAGTTGCGGAACAGGTTTCGCAGTACAGAAAAAAGTGCTTCACGCAATCAGACATATAAGGTTCATTAGTGACCAACTATCAGTTACAGTGATGTCAGGCAGGTGGAATAGACTAGTAGTACTTGATGTACACGCACCAACTGAGGACACTGAAGAGAGTGTTAAAGACTGCTTTTATGAAGAACTGGATCGACTGTGTGATGAGTTCTCCTCGTATGATACAAAATTAATCATAGGTGATTTTAATGCGAAGATAGTGAAAAGGAAACATTCCGGCCTACAATTGGGAAAGAAAGTTTGCATAACATTTCGAATGATAATAGCACAAGGGTGGTTAATTTTACTGTTTCAAAAGACATGATTGTCGAGAGTACGTATTTCAAAAGGAAGGACATTCATAAAGCAACTTGGGTGTCTCCGGATGTACTCACCCGAAACCAAATTGATCATGTTCTTGTAGATCGAAGATGGCACACTAGTATAGCAAATGTTAGGACTTTCAGGGGAGCAGACTGCGATTCTGATCATTATCTTGTAGTTGCCAAAGTTCCCCAACGGCTATCTACAGCAACTTCAAGGTGTCACAATGCAGAACTTGTTAGGTTCGACACTGACAAGCTAAATGATGAAAACTTTAGAAGAAGGTACATGATAGAAAGTTCAAATGGGTTTGATGCTCTCAGGACACACGAAGATCAAGACGACGATGTAAATAAACAGTGGATCACTGTGAGGAATAATATCAAAGAGGCAGCGAAGGTCACAATAGGTACAATTAAGAAGAACAGGTGGAAACCGTGGTTTGATGAGGAATGCAAGAAATTGGTAGAGGAAAGGAGAAAAGCGCGATTAGATTGGGATAGAATGGGAGACAGGAGACGAGAGGAGTTCTTGAACTTGAGAAGGGAAGTTGGTCATAGGCTACGGGCAAAGAAGAGGGATTATTTGAACAATCAAATTACAAAAATGGAAACAATCAATAAAACAAGAAACATAAGGGAACTTTACCTAGACATAAATGGGTATAGGAAGGGGTTCAAGGCTAGGACAAATGCACTTCGAGGGGATGCTGGGGGAATACTGACAGACCCCAGTGCTATATTAAGTAAATGGAGGGCGTATTTTGAGCATCTATTAAATGTACACCAGGAAGCAGGAAAGCACGAAATACATACAGCAGAACCCCAGATACCCGAGCCAACGTTAAAGGAAGTAAGAGATGCAATCAAAAAATTGAAAAACCATAAAACACCAGGATCAGATTGCATAACTGCAGAATTAGTTAAAAATGGGGGACAGAAATTGGTGGAAGCAGTTCACAAAGTGATAACTAAAGTATGGAACTCAGAGATGATACCTGAAGAGTGGCAGGAGTCGATTCTGATCCCAATTTTTAAGAAAGGTGACAAAATGGATTGTAGTAATTATAGAGGCATATCGCTATTACCAGAATGTTCCAAAATTTTCTCGAATATTCTGCTAAGGAGGCTTACACCATATGCAGATGAAATTTTGGGGGGTTACCAAACCGGCTTTCGGAGGAACAGATCAACTATAGACCAAATATTCGTCCCGCGTCAAATTTAGGAAAAGAAATGGGAATACAATAAACCAGTTCATAATCTTTTCATAGATTTTACAAAAGCATATGATTCAGTATTGCAATCAAAAATTGTACAGGATTCTTTTGGAACTTGGAATACCAAAGAAGTATGTTAGACTTATAGAAGTGAGTTTGAAAATCACAAGAGCCCGCATCTCGTGGTCGTGCGGTAGCGTTCTCGCTTCCCACGCCCGGGTTCCCGGGTTCGATTCCCGGCGGGGTCAGGGATTTTCTCTGCCTCGTGATGGCTGGGTGTTGTGTGCTGTCCTTAGGTTAGTTAGGTTTAAGTAGTTCTAAGTTCTAGGGGACTGATGACCATAGATGTTAAGTCCCATAGTGCTCAGAGCCATTTGAACCATTTTTCAAAATCACAAGAGGTAGGGTACGCGTGGTGAAATTGGAGTCAGAAGAATTTGTAATAAAGAACGGACTTAAGCAGGGAGATGTCCTGTCTCCGCTACTTTTTAATTTAGTCCTAGAATATATAGTACGAATGGCAGCAGATAATTCAGAGGGTGTGGAGTTAAATGGAAATATCAAGATATTAGGGTATGCAGATGATCTAAACATCATTAGCGATAGGAAAGAATCTGTAACAGCAAATGCGAATGCGTTAATCAAGGCTAGTGAAGATGTAGGTCTAAGGATAAGTGAAGACAAAACTAAATACCCGGTTACTACTAGAACGCCAACAGCAGTAGATCAGGAAATGTTAAGAGTTGGAGACATGCAGTTTGAAAAAGTGAACACGTTTAAGTATCTAGGCGTGGACATCACTTCGAGAAATGAGATTGAATTCGAACTGAAGAAGAGATTACGGACGGGAAATGCGTGCTACTTCTCACTGAATAGAATACTTTCATCACGGATATTGTATAGAAATTTAAAGATTAGAATATACAAAACTGTTATTCTACCAGTTATGCTGTATGGGTGTGAGACTTGGTCTCTCGCTGTGCAAAATGAAAAGCCGTTTGGAATATTTGAAAACAAAATTTTGAGGAAAATTTTCCGAGCAGAAAGGCATGACATTAGCGGAGAGTGGCGAAAACTGCATAACGAAGAGGTTCACGAACTCTATTCAAGCCCTGACATAATCAGTATTATTAAATCACGTAGGCTGCGATGGGCGGGTCACGTAGCTCGAATGGATGAGGGCAGGGCAGCGCGCAGAGTACTGGTAGGGCACCTAGAGGGAGAACGTCCCGTGGGGAGACCGAGGCGTAGATGGAAGGACAATGTGAAGGCCGATTTGAGGAGCCTAGGTATTGAAGGGGAATGGAAGGAAATATCCCTAGACAGGGACAGATGGCGAAAATACGTTACTGCGGTAATGGACTCTCGAGTCCGGTATGACCAGTGAGTTAGTAAGTAAGTAAGTAAGTAAAGTTCATGTTTTTAAATTATACAGATTCCAGTAAGTTTTATCTTGGCCGCTTCACGGCAACAATCGAAACTCTCTCAAGCCTTACTTTGCAATCAATAAATAGAAATTAACAAAATTACATTCAACTCAGTTAACGGCAACTATATTTTAGTCACCACGTTCAAAATCTAAAGTTGGTACTTGAAAACTGAGGCCCTTCAAGAACTCGTTTCATATTTACTTATGCACGTAAGTAAAAGTGATAAGAAAAGACAATATCCCTGAGAGAAAGAAGCATGCTGATAAATTAAGAATGTAATTTGTTTTGTATACGACGTCACGAATGCCACCGACGTCACATACTCCAGTCACGAACGTAGCTGAACTATAGGCACGTATTGCTCATGCATACCGAACGTAATCTCCGAGACATTCCTATCCATTGTTGAACATGCCGCATCTTGATTTCAGCTCGTGGTAAAAACAGTATTGATCATGTCCTCCACCAGTCTCACCACAATTAGAAACCGATGTCATTTTGCTTTTTAAGCGGTTTTTGGCCTTAGGACAATGAAAAACCGATTTTTCCCATCCGATGTGGTACGAAATTGCCTTGGTGGATGGGTTTACCTAAGTGACAGTATCATAACTGTTGACTGCCGAATTTGTGCAGTCCTGCACACTGAACGGTATGGTCGGTGTTATGTGCAGCTCAAACCATAGCCGTCGAATTGCGATTCGTTCGTCATTTGTAGCGGACCTCATTTAGGGTAAGATCCTTACTGCGCCATCTGTTGGTAAAATTTGTCTTATCTTTTTGTTCCATGACTGTTTTCCTGTGCGTCAGTAATATACTGCTCAGACTTGTCATTCTGAGCAATAGCTCTATTTCTACAGCGTTTTAAAGCTGGAACTTTAATTATGGAATCCTGCAATTTACATGGTGCAGAAATAGAATTTTTCTTCCAGGATCTCTAGAGGGAGCATGAAGATCAATATAAAGAAAGTAATGACCATTTCCAAGATATTCACTGTGAAAGGACGATTGATCACCGGGTATGGCCGGTGGTTGGTGAAAGATTGAGGAAAAGCGAGCAAACGTGGAAATGTTTTCACGGTGGCGGGTTAGGAATATATTAAAACATATGTAAGTAGATTTCCCATTTTACCAGGTCTAAATTGTATATTAATGTCCTTAGGCGATAAAATATTCTAACAAATGAGAGGAGAAATAATATCGGATTGCTTACGAGCACTTAAAATTGAGTAACTTGTTTTGAGACGGTCCATAAATCACAGCTCTGGCTTTCCAAGACTGTTTACAGGTAAACAAAAGTTTGAAGAGCCGTCCTGTAAGCAAATCTGGTACATTGTCTCGGCCTCCACACTACGGTTAAGTAATATGAGACCTCACTATTGTTACCTGTGTCGGAACTGTAAAGCTCGTTGTCCTCGATGGTGAGTGTTCATCGGAGGTGAAGATATCATCTGGAGTGCCCCAGGGAAGTGTGGTAGGTCCGCTGTTGTTTTCTATCTACATAAATGATCTTTTGGATAGGACGGATAGCAATGTGCGGCTATTTGCTGATGATGCTGTGGTGTACGGGAAGCTGTCGTCGTTGATTGACTTGGACAGGATTTGTGATTGGTGTAAAGAATGGCAGCTAACTCTAAATATAGATAAATGTAAATTAATGCAGATGAATAGGAAAAAGAATCCTGTAATGTTTGAATACTCCATTAGTAGTGTAGCGCTTGACACGGTCACGTCGATAAAATATTTGGGCGTAACATTGCAGAGCGATATGAAGTGGGACAAGCTTGTAATGGCAGTTGTGGGGAAGGCGGATAGTCTTAGGTTCATCGGCAGAATTTTGGGAAGATGTGGTTCATCTGTAAAGGAGACCGCTTATAAAACACTAATACGACCTATTCTTGAGTACTGCTCGAGCGTTTGGGATCCCTATCAGGTCGTATTGTGGGAGGACATAGAGGCAATTCAGAGGCGGGTTGCTAGATTTGTTACTGGTAAGTTTGATCATCACGCGAGTGTTACAGAAATGCTTCAGGAACTCGGCTGGGAGTCTCTAGAGGAAAGGAGGCGTTCTTTTCGTGAATCGCTACTGAGGAAATTTAGAGAACCAGCAATTGAGGCTGACTGCAGTACAATTTTACTGCCGCCAACTTACATTTCGCGGAAAGACCACAAAGATAAGATAGAGAGATTAGGGCTCGTACAGAGGCATATAGGCAGTCATTTTTCCCTCGTTCTGTTTGGGAGTGGAACTGGGAGAGAAGATGCTAGTTGTGGTACGAGGTACCCTCCGCCACGCACCGTATGGTGGATTGCGGAGTATGTATGTAGATGTAGATGTATAGGGGAAAAAATCTACTGTTCGGATATTATCGTTATAATCTCTCGAAAGCGAAAAATAGAAATGACAAGTAATAAGAATCATAATCACTCTTCATGCATACGTGGAGTACAAGGATATTACTCAAAACAGAGCTGCTAATGTGAAACCTGAAAAGTTAGGAAAGTAACGACACAACAGAATTCCACGTTGGGTGTCAGAAGGGTATCCCACATTCGTTTGCCGAATGACAAGATTCTAACGGGGTCTTTTGGACGGCCGAGTAAAATGTTATTGCGTCCATTTGCTGATAGGATGGGATGCGTGGGCGGTAGTTCCGGGTAGTGCAGAATGTGGAACACGGAAAACCTAGTTTTACCATGTATCAATAAAGACGGTGCGACAATGCATTACGCGCGTCTGGTAACCCGTCATCACTGTGTTAAGAGAGCGATACATGTCCGCAACTGGCCGGTCTCAGACTGACTGCCGTAGCTGGTGGCTGTGTGCACGCCACGGCGCGCGACTCAGGTTGCCTTTCCCGTCAGCATTCCGCGTGATAAGCGCACAGCGCGGCGACTCTGGCGCTGTCCGCTACGGCCGTACAGTTCTGCCGTTACAAGATCATACATACCATAGCTCATCATAACTAAAACCAATATTTAATTAAAGAATAAAAATCGGAGAAATACACAACAAATTCAGGATTCTCCTCGCACTCCGTGTATAAATAGTCCGAGTCCAGGCAGATTAACCGAACCTAAGGCCGGAAAGAGTCTAAGCTGTCCCATCAGCCTTTGACTCCCTTCGGCAGAGAGAATGGAAGACGGGAAGTATCGCACAATAGCAGGTCCCTCAGTACTGTCTGACACTGGATCCGCATTCAGGCGGACGACGGTTCAAATCTTCTACTACGAACACGGCCTGAGAGTATGTAGAAAATGCATGTTTGACCGTCAACTGCTCTGTTATTTAAAACCCAAATATCGACCGGTTACAGTCAAACACGGATTAGGCTTAAAAGAGTTTAAGCCACAACATCACATCTGTCATTACTTAAATAATGACCCCATCCCATGTGTAGAGATGTGTAGAGCATGTCGTGAATTCCAGTAGACCACACAGGACGTTAATAGTTTATATTTGGGTTTTAAATAAAAAAGCGAGTGATAGTCAAACATACTTTGTGACGTCGGTATCATTCGTTACGTCGTCATACAAAAGAAATTACACATATATTTTACATATTTTTATTTTTAATTTATCAGCATGATTCTTTCTCTCAGGGACATAGTCTTTTCTTATCACTTTTACCTACGTCCATAAGTAAATATCAAACGGGTTCCTGAAGGGCCTCAGTTATTCATGTACCAACTTTAGATTTTGAACGTGATGACTAAAATATAGTTGCCGTTAACTGAATTGAATGTAATTTTGTTAATTTCTATTTATTGATAGCAAGGCAAGACTTGCGAGAATTTCTATTGTTGCCGTGGAGCGGCCAAGATAAAACTTACCGAACTCATGGAATCTGTATAGTTTAAAAACATGAACTTTAACATAAATTAATTATCTGTTGCAATTTAGAAAGGTTCTTATAACGAAATCTCTCGCATTTACAGTTACTGTTAACACTGAAAAATAAATTAATACTTCGGCGCGTAATGGCCGACCAGAGGCTGCATCGGAAGATGACCTTCTCGCAGCGCAAATTACTGAAAAAATGCTTATTAAAAATAATTAGCCACTGCGAGCATTTGAGGTGACAACTATTACAAAGAAATTCATTTTGTAATAATAATAACAAGTTTATTTTAGCAATAAGTACGAATAACTTACATAAAATATGTGTAGCCGCTCAATGGCTGCCTTCCGTATAGCGAAACGAAACAGTGTGTGTACCACAAAATACGTCCTTCATCCTCGGCCGTACAATCGCGTCTCTTTCGATCCTTTTTTATTTTCGTAGACATTAAATAAAGATGGTATCGCTGCATATCAGTAGTTTCAAGAACATGAACTATTTCTTTTACACTAATTATATTCATAAAATACGTAAACTACGATTTGCAACCGCTAAAAATGTCAATATTTATGTGACGTACCGTCACAACTTGACGGCTCTTAATAGTCACCTCTCAAAACTATTCTGTGAACAGTTCTCACATCACGATTTTAGAGAGGAGACGGAAAATGTGTGACTTCTCTTCTTTCCTCTCGTTCTGTATGGACTCCATCGGCATTCATTAGGTGCCTCAGACTGATATAAAAATGAATCTGAGAGCTGATGGCAGTACACAAAATTATTTTTGACAAGTTGCTATGGTTTTAATTCAATGTTATTACACTGTCTTTACTTGGTAATTCTTTCTTCATGAAAGCAAGTAACTTTGAGTAATGTTGAGTAAATATTTCACTTTGGCTGTATGAGTCACACAATTCCAGTAGACCACACAGGACGTTAATAGTTTATATTTGGGTTTTAAATAAAAAAGCGAGTGATAGTCAAACATACTTTGTGACGTCGGTGTCATTCGTTACGTCATCATACATATGTTAAGTTCGGACATGGAGTGTAAGAGGAAAGACAGAAAACTGTATCTGAACTCACTACCTTGCATCGTATTCAGAAAAGTCAGTAATGAAATTCAAATGATCGTTACAGCACTGAATGTTGGTTACGTCATGCAGTGGACTTTTGAATACTGTTAATTAGAACAGGCGCGCGGCTAGCCCGCGTTCTCTTAATCTCAGGGAAGAAATGTAAAATATTGCTTTAGTTTACAGAGCAGACCTTGCCACAAAATGTCAAAATGATAAAGTCATAACACAGTTATTCATTATATTTTTGTGCCCGCATAGAACATGTCGCACAGTACCTTCCAAATCAAACTGAGAAATGCACTGAATAATATGATATAGTCTGCCGGCACTGCTGGAAGCTGTAAGAAAATGTTAAATATTATTTTGTTACCTCGCTTTATCGGCGAGGCGACTGCGATGCCTGAAATAAATATTTTTTAAAGGTGCCGCATCCGCCGCCGTTGCCCTCGCAGATTGGTACAGCGGCTTCCGCTAAATTAAATGCTGAAAATGTCTAAATTATTTACGGGACGAATGGCTAGCAACTTTACAAATTATTTTAAAAACATATTTGCTCAAACTCTATAAATTCAAACAAGAATGCATTAATTTTACACACCTTTTTACAACAACTCGCCTAATGGCGGATCTCAAGCTTCATGAACAAAAGACTCACGGCTAGCATATACATTTGCTTAACAGGCGAGTGTTACTCGTAACGAACCCCAAAGAGAACAAAAAGATATTACAATACTTTTTACTATTTATACATGTACTGAATTGTCCTTTTTATCTGAGGCACAGATCATAGCCGGCCGGGGTGGCCGAGCGGTTCTAGGCGCTACAGTCTGGAACCGCGAGACCGATATGGTCGCAGGTTCGAATCCTGCCTCGGGCATGGATGTGTGTGATGTCCATAGGTTAGTTAGGTTTAAGTAGTTCTAAGTTCTAGGGGACTGACGACCTCAGAAGTTAAGTCCCATAGTGCTCAAAGCCATTAGGCACAGATCATAATCACTAATTCATTTAACAAGAATACGATTTTCAAAGATAATAATATGTCATGGATAAAAGTAAAAAAAATGCATAAGACGTCAAATAATTATGAATGTTATACATCCACACATAATATATTCGTGAAATGTTTACACAGTCTTGCTTTATTGCTCCACTTGGTCATGTTTATTCGTGTTTAAATTATTTCTCTTTCGTCGTGTGCGTGGCACTATAACTATACATGATAACTGGTATTACACACACGGACAAAACTCTATCACACGCTTCTTATGACGACTGGCCAGGAGACGCTACAGCCTTCACTTAACGACCGAGAGCAGCGACGGTTGCGTAGTGAGATCAGCGCTAGCAGACAAGCAACACTGCGTGAAATAATCGTAGAAATCAATGTAGGACGCACGAGGGCCGTATCCACTAGGACAATGCGGTGAAATTTGGCGTCAATGGGCTATAGCAGCATACGACCGACGCGAGTGCCTTTGGTGACACCTTGACATCGCACGCATCGCCTCTCCCGTGATGGTGACCACATCGGCTGGACCTTTCACTACTGGAAAACCGTAGCCTGCTCAGATTAGTCCACATTTCAGTTGGTAAGAGCTGATGCTTGGTTTCGTGTGTCGCGCAGACGCCACAAAACCATGGACCCAAGTTGTCAGCGAGGTACTGCGCAAGCTTTTGGTGGTCATCTGGTCAAGCTGAACCGATCATTGATTGGAAATGGTTATGTTCGGCGACTTGGAAACCGCTTACCGTCGATAGTGGATTTCATGTTCCCCAGCGAGGACAGAATTTTTATGGGTGACAGTGAAACATGTCACTGGGCCACAATTGGTCGCGGTTGGTTTGAGGAACACTTTGCACAGTTCGAGTGGAGGATTTGGACACCCAGGTGGCCTGAAATGAATTCCATCGAACATTAACGGGACACAGTCCAGAGGTCAGACCGTTCACAAAATCATGCACTGGCAACACTTTCTGAATCGCAAATGGAAATGCCGTGTGGCTAGTGCCCTTCCGTCGGGTAGATCGTTCACCTGGTGCAAGTCTTTCGAGATGACACCACTTCGGCGACTTGCGTGTCGATGGGGATGAAATGATGATGACAAGGACAACACCAAGTCCCTGAGAGGAGAAAATCTCCCACCCAGCCGGAAATCGAACCCGGGCCGTTAGGTATGACATTCCGTCGCGCTGACTACTCAGCTACCAGGGGCAGACTCTGAATCGTAGACGGATATGGAGGCAACATGGATCAGGATTTCTGTAGGGTACTTCCAACGATTTATTTAGTCCACGAATCGTCGAGTTTCTGCACTACGCCAGACAAAACGTGGTATTGCATGACATCATCTTAGTGTTATCGGAACGCACATATATTTGCCATCAAGAGTCGGGATGGCCGTCCACGTTCAGTCTCATCAACCTCGATTTTGCTGTAGCCTCCCTACTTGTCCATTGTTGTCAAACACTTTGCTTCTTTCAAGCAGTCTAGGGTGTCTAGTGCGTGGCAATTCCTCGTGAGATGTCGATTCATTGAGAATTAACGCAAAATCGCTCTGTGTCGCCTTTTTCTTCACATTAAAGAGCCAAGGACTCTCTGATTATTCGATGATGTCATCTTGCGGCATTTTTCCCCATTTTCCGCCTGGACCGGAAAAATTTGGAAATTTGTGGTAAGTTCTAAGGAACCAAAGTGCTGAGGTCATCGGTCCCTAAGCTTACATACTACGTAAACTAACTTACGCTAAGTACAAGACCCACACACCCATGCCCGAGGGAGGACTCGAACCTCCGACGGGGGAAGCCGCGCGAACCGTGTGACAAGGCGCCTTAAACCGCACTGCTACCCCGCGAGGCCCCCCTGGATTAACCACCGCTCAACCCGCATCTCTCAATATGAGCATTTCTTGATTTTTAGATGATCCACTTTTCCACTCAGGATTTGAAATCATACGCAGGTTGACGCAGAATGGATGTAACTGGCCGACATATTTCCTCGGTCACGTAAGGTCGTATTGGCAGGTGGAGAATGTGTTGACTGCAGTGGTAGCGGGGCACGATTCGTGGCCGATGGCAGTAACCTGACGTTCCTGAGCTGTCCCTACACACGCATCCTAAGCGATGAGCTGTGGCTAATATGGCAGTTACTGATCCAATGTTCTCCTTGACCCCTTTAAAATGGTTATGATCGTCAGTGGTATCTACATTTAATTTATAAATCTTAATAGCTTTTATGAACGATTGAAGTTTTACAGTTTATCCCTTACGAGGTGATTTTTCTGTTATGTATAATACGAGGTACTATCTCTGTGCTCACTATATTTAAACCGAAATTTAGGGCACATATCATGTGCAATTTTTAATTTATGTTATATAACATCTATTCTCACAATTATTTAATTGTTGTTTAAATGCTCCTTGCTTATTTTATTGCTCTAAATATATCCCGCAGAAATTTACTATTTATCGTACAAAATCAGGTACTTTAGTGTGGTATTTTAAATAGCACACATAAATGGACTTTTGGAGAAAGAAATTTTACGTTCTGAAATGTTATATTATCCTGATAGCAACAAAATTTCCACATAAAACAATATTCAAGGGCTTAAATTTGCACTTAAAAATTCCATTCGATAGGTACAAAAAGAGGGTCTGTAAACTGACATTCACTGCAGGGATCTACAGTTTTCATATCACCACTCGTAACACATCTGATTTTATCTAAGACTTTAAGTATTTTAAAAGAGAAACAGACAATTGTCCTGAAGTTTTTCTTCTGAATGATTCTCTTGTTCTATAGCAGAACTGTGATCTCAAAAATTGTCGTAATTTTTGCCTCTATCTTGATCCACACCACAAACTCTTCAAGATAAAAACTGTCGTTTGCTGAGAACACGGTTTGTTCAGTGCGGCTGTCACTGACGACGTCAGTGGCATTTCCTGAGAGCTTGGTGACTGTGGTGCGTGGAGGATTTGCATTTGTGGCAGTCGCCTTACAAGGGAATGGTCCAATCCGACATGTCAAAACCTAAATCGAAAGTTTTCACATGGGAAGAAAACACCAAAAGAAATACACTCTCAATATTTTAGCTGATTACCCGCACTGCAAGTATTTTTAATGGAAAATCTTACTTAATCATTTTTGGTGGCGAAAAATTGCTTATAACAGCGGTTTGTAGGGCCCTTCCTAGCACGGAATCGGCGAATAAGCAGATGCAGCCATGACATAGAGCATCGTAGTGTTAAGTCTACATAGACACACGCGGTTGTTAAGCACTTCATCCACACGAAAATCGTCGCAGATGTAATTTTTACACAAATGACTAGCAAAGGACTGAAAATCGAGGCAGTACATGAAGCTAGATTACAAACGGGTCTTTAATTTCTTGAGATATTTTTATAATCATTCCCTTAGCACTGCTCTTACGATTATTTTTGAATAATTTATATTCTTCCAACTTCTTTATTTCTTAGTCGTCACAAAAATGCGAAGTGTCAACTGGATGACGGAAACTAGCGTTTTCCTCACACCAGGCACACCTGTTAAAGTAAAAGTTAGTGCATTTAGGCACTTCACAGTAATCACTAGTTTTATTCGGACAGACCTGCGATGTGGTAAGAAATTGTAGTTCCGTTTCTCTACGCATCTTGCTGCATACCAGGCATAGTCAATCAAACTGGTAAAACTTGTTGTTGCAAACTGACAATGAGTAACACTACTATTCCGTTAATTAACCTGAAGTGACAAATAGCTGTCGTAAAAGATACTGTCCGACAATATTCTGATTATTTTACATTGTTGAAAAATTTGTTTAGTCACCCTATTAGTTCCGAATGGTATCCAAATTATATGAGTATTAACAGTCTTTTATTCGTTCTCCTAAGCGCAGAAGTATCGTTATGTCCAGACCAAGAGACCAACAAAAGCAATGAACTATTCTCTGCAACTGGTAAGAAGACATATCAGATCTAGTACTGAGAACTGTGCTCTCCCGATTTTCCATGTTTTGCTACGTCGATTACAATATTTTTGCAACTAAACAGTCTGTGCGTGTGGCAATATGTTGGGAGCATTTGAAGTATACCGCCACCTTCCGCGTGGGGCGCTGTCTGTCAGTCCAACGCTCCCTGGCGGCTGTTTCCATGACCTGAGGCGTGCAGCGGGCTGGCAGTGGCGTCTTCTCTTCTATCACGGAACGTGCTTTAGTACGGAACTAGGTGGTAGGATTGTGCGTCTCGTGCCGTCGAGGCAGTGGTCAGGTTTTCAGATCATGTGCCAGGACGATATCGTGACGGTTTGTACCACGTAGTGGACTTTTTTACAGTTTAGTATTCTTCTCGCCAGCTACTGTCAGCTGAGGTTTGTGTTCAGTTTTACAGTCGTGCTTCTCACATTTCATCGTCTGAAATGTTCGGCTATATTTGTGTCTCTCCATGGCCACTGTCCTGAGAGAGTTTACTCGAGAAAGTTAGGCATTGGCGGCACGGTACGCGGCTGACTGAGGTAGTGATTTTGAATTGTTCTCTCTCTTGTAAAAAGATTTGTTATCTTTAACTGTGACACTACAGTTTAGCGGCGGTTGGGTTCAACCAGCACCAGACTGTTGCCGGTGGCTGGCAACTTAAGTGCTATGTAATTGTTGGTTTTTTAGGAACAGTAAAAGGCTTGTGTTTTGCTGCCGTTTTTGTGGTGTGTGTTCGGCAGTCGAATGCACCGCCGTAGAGAGTGGTTCCGCTGTGACTTGCGAGCAGAAATTTAGGTTCCTATATACGCAACCTAAACATAACCCAACCGACTGCTCTGTTATTACATCGCCACCCTGTTGTGATTAGTCGGTCTTAATATCATTTTGTGTATGTTCTATGAGTCCACTTGAGGGTTTGCATTGTATGTTTCACAGGTACCAAGGCAAAAACAAGCACAGAAAGCTACGCCCATAGAAGTGGCTAATGCTAGGAAAGAAATTCATCCGCGTTCTGTTACTTTAGCAGCTGGTATTCGCCGATTTTTCGTAATTATCTGATACTGGATGAATCGTCCATTTCAGAGCTGCTGAAGATCTGCTTCACAGTAATCACTAGTTTTATTCGGACAGACCTGCGATGTGGTAAGAAATTGTAGTTCCGTTTCTCTATGCATCTTGCTGCATACCAGGCATAGTCAATGAAACTGGTAAAACTTGTTGCAAACTGACAACGAGTAACACCACTATTCCGTTAATAAACCTGAAGTGACAAATAGCTGTCGTAAAAGATACTGTCCGACAATATTCTGATTATTTTACATTGTTGAAAAATTTCACTATCGGAGAGGTTGAGTCACCCTATTAGTTCCGAATGGTATTCCAATTATATGAGCATTAACAGTCTTTTATTCGTTCTCCTAAGCGCAGAGGTATCGTTATGTCCAGAAATGAACTATTTTCTGCAACTGGTAAGAAGACATGTCAGATCTAGTACTGAGAACTGTGCTCTCCCGTTTTTCCATGTTTTGCTACGTCGATTACAATATGTTTGCAACTAAGCAGTCTGTGCGTGTTGCAATTTGTTGGGAGCAGTTGAAATATACCGCCACCTTCCGCGTGGGACGCTGTATGTCAGTCCAACGCTCGTTAAACCATTCTTAACGAAAAACAATGTGGTCATGAGAGGGGTTATTAGCCGTGAGCAGAGGCTGCTATCGAGGTTGTGATTTCCAGCGACTGTCACAAGTTGACCTCAGATTCAGTGCAGTTCTATACCCACATCTGATATCTGAACGTGGTTTCTAGTTCACTGCCGAAATACATCATGCCAAAGGAAAATAAATGAAACAAAAGACGACCACGTAAACCTTACTGATTTATGATCGTAGCATAAATGATGGTCTGTAAGTTTGAGGAACTCATTCCAAATTCTAAGAAGAAATACTTCTTATAATTGTAGATCACAGCACTTAATAATTACAGGATATGCATAAGAAATAAAGCATTTGGTAGCTACTACACCTGCGAAAAAATCTCACACTTTTCATAACAGAGGTCTTGGATATAATCTGGCTTTTCTAGCACTTGCAACAGTGAAGACATATTTCATCACATGTTTCGTTGTAAATGCTAGGAAAATATGACTTTACAATTCAAAGTCGATATTTCTCTTCTGAGATTTCGTATCCGATAAGTATCGGAAATAAACCCTAAAAAGAGGAAATACATAAGTTCGGCGGACTTCAGTTTTCTCAATGCACCGGACGAAATTATTAAATCTTAAAAGTAATGGAAGTACTGCTTCGTTTTTTTTGTTTCTTTATTGCTAAAGCCCTCGCATGCAAAGCATCTGCATTCTCTAAATTTTTGAGTTCAGTTCGTTTCGTATCCTGTCCTTTGTTCGAGAATAGTATTTAACCCCAATAAACACTGAAAAAAGACGTATTTTGGCAGAATGTTGACACAATAGCGCTAACTTCAGCACTACACGTTTGGTGCAATGGTGTGGGTGTCGGCGTTCGAGTGGTTCTATCCGCCCAAACTCTCAAGGACTGTTTGTCTGCCCGTCCGTCAAAACGACTACAAAGTTCTATTTGTGTCGGTCTTTCGGTTTGCACACGTCATAATTCCTGCTGCTGTCAGTATCCGGCTGTTAGAGCGTGTGCCTACGCAGTGTGATAAGTAATGGGGCACAAACGTCCTGTGTGTTTGTTAGTCAACTGTGTGAAAGATAGTGTATAATTTGGCTGTCTGACGTCTTGCATTAGCTTGAGCACTTTTAGGTTCTGTTGTTCTAGTTGTCTTCAGTCCAAAGACTGGTTTGATGCAGTTCTCCATGCTACTCTACCCTGTGCGAGCCTTTTCCTCTTCGTATAGTTACTGCAGCCTACATCTCTTGGTGGCCCTCTGCAATTTTTACCCCACTCTTTCTTCATATACTAAAGTGGTGATCCCTTGACGTCTCAGAATGTGACCTATCAATCAATTCCTTCTTTTGGTCAAGTTGTGCCACAACTTTGTCTCACTCGGGGGTAAGAATAGGCCCGCGGTATTCCTGCCTGTCGTAAGAGGCGACTAAAAGGAGTCTCTGCTGTTTTGGCCTTTAATGTGATGGTCCCCTAAGGGGTTTGACCACTACCTTTCAAAATTTGGTGCGTACCATTTGGGAAACACCTTACGTGGTGCATCTTAAATTCATCTTGCCCTAAGATCTGGCACACCCGATATTGTCATGGAGTTGGACTTACGTCGACCTTCCGGCCACATCCGCTGCAGTGTGTTCCGAGTAGCATACATTCCCTCCATTGTGCACTTCGATCTTTGCCCTCATGATGTACATGGATATTTCGACACCCGATGTCCAGCACGGTAGCCAGTCAGTTGTGGTGGGGTCGTCATGTACCCTCTTGGTGGTAGCCCCTGACTACACAGGAATCGCACTGCTGATGCCTCAACTGCTACCTTCCCATGTATGCCGAGGAGTAGATGCCTATCCCTTTTGGGGCATCAGGACTCCCAGCAAAGGCCATCCTGGCGGGTGGTCTTAGCTGCGGCTGGGTGGCGCCCGTGGGGAGAGCCCCTGGTCAGAGTGGGTGGCATCAGGGCGGATCACCCGCAATGAAGCGTGGTATATCATCTCGAGCTGGTGGGCCTCCACCAGCAGTCTTTAAGCGATCGAGGTCTAACTTCAACGGGAAGAAATACGATCCAAGATCATTTCCCTCCCTGGCTACTCAATGGGAGGAATGCATGTCTTAAGACAACAGTGGAGGTTATTCACCCCGGTACCTTGTCTGTACGCGGGAGGATGCTGAATCTTATATGCCAACCAAGCCTCAGTTTTTTGTGGAGCATTTAGAGGACAAGTTTGGGGAGGTGAAGGGCTTGCCCAAAATGCGCTCTGGCTCAGTTCTCATCAAAACAGCATCCTTCTGCCCAGTCATGGAGATTGCTCACTTGTGACAAGTTGGGGGATGTTTCAGTTAGCATCACGCCCCATAAGAGTCTCAACATGGTCCAGGGTATTATCTTCCACAGGGATCTTCTTCTGCAGTCCGACGATGAACCACGCGCCAATCTAGAACAACGAGGTGTTCACTTCGTCCAGCGCGTCCATCGGGGTCCGATGGATAATCAGGTAGCCACCTGTGCCTTCATCTTGGCCTTCGAGGGTGATGTCTTACCCGAAAAGGTTAAGGTGATGGTTTACCATTGTGATATCCCTCCTCCGATGCGGTGTTTTAAATGCTAGAAGTTCGGACACATGTCATCCCGCTGTACTTCCGGCATCACGTGTAGAGATTGTGGACGTCCTTCACATCCCAATACTCCATGTGCCCCACCTCCTATCTGTGTTAACTGCGGAGAACACCATTCCCCCTGCTCGCCGCTCTGTGGTCTTTGTGTGGACCCCCAGTCATGTCGGTATCCCGGGCAATGAATATGTTGACTGCCTGGCGAAAGAGGCCACCAGTAAACCATCTCTGGATGTTGGCGTCCCAGAGACTGATTGGAGGGCAGTCTTACGCCACAAAGTTTTTGCGCTATGGGACGATGAATGGCGCGAATTGACCCCACGTAATTTACTCCGTGCTGTCAAGGAGACGACAGCTGTGTGGCGGTCATCCCTGCGAGCCACTCGCAGGGACTCAGTAGTCCTTTGCCGGCTCCGCATTGGCCACTCCCGGCTGACACACAGTTATTTACTGCGCCGGGAGGACCCTCCTCTATGTCGCTGCAGGGCGGCTTTGACAGTGGCCCACATTTTGTTGGCCTGCCCCCTTTTAGCTGCGGTCAGGCAGACATTTGCACTGCCTGATACACTCCCTGCCCTTTTAACTGATGACGTTGCTATGGCTGGCATAGTTTTACATTTTATTCGGGCAGGTGGTTTTTATCGTTTAATCTGAGTGTTTGTTATGTCCTTTTGTGTTGATTCTGGCCTTTGGCCTACGAGTTTAGTTTTTAATGTGTTTCTCGGTGGTTGGCTTTTCCTTTTTTGTTTCAATGGTCGGCCAACCACCATCACACTCTGTGTGATTTTAGTTCATCTTGTCTGGTCTTTGTCTAAGTTTGTCTTGTTCTGTGTCGTCTGTGCTCTATTCTGTTAATAGTTTTTATTCTTTGTGGGTGTTTTTAGTATTTGGAAAAAGGGACCGATGATCGTAGTAGTCTGGTCCCTTTAAACCCACAAACCAACCAACCTCTTTCTAATGATGCCATTGATGCGGTGGTTCAGTCGGTGACCACCGGAATCATTACTGCCGCAGAATCTGCCATTCCCTGTTCTCGGAATCCACAGGGATCTGTCCTCAGTGTCTGCCCGTTTTTAATTGCAATAAACGGGCTCGCTGCAGCGGTAGGAACTTCTGTCTCAGCTTCGCTGTATGCTGACGACTTCTGCCTCTACTGTAGCTCCATTAGCATTGCAGCTGCTGAACATCAGCTGCAGGGCGCTATCCGCAAGGCGCAGTCTTGGGCTGCAGCGCATGGTTTCCAGTTTTCGGCTCCCAAGACCGGCGTTATGCATTTCTACCGGCGACGAACAGTCCACCCTGAGCCGCAGCTTTATCTTGCTGGCGAACTTCTATCTGTGGTGGAGACACATACGTTTTTGGGAGATGTTTTTGATGCCCAGTTGACTTGGCTGCCTCATATTTGGCAGCTTAAACAGATCTGTTGGTGGCATCTAAGTGCTCTGCGATACTTGAGCCACACCAGCTGGGGCGCCGACCGATCTACCCTCTTGCAGCCCTACCAGGCGTTAATCCAGTCCCTTGTGGATTATGGGAGTCTGGCTTATGGCTGAGCATCCACATCTGCGTTGCGGGTGCTGGACCCAATCCTCCACAGCGGAATATGCCTTACCACTGGTGCCTTCCGGACCAGCCCAGTGGACAGGATACTTGTGGAGGCAGGTGTCCCTCCATTGCGGTTGCGGCGCCAACATTTACTGGCCGCTTATGCTGCCCATGTTTTTAGCTTGCCTGGGCATCCAAATTATAGTCTTCTGTTCCCGCAATCTGTCGTCTATCTGCCAGAATGTCGGCCCTGGTCGGGTTGTACGATCACAGTAAGCGTCCGAGAGCTTCTCTCCAGGCATGGAGTTTTCCCTGTTCCACCTCCTTTCCAGGCCCCTCTAAATACACCCCTGTGGTGTGTGCCTCGCCCTTGCCTTCACCTCGAATTGACACAGGGCCTGGAAGAATCAGTCCTTCCGGAGGCCTTCCGCCGCCGCTTTTATTCCACGCTAGCCACGTATCAGAGCTCTGGCGTTGTATACACTGACGGTTCGATGGTTGCTGGTCGGGTCGGTTATGCACTCTCTTGGGGACCACTACAAACAATGGCCCCCAGGGGCTCAGCATTCATTTGCTGAGTATGGGCTTGGCGACCCCAGGGTCCTGATCTGGGGACTGGTCAGCGCCGCCAGTCTCCTGCCACCGTAACCCCCGGAACTGCTTCAGCAACCACCATATGGTGTGGCAGTGGAATGTTGTGTGCTACGGGGAATGGTAATCTTGGCTTCACCGCCTTGGTTGCAAGGAAGGTAAACCTCCATAAAACACCTCAATCTTACGGAGTGTTGCGCGCCTATAAGATGCATGGCTGTTGGGGTGGAACAGTCGCAAGCGGGCAACCTCTGGGGCACCTGCCACACCCCAGTTGTATAAGGCTTACCTAGGCACGCGGGGGTCTTACTAGGTGGACTTGTAATTCCCTAGCTGCTCGTGGAACCGAGATGGATCCTTCGAAATCCTATTTTCCTCCTCCCAGCGGAAAGGGTGGACTTCTGAGGTTCTAACACCCAGTCTCTGAAGAGGGCTCATGCAGTCAGTCCCCCTGACTGCAGCACATCTTTGACAAGTCAAGTTTTTAGTAACAGAATGCATTCTGGTAATCAGAACGTGTTTATCATTGTAAAACGGATGGAGGGTAGTTTTGAGAAGGTTTCGCCCTTCTATATACAAAAGGGTTTGGAGGGAATCTGTGGCTCCTTAAAATCAGTGAAGTGTTTGCGAAATGGGACCTTTCTAGTGGAAACTTCCACTTCCCAGCAAGCAACTAACCTCCAAGCTGCTAAATGCCAAATGCCTTGGGGAGTATGCCATAGACACTGAACTGCACAGCACCTTGAATTATAGCAAAGGTGTTGTGACATGCCAGGATCTCGGCGACATTCCCAAAGATGAACTGCAACATGAGTGGGCTCCGGAAGGTATCGTTGATGTCCAACATAACATGAAGAGGGTTGATGGCAATCTTGTCAAATCCGACTCCTTTATTCTGACCTTCAGTAGCACGAAACTTCCAGACCATATTAAAGCTGGCTTCCTTCGCCTTAGTGTGAGGCCTTATTTCCCGTCCCCAATGCGCTGTTTTAAATGCCAGCGTTTTGGGCATACCACCTTAGGGTGTAAAGGCGAAGTGACTTGTGGCAACTGTGGTAAGGCTGCTCATGAAGGAGTTGGTTGCTCGTCTCCAGCCAGATGTATTGCTCTGGCAACCACCCTGTTTGGAGTAGGGAAATAAAAACAACCAAGCGTATCCCATATGGTGAGGCCAAGAAGATCTATAAGTCGATGCAACCTCCCACATTTGCTACATCTTTTGCATCCCTGGTTCAAATGCCTTCTCCGAAAGCCGATTCCTCAACGCAGACAGAGGTGGTGAATATTGGTACTAATACCTGTAGCTGTCAGTGCACTTACAGTGCAGCCAGGCTATACACTCCACAAAAAGGACGACCTGTGTGGAGAGAGAGCTAGAGGAGGCGTAGGTATTTTCGTCAGGACGGACTACCACTCCTTGCCTCTACTTTACAGGCTGTCGCTGTGTCCAAGCACGTGTGTCATCCATTCACTGTTTGTTCACTTTACTTGCCCCCACATGACACACTTGATGAAGTGGCCCTCACCGACCTTCTTACACAGATCCCCCAGCCATTCATTATTTGTGGTGATTTTAATGCCCACAATGTGCTTTGGGGCTCTGCAATTACCTGCCCCAGGGGTAGAGCAATTTGAGAGGCTTCTCCTGTCATCCTGTGCCTACTTGCTCAATGGAGGACAGAGTACTCATTTCTGCACAGCGACTGGGTCGCTCTCTGCCATTGATCTCTCGCTTTGCTCTTAAGTTCTTGCCACCACTGCTCACTGGGAAGTGGTTGCTGACTGGCATGGCAGTGATCATTTCCCAGTCTGGATTCACCTGCCAGATGGCGTGGGCCCCGAAAAGAGACCACCACAATGGGTGCTCAGTGGAGCCGACTGGACACTTCATAGCCAATTGGCCCAGTTCGAACACTGTGCGAATGTTGAGGCGTGGGCGGGTCATATTACGAAAACGGTCCACCACGCCGCTGCAGCATCCATTCCACAGTCCACAGGCCACCGGAAGAGGCCACCTGTGCCTTGGTGGAGTGCCAAATGCCGCTCTGCGTCGGTTCAAGTGTTGGCCGACTACTGAGAATCTTGCAGCCTTTCGGGTGGCGAGGCCAAGATGTCGCTGCATTATTCGTGAGAGCAAGAAGAGGTCGTGGCAAAAGTTCCTGAACACCATTAATCGTTCCACCAAAAGTTCCATTGTGTGGGAAATCATCAGGATAATTTCTGGCTGAGGTGGGAGGTGCCCCATGGCTGCTGTAATGAATAACGGCACTCTCCACACGGATCCACGAGATATTGCCCTGACTACAGCAGCGTATTTTGCCACAGTTACTGCAACGACGAGTGAGGATCCAGGTTTCCAGCGCCATAGAGCCGTTGCCGAGAGATGTAGTCTGGACTTCCAGTCCACCTCTCATGAAGTTTACAACTGCCCATTTTCTATGTGGGAGCTGGATTCTGCATTGTCAGGAGTTCGTGGCACATCCCCTGGTCACGACAGGATCCATTACAGTATGCTATGGCACCTCACAATGCGCAACAGAGAAATCCTCCTCGCATTTTTTAATGCCACTGGGGCATCAGGTCACTTTCCTGACATGTGGCATGAGGCAGTTTTAAATCCTTTTTTAAAACCTGGGAAAGACCGCACGAGCCCAAGTAGATGCCGTAGTGTTGCCCTCACTAGTTGCATAGGGAAGACCTTGGAGCGGATGGTCAACCGTCGCTTTCTCTGGATGTTAGAATCCCAGCAACTCCTTAGTCGCTTTCAGTGTGGGTGCAGGAGGTTTCCCTCCTACAGGTCCGGGGGTAAGAACAGGCCCGAGGCATTCCTGCCCGTTGTAAGAGGTGACTAAAAGGAGTCTCAACCATTTAGGCCTTATGTGATGGTCCCCTCTCGGGTTTGACATCCATCTTTCTAAATTCTTCCGAAGAGCGAGCCAACTGGGGAAGGGCGCCTTACATGGCGCACTGTATCCGTCGTGCATTGAGACCTTTACCCGGCTTTCTCGTCGTTGCAATGGTGTCCCACTCGTTTTCCATCTCTTAGGCGAGGATACGTCCCTGGGTGCGATTACCATGCTGCACTGTGCAGTGTTGCTTTTAACTGCGACGACGACCTTGGACACTTTTGCACAGTAGCCAGTCGGTTGTGGTGGGGCCGCCATGTACCCTGTTCGTTGCAGCCCCCCCGACAACACAGGGATCGCTCTGCTGATGCCTGCGCCATTAACTCCCCACGTATGCCAAGGAGTAGATGCCCATCTCCCTGGCGCATCAGGATTCCCAGCAATGGCCATCCTGCCAGGTGGCTATTGCTGCGGCTGGGTGGCGCCTGTGGGGAGAGTCCTTGGTCGAAGTAGGTGGCATCAGGGCGGATGACCCGCAATGAAGCGTGGTACATCATCTCTCGCTGGCGGCCAGTCGCCAGCAGTCTCTATGCGTTCGAGGGCTCATTTTAAAGCTAACGTTTATGACCCCAAATAGTTCCCATCCCTGGCCACACCATGGGACGAACGAAAGGCAATGAATGACAGTGACATGTATTCGCCCAGGTATCTTGTCTGTACCAGAGCTGATGGCGAATCTTTTCTATCTATGAAGCCTCAGTTCTTTGTAGAGCATTTAGAGGACACGTTTGGGCAGGTGGAGGGCTTGTCCAAAATGCGCTCTGGGTCAGTTTTGATAAAAACGGCATCCTCTGCCCAGGCACGCAGGTTACTTGCTTGTGACAAGTTGGGGGATGTTAACGTTACCATTACACCACATAAGAGTTTAAATATGGTCCAGGATGTTATCTTCCATAGGGACCTACTTTTGCAGTCTGATGACGAGCTGCGCGCCAACTTAGAGCGTAGAGGTGTTCATTTCGTCCGGCGCGTTCATCGGAGTCCGAGGGACAATCAGGTTGCTACCAGTGCCTTCATCTTGGCCTTCAAGGGTGATGTCTTACCCGAAAAGGTTAAGGTGATGGTTTACTGTTGCGATGTTAAGCCATATATCCCTCCTCCGATGCAATGTTTTAAATGCTGGAAGTTCGGTCACGTCATCTCGCTGTGCTTCCAGCCTCACATGTCGAGATTGCGGACACCCATCTCATCCCGATACTCCGTGTGCCCCGCCTTGGTGGTTGCCTGAGATCGCTGAAGCGATTAAAGATCACCGGCGGGCGCTCCAGCGTCACAAGCGACATCCCTCCATCGAACACCTTATCGCCTTCAAACAGCTGTGTGCGCGAGCCCGCCGCCTTATCCGCCAAAGCAAGCAGGAATGCTGGGAGCGGTATGTGTCAACCATTGGCCTCCATGTCACTCTATCACAGGTCTGGGCCAAGATTCGACGCGTCTACGGCTATCGGACCCCCTATCAGCGTCCCTGCGCTCTCTGAATGGAGCAGTTTGTACTGACTCCAACGTAATTGCAAACCGCATGGCAGAGCATTTTGCTCTGTGTTCCACTTCTGCGAATTACCCCCTGGCCTTCCGCTCCATGAGAGAGCGGATGGAACGTCGAAGCCTTTCTTTTCGCACTCACCATCCTGAATCCTACAATGTTCCATTCAGTGAGTGGGAATTTCACAGTGCCCTAGCCCCTTGCCCTGATACCACTCCTGGGCCCGATGGCATCCACTGTCAGATGCTGAAACACCTTTCAGTGGCCTGCCAGCGACGGCTCCTCGACCTTTACAACCGTATTTGGGTTGTGGGTGAGTTTCCGTCGCAATGACGGGAAAGTATTGTTATCCCCATTCTGAAACCAGGCAAGAACCCTTTGGAGGTTGACAGCTACCGTCCCATTAGACTCACCAACGTTCTTTGCAAGTTGCTTGAACGGATGGTGAGCTGGTGCTTGAATTTGGTACTGGTGTCTCGGGGCCTTCTGGCTCCATCTCAGGGTGGGTTCCGTAAAGGCCGCTTCGCCACCGACAATCTGGTGAGCCTCTGTCGGCCATCCGTACTGCCTTTGCCCGCCGTCAGCACCTCGTCGCTGTCTTTTTCGACATGTGGGAGGCGTACGATACGACATGGCGTCATCACATCCTTTCTACGCTTCATGGATGGGGTCTTCAGGGCCCTCTGCCGATCTTTATCCGCAATTTTCTGTCGTATCGTACCTTCCGCTCGCTGCAGCGGTGGGAAATTCTGTCTCCGCTTCCCTGTATGCTGACGACTTCTGCCTTTACTATAGCTCTATTGGCATTGCAGCTGCTGAACGTCAGCTACAGGGCGCAATCCGCAAGGCGCAGTCTTGGGCTGTAGTGCATGGTTTTCAGTTTTCGGCTTCCAAGACCCGCGTTATGCATTTCTGCCGGCGCCGAAGGTCCATCCGGAGCCGCGGCTTTATCTTGACGGCGAACCTCTTGCTGTGGTGGAGACCCACAGATTTTTGGGTGTAGTTTTTGAGGCCCGGTTGACTTGGTTGCCTCATATTCTGCTGCTTAAACAGGCGTGTTGGCGGGATCTAAGTGCTCTGCGATGCTTGAGCCACACCCGCTGGGGCGCCGACCGATCTACCCTGTTACGGCTCTACCAGGCATTAATCCAGTCTCGTCTGGATTATGGGAGCCTGGCTTATGGCTCAGCATCCCTGTCTGTGTTGCGGTTGCTGGACCCAATCTTACACAGCGGAATACGACTTGCCACTGGTGCCTTCCGGACCAGCCCTGTGGACAGCATACTAGTGGAGGCAGGTGTCCCTCCCCTGAGGTTACGGCGCCAACGTTTGCTGGCCGCTTGTGCTGCCCATGTTTTTAGCTTGCCCGGGCATCCAAACTATCGTCTCCTGTTCCCGCAATCGGTCGTCCATCTGCCAGAACGTCGGCCCCGGTCAGGTCGTACGATCGCGATCTGCGTCAAAGAGCTTTCCTCTGAGCTTAAGGTTTTTCACTGTTCCACCTCCTTTCTGGGCCACTTTGCGTACACCCCCATGGTGTGCTCCTCGCCCTTGCCTTCGGCTCGACTTGGCACAGGGCCCAAAGGACTCAGTCCCTCCGGAGGCCTTCCGCCGTCGCTTTTATTCCATCCTGGCCACGTGGCAGGGCTTTGGCGTTGTATACACTGACGGTTCGATGGTTGCTGGTCATGTCGGTTATGCGCTAACTCTAAGGGGCCATTCCGAACAATGTTCATTGCCGGATGACTGTGGCGTTTGCACTGCTGAACTGGTCGCCATCTTTCGTGCCCTAGAGTATATCCGCTCCTGCTCAGGTAAGTCCTTCGTTATCTTCAGCGATTCCCTGAGCGGTTTACGAGCTCTCGACCAGTGTTTCCCTCGTTCTCGTCTGGTGATGGCTATCCATGAGTCCCTTCATTCTCTTGCCCGTTGCGGCCGCTCTGTGGTCTTTGTGTGGACCCCTGGTCATGTGGGTATCCCGGGCAATGAACGTGTTGACCGCCTGGCCAAACAGGCCACCAGTAAACCCACTCTAGACATTGGCCTTCCCTCCGGAAGGGCAGTCTTAAGCCGCAAAGTTATCTCGATTTGGGACGCTGAATGGGGCGGTCTGGCCACCCCTAACAAACTCCGTCGTATCAAGGAGACGACGACTGTGGGGCACACCTCCTTGCGAGTCTCTCACAAGGAGTCTGTCATTCTCTGCCGACTGCGACTTGGGCACACGTGGATGACCCACGGCCACTTATTGCGCCGTGAGGACCCCCCTCTGTGTCGCTGCGGCTCGGCATTGGGAGTGGTCCACATTTTGTTGGACTGTCAACTTTTATCTGTGCTCAGTCAGACGTTTGCGCTGCCAGACACGCTCTCTGCCTTTTTAATAGATGACTCTGCCATGGTAGACTTAGTTCTGCGTTTTATTCGGCTAGGGGTTTTTTATCGTTTAATCTGAGTGTTTATGTTTTTTAGTGTTGATTCTGGCTTTTAGCCTCTGATCTTAAACTGAGTTTTTAATGTGTTCTTGGTGGTTGGCTTTTCCTCTTTTTTTTCTCTATGGTCGGCCAACCACCGTCACCCTCTGTGTGTTTTAATTTGTTTTGTCTGATCTCTGTCGGAGTCTTTCTCGTCCTGTGTCGTCTGACGTCTTTCCTGCTGTTGGTTTTTTTTATTCTCTTTGGGCGGTTTTAATTTTTTTGGAGAAAGGGACCGATGACCTTCGCAGCCTGGTCCCTTTAATCCCACAAACCAACCAACCAACAGGAGGTTTCGTTCCACCTTCGATAACCTTGCCCTCCTGGAGGCGGCTATACAACAAGCTTTCCTACTCTGTCATCATCTTCTAGGTGTATTTTTCGTCATCGAGAAGGCCTATGATACCACTTTTAGGCGTCTCATCCAGGAGCAGCTTCACGAATGGGGTTTTCGTGGTTGCCTTCCTCTTTTTATTCAGTCTTTCCTCTCGCCACGATATTTCAGATACCGAATTGGTGACGTCCTGTCTGCTCGCTTTGAGCAGAAGAACGGTGTCCCTCAGGGTAGCGTTTTAAGTGTGACTCTCTTTGCCATCGCTATTAATACCATTACGTCCATAGTGAAAAGTCCTGTCCAGTGTTTCTTGTTTGTGGACGATTTTGTTTTGCTCTTCTTCAAGCCTTGATATGACAACACGTCAGTTGCAACTTACTATTAGACGTTTGGATTACTGGGCGCAGAAGAGTGGTTTTACGTTTTCCACGGAGAAGTCTGCCCCCAGGGGCTCAGCATTAATTTGCTGAGTACGGGCTTGGCGACCCCGGGGTCCTGAGCAGGAGACTGGTCGGCGCCGCCAGTCTCCTGTCACCGTAACCCCCGGACATGCTTCAGCGACCACCGTATGGCACGGTGGTGGAATGTTGTGTGCTGCGGGGAATGGTAATCTTGGCTCGACCGCCTGGATTGCGAGGAAGGCCAACCTCTATAAAAACCCCTCAATCTTCCGGTGTGCTCCGTGCCTATGAGATGCATGGCTGTTGAGGTGGAACAGTCGCAAGCGGGCAACCTCTGGGGCACCTGCCGCACCCCAGTTGTATAAGGCTTACTCAGGCACGCGGGGCTCTCTCTGAGCGGACCTTTAGTTCCCTAGCTGCTCGTGGGACCGCAATGGACTCTTCGACCTCTACATTTCCCCCTACCAGTGGCTTGGGTGGGCCACTGGTAGGAAAACACACCCCATCGAAGAAGCGACTTCGTGCTGAGAGTCCTCCAGCACCTAGTGTTGATCGAGATTTATCAGACTGTCGTAACAGAGCACATGCTGATAATCAGAATGTGTTTTTGATAATTAAACGGAAGGAGGGTAGCTTTGAGAGGGTTTCTCCCTTTTACATCCACAAGGGTCTTGAGGGAATTGCAGGAACACTTAAATCTGTGAAGCGACTGCGCAATGGGACTCTGTTAGTTGAGACATCTAGTTCCCGTCAGGTCACTTCTCTTCGGAAAGCAACCTGTCTCGGTGAGTACACTATCGAGACCGAGCTCCACTCCACTCTGAACTACAGTAAGGGTGTTGTGACATGTAGGGACTTGGTGGATATCCCCACAGACGAGTTAAAATCTGAATGGGCTGATGAAGATATGGTTGACGCGCAGCATATTATGAAACGAGTCGATGGGGACCTAGTCCAATCCGACTCGTTTATTCTCACGTTCAGTTGCCCACGACTCCCAGAGCATGTTAAAGCGGGGTTCTTACGTTTGCCAGTAAGGCCATATTTCCCCAACCCAATGCGCTGTTTTAAATGTCAGTGCTTTGGGCATACTACGTTGGGGTGCAATGGGATAGCCACTTGTGGTAAATGTGGTCAGCTGCCCATGAAGGAGCTGATTGTTTGTCGCCTGTGAAGTGCGTGAATTGCTCTGGGAGTCACCCTGTCTGGAGCCGGGTCTGCCCCATCTATCTCGACGAACGGAAGATACAGGAGATTAAAACATCTAAGTGCATCGCCTATGGTGAGGCCAAGAAGCTCTTTAAGGCCATGCAACCTCCTGTGTTTACTACATCTTTCGCTTCCGCTCTGAAAAAAAACAGTACAACTGGCCACTGTTGCTACACAAACGGAGGTTGCTAGTGTTAGCACTATTACCTGCGTTTGCCAGTGCACTTGTGCTGCTGCGGTTGTTCTGCAACCTGCGGCTCTCCCCGCAACGTCGGACAAGGCTGTCGTTGCTGACATTGGTGTACTTCCTCCCTCTCCCCATATGGGGCCTTCTGCCCAGGCGAGTAATGCTCCACCTGTTGACAAGGCTCTGCATTCTAAGCCCCCCAAGACAAAGACGCCGAAGCTGAAGGTTTTGCCACCTGAGGAGACTAGTCAGGGTCAGTCCGATGACGAGGCCATCATACTGTCTGACATCTCCCATGGGTCGTCATCGGAGCTGATGGACATTGACGTCGACTGGGGGCGATCTTCCCGCCCCAGGAATAAATCTCTGACCAGTACGGGCTCTCCTCCAAAGCACAGAGGCAGGGTGAGAGTTCAGCCCCCCTGATCCCTGGGTCCCATATTACAGTGGAACCTGAATGGGTTCAGGACGCATGTGGCCAAATTACAACTCCTTGTACGAGAGTGCCCTTTGTGCTTATGTCTCCAAGAGACGCATTTTCGGGCCACTGATGCTCCTTCTTTACAGCGCTATACCGTATATCGGAAAGATGATCTGACGGGGGAAAGGGCAAAGGGTGGTGTTGCGGTTTTTGTCCGTGACATGCACCCCTCATCTGAGCTCCCTCTCGTTACAGACTTGCAAGCAGTTGCAGTTGACCTTCTTGTGGGTCGGAGGCTCACAGTCTGTTCACTTTATTTACCACCTCAGGATGCGATAGACTCTGAGGCTCTTGCAGACCTTATTAGCCAACTCCCCCGCCCATTTCTTCTTCTGGGGGACTTCAATTCTCATAATGTCTTATGGGGCTCTTCGACTACTTGCCCCAGGGGTCGCATTCTGGAAAGCCTCATGATGTCTGAAGAACTATGCATCCTGAATTCTGGTGCTCCCACTCATTTCTGTACTGCTTCTGGGTCGTCATTAGCTATTGACCTTTCCTTTTGCTCTCCAGCACTCGCGGATTCTGCTCTGTGGGAGGTTGCTGCTGACCTCCATTCTAGTGACCACTTCCCCCTTGGGATTCGCCTCCTGGATGAGGCTATGGCATTACCAGTGCCGCCCCGGTGGCACCTCTGCCGAGCTGACTGGACACTTTTCAGCCAACTGGCTGTTTTGGAACACCGTGCCAGCGTCCACGAATGGGTAGACCATGTTACAGCTGTGATCTCCCATGCTGCTGAATTGTCAATCCCACGGTCATCCGGTCATCCCCAGAGGCGTCCTGTCCCTTGGTGGACCCCTGAGTGCTGCTCAACCATCCGAGCCTGCCGTGCAGCTCTGCGCCGTTTCAAGTTCCATCCCTCAGCTGACAATCTTGCAGCTTTTCAGGTGGCAAGGGCCAAAGCGCGGCGCGTGATTAAAGAGAGCAAACGACGGTCATGGCAATCGTTCTTGAACTCCATCTCCCACTCCACTAATTCTACGAAAGTAGAATCCATCGGGAGGATTTCCGGGAAACGCAGCCAACTACCTGTCACGGCATTGCTGCATCAGGGAAGTCTTCTCACGGCGCCGAGAGACATTCCCCAGACACTGGCCATGCATTTTGCAGCATCTACCGCCACTATTAACTGTGATCCAGATTTCTGCCACTACCGCACTGCCATCGAGAGGGGTCACTTGGACTTCCGATCTCCAAATTCTGAGCCCTACAACTGCCCCTTCACAATGTGGGAACTGGATTCGGCGCTGTCTGTGGCTCATGATACTGCGTCTGGTCATGATCAAATCCGGTACAGCATGCTGCAGCACTTGTTACTGCCTTCCAAGGAAGTTCTCCTGAATTGTTTTAATATGATATGGTTATCCGGCACGTACACTGACTCATGGCAGGAGGCGATTTTGACTCCCCTCCTCAAACTGGGGAAGTACCGAACGCATCCCAGTAGTTATCGGAGTATTGCTTTGATGAGCTGTGTCGGGAAGACGTTGGAACGCATGGTCAACCGTCGCCTGGTTTGGCTGCTCGAGACCAGGCAGCTCCTTAGCCCCTCTCAGTGTGGCTTTCGGAGATGTCGTTCCACTATAGACAACTTGACCCTGCTTGAGGTGGCCATCCAGCAGGCCTTCCTGCGTAACCGGCATTGTCTAGGTGTATTCTTTGACATTCATAAGGCGTATGACACTACTTGGCGCCGCCATATCCTCAATCAACTCCATGAGTGGGGCTTTCGTGGCCGTCTCCCCATCTTCATTCGGTCCTTTCTTTCCCACCGCCTCTTTCGATATAGGGTTGGTAATGTGCTATCTGATTTGTATGTGCAGGAGAATGGTGTTCCTCAGGGAAGCGTTTTAAGTGTCACCCTCTTTGCCATCGCCATTAACAGTATCACGTCCACTATCCGGAGTCCTGCCCAATGCTCCTTGTTTGTGGACGATTTTGCTGTTTCCTTCCTCCAGTCTTGTCACTGCTAGTCGGCAGCTGCAGTTTACGATACAGCGATTAGAGGCATGGACTGTGAAGACGGGTTTTACCTTTTCTGCAGACAAATGTGTGTGTGTTCATTTTAATCGTTCTCGACGTCTTTTTACCTCCCATGAATTGCGTCTGAGGGACACCATTCTTCCTTTTAGCGACACTGTGCGGTTCCTGGGCCTCACTTTTGATTCCAAGTTGTCGTGGTTGCCTCACCTTAAGGACCTCAAGGTGCGGGCCCTGAAGGCACTGAATAATTTGAAGTGTCTGAGCCATCGGTCCTGGGGAGCAGATCGGGCGCGTCTGCTGCAGTTTTATAGCGCTTTCGTCCGATCGCGTCTTGACTATGGTTGCACCGTGTATGGGTCAGCAAGGCCTTCGTATCTGAAGATTCTTGACGCAGTACACCATGAGGGTATTAGGCTGGCCACTTGTGCCTTCCGTACCAGTCCCATCCCCAGCCTGTGTGCTGAGGCAGGGGAACCGCCGCTCGCCATCCGGCGGAAACTCCTCATGGTGCGACGGGTGTGACAATTCCTTGCCTGTCCTACCTCCCCTGCGTACCCTACCATTGCCCGACTGCCTATGGAACCTCTCTTTTCCAGTCGTCCCAGGGCAACGAGACCATTTGGGATTCGTGCCAAGCATTTGCTTGAGTCCCTTGGTGTGGAGCGTGTGGCCCCCAACGACAAGGTTTTACTCGCCTGCCTCCCTGGTTGCTCCAGAGGCCCAGCGTCCTTTTAGACTTGTCGGAGTACTGGAGGAGCTGCACTCCTGCGTTCGTTTTTACCTCCTTATTTTATGATATTTTAAACCAGCATCCCGACCATGTACCAGTATTTACGGATGGCTCTAAACAGGGGGACTCTGTTGGTTGTGCTGTTGTTTTCCCTGATCGAGTCCTCAAGTTACGGTTTCCTGCGGCTTTTACCATCTTTGATGCCGAATTGTTTGCGATCTTGCGGGCTTTCGAGCAAATGAGGTGTGTTCCCAGTCTTAAGTTCCTCATCTGTTCTGACTCCCTGAGTGCCCTTCAGACCATGCAACACTTTTACTCAGCGGATACGGTCGTCCAGAACATCCATGATGCCCTCCTCCAACTGCAACGGTAGGGGAAGGAGGTTTCCTTCTGCTGGGTGCCGGGGCACGTGAGTATTAGGGGAAACGAAGTGGCGGATGTGGCTGCCAAAGATGCATGTTCCCTCCCTCACGTTGTTGAATGTGCCGCCCCCTCCATGCTGTTACCTCCCTCCTGCGTTTTCGCGTTATACGTCAGTGGGAAGAGGAGTGACTGGCAGTCGGTGAAAATAAGCTGCGTCTGGTCAAGTCCACCTTGCAGCCATGGCGTACGTACTACCAGTCATGCAGGCGGGATGAGGTTCTCCTCACTCGCCTCCGCATCGGGCACAGTCCCTTCACGCATGGTTTTTTACTCCGGCGGGAGGACCCCCCAATCTGCAGTTCTTGTGGCGTCCAGATCACTGTCCGCCACATTTTACTTGACTGTCCTTTATTCTCTGACCAGACGGCAGTGGTTTCTTTGCCACTGGATTTGCCCTCTATTTTACAAGATGACGCAACGACTGTAGTTAAGGTCTTACAGTTTTGTGTTCTGTCCAATTTGTTGCCTCGGATTTTAGGGAGATGGTTTTAATGTGCTGCTGGGTGACCGGCTCACCCAGGTTTTAGGTAAGAGGTCAGCCAGTCACGATTACCTCCTTGTTTCCCTTCGGTTTCTGTTCTCTTTTCCTTGTGTTTCCTTTCCTTTTTCGTGTGTTTCTTCTCTTGTTTTGCCTCTGTATGTGTGGATTTGGAACTGCGTCAGGTCTGTGTCTTTTAACTGTTCTCCTTGTTCGCTGTTCGCCTTAGTTCCTTCACTGCATGTGTTCCTGTTTTTATGCGTTTGGGGGCTGATGACCACGCTGTCTAGCGCCCGTAAACCTCAAACACACACACCGAGAAGTCTGTATGTGTTCTTTTTAATCGTTCTCGTTCGATTTTAACCTTTTCTGTGTTGAAGATGAGGAACACTATTCTTACTTTTAAAGACACGGTGAGATTTCTGGTGCTCATTTTTTACTCAAAGCTTACGTGGTTACCTCATCTTAAAGACCTGAAGCGGCGGTCGCTTCAGGCTTTAATTATTTTAAAATGTCTTGGCCACAGTACACGGGGAGCTGACAGGACTTGTCTGCTCCAGTTTTCCAGGGCGTTTGTGCGATCTCGGCTCGATTATGGGTGCACTGTGTATGGGTCTGCCAGGCCTTCTTACTTAAAAATGTTGGACGTTGTGCACCACGAAGGGCTTCGGTTGGCCACTGGGGCATTCCGAACTAGCCCCATACCAAGCCTCTGCGCAGAGGCTGGTGAACCACGACTTTATATGCGGCGACGGCTACTTACAGTACGCCAGTCGTATAAAACTTTGTTCACACCATACACACCTGCATACCATACCGTTGCTCAGCCTCCTCTGGCATGGTTATTTCATAACCGGCAACGTGCGACGCAGCCCTATGGGATTCGCGCACAGGATTGCCTTGCTGCAATGTCTATGGCTGGTCTTCGTGTTTTACGTTGTGGTTGGAGCAGATCACCTTGGCTCCTCTGGAGACACAAACGTATTTTAGATTTGACTAATTTTAAGAAAGGTAGCACGCCAGATTTCACATTCCAATCTCGGTTGTTTAACATTTTATATGTGCATCACGGTTTCACTGCCGTTTACACTGATGGCTCCAAACAGGAGAATTTCCTGTTCTGTAGTGTTCCCTGATCAAGTTACCCGGATTCGCCTCCCTGCTGAATATACCGTTTTCGCAGCGGAGCTCCACGCGATCCTGAAGGCACTGGAGCAGATGCATTGTGTTCGGGGCGATCGATTTCTTCTCGGCTCCGATTCTCTTAGTGCCATACAATCACTGCAGAACCTATACCCGAC
Source organism: Schistocerca serialis cubense (assembly GCF_023864345.2). Taxonomy (NCBI): domain Eukaryota; kingdom Metazoa; phylum Arthropoda; class Insecta; order Orthoptera; family Acrididae; genus Schistocerca; species Schistocerca serialis. Next base: position 42,865,898 of record NC_064647.1, on the reverse strand, counting down.
TGAGGAGATGGTCCAGCTGATACATGACCAACTGTACTTCCTCCAACGGCGGGGTTAAGATGTATCCTTCTGCTGGGTGCCTGGTCATGTCGGCATATGGGGCAGTGAACGGGCCGATCGGGCTGCCAAGGAGGCCTGCAGAGGGCAGGATGTGGTCCAGTGTCCCATCCCCTTGCAGTCCGTCATCTCTGCACTCCACAGGAAGTGCATGGAGTTGTGGGAGGACGAATGGCTGGTGGTGACGGCCAATAAACTGCGGTTGGTGAAGTCAGCAACTCGGCCGTGGCGTTCCTCCTGCCGGTTGCTCAGATGGGAAGAGGTGGCCCTCACACGTCTTCGGATCGGGCTCTGTCCTCTCACACATAGCTTTTTATTACGGCGGGAGGATCCTCCGTTTTGTGATGCTTGTGGTGTGCACATCTCTGTCCGGCACATTTTAACAGACTGCATTTTATACCGTCATGCAAGGGCAGAAGCACGAGTTGATGGGGATCTGCCTTGTGTTTTAGCTAACAATGAGACGTGTGTGTCTAGGGTTTTTAAGTTTTGTGATGTGTCTGGACTCTGGCCTAAACTTTTAGGCTGGAGGTTTTAGTGTATTGCAGAGTGGCTGACTCCTCCCTTTTTTCCTTGCAGTCAGTCAGCCACTTCCATCTGCTACATTGTTTCAGGTCCCTCTACCATTTTCTTCCTGGGTTATCCATGTTTTACTGCTGACACCCTGCTTCATCCCACGCTTTGGTGTGGGTGAGCACATGTTTTTCAACGATTGTTCCCCGTGTTTTATGTTCCATTTCATATGACTGTTCAGAGGTTTTCCTTGACACATGTCTCACTATGTTACTGAACGGCCGCCGAAGACATTGCTGTCATGCGCCCAAAAACCCCTCTACTACTACTACTACTACTACTACTACTACTGATACCGCTCCTGGGCCGGATAGCGTCCACTGTCAGATGCTGAAACACCTTTCAGTGGACTGCCAGCGACGCCTCCTCGACCTTTACAACCGTATTTGGGTCGAGGGTGAGTTTCCGTCGGAATGGCGGGAAAGTATTGTTACCCCCATTCTGAAACCAGGCTATAACCCTTTGGAGGTGGACAGCTAGCGTCCCATTAGCCTCACCAACGTTCTTTGCAAGTTGTTTGAACAGATGGTGAGCCGGCGGTTGAATTGGGTACTGGAGTCTCGGGGCCTTCTGGCTCCATCTCAGGGTGGGTTCCGTAAAGCCCGCTCCGCCACCGACAATCTGGTGAGCCTGGAGTCGGCCAATCCATACTGCCTTTGCCCACCGTCAGCACCTGGTGGCTGTCTTTCTCGACATGCAGGAAGCGTACGATACGACATGGCGGTATGACATCCTATCTACGCTTCATGGTTCAGGTCTTCGGGGTCCACTGCCAATCTTCATCCGAAATTTTCTGTTGCATCGAACCTATCGCGTGCAAGTCGCGGCCTCCCATAGTTCGTCCCGAGTCCAGGAGAATAGGGTCCCACAGGGATCTGCCCTAAGTGTTTGCCTGTATTTAATTGAAATAAACGGGCTCGCTGCAGCGGTGGGACATTCTGTCTCCGCTTCCCTGTATGCTGATGACTTACGCCTGTACTATAGCTATATTGGCATAGCAGCTGCTGAACGTCAGCTACAGAGCGCAGTCTTGGACTGTAGCGCACGGCTTTCAGTTTTCGGCTGCCAAGACCTGCGTTATGCATTTCTGCCGGCGACGCACTGTTCACGCGGAGCCGCGGCTTTATCTTGATGGTGAACTACTTGCTGTGGTTGCGACACACAGGTTTTTGGGTGTAGTTTTTGATGCCCAGTTGACTTGGCTGCCTCATATTCGGCAGCTTAAACAGATGTGTTGGCGGCATCTAAATGCTCTGCGATGCTTGAGCCACACCCGCTCGGGCCCCGACCGATCTACCTTGTTACGGCTCTACCAGGCGTTAATCCAGTCTCGTCTGGATTATGGGAGCCTGGCTTATGGTTCAGCATCCCCATCTGCGTTGCGGGTGCTGGACCCACTCCTTCACAGCGGAATACGCCTTGCCACTGGTGCTTTCTTTCTGGACCAGCCCTGTGGACAGTATAATTGTGGAGGCTGGTGTCCTTCCACTGCGGTTACGACACCAACAATTACTGGCTGCTTATGCTGCCCATGTTTTTAGCTTGCCAGGGCATCCAAATTACCGACTCCTGTTCCCGCAGTCAGTCGTCCATTTCCCAGAACGTCGGCCCAGGGCTGGAGGTACGATCACGGTCTGCGGCCGAGAGATTCTCTCCGGGCTAGGGGTTTTCCCTGTTCCACCTCCTTTCTGGGCCCCTCTGCATACGCCCCCATGGTGTGTGCCTCGCCTTTGCCTTCGGCTCGAATACGCAAAGGGCCCGAAGGACTCTCTCCGGAGGCCTCTCGGCGACGCTTTTATTCCATCTTAGCCACGTATCTGGGCTCTGGCGTTGCCTACACTGAAGGACCGATTGTTGCTGGTCGTGTCGGTTGTGCGTTTACTCTAGGGGACCATTCCGAACAATGTTCATTTCCGGCTGGCTGCAGCGTTTACACTGCTGAGCTGGTCGCCATCTTTCGTATCCTAGAGTATATCCGCTCCTGCTCAGGCGAGACCTTCGTGATCTGTAGCGATTCCCTGAGCGGTTTACGAGCTCTCGACCAGTGTTTCCCTCGTTCTCGTCTGGTGATGGCTATCCAGGAGCCCCTGTATACTCTTGACCGTTGTGGCCGCTCTGTGGTCTTTGTTTGGACCCCAGGCCATTTTGGGATACCTGGCGATGAGAATGTTGACCGCTTGGCGAAAGAGGCCAACAGTCAACCACCTGTGGAGATTGGCCTCCCGGTGACTGATTTGCGGGCACTATTACGCCGCAAAATTTTCGATTTATGGGACGCTGAATGGCGCAACCTGCCCGTACCAAACAAACTCCGTCGTATCAAGGCCACGATGACTGTGTGGCGGTCGTCCATTCGGGTCTCCCGCCAGGAGTCTGTTGTCCTCTGCTGGCGGCGCATTAGGCACACTCAGCTGACACACGGCCACTTATTGCGCCGTGAGGACCCACCTCTGTGTCGCTGCGGCTCCGTTTTATCTGTGGTGCACATTTTATTGGAGTGTCCACTTTTGGCTGTGCTCAGGCAGACGATCGCACTGCCTGGCACGCTCCCTGCCCTTTTATCTGATGACCCTGCTATGGCTGGCTTAGTTTTACGTTTTATTCGGGCAGGGTTTTCTTATCATTTAATCTGAGTGTTTGTGTTTCACTTTCTTGTTTTGTGTTGATTCTGGTCTTTGGCCTACGGTTTTAAACTCAGTTTTTAATGTGTTCTCGGTGGTTGGCTTTTCCTTTTTTTGTTCCTATGGTCGGCCAACCACCGTCACACTCTGTGTGATTTAATTCGTTTTGCTTGGTCTTATCTACGTTTCTCTTGTTCTGTGTCGTCTGTGCTCTATTCTGTTAATCGTCTTTATTCTCTTTGGGTTTTTTTAGGATTTGGAAAAAGGACCGATGACCGTAGCAGTCTGGTCCCTTTAATCCCACAAACCAACCAACCAACCAACCAACCTTAATAGCCATAAACGGGCTCATTGCAGCGGTGGGACATTCTGTCTCTGCTTCCCTGTATGCTGACGACTTCTGCCTGTACTACAGCACTATTGGCATTGCAGCTGTTGAACGTCAGCTACAGGGCGCTATCCGTAAGGTGCAGTCTTGGGCTGTCGATCACTGGTTCCAGTTTTCCGCAGCCAAGACCTGCGTTATGCATTTCTGCCAGTGTCGCACTGCCCACCCGTAGCCGCGGCTTTATCTTGACGGCGAACTTCTTGCTGTGGTGGAGACCCACAGGTTTTTGGGTGTAGTTTTTGATGCCCAGTTGACTTGGCTGCCTCATATTCGGCAGCTTAAACAGATGTGTTGGCGGCATCTAAATGCTCTGCGATGCTTAAGCCACACCCGCTGGGGCGCCGATCGATCTACATTGTTACGGCTCTACCAGGAGTTAATCCAGTCTCGTCTGGATTATGGGAGCCTGGCTTATGGCTCAGCATCCCCATCTGTGTTGCGGGTGCTGGACCCACTCCTTCACAGTGGAATACACCTTGCCACTGGTGCTTTCTGGACGAGCCCTGTGGACAGCATAATTGTGGAGGCTGGTGTCCCTCCACTGCGGTTACGACACCAACAATTACTGGCTGCTTATGCTGCCCATGTTTTTAGCTTGCCCAGGCATCCAAATTATCGACTCCTGTTCCCACAGTCAGTCGTCCATCTGCCAGTTCGTGGCCCCGATCGGGTTGTCCGATCGCCGTACGCGTCCAGGAGCTTCTCTCCGGGCTTGGGTTTTTCCCTGTTCCACCTCCTTTCCGGGCACCTCTGCGTACACCCCCGTGGTGTGTGCCTCGCCCTTGCCTTTGGCTCGACTTGGCACAGGGCCCGAAGGACTCAGTCCCTCCAGAGGCCTTCCGCCGCCGCTTTTATTCCATCCTGGCCACGTATCAGGGCTCTGGCATTGTTTACACTGACGGCTCGATGGTTGCTGGTAGAGTCGGTTATGCGCCAACTCTAGGGGACCATTCCACACAACGTTCCTTGCCGACTGGCTGCAGCGTTTACACTGCTGAGCTCGTCGCCATCTTTCGAGCCCTATATCCGCTCCTGCTCAGGTGAGTCCTTCATTACCTGTAGCGATTTCCTGAGCGGTTTACGAGCTCTTAACCAGTGTTTTCCTCGTTCTCGTTCGGCCGCTCTGTGGTCTTTGTGTTGGGATACCCGGCAATGAGAATGTTGACTGCCTGGCGAAAGAGGCCACCAGTCAACCACCTCTGGAGATTGGCCTCCCGGCGACTGATTTGCGGGCACTATTACGCCGCAAAGTTTTCGATTTCTGGGACACTGAATGGCGCAACCTACCTGTGCCAAACAAACTCCGTCGTATCAAGGAGACGACCACTGTTTGGTGGTCATCCATGCGAGCCACCTGCAGGGACTCAGTCGTCCTTCGTCGGCTCCGCATTGGCCACACCCGACTGACGCACAGTAATTTACTGTGTCGTGAGGATCCACCTCTTTGTCGTTGTGGGGCGTCCTCGACGGTGGTCCATATTCTGTTGGAGTGCGCCCTTTTAACCGTGCTCAGGCAGACGTTTGGGCTGCTTGGGACGCTCCCTGCCCTTTTAACTGACGACACTGCTATGTCTAGCTTAGTTTTACGTTTTATTCGAGCAGGGGTTTTTATCATTTAATCTGAGTGTTTGTTTTTAATGTTGATTCTGGCTTTTGGCCTCCGATTTTAAACTGAGTTTTTAATGTGTTCTCTGTGGTTGGCTTTTCCTTTTTTTTCCTCTATGGTCGGCCAACCACCGTCACACTCAGTGTGATTTTAATTTGTTTTGTCTGTTCTTTGTCGGAGTATTTCTTGTCCTGTGTCGTCTGCCGTCTTTCCTGTTATTCGTTTTTTATTCTCTTTGGGTGGTTTTAGTTTTTGGAAAAAGGGATCGATGACCGTGGCAGTCTGGTCCCTTTAATCCCACGAACCAACCAACCAACCAATCTTTACCTGAATGAGATTTTCACTCTGCAGCGGAGTGTGCGCTGATATGAAACTTCCTGGCAGATTAAAACTGTGTGCCCGACCGAGACTCGAACTCGGGACCATTGCCTTTCGCGGGCGTGAGTCGTGCTTCGGTAGCTCAGATGGTAGAGCACTTGCCCGCGAAAGGCAAAGGTCCCGAGTTCGAGTCTCGGTCGGGCACACAGTTTTAATCTGCCAGGAAGTTTCATATCAGCGCACACTCCGCTGCAGAGTGAAAATCTCATTCTGGAAACATCCCCCAGGCTGTGGCTAAGCCATGTCTCCGCTATATCCTTTCTTTCAGGAGTGCTAGTTCTGCAAGGTTCGCAGGAGAGCTTCTGTAAAGTTTGGAAGGTAGGAGACGAGATACTGGCAGAAGTAAAGCTGTGAGTACCGGGCGTGAGTCGTGCTTCGGTAGCTCAGATGGTAGAGCACTTGCCCGCGAAAGGCATAGGTCCCGAGTGCGAGTCTCAGTCGGGCACACAGTTTTAATTTGCCCGGTAGTTTCAATCTTTACCTCTTCCACCTCCTTTCCAAGCACCTCTGAGTACACCCTCGTGGTGTCTCGCCTTCAGCTGGAACTGACACAGGGCCCGAAGGACTCAGTCCCTCCGGAGGCCTTCCGCCGCCGCTTTCTTACCATCCTCGCAACGTTTCAGGGCTCTGGCATTGTTTACACTGACGCCTCGATGGTTGCTGGTCGTGTCGGTTATGCACTAACTCTAGGGGACCATTCCGAACAACGTTCCTTGCCGGCTGGCTGCAGCGTTTACACTGCTGAGCAGGTCCCCATCTTTCGAGCCCTAGAGTATATCCGCTCCTGCTCAGGTGAGTCCTTCGTTATCTGTAGCTATTCCCTGAATGGTTTACGAGCTCTCGACCAGTGTTTCCCTCGTTCTCGTCGAGTGATGGCTATCCAGGAGTCCCTGCATACTCTTGCCCGTTGCGGCCGCTCTGTGGTTTTCGTGTGGAAGCGCTGCTACACCCCTACTGCTTCTGAGGTTTTGGCTCCTATACCACCTCAGGCGAGAAAATCGATGTCAAAGACTAAGGTGAAGACTCGCCCACTAAAGGAAACAGCAGTTCTACAGTCTGCTGATGTTGATGTCATTCTCTCTGACGTCTCTCTCGACCTCTTCAGAGGCGATGGAGGTTGATGTCAGACTGGGGCAATCATCTCGCCCAAAAACTAAGCCTTCACCTGTTGTGGGCTCTCCTCCCCGACAGAAATTGAGAATGAAGGTACTCCCACCTTGACAGATAGCTCCCATTATACAGTGGAAGATGAATGGATTCCGGCCACATGTGCCCCCCAGGGGGTTCACAAATCTTTTGTGGATACGTGCATGGCGAGCACGGGGCCCCGAGCCATTGCAGCCTTCTTTCTCTCGCGGGCTGCATTTCCTTTCCCTTCCCCTCCTTTCCCCTCCATGCTCCTTTCCCCTCGCCCTCTCCTCTCCCTCTATTGGTGTCCTTGCTTATGTTGGCCCCCAGTATCCTCCTGGTTCTGTTGGTTTTACACTCCGGCTTTGTTGCGTAATCATCTCCTCCTTTTGGCATGCCTTGGTCCCCCTCTGGGGTTTGACCTCCATTACAAAATTTCTCCTCCGTAGTGTGAGCCATTTGGGGAAGAGCACCTTATCTAGTGTCTCTGACGTGCGCCCTCCTAGTACATTCCACCTTTTCTTTCACGTCGTCGTCTGATGCTAGGGTGCATAGCCAGCACAGTAGCCAGTCCGTGTGGTGGGGTCGCTATGTACCCTTTTGGTTGAGCCCCCTGCACACACAGGGATCACACTTCTGATACCTGAGCTGTGACCTCCTCATGCATGCCTTGGTTGCTCCTCATCCTGGAGCATCGGAACTCCCGGCAATGGCCGCCGTGCCAGACAGCCCTTGCTGTGGCTGGGTGGCGCCCGTGAGGAGAGCCCCTGATCAGAGTGGGTGGTATCAGGGTGGACGCTATGCAGATGAAACGCATACGGGTCCAAAACTCTGGCCGTTCTTCTGCGGCCGTCTCTCTGCGTGGAACTGATTCCTCAAGTGCTGCTTCTCTTGCCCCTTCGGCCTTCCCTTCCATGGCTCCCCCAGGGAAGAGGGTCAGGCCTGTCATCTAGGGGCAAAACCTTTCCCCGTTATCTAGTTTGCACCAGGACTGATTGAGATACTTTCACCAGTGTCAAACCTTTATTCTTTGTGGAACACATTGAAGACAAGTTTGGCGAAGTGGACTCCCTGAGCAAGATGCGGTCGGGTTCGTTGCTGATAAAAACTGCTTCAGCTGCCCAATCTGCGGCCCTTCGTGCCTGTACCCATCTTGGCACAATTCCTGTGTCCATTACCTCTCACCAGTCTCTAAATATGGTACAAGGTGTGATTTTTCACTGGGACCTCATCCTTCAAACTGATGAGGAACTTCGGGACAATCTCGGACGGCGGGGTGTTCACTTTGTTCGGCGTGTTCAGAAGGGTCCTAAAGATAATCGTATTTATACTGGTGCCTTTATCCTGGCCTTTGAAGGGGATACCCTTCCTGAGAAAGTTAAGATTATGGTCTATCGCTGTGATGTGAAGCCGTACATCCCACCTCCTATGAGGTGTTTTAAGTGCTTTCGTTTTGGCCACATGTCTTCTCGCTGTTCCCAGGACCCTCTCTGTGGTGACTGTGGACGTCCACTCCATGAGGGGAGTCCCTGTGTTCCCCCTCCTGTATGTGTAAATTGTCATGGTAGTCATTCTCCACGTTCACCAGATTGCCCAGTATATAAGAAAGAAAGAAAGATACAGGAGTATAAGTCCCTCGATCATTTAACCTACACAGAGGCCCGTAAGAAATATGCACGACTGCACCCTGTGTCCATGACATCTAGTTACGCCTTGGTTACATCTTCACCCCTTCCTCCCCCTTCCTCCCCCTTCCTTAGCCCCATCCCGGACCCCTCTCCTCCCCCCCTCCCCTGCAGCTCCCACACCTTCTCTTATGGGCGCTGCTCCCCCTCCCCAGCCGGAGAAGTGTCCCACTCCTTCGGCGTCTGCCGGTCAAAGGCGCCTCTCCCGGGATGCCCCTTCCCGGCACCTTCCAGGTCAAAGGTCTGCTGCCGCGCGGTGACCCTGAGAGCCACGGTCTGTCGGCCCCCAGGTTGCCCGGTCTCTTTCTGTTCCTGATCTTGCTGCAGCTGGCTCCTTTATGCCACACAGCCCTCCTTGATCTCAACCTGAAAAGAAGAAACATAAGTCCCGGGACAAAGAGCCTCTGGTGTCACCGGAGGTCCCTTCCCCGACTTCACAACCGGATTCTGACCTGTCGCTCATGGATGTCGCCCCCTCCTTGTCGGTGACGGGTGGGGACCCGGCGGTATGACTGGATTTAGCGTGTTCAGCCCTCATTTAAACCATCGTTCTGTGGTTCTCCAATGGAATTGTAATGGATACTATCGTCACCTTCTGGGATTGAAATCCCTCCTTTCGTCCTATTTTGCAGCTTGTGTGGTTCTCCAGGAATCTCATTTTACTGATGCTCACTCACCAACCCTCCGTGGGTTCCATGTTTTCTGTCGAAATCGGGTCGGACCCTTGCGGGCTTCTGGTGGCGTTTGTACGTTGGTCCGTACAAACATTGCTAGCACGTGGATTCCTCTCCAAACTACATTGGAAGCGGTTGCTGTTAGGGTCCACTTAGACTCTGCAGTCACAGTTTGCAATCTTTCTCTCCCTCCTGACAGGACTCTTACACCTGCTGCCTTAACCACCCTTCTTCAGCAACTTCCTCCTCCCTTCCTCCTCCTTGGGAATTTTAATGCTCATCATCCTTTGTGGGGCAGTGCCTTTCCCTCTAGACGAGGTCTTCTTATAGACCAATTTATTGCAGACCACGACGTGTGCCTTATTAATGATGGCTCCCAACTCATTTCAGTGCCGGTCATGGTACTTTTTCTGCCATTGATCTTTCTCTTTCTTCTCCCACTCTCCTCCCTTCATTACACTGGTCGCCACGCGACGAGCTTTGTGATAGTGACTATTTCCCGTTGATTATCACGCTCCCTTCCCGCTTCCCGATGGGCAGGTTACCTCGTTGGTCTTTCCACGCACCAATTGGCCTCTATACACATCACAGGTCGACTTTTCTCCCTCTTCGTCGGATTGTATTGATGACGTCCTACGTGACGTGTCTGACGCGATTGTTCGCGCTGCTAGCCTTGCTGTCCCGCGCTCATCTGGACCATTTCGTCGCCGGCAAGTCCCATGGTGGAGTACGGTCATTGCCATTGCCATCCATGATCGTCGTCGAGCTTTGCAACACTTTAAGAGGCACCCATCTCTAGCCAGCCTTACTACCTTTAAACGCCTCCGTGCTAAAGCCTGTTATTTAATCAAACAGGGTAAGCGGATATGTTGGGAACGATTCGTTTCTTCCCTTGGTTCTACTGTCCCCCTGTCACGGGTATGGGCTACACTTCGTTCTCTCCAAGGTTGTCATCGGCAGTCCACCCTCCCAGGCCTTCACCTCCCAGATGGCATTTGTACGGACCCATTAGTTCTTGCAGAACATCTTGCGACCCATTATGCAGTGGCGTCAGCGTCAGCCTCCTATCCAGCTGCTTTCCTTCATCTAAAACAGCTGGCTGAAGCTTCCACCTTATGTTTCACCCCTTGTGAGTCAGAATCTTACAACGAACCTTTCACTGAATGGGAATTTCTTTCTACTCTATCTTCTTCTCATGATACGGCCCCTGGCCGAGATTCCAATCATAACCAACTGCTTCAACATCTCAGTGCTCCACAATGGCAACATCTTCTTCGGGTGTTTAACCGTATCTGGCTCCAGGGTGATTTTCCTTCTCAGTGGGGGGATAGCATTGTGGTTCCTGTCCTTAAGCCTGGTAAGAACCCCCTATCTGTTGACAGCTATCTGCCAATTAGTTTGACCAATGTTGTTTGTAAGTTACTTGAGCGGATGGTAGCCCGTCGGCTTAATTGGGTCCTCGAATCTTGGTATCTATTGTCGCCGTACCAGAGTGGCTTTCGAGAGGGACGGTCTTCAATCGATCATTTACTTCGCTTGGAATCCGCAGTTCGGCAGGCTTTTTCCCATCGCCGCCATTTGGTTGCAGTGTTTTTTGACCTTCGCAAGGCCTATGACATGGCCTGGCGCCATCACATCCTACTTATCCTTCATCAGTGGGGTCCTCGGGGCCCACTCCCGATTTTTATCCGCCAATTCCTGATCCATCGGTCATTCAGAGTTCGAGTTGGTACTGCTTTTAGTTCTCCATGGACCCAGGAGACTGGCATCCCACAGGGTTCTGTCTTGAGTGTCCTTCTTTTCCTCATTGCTATCGATGGACTTGTGGCCTCTGTCAGTCCCTTGGTCGCCCCTGCCCTGTATGTGGATGATTTCTGCATTTGGGTTAGTTCCTCCTCGATGGCATCTGCAGAGCGGCAGCTCCAGGTAGCTATACGGCGTGCCTCTGCATGGACCCTCTCACACTGGTTTCAATTCTCACCTTTAAAATCGCGAGTGGTCCACTTCTGTCGCCGTACTACGATCCACCCTGATCCAGAGCTCTATCTCGTTGCACAACGATTGCCTGTGGTCCCACAGTTTCGTTTCCTGGGTCTTCTTTTCGACAACAAGCTCACTTGGCTGCCCCATATCAGACTCCTCAAGGTAGAATGTTTCCGTAAACTCAATGTCCTTCGCTTCCTTGCCCACTCGTCTTGGGGTGCGGACCGTTCCCTCCTCCTCCGTCTTTATCGTTCTCTAGTTCTGTCTCGCTTGGACTATGGTTGTCAAGTTTATGGTTCAGCTGCTCCTTCCACACTGCACGTGCTGGATCCAGTCCACCATCGTGGTATCCATTTAGCCACCGGTGCCTTCCCTACTAGCCCTGTTGATAGTCACCTAGTTGAAGCTGGGATCCCCCCCCCTTTCTGTTCGGCGGTCCCAGCTTCTGGTGTCTTATGCCCTCACTATCCGTTCCTCTCCCACTCATCCTTCCTATTCTATCCTGTTGTCAGACCATGAACGTCGCCCACCCGACTCCCGCCATCGGGCGGGTTTACCGGTTGGGCTGCGCCTTGCGTCTCTTTGCCGTGATTTTCAGCTTCCTTCTTTGTCCTGTCTTCCTCGCTCCCTCCCCTCCACCCGTCCTTGGTTAGTTCCTCGGCCTCGACTTCGAATGGATCTCCGCCGCGGTCCGAAAGATTCCATCCCCCCGGTGGTGTTCCGTTCCTTTTTCCGCCAAATTTTGTGGGAGTTACGGGATGCTGTTGTTTTTTACACTGATGGCTCTAAATCTGCTGATCGTGTTGGGTATGCCTTCACGTCCTCTGTTGGAACGGAAAGTCATCTGCTGCCACCTACATGTGGGGTGTTTACTGCAGAATTGATGGCAATTTCCCAGGCCCTTACCTTTATTAAACAGTCCCAACACAACCGCGTTTTGTTATGCACGGACTCGATGAGTGGCTTTCTTGCTATTGACTGGTGTTTTTCGCGCCATCCCTTAGTCTCTGCCATTCATGACCATCTCGCTGATATTCACTGTGCTGCTTGTTCTATTGACTTCGTTTGGGTCCCTGGCCATGTGGGTATCCCGGGTAATGAGCTCGCTGATCGTTTGGCTGGGGGGGCAGTTACTTACCCCCCGTTTTCTGTAGCCCCTCCTGCAGCGGATTTACGACTTCACATCAAATCCCACTTCGCACAGTCATGGGCCAATTCTTGGGAGGCTACTCCCCTGTCTAATAAACTTCGTGCAATTAAGGTGACACCAGACCTGTGGCGTTCTTCCTTTCGCATCTCCCGAAAGGACTCGACCACACTGTGTCGTCTCCGCATTGGCCATACTCGGTTGACCCACGGTTTTCTTTTGTGTGATGAGCCACCCCCACTATGTGGTTGTGGAGCCTTCCAGTCAGTAGCCCACATTTTGGTTGAATGCCCCCTTCTTTTGGCTCTGCGTGCTAAGTACAGGCTCCCCCACACTTTACCTTTGATGTTGGCTGACGATTCCCGGATGGTCTCTCTGGTTCTCGATTTCCTCCGGGAAAATGGTTTTTATTCTCAGTTTTAAGGTTTTTAATCTCTCTCTGGTGTTGGGGCGGGGCGGTGAGTGTTTGGGTGTCTCCCACTGTAAGCGGGGTTCGGAGATTCCTGATTCACCTCCCTGACCGAATTCCTCTTTTCTTCCCCTTTTACTCTGTTTTCACCTTTTTTTTAAGGCTTGGTTAGTCTTTCTATTCCCATACGTACTTTCTACATTATAGCAGTTGTACCTTTTAAGTCACAGGTGGTCTTGCCTATGCTGCTTTAGCATAGTGTTGGGTTCGTTCTCTTGCCGACTTCCCTCATTTTGTTTTTTACCAATGACAACATGACTGCCGTTTTATGTTTTTTCCCTTTTTCCGTTTTATTGTTCTGACTTTACTGAGTTGTCCCATTAGCGGTATGGCGCATATTTGAAACAAGGGACTGATGACCTTGCTGTTTGGTCCCTTAAACCTCAACCAACCAACCATCAGGACTCACTCGTTCGGAAGGGGTCCCTTGGGGGAGTCCCTTCCAAGGATTTTACCAGTGTTTCGCAAGACGCTAGCCAGTGTCTGAGGAAGCCACCAGCAGCTGGTCGAAGGGCTTCATGCTCTCCCTCTGTTCCTGACAATGCATCAGTTAAGCCCTCCCAGCATGCGAACCCTCCTCAAAAAGACAAGAGAGAGAAGAGGAAGCTCTCTAAGAAGCCTAAGGACCCAGTACTTCCCGCGCCAACGCTTCCTGTCAGCTCAGCCTCTGAGGATGAGGTCGAGCTCTTTCATCCCCTGATGACCTCGATCTCGCCGTCTCAGGAACGATGGCAGTTGCGACGTCAGTCACTCAGTCGGTGGCAGCATGTGACTCTGTGAAGTAATTTGCTTTTTCAGTACCTTCATGCCCCTACAGGAGACGCTTTGTACAATCCTCCAGTGGAATTGAGGCGGTTATTTTAGCCATCTCCCAGAGCTACGTCAGCTTCTCAGCATGACACCTGTTTTCTGCATTGCCCTCCAGGAAACCTGGTTCCCGGCATTGCGGACCCCTGACCTTCGAGGATACAGTGGTTATTACTGCAACCGTAGCACTTACAATAGTGTGTCAGGTGGAGCCTGCGTGTATGTCCTTACCTCTGTATATAGTGCTCCTGTGCCCCTTCGGACATCATTGGAAGCTGTGGCAGTCCGCGTAAGGACTACCCAGGACATAACCGTCTGCAGTGTCTGTCTCCCTCCAGCTGGTACAGTCTCCCTGACCGAATTGGCTGCACTGGTCCCCCAACTTCTCACGCCTTTTCTGCTCCTGGGGGATTTTAACGCCCACAATCCCCTGTGGGGTGGAACAAAGGTTACTGGCCGAGGCAGAGAGGTCGAGAATCTCATCTCCCAACTCGACCTCTGCCTCTTAAACACTGGCGCCTCCACACATTTCAGTGTGGCGCATGGCACGTTCTCGGCCATAGATCTGTCACTGTGCAGCCGAGGGCTCGTACCATCGGTACACTGGAGAGTCCACGAGGACTTGTGTGGTAGTGACCATTTTCCCCATCTTCCTTTCACTACCACAGCGTCGCTCCCTTGAACGCTTGCCTAGATGGATATTTAGCAAGGCAAACACGGAAATGTTCTCCTCTGCTGCCTCTGTTGAATCTCTCCCCCACGGTACCATCGATGTGGCGGTTGAGACACTGACTGCAGCGATCGTTTCCGCTGCGGAACGTACCATTCCTCGTTCGTTAGTGTGCCCCCGGCGAAAGTCAGTGCCTTGGTGGTCTCCGGAGGTCACTGAAGCCCTTAAAGAACGTCGGCGGGCTCTTCAGCGACATAAGCGGCACCCGTCTTTGGAGAACCTAATTTTATTCAAACGTCTCCGTGCTCAGGCACGGCGGCTCATCAAGAGACGGAAACAGGAGTGCTGGGAGAGGTACGTTTCCACCATTGGTTCCCATACTTCACCCTCCCAGGTCTGGATGAAGATTCGGCGCATCTTTGTTTTGCAGCTCTCTACAGGTGTCCCAGGGCTTACCTTCAACTGGGCGGTATCCACCGATGCCGATGCAATCGCCCAGCATTTCGCACAGCATTATGTTCGGGCCTCTGCGTCGGGAAATTACCCGCCTGCGTTTCGCGCGCTCAAACGCCGGGAGGAAGGCAAACGGATTTCTTTTCCTTCTCGCCACCCTGAGGCGTATAACGCCCCTATTAATTTGTGGGAACTCCAAAGCGCCCTGGCACAGTGCCCCGATACAGCCTCTGTGCCAGATGGCGTGCACAATCAGATGCACAAACACCTGTGCCCGGACTGTCAGTGATGTGTTCTTGCCATCTTCAACGGCATATGGGGCGATGATGTCTTTCCGTCGCAGTGGCGAGAAAGTACCATCATTCCGGTGCTGAAGCCTGGTAAGGACCCGCTTAATGTGGATAGCTTGACAGATACTCTGTGCAAGCTACTGCAACGTATGGTGAGTCGACGGCTGTGTTGGCTGTTGGAGTCTCGGGCTCTTCTGGTTCAGTGCCAGAGCGGCTTCCATCAGGGTCGTTCCACCGCAGATACTTTGGTCTTCCTTGAGTCTGCAATCCGCACTGCTTTTTCCAGGCGCCAACACCTTGTCTCCATCTTTTTCGACCTCTACAGAGCATATGACACGACGTGGCGGATCCATATTCTCGCCACAGTGCACGGGTGGGTTCTCCGGGGCTCTCTCCCCATTTTTATTCAGAATTTTTTATCTCTTCGGACATTCCGCGTTTTAATTGGCACATCCCATAGTTCACTTCATATCCAAGAGAACGGCGTTCCTCAGGGCTCTGTATTGAGCGTGCCCCTTTTCCTTGTGGCCATTAGTGGCCTTGCAACAGCAGTAGGGTCGTCTGTCCCACCCACGTTATATGCTGATGATTTTTGCATTAATGTTGCAGAACGTAGGTTGCAGGGAACCGTACGCAAGGCGCAGGCGTGGGCCCTAGCCCATGGGTTTCAATTTTCTCCTGCGAAGACTTGTGTTATGCACTTTTGTCGGCGTCGAACTGTCCATCCCCACCCTGAGCTTTATCTTCAGGATGCCATGCTCAGGGTTGTTGACACTTACCGTTTTCTGGGATTGCTGTACGATGCCTGGCTTACTTGGCTTCCACATATTCGTCAGCTCAAGTGTCAGTGCTGGTAGCATCTGAATGCCCTCCGCAGCCTCAGCAACACAACTTGGGGTGCAGATTGTAATACGCTGCTGCAGGTCTACAAAGCGCTCGTGCTGTCCCGACTGGATTATGGGAGTGTGGCGTATGGCTCAGCGTGGTCCTCAGCGTTACAACTGTTGGACCCCCTTCACCACTGTGGGGTTCGACAGGCGACAGGAGCATTCCGCACCAGCCCTGTTAATAGCCTCCTTGCTGATGCTGGGGTTCCTCCACTTCGTATTCGGCGTCAACAGCTGTTAGCCAACTATGCTGCCCACATCTGTTGTTCGCCCTGTCACCCTAACTACCGTCTCCTTTTCGCTAATGCGGCAGTCCATGTCCCATACCGGCGGCCGCGATCAGACCGTACCATTGGGATCCGTGTTTGGTCGCTCCTTCGTGAACTCGAGTGTTTGCCTCCTCCATCTGCTTTCCAGGTCCACCCATATACACCACCTTGGTGTATTCGTTGGCTGCAGCTGCGGCTGGAACTTTCCCGATGGCCCAAAGATTCAGTTCCTCCTGCAGTCTTGCACCGCCAATTCCTTGCTCTCCTAGGCGCATACCATGATTATGTGGTTACCTTTACCGATGGCTCGATGGTTGATGGCCCCCAGGGGCTCAGAATTCATTTGCTGGGTACGGGCTTGGCGACCCCAGGGTTCCTGAGCTGGGGACTGGTTAGCGCCGCCAGTCCTCTGTCACCGTAAGCTCTGGCCATAGTTCAACGAGCACCGTGCGGTGCGGCGGTGGAATGTTGTGTGTCTCAGGGACTGGGGATCTTAGCTTGACCGCCCGGATCGCGAGGATGGAATAAACCTCTATAAACAACCCCTCAATCTCAAGGTGTGCTGCACGCTGATGAGATGCATGGCTCTTGAGGTGGAACAGTCGTTAGGGGGCAACCTCTGGGGAACCTGCCACACCTCAGTTGTATAATGCTTACCTAGGCACACAGGGCTCTGCCTAGGTGGACTTGTAGTTCCCTAGCTGCTTGTGGGACCGAGATGGATCCTTCGAAATCCTCTTTTCTTCCTCCTGGCGGAAAGGGTGGGCCGCTGGAAGGTTCTACCACCCAGTCTCTTAAGAGGGCGCGTGCAGTCAGTCCCCCTGACTCCGGCACTTCTTTGACAAGTCCAGTCTTCGGTAACAGAATGCATTCTATTAATCTGGATGTGTTTCTCATTGTGAAACGGAAGGAGGGTAGTTTCGAGAAGGTTTCGCCCTTCTATATACAAAAGGGATTGGAGGGAAGCTGTGGCTCCTTAAAATCGGTGAACCCCCCGCGGGTTCGGGGGTAAGAATAGGACCGCAGTATTCCTGCCTGTCATAAGAGGCGACTAAAAGGAGTCTCCAACGTTTCGGCCTTAATGTGTTGGTCCCCTCTTGGGTTTGACTCCCTTTTTTCCAAATTTCCGTTGTTAGTGCGTGCCATTTGGGGAAGGACGCCTTACATGGTGTTTTTCTCTTGGTCCATCATGCACCACCATCTTGCATGCTACCTATTGTCGTGTTGTGTCCGGATTTACACCCAACGTTTTCTGGGTTGCCTCCTCCTTGTCTTGTGCGCAATCCCCATCTAAGCGCCCACGACAACTGTGGACCCTTTCAACACCTAAAATCCAGCACGGTAGCCAGTCCATTGTGGTGGGGTCGTCATGTACCCTCTTGGTGGTAGCCCCTTGCCATGCAGGGTACGCACTACAGATGCCAGAGCTGTTTCCTCCCCACGCATGCCAAGGAGTATGTGCCTATCTTGTCTGGGGCACGGGGACTCCGGGCAACAGGATATCGGCTAGGTACCTGTTGCTTTGGCTGGGTGGCGCCCTTGGGGAAAACCCTCGTTCGGAGTAGGTGGCATCTGGGCAGATGTGGCGCAATGAAGCGCAATGAATCACACCAAGTTGGTGGTCGTACGGCCACCAGCGTCTCTAAGCAAGGCAGAGTTGACTTTGATGCTGCGCAATATGACCCTCGCCCCCTGCAGGTTTGGGGGTAAGAATAGGCCCGTGGTATTCCTGCCTGTCGTAAGAGGCGACGAAAAGGATTCTCAAACGTTTCGGCCTTTAATGTGATGGTCCCCATTAGGGTTTGACCTCCATTTTTCCAAATTCCACGGAAGTACGAGCCTTTTGGGGAAGGACACCTTACGTGGTGCACCATAAGTCCTCTGTGCCCTAAGGCCTTGGCACTCTTGATCGTCTTGGCGTCGTCACTGCACCCTCCAACCCTCATTTAGGGCATACACACCTGATGGATTGTCAGTTACGCCCTTAGTGCGTCACCATCTGCACCCACGATCACTATGGACTACACATGGCACCCAAAATCCAGCACAGTAGCCAGCCCATTGTGGTGGGGTCGTCATGTACCCTCTAGGTTGTAGCCCCCTGACAACACAGGGATCGTACTGCCGATGCCTGAGCTGATACCTACCCACGTAAGCCAAGGAGTAGATGCCCGTCTCTCTGGGGCATCGGGACTCCCAGCAATGGCCATCCTGCCAGGTGGCCTTTGCTGTGGCTGGGTGGCGCCCGTGGGGAGAGCCCCTGGTCGGAGTGGGTGGCATCTGGGCGGATGCCCCGCAATGAAGCGGGTGATGGTGGTCGCCCGACCGCCAATGTCTCTAAGCGTGGTAAGGTGGAATTTAACGCTGTGACATATAACCCGAAATCGTTCCCTTCCCTAGCCACACCATGGGAGGAACGTAGGGCTGCAGGCAGACAGGAGCCGTATTCGCCACGATACCTTGTATGCAGCAGAACTGATGGGGATTCGTTTTTGGGGACTAAGCCTCTTTTCTTTGTGCACAATCTCGAAGGTAATTTGGGGAAGTGGCGTCTCTTTCCAAACTGAGAAGCGGGGCCATTCTGCTCCAAGCAGCTTCATCTGCGCGGTGCCAGGCATTACTCGCCTGTGAGAAGCTCGGTGACATCCCCGTTACTGTCACTCCCCATAAGTCCTTAAATTTGGTCCAGGGGATTATTTTTCATAAAGATCTTCTGCTACAGTCTGATGACGAGCTACGTGAGAACCTAGCACGACGAGGTGTACACTTTGTCCGTCGTGTCTTTAGGGGGCCAAAGGATAATAGGGTCGCTACCGGTGCTTTCATCCTGGCCTTCGAGGGCGACTGCTTGCCTGAAAAAGTCAAGGTCATGATCTACCAGTGCAATGTCAAGCCCTATGTCCCGCCCCCTATGCGATGCTTCTACTGCTGGAACTTCGGACACATGTCCTCCAGGTGCACTGCCAGCCCCACGTGTCGTGATCGTTGACGACCTCCGCATCCTAATGCTCCATGTGCTCCGCCTCCCACCTGCGTTAACTGTGGGGAGCATCATTCCCCTGCTCACCAGACTGTGCAGTCTATCAACGAGAGCGGAAGATACAAGAAATTAAGACCTTGGACCGCTTAAGTTACCAAGAGGCAAAGAAGACGCTAGAACGACTCAACCCTACACCTATGTTGAGGAGTTATGGTACCGTCGCCACCAGCTCCTGCACAGACTCCCTTCTCTGTTGGCCCACAGAGAACTCAAGTAACTTCTACCCCACCGCTGGGACAGGTTACTCTCTCTTCCACTGCTCAAAAAAAACCAGGTTTGGGAGCAGTGCGCCCCAAGCAACTGGGGACGTCAGTCCCCACCTCTCAGCCGGAGCGGCGACAGCCCTCTCCGGCTCCTCAGCCGGGGAAGCGACAGCTCCCTCCGGCTGCTCAGCCGGAGATGCAACAGCCTCCTCCAGCCTCACTTGTTCGGAAGGGGTCCCTTGGGGGAGTCCCTTCCAAGGACTTCCCCAGTGTCTCCCAATACACTAGCCAGTGGCTGAAGAAGCCACCAGCTGCTGGTCGAAGGGCTTCCCGCTCTTCATCTGTTCCCGATAATGCGTCAGGAAAGCCCTCCCAGCATGCCAACCCTCCTCCCAAAGACAAGAGAGAGAAGAGGAAGCTCTCCAAGAAGGATAAGGACCCAGTGGTTCCCGCATGAACGATTCCTGTCAGCTCAGCCTCTGAGGTCGAGCTCTTTGCGTCCCCTGACGACCTGGATCTCGCAGTCACCTTAGAAACGATGGCTGTAGCGACGTCCGTCACGCAGTCGGTGGCAGCATGTGACCCTGTGAAGTAATTTGCTTTTTCAGTACCTTCATGCCCTTACAGGACACGCTTTGTACGATCCTCCAGTGGAATTGTGGCGGTTATTTTAGCCCTCTCCCTGAGCTATGACAGCCTCTAAGGCTGACACCTGCTATCTGCATTGCCCTCCAGGAAACCTGGTTCCCGGCAATGCGGACCCGTGTCCTTCGTGGATACAGGGGTTATTACTGCAACCGTAGCGCCTACAACTGTGTGTCAGGTGGAGCCTGCGTGTATGTCCTTACCTCTGTATATAGTGCTCCTGTGCCCCTTCGAACATCATTGGAAGCTGTAGCTGTACGCGTAAGGATTACCCAGGACATAACCGTCTGCAGTGTCTATCTCCCACCAGGTGGTACAGTCTCCCTGAGCGAATTGGCTGCACTTTTCGCCCAACTCCCCACGCCTTTTCTTCTCCTGGGGGATTTTAACGCCCACAATCCCCTGTGGGGTGGAACGAAGGTTTCTGGCCGAGGCAGAGAGTTCAAGAATCTCATCTCCCAACTCGACCTCTGCCTCTTAAACACTGGCGCCGCCACACATTTCAGTGTGGCGCATGGCACGTTCTCGGACATAGATCTGTCGTTGTGCAGCCCAGGGCTTGTACCATCGGTCCACTGGAGAGTCCACGAGGACTTGTGTGGTAGTGACCATTTTCCGATCTTCCTTTCACTACCACAGCGTCGCTCCCTTGAACGCTCACCTAGATGGGCATTTAGCAAGGCAAACTGGGACACGTTCTCCTCTGCTACCACTGTTGAATCTCTCCCCCATGGTACCATCGATGTGGCGGTTGAGACACTGACTGTAGCGATTGCTTCCGCTGCGGAACGTAACATTTTTCGATCGTTTAGGCGCCCCCGGCGAAAGTCAGTGCCTTGGTGGTCTCCAGACGTCGCTGACGCCATTACAGAACGTCGGCGGGCTCTTCAGCGACATAAGCGGCACCCGTCTCTGGAGAACCTCATTTTATTCAAGCGTCTCCGTGCTCAGGTACGGAGGCTTATCAAACGGCGGACACAGGAGTGATGGGAGAGGTACGTTTCCAACATTGGTTCCCGTACTTCACCCTCCCAGGTCTGGATGAAGATTCGGCTCATCTTTGGATTGCAGTACTCTACAGGTGTCCCAGGTCTTACCATCAACGGGGCGGTATCCACCGATGCCGATGCAATCGCCGAACATTTCGCACAGCACTATGTTGACGCCTCTGGGTCGGGGAATTACCCGCCTGCGTTTCGCGCGCTCAAACGCCGGGAGGAAGGCTAACGGCTTTCTTTTGCTTCTCGCCACCCTGAGGCGTACAACGCCCCATTTAGTTTGTGGGAACTCCAGAGTGCCCCGATACAGCCTCTGGGCCAGATGGCGTCCACAATCAGATGCTCAAACACCTGTCCCCGGACTGTCAGCGATGTGTTCTTGCCATCTTCAACCGCATATGGGGTGATGGTGTCTTTCCGTCGCAGTGGCGAGAAAGTACCATCATTCCGGTGCTGAGGCCTGGTAAGGACCCGCTTAATGTGGATAGCTATCGGCCCATCAGCTTGACAAATACTCTGTGCAAGCTACTGGAACACATGGTGAGTCGACGGCTCTGTTGGCTGCTCGAGTCTCGGGGTCTTCTGACTCAGTGCCAGAGCGGCTTCCGTCATTGCCGTTCCACCGCCGATACTTTGGTCTTCCTTGAGTCTGCAATCCGCACTGCTTTTTCCAGGCGCTAACACTTCGTCTCCGTCTTTTTCGACCTCTTCAGAGCATATGACACGACGTGGCGGCACCATATTCTCGCCACGTTGCACGGGTGGGGTCTCTGGGGCTCTCACCCCATTTTTATTCAGAATTTTTTATCTGTTCGGACATTCCGCGTTTTAATTGGCACATCCCATAGTTCACTTCATATCCAGGAGAACGGCATTCCACAGGGCTCTGTATTGAGCATTCCCCTTTTCCTTGTGGCCATTAATGGCCTTGCAGCAGCAGTAGGGTCGTCTGTCTCACCTACGTTATATGCTGACGATTTCTGCATCTTCTTCAGCTCTTCCACCATTGGTGTTGCAGAATGTCAGTTGCAGGGAGCCATACGCAAGGCGCAGGCGTGGGCCCTAGCCCATGGGTTTCAGTTTTCTCCTGCGAAGACTTGTGTTATGCACTTTTGTCGGCGTCGAACTGTCCATCCCCACCCTGAGCTCTATCTTCAGAATGCTATGCTCAGGGTTGTTGACACTTACCGTTTTCTGGGATTGCTGTTCGATGCCCGGCTTACTTGGCTTCCACCCCCCTGCGGGTTCGGGGGTAAGAATAGGCCCGCGGTATTCCTGCCTGTCGTAAGAGGTGACTAAAAGGAGTCTCAAACGTTTTGGCCTTAATGTGATGGTCCCCATTAGGGTTTGACCTCCATTTTTCCAAATTCCACAGAAGTACGAGCCTTTTGGGGAAGGACACCTTACGTGGTGCACCATCAGTCCTCTGTGCCCTACGACCTTGGCACTCTTGATCGTCTTTGCGTCGTACCTGCACCCTCCATCCCTCATTTCGGGCATAGACACCTGATGTATTGTGTAAGTACCGCCCTTAGTGCGTCACCACCAGCACCTACGATCACTATGGACTACCCATGGCACCCAAAATCCAGCACGGTAGCCAGCCCGTTGTGGTGGGGTCGTCATGTACCCTCTAGGTTGTAGCCCCCTGACAACACAGGGATCGTACTGCCGATGCCTGAGCTGACACCTCCCCACGTAAGCCAAGGAGTAGATGCTCGTCTCTCTGGGGCATCGGGACTCCCGGCAACGGCCATCCTGCCAGGTGGCCTTTGCTGTGGCTGGGTGGCGCCCGTGGGGAGAGCCCCTGGTCGGAGTGGGTGGCATCGGGGCGGATGCCACGCAATGAAGCGGGTGAAATCTCAATCTGGTGGTCGTCCGACCGCCAATGTCTCTAAGCGTGGTAAGGTGGAATTTAACGCTGTGACATATAACCCGAAGTCGTTCCCTTCCCTAGCCACACCATGGGAGGAACGTAGGGCTGCAGACAGACAGGAGCCGTATTCGCCACGATACCTTGTATGCAGCAGAACTGATGGGGATTCGTTTTTGGGGACTAAGCCTCTTTTCTTCGTGCACAATCTCGAAGATAAGTTTGGGGAAGTGACATCTCTTTCCAAAATGAGGAGCGGGGCCATTTTGATACAAGCAGCTTCATCTGCGCAGTCCCAGGCATTACTCGCCTGTGAGAAGCTCGGTGACATCCCCGTCACTGTCACTCCCCATAAGTCCTTAAATTTGGTCCAGGGGATTATTTTTCATAAAGATCTTCTGCTACAGTCTGATGACGAGCTACGTGAGAACCTGGCACGACGAGGTGTCCACTTTGTCCGTCGTGTCTTTCGGGGGCCGAAGGATAATAGGGTCGCTACCGGTGCTTTCATCCTGGCCTTTGAGGGCGACTGCTTGCCTGAGAAAGTCAAGGTCATGATATACCGGTGCGATGTCAAGCCCTATGTCCCGCCCCCTATGCGATGCTTCCAGTGCTGGAAATTCGGACACATGTCCTCCAGGTGCACTTCCAGCCCCACGTGTCGTGATTGTGGACGACCTCCACATCCTAATGCTCCATGTGCTCCGCCTCCCACCTGCGTTAACTGTGGGGAGCATCATTCTCCCTGCTCCCCAGACTGTGCAGTCTATCAACGAGAGCGGAAGATACAAGAAATTAAGACCTTGGATCGTTTAAGTTACCAAGAGGCGAAGAAGAAATTAGAACGACTCAACCCCACACCTATGTTGAGGAGTTATGCTACTGTCACACTGCCGCCACCAGCTCCTGCACAGACTCCCTTCTCTGTTGGCCCACAGAGAAATCAGGTAACGTCTGCCCCACCGCTGGGACAGGCCGCTCTCTCTTCCACTGCTCCCAAAACACCGAGTTTGGGAGCAGTGCGCCCCAAGCAACCGGGGACGTTGGTCCCCACCTCTCAGCCGGAGCGGCGACAGCCCTCTCCGGCTCCTCAGCCGGGGAAGCGACAGCTCCCTCCGGCTGCTCAGCCGGGGATGCAACAGCCTCCTCCGGCCTCACTTGTTCGGAAGGGATCCCTTGGGGGCGTCCCTTCCAAGGACTTCCCCAGTGTCTCACAAGACACTAGCCAGTGGCTGAAGAAGCCACCAGCTGCAGGTCGAAGGGCTTCACGCTCTTCCTCTGTTCCTGATGATGCGTCAGGAAAGCCCTCCCAGCATGACAACCCTCCTCCCAAAGACAAGAGAGAGAAAAGGAAGCTCTCCAAGAAGGATAAGGACCCAGTGGTTCCCGCGCCAACGCTCCCTGTCAGCTCAGCCTCTGAGGACGAGGTCGAGCTCTTTGCGTCCCCTGATGACCTGGATCTCGCCGTCTCCTCAGAAACGATGGCTGTAGTGACGTCCGTCGCTCAGTCGGTGGCAGCATGTGACCCTGCCAAGTAATTTGTCTTTTCAGTGCCTGCATGCCCCTACCGGACACGCTTTGTACAATCCTCCAGTGGAATTGTGGCGGTTATTTTAGCCATCTCCCTGAGCTACGACAGCTCCTAAGCCTGACACCTGCTTTCTGCATTGCCCTCCAAGAAACCTGGTTCCCGGCAATGCGGACCCCTGTTCTTCGTGGATACAGGGGCTATTACTGCAACCGTAGCTCTTACAATTGTGTGTCAGGTGGAGCCTGCGTGTATGTCCTTACCTCTGTATATAGTGCTCCTGTGCCCCTTCAAACATCATTGGAAGCTGTGGCTGTCCGTGTAAGGACTATCCAGGACATAACCGTCTGCAGTGTCTATCTCCCTCCAGGTGGTACAGTCTCCCTGACCGAAATGGCTGCGCTTGTCGCCCAACTCCCCACGCCTTTTCTTCTCCTGGGGGATTTTAACGCCCACAATCCCCTGTGGGGTGGAACGAAGGTTACTGGCCGAGGCAGGGAGGTCGAGAATCTCATCTCCCAACTCGACCTCTGCCTCTTAAACTCTGGCGCCGCCACACATTTCAGTGTGGCGCATGGCACGTTCTCGGCCATAGATCTGTCGTTGTGCAGCCCAGGGCTTGTACCATCGGTCCACTGGAGAGTCCACGAGGACTTGTGTGGTAGTGACCATTTTCCGATCTTCCTTTCACTACCACAGCGTCATTCCTTTGCGCGCTCGCCTAGATGGGCATTTAGCAAGGCAAACTGGGACACGTTCTCCTCTGCTGCCACTGTTGACTCTCTCCCCCATGGTACCATCGATGTGGCGGTTGAGACACTGACTGCAGCGATTGTTTCCGCTGCGAAACGTACCATTCCTCGTTCGTTCGGGTGCCCCCGGCGAAAGTCGGTGCCTTGGTGGTCTCCTGAGGTCGCTGCCGCCATTAAAGAACGTCGGCGGGCTCTTCAGCGACATAAGCGGCACCCGTCTTTGGTGAACCTCATTTTATTCAAACGTCTCCGTGCTCAGGTACGGAGGCTTATCAAACGGCGGAAACAGGAGTGTTGGGAGAGGTACGTTTCCAAGATTGGTTCCCGTACTTCCCACTCCCTGGTGTGGCTGAAGATTCGGCGCATCTTTGGATTGCAGTACTCTACAGGTGTCCCAGGGCTTACCATCAACGGGGCAGTATCCACCGATGCCGATGCAATCGCCGAGCATTTCGCTCAGCACTATGTCCGGGCCTCTGCGTCGGGGAATTACCCGCCTGCGTTTCGCGCGCTCAAACGCCGGGAGGAAGGCAAACGGCTTTCTTTCGCTTCTCGCCACCCTGAGGCGTATAACGCCCCATTTAGTTTGTGGGAACTCCAGAGCGCCCTGGCACAGTGCCCCGATACAGCCTCTGGGCCAGATGGCGTCCACAATCAGATGCTAAAACACCTGTCCCCGGACTGTCAGCGATGTGTTCTTGCCATCTTCAACCGCGTATGGGGTGATGGTGTCTTTCCGTCGCAGTGGAGAGAAAGTGCCATCATTCCGGTGCTGAAGCCTGGTAAGGACCCGCTTACTGTGGATAGTTATCGGCCCATTAGCTTAACCAATACTCTGTGCAAGCTGCTGGAACGCATGGTGAGTCGACGGCTGTGTTGGCTGCTCGAGTCTCGGGGTCTCCTGGCTCCATGCCAGAGCGGCTTCCGTCAGGGCCGTTCCACCGCCGATACTTTGGTCCTCCTTGAGTCTGCAATCCGCACTGCTTTTTCCAGGCGCCAACACCTCGTCTCCGTCTTTTTCGACCTCTCCAGAGCATATGACACGACGTGGCGGCACCATATTCTCGCCACGTTGCACGGGTGGGGTCTCCGGGGCTCTCTCCCCATTTTTATTCAGAATTTTTTATCTGTTCGGACATTCCGGGTTTTAATTGGCACATCCCATAGTTCACTTCATATCCAGGAGAACGGCGTTCCACAGGGCTCTGTATTGAGCGTGCCCCTTTTCCTTGTGGCCATTAATGGCCTTGCAGCAGCAGTAGGGTCGTCTGTCTCGCCCACGTTATATGCTGACGATTTCTGCATCTTTTTCAGCTCCTCCACCATTGGCGTTGCAGAACGTCGGTTGCAGGGAGCCATACACAAGGCGCAGGCGTGGGCCCTAGCCCATGGGTTTCAGTTTTCTCCTGCGAAGACTTGTGTTATGCACTTTTGTCGGCGTCGCACTGTCCATCCCCACCCTGAGCTTTATCTTCAGGATGCTAAGCTCACGGTTGTTGACACTTACCGTTTTCTGGGATTGCTGTTCGATGCCCGGCTTACTTGGCTTCCACATATTCGTCAGCTCAAGCGTCAGTGCTGGCAGCATCTGAATGCCCTCCGCTGCCTCAGCAACACAACTTGGGGTGCAGACCGTAACACGCTGCTGCAGCTCTACAAAGCCCTTGTGCTGTCCCGACTGGATTATGGGAGTGTGGCGTATGGCTCAGCGTCGCACTCAGCGTTGCAACTGCTGGACCCCATTCACCACTGTGGGGTTCGACAGGCGACAGGAGCATTCCGCACCAGTCCTGTTAATAGCCTACTTGCTGAGGCTGGGGTTCCTCCGCTCTACATTCGGCGTCAACAACTCTTAGCGAACTATGCTGCCCACGTCCGTTGTTCTCCCCATCACCCTAACTACCATCTCCTTTTCACCGATGCAGCCGTCCATATCCCACACCGGCGGCCGCGATCAGGCCTCGCAATTGGGATCTGTGTTCGGTCACAGTGAACTCGAGTCTTTGCCTCTTCCATCTGCTTTTCAGGTCCACCAACATACACCACCTTGGTGTGTTCATCGGCCGCAGCTTTGGCTGGACCTCACACAATAGCAAAATGATTCAGTTCCTCCTGCAGTCTTGCGCCATCAATTTCTTGCTCTCCTCGACGCATCCCGTGACTCAGAGGTTATCTGTACAGAGGGCTCGATGGTTGATGGCCGTGTGGGGTTCGGTTACGCTCATGTGGTCTAAGTAGACCAGCGCTCCTTGCCGGATGGCTGCAGTGTTTACACCGCAGAGCTAACAGCTATTTTTCGTGCCCTTGAGCGTATTCGTACCAGCACTGGCGAGTCTTTTGTCATTTGCAGTGACTCGCTCAGTAGTCTGCAGGCTCTTGACCAGTGCTACCCACGCCATCCCATTGTTGTTGCCATCCAGGAGTCCGTTCATGCTCTTGAACAGCGTGGACGTTCAGTGGTGTTCATATGGACCCCGGGACACGTTGGGATAGCGGGAAACGAACACGCCGACAAGTTAGCTAAAGAAGCCACCCGCAAACTGCCGTTGGAGATCGGCCTCCCGGCAACTGATCTCTGATCGGTGTTACGCCGTCGGATCTTTGGGATGTGGGCAGACGAATGGCCTACTCTGTCTGTACCCAACAAGCTGCGGCGTGTAAAGGAGGCCACGACCGTGTGGGGTTCCTCCATGCGGGCCTCTCGCAGGGATTCTGTTGTTCTCTGTAGGCTCCGCATTGCTCACTCTTGGCTGACGCATGGTCATCTGCTGCGTCGAGAGGACCCCCCTCATTGTCGTTGTGGTGGGAATATGACGGTGGCCCATATATTGTTGGGCTGTCCTCTTTTAACCGCCCTCAGGTGAACTTTTAATCTCCAGGGTGCTTTATCATCTCTTTTAGGTGACAATGTCTCTATGGCAGATCGGGTTTTAAGTTTTATTCGCTCAAGCGGCTTTTATAGGTCCATTTAAATTTTTTTTTTAACATCACCCGCTTTTGAGCTGTCTCTTCTAATTAGTTTTGTGTTGTGATTCGACATCTCCCTAAACTTTTAGGCTGGAGGTTTTAACGTGTTGCAGAGTGGCTGGCTCATCCTATTACTTTCGTGATCAGCCAGCCACAGTCCTCTGCTGTGCAGTTTTAATTCCTTCTGCCTTTGTTCTCTATGTTGTTTTTGTTGCTGTGCTCTGTTTTCCGTGTTGTCTTACAATGGACCATGGGGCTTTTCTTCCCCCGGAATTTTTCTTTTAGTGCTTCGCCTGCCTGGTGGATAGTTTCACTCTGCTCTGTGTTTTTATGAAACAAGGGACCA
This sequence comes from Schistocerca serialis cubense, assembly GCF_023864345.2. Classification (NCBI taxonomy): domain Eukaryota; kingdom Metazoa; phylum Arthropoda; class Insecta; order Orthoptera; family Acrididae; genus Schistocerca; species Schistocerca serialis. The sequence continues at coordinate 42,837,461 of NC_064647.1, read as the reverse complement.
ATGACGTTTGTAGTTTGGTCCCTTTAATCTTTCACCCAACCAACCAACCAACCTCCGGATGGGGAGCTCCTCCGACATGTCTGGTTGCACTGCCGGCTCAACTCGCGCCACCCCTCCCTGCGGGTTCGGGGGTTAGAATAGGCCCGCGGTAGTCCTGCCTGTCGTAAGAGGCGACTAAAAGGACTCTCAAACGTTTCGGCCATAATGTGATGGTCCCCATTAGGGTTTGACCTCCATTTTACCAAATTCCACAGAAGTACGAGCCTTTTGGGGAAGGACACCTTACGTGGTGCACCATCAGTCCTCTGTGCCGTAAAGCCTTGGCACTCTTGATCGTCTTGGCGTCGTAACTGCACCCTCCATTCCGTCATTTTGGGCATACACACCTGATGGATTGTGTACGTAACGCCCTTAGTGCATCACCACCCCCTGCGGGTTCTGGGGTTAGAATAGGCCCGCGGTCTTCCTGCCTGTCGTAAGAGGCGACTAAAAGGACTCTCAAACGTTTCGGCCTTAATGTGATGGTCCCCATTAGGGTTTGACCTCCATTTTTCCTAATTCCACAGAAGTACGAGCCTTTTGGGGAAGGACACCTTACGTGGTGCACCATCAGTCCTCTGTGCCCTAAGGCCTTGGCACTTTTGATCGTCTTGGCGACGTCACTGCACCCTCCATCCGCCATTTTGGGCAAACACACCTGATGGATTGTGTACGTAACGCCCTTAGTGCGTCATCATCTGCACCCACGATCACTATGGACTAACCATGGCACCCAAAATCCAGCACGGTAGCCAGCCCGTTGTGGTGGGGTCGTAATGTACCCTCTAGGTTGTACCCCCCTGCGATTCGGGGGTAAGAATAGACCCGCGGTATTCCTGCCTGTCGTAAGAGGCGACTAAAAGTAGTCTCAAACGTTTCGGCCTTCTGTGATGGTCCCCTCTTGGGTTTGACCTCCTTTTTTTTTCCAAATTTCCGTTGTTAGTGCGTGCCATTTGGGGAAGGACACCTTACGTGGTGCTTTTCTATTGGTCCATCATGCTCCACCATCTTGCATGTTACCTATTGTCGTGTGGGGGGGACTACGCCCAACATCTTCTGGGTTGTCTCCTTCTCGCCTTGTGCGCTCTCTTCTTCTTAGCGCCTATGTTAACTGTGGACCCTTTCAACACCTAAAATCCAGCACGGTAGCCAGTCCGTTGTGGTGGGTTCGTCATGTACCCTCTTGGTGGTAGCCCCCTGACCACGCAGGGATCGCACTACAGATGCCAGAGCTGTTTCCTCCCCATGCATGCCAAGGAGTATGTGCCCATCTTGTCTGGGGCACGGGGACTCCGGGCAACGGGATATCGGCCAGGTACATGTTGCTTTGGCTGGGTGGCGCCCTTGGGGAGAGCCCTCGTTCGGAGTAGGTGGCATCTGGGCGGATGTGGCGCAATGAAGCGCAATGAATCACACCAAGCTGGTGGTCGCACGGCCAACAACGTCTCTAAGCGTGGTCGAGTAGACTTTGATGCTGCACAATATGACCCTCAGTCGTTCCCCTCGTTGGCTGCGCCATGGGAAGGACGCCGTTCTAGCGCCAAGCAGGAGCCTTACGTACCGCAATACCTTGTCTGCAGCAGGACTGATGGTGACTTCTTTCTTATGACGAAGCCTCTGTTTTTTGTGGAACACCTGGAGGATAAGTTTGGGGAAGTGGCGGGGTTGTCTGAAATGAGGAAGGGGTCCATCCTCCTCAAGACGTCCTCCCCAGCACAGTCACGAGCGTTGCTCTTGTGCGATAAGCTGGGTGACGTCCCTGTTACCGTCACTCCCCACAGTAGCTTAAAAATGGTCCAGGGGATTATTTACCATCGTGACCTCTTGTTGCAATCCGATGACGAGCTGAGAGTCGACTTGGAACGAAGTGGTGTACATTTTGTCCGTCGTGTACATAGAGGGCCCAAGGCTAAGAGGGTGGCCACCGGTGCCTTTATCTTGGCCTTCGAGGGTGATGTCTTGACCGAGAAGGTCAAGGTGATGGTTTACCGTTGCGACGTCAAGCCATACGTCCCTCCCCCGATGCGGTGCTTCCAGTGCTGGAAGTTTGGGCATATGTCCTCCCGTTGCCCATCCAGCGCTACATGTCGAGATTGCGGACGCCCCTCTCATCCCGATTCTCCATGTGCGCCTCCGCCTGTATGTGTCAACTGTGGGGAGCAGCACTCTCCGTGCTCGCCGGATTGCCCCGTTCTTCATAAGGAGCGGAAGATCATGGAATTTAAGACCCTGGACCGGCTTACTTATCGAGAGGCAAAACTGAAATATAAAAGGTTCTATCCTGCTTCCATTCGACCGTCTTCTGCTGCAGCCACGTTATCGTCGCCCACGCGAGCGACGATTGTCGCCTCATCTGTGCCGACTTCTGTGGGCCCTCAGGGCCCTGTAACTCTGTCTGCCCCCCTTGTGTCTGGGGGCAAGCATTCCCCTGTTGCCCCCCTAGCAGTTGGGGGCAAACCCTCTTCTGTCGCTCCCCCCACGCTTAATTCGGGAGTGACATCTGCTCCACAACTGGAAGGCTCGATTCCTCCCCCTCCTTCTCCGTCGGCGTTGCCTCCGCCGGTTCCTCTCTCGCGGAAGGGGACCCTCGGGGCTCTCCCTTCCTCCGTTTCTTCTCCTTCCCAGCCAGATGTCAGCCAGTGGCTGAAGGTTCCGCCCCCTGCTGGTCGTAGGGCTTCTGCATCGTCGTCAGCCTCCGACGCTCCTTCAGAGAAGCTCTCCCAGCCCTCTCCCCCTAAGGGCCGACGTGAGAAGAAGGAACGGCATGTGTCCTAGAAGAAGGACGTTCTGGCGGTTTCAGCACCGCCTGCTGTACATAGTTCTGGCTCCGGGGATGAGGTGGAGATCCTCGCTTCAGCCGCGGATCTCGCCCTCACAGAACCCTTGGGGGCCTCTCCTATGGACTCAGCTGACTCTCCCCCGGTGGCGGCACTTGGCTCTGAAGCGCTGTCTGCCTCTTAGTCGCATTCACGCCCTCCCAGTCCCTTCCTGCTTCCATTCTCCAGTGGAACTGCAGCGGTTATTTCCGCCACCTGCCTGAGCTCCGGATGCTTCTGAGTGATTCCCCTGTTCTCTGCATTGCTCTGCAGGAAACTTGGTTTCCTGCACTGCGGGCGCCTGCCCATCGCGGTTATCGGGGATACTATAAGAACCGCGCTGCCTGTCAACGAGCGTCAGTTGGGGTTTGCCTCTATGTTCACCACTCTGTCTGTAGCTCGCCAGTACCCCTTCAGACGCCTTTAGAGGCAGTTGCTGTCAGGGTTCAGCTCTCGCCGGCTATTGCTGTTTGCTCTGTTTACATTCCTCGGGATGTGGAGCTCCCCCGACATGTCTTTGCAGCGCTGCTGGCTCAACTCCCACCACCTTTGCTGCTTCTGGGCGATTTCAATGCCCACAACCCTCTATGGGGTGGGACTGTCTCTGATGACCGCGGTCGGGCCGTGGAGCATTTGTTGGCTCAGCTCGACCTTAGCCTCTTGAACACCGGTGCTCCCACGCATTTCAGTGTTGCCCATGGCTCGTTCTCGGCCATCGATCTCTCTCTTTGCAGCCCCGGACTTGTCCCATCCCTCCACTGGAGGTTGCACCCTGACCTGTGCGGTAGTGACCATTTTCCCATCTATTTGTCACTACCCCAGTGTCGTTCCTCTGGGCGCCTGCCCCGCTGGGCTCTCCACAGGGCTGACTGGCCGGCTTTTACTTCTGCTGCAGCCATTGAGTCTCCCCCACAGGGTGACATTGACGGGGTGGTCCGTGTTTTAACCACGTCCATCATTTCGGCGGCCGAGGCTGCCATCCCCCGATCCTCTGGCCTCCCTCAGAGGAAGGCTGTACCCTGGTGGTCGCCGGAGATTGCTGAGGCTATTCGCGACCGTAGGCGGGCTCTCCAGCGTCATTGGCGGCACCCGTCTCTCGAGACCCTCATCGCCTTTAAGAGGCTCCGTGCCTTGGCCCGTCGTCTTATTGCATGGCGTAAGCAGGAGTGCTGGGAGAGGTATGTCTCATCCTCGGGCTCCCATGTCTCCCCCTCGCTCGTGTGGTCCCGGATCCGGCGGATTTATGGATACCAGACCCCTATGGGTGTCCCTGGGCTCTCCTTGGACGGCGCTGTCTACACAGGCGCTGCCGCCATTGCTGAACGGCTTGCCGCGCACTTTGCTCAGAGCTCTGCGACTGCATACTATCACCCCGCCTTTCGCTCTCTAAAGGAGAGAGCCGAGCGGACGCCGTTCTCATTCCACACGCGTCGTTCTGAAACATACAATGCTCCTTTAAGCGAGGGGGAATTCCCCGCTGCCCTCGCCGATTGCCCTGATATAGCACCAGGCCCAGACTGCATCCACGAGCAGATGCTGAAGCATCTCTCCAGGGACTGCCAGAGACACATTCTCGCGATATTTAATCGCATTTGGAGCGAAGGCGTGTTCCCGTCGCAATGGCGAGAGGGTGTTATTGTCCCCATCTTGAAGCCTGGTGCGGACCCACTGGCGGTGGACTGCTATCGTCCCATTACCCTCACCAACGTTTTGTGCAAATTGTTCGAACGTATGGTGGGGCGGCGTTTGAGTTGGGTCCTTGAGTCGCGCGGTCTCCTCGCTCCATCCCAGGGTGGCTTCCGTCGGGGCCGGTCTGCAGTGGACAATTTCGTGCGGCTGGAATCTGCTGTCCATACGGCCTTTGCCCGACGTCAGCATCTCGTTGCTGTATTTTTCCATCTGCGGAAGGCGTATGACACCACATGGAGGCATCACATCCTCGCTACGTTGCATGAGTGGGGTCTTTGTGGTCGGCTCCCAGCTTTTCTTCAAAGCTTTTTATTGCAACGCTCTTTCCGGGTGCAAGTCGGTGCCACCTCTAGTTCATCTTATATACAGGAAAATGGGGTCCCGCAGGGCTCAGTGTTGAGTGTCTCCTTATTTCTAGAGGCCATTAATGGTCTGGCTGCAGCAGTGGGGTCGTCGGTGTCTCCTTCTTTGTATGCCGACGACTTCTGCATCTCATTTAGCTCCACAACTACGGGAGTCACCGACCGCAGGCTGCAAGTCGCCGTTCGCAAGGCAGCATCATGGGCTCTGACTCATGGTTTTCAGTTCTCTGCGCCTAAGACCCGAGTTATGCACTTCTGCAGGCGTTGGACGGTCCACCCTCATCCTGAACTTTACGTCGACGGCCACCTGCTTGAGGTGGTGGACACTTGCCGCTTCTTGGGACTCGTGTTTGATGCCCGGCTCACATGGGTTCCTCATGTTACTCAGCTGAAGCGAAAATGCTGGCGGCACCTCAACGCCCTCCGCTGCCTTAGCCACACGTCTTGGGGTGCGGATCGCTGCACGCTGCTGCGTTTGTACAGAGCCCTTGTGCAGTCCCGGCTTGATTATGGGAGCCTGGCCTATGGGTCTGCGTCACCCTCAGTGTTGAAGTTGGTAGACCCCATACACCACTGTGGGGTTCGGCTTGCCACTGGCGCTTTTCGCACTAGTCCCGTGGATAGTCTACTGGTGGAGGCCGGGGTTCCCCCGCTGCGGATTCGCCGCCATCGTCTGCTCGCCGACTATGCTGTCGACGTGCATTGCTCGCCAGGCCATCCCAATCGTCGTCTGCTTTTCCCTGTCATGGTCCTCCATCTGCCCGAACGGCGACCTCGGTCTGGGCTTTCCGTAGCTGTCCGCGTCCGGTCCCTGCTGTCGGAACTGGGGTCATTCCCTCTTCTGCCTCCCTTCCGGGTCCGTGCACCTACGCCTCCCTGGTGTTTGCCCCGGCCGTCCGTCCGTCTGGACTTGGCGCAGGGACCCAAGGACTCGGTTCCGCCTGTGGCCCTCCGTCGCCGTTTTCTTGCGCTCCTCGCCTCATTTACAGGCTGTGAGCCTGTCTACACTGATGGTTCCCTGGTTGATGGTCGCACTGCCTACGCTTTTGCTCATGCTGCCCATGTTGAGCAACGCTCCTTGCCGGCTGGCTGCAGTATTTTTACTGCAGAGCTGGTGGCCATCTTGCGCGCTCTTGAGCATATGCGTTTCTGCTCAGGTAGGTCAATCGTCATCTGCAGTGACTCCCTGAGCAGCCTTCAGGCCATCGACCGCTGCTATCCCTCTTCTCCTCTGGTGTCCTCTATTCAGGAGTCTGTTTCCTCCATTGCCCGTTCTGGTCGTTCGGTGGTCTTGGTTTGGACGCCAGGTCATGTTGGCATTCTGGGGAACGAACGTGTTGACAGGCTGGCCACAGGGGCGATCGACGCCCCAGCTTTGGAGATCGGCCTCACAGCTCGCGATCAGCAGTTGGTGTTGCGCCGTTAGGTGCTTGGGGTGTGGTCTGCTGAGTGGCGAGGCATGATGGCGCCTAATAAACTGCGGGCTGTCAAGGATACGACCGATGTGTGGCGCTCCTCCCTGCGGTCTTCTCGCAGGGACTCTGTTATCCTGTGTCGGCTGTGTATCGGCCATACATACCTGACGTACGGCCATCTTTTGCGTCAGGAGGATCCCCCCCTGTGTCAATGTGGGTCCCGGCTGACGGTCGCCCACATTTTGTTGGAGTGTCCCTGACTGCGCACCCTCCGGCATTCTTTTAATCTCCCAGGCACTTTGCCTTTGGTTTTAAGCGACAATGCCTCCGTGGCTGAAGACGTTTTAAATTTTATCCGTGGTAGTCCTTTATATTGTTCCATTTAGGGAGGTCCTGCTCCTTTCCCTTTGTTAGTCTCTTGTCCTTGATTGTCTCATATTTGGTTGCAGATTTTAGTGTGTAGTCGGTTGGTTGACTCTTTCCCTTTTTTGTTGTCGTGGTCAGTCAACCAGTCTCCGGCCATCTTCTTTTCTTCTATTTCTTTCTGTCTGGCCTTCGTCTGTACTCTTCTTTTCTGTAGTGTTCGTTCCCTAATTTGTGTTCTTTAGTGCCTGAGGGGGGCTCTCCTTCCCCTTGGGGTTTTATCTGCTCCACGATTTTATGTCTCGCCTGTTTCTTTTTGGAATGGGGGACTGATGACCTTAGCTGTTTAGCCCCCCCTTAAACATCCCAACAACCACCACCACCCCCTGCGGGTTTGGGGGTTAGAATAGGCCCGCGGTATTCCTGCCTGTCGTAAGAGGCGACTGAAAGGAGTCTCAAACGTTTCGGCCTTCTGTGATGGTCCCCTCTTGGGTTTGACCTCCTTTTTTTTCCAAATTTCCGTTGTTAGTGCGTGCCATTTGGGGAAGGACACCTTACGTGGTGTTTTTCTATTGGTCCATCTTGCTCCACCATCTTGCATGTTACCTATTGTCGTGTGGGGTGGGGCTATGCCCAACATCTTCTGGGTTGTCTCCTTCTCGCCTTCTGCGCACTCTGCTTCTTAGTGCCCACGACAACTGTGGACCCTTTCAACACCCAAAATCCAGCACGGTAGCCAGTCCATTGTGGTGGGGTCGTCATGTACCCTCTTGGTGGTAGCCCCCTGACCACGCAGGGTTCGCGCTACAGATGCGAGAGCTGTTTCCTCACCATGCATGCCAAGGAGTATGTGCCCATCTTGTCTGGGGCACGGGGACACCGGGCAACGGGATATTGGCCAGGTACCCATTGCTTTGGCTGGGTGGCGCCCTTGGGGAGAGCCCTCGTTCTGTGTAGGTGGCATCTGGGCGGATGTGGCGCAATGAAGCGCAATAAATCACACCAAGCTGGTGGTCGCACGGCCACCAGCGTCTCTAAGCGAGGTAGAGTCGACTTTGATGCTGCGCAATATGACCCTCAGACGTTCCCCTCGTTGGCTGCGCCATGGGAGGGACGCCGATCTTGTGCCAAGCGGGAGCCTTACGTACCGCAATACCTTGTCTACAGCAGGACTGATGGTGACTCCTTTCTTCCGACGAAGCCTATGTTTTTTGTGGAACACCTGGATTATAAGTTTGGGTAAGTGGCGGGGTTGTCAAATATGAGGAATGGGTCCATCCTCCTCAAGACGTCCTCCCCAGCCCAGTCACGAGCGTTGCTCTTGTGTGATAAGCTGGGTGACGTCCCTGTTACTGGCGCTCCCCACAGTAGCTTAAATATGGTCCAGGGGATTATTTACCATCGTGACCTCTTGTTGCAATCCGATGACGAGCTGAGAGCCGACTTGGAGCGACGTGGTGTGCATTTTGTCCGTCGTGTCCATGGAGGACCTAAGATAAACAGGGTGGCCACCGGTGCCTTTATCTTGGCCTTCGAGGGTGATGTCTTGCCTGAGAAGGTCAAGGTGATGGTTTACCGTTGCGACGTCAAGCCATACGTGCCTTCCCCGATGTGGTGCTTCCAGTGCTGGAAGTTTGGGCATATGTCCTCCCGTTGCCCATCCAGCGCTACATGTCGAGATTGCGGACGCCCCTCTCATCCTGATTCCCCATGTGTGCCTCCGCCTGTATGTGTCAAGTGTGGGGAGCACCACTCTCCATGTTCGCCGGATTGCCCCGTTCTTCATAAGGAGCGGAAGATAATGGAATTTAAGACCCTGGACCGGCTTACTTATCGAGAGGCTAAACAGAAATATGAAAGGTTGTATCCTGCTTTCATTCGAACATCTTATGCTGCAGCCACGTTATCGTCGCCCACGCGAGCGACGGTTGTCGCCTCATATGTGCCGCCTTCAGTGGGCCCTCTGGGCCATGTATCTCTGTCTGCCCCCCTCGTGCCTGGGGGCAAGCATTCCTCTGTTGCCCCCTTAGCAGTTGGGGGCAAACCCTCTTCTGTCGCTCCCCCCACGCTTACTTCAGGAGTGACATCTGCTCCACAACCGGGAGGCTCGATCCCTCCCCCTCCTTCTCCGCCGGCATTGCCTCCGCCGGTTCCTCTCTCGCGGAAGGGGTCCCTCGGGGCTCTCCCTTCCTCCGTTTCTTCTCCTACCCAGCCAGATGTCAGCCAGTGGCTGAAGGTTCCGCCCCCTGCTGGTCGTAGGGCTTCTGCGTCGTCATCAGCCTCCGACACTCCTTCAGAGAAGCTCTCCCAGTCCTCTCCCCGTAAGGGCCGACGTGAGAAGAAGGAATGGCATGTGTCCAAGAAGAAGGACGTTCCGGCGGTTTCAGCACCGCCTGCTGTCCATAGTCCTGGCTCCGGGGATGAGGTGGAGATCCTCACCTCTGCCGCGGATCTCGCCCTCACGGAACCCTTGGGGGCCTCTCCTATGGACTCAGCTGACTCTCTTCGGTGGCGGCAGTTGGCTCTGAGGCGCTGTCTGCCTCTTAGTCGCATTCACGCCCTCCCAGTCCCTTCCTGCTTCCATTCTGCAAAGGAACTGTGGTGGTTATTTCCGCCCCCTGCCTGAGCTCTGGATGCTTCTGAGTGATTCCCCTGTTCTCTGCACCCCCTGCGGGTTCGGGGGTTAGAATAGGCCCGCGGTATTCCTGCCTGTCGTAAGAGGCGACTAAAAGGAGTCTCAAACTTTTCGGCCTTATGTGATGGTCCCCTCTCGGGTTTGACCTCCATCTATCTAAATTATTCCGAAGAGCGAGCCAATTGGGGGAGGGCACCTTACATGGTGCACTGTATCCTTCGTGCATTTCGACCTATAGCCGTCTTTCTCGTCGTTGCAATGGTGTCCCGCTCGTTTTCGATCTCTTGGGCGATTACCACGCTGCACTCTGCAGTGTTTCTTTTAACTGTGACGACGACCTTGGCCATTTTTGCACCTAAGATCCAGCACGGTAGCCAGTCCGTTGGGGTGGGGTCGCCATGTACCCTCTTGGTTGTAGCCCCCTGACAACACAGGGATCGCTCTACTGATGCCTGCGCCGTTCACTCCCCACGTATGCCAAGGAGTAGATGCCCATCTCCCTGGGGCATCAGGACTCCCGGCAATGGCCATCCTGCCAGGTGGCCTTTGCTGTGGCTGGGTGGCGCCCGTGGGGAGGGCCCTTGGTCGGAGTAGGTGGCATCAGGGCGGATGACCCGCAATGAAGCGTGGTACATCATCTGTCGCTGGCGGCCAGCCGTCAGCAGTCTCTAAGCGTTCGAGAGCCCATTTTAAAGGTAACGTTAATGACCCCAAATCGTTCCCCTCCCTCGCCACACCATGGGAGGAACGACAGGCATTGCGTGACACTGAGACGTATTCGCCCAGATATCTTGTCTGTACCAGAGCTGATGGGGAATCTTTTCTATCCGTGAAGCCGCAGTTCTTTGTAGAGTATTTAGAGGACACGTTCGGGGAGGTGGAGGGCTTGTCCAAGATGCGGTCTGGATCGGTGTTGATAAAAACGGCATCCTCTGCCCAGTCACGGAGGTTGCTCAATTGTGACAAGTTGGGGGATGTTTCCGTTAGCATCACGCCGCATAAGAGTCTGAACATGGTCCAGGGTATTATATTCCACCGGGATCTTCTTCTGCAGTCCGACGATGAATTACGCGCCAACCTCGAACGGCGAGGTGTTCACTTCGTCCGGCGCGTCCATCGGGGTCCGAGGGATAATCAGGTCGCCACCGGTGCCTTCATCTTGGCCTTTGAGGGTGATGTCTTACCCGAAAAAGTTAAGGTGATGGTTTATCGTTGTGATGTGAAACCATATATCCCTCCTCCGATGCGGTGTTTTAAATGCTGGAAGTTCGGGCACATGTCATCTCGCTGTACTTCCAGCATGACGTGTCGGGATTGCGGACGTCCTTCGCATCCCGATACTCCATGTGCCCCGCATCCTATCTGTGTTAACTGCGGAGAACACCATTCCCCGTGCTCGCCGGACTGTAGGATATTGCAGCAAGAACGGAAGATAATGGAATATAAGACCTTGGACCGGCTGACCTACCCCGAGGCTAGACGGAAATATGAGAGGCTCCATCCTGTGGCAATGCCGTCGACCTACGCCGCTGCTGCAACGACGGTTCTCCCGTCATCACGAATCGGCTCTAAGATCGGTCAGCATCCACCGGCCCCCATGCTTGTGGGGGGCACTTCACACCCTGTTGCTCCTGCTCCATCTTCTTCAGGAGCAACACCCTCCCAACCATCGGGGACATCAGCTCCCCCTTCCCAGCCGGAGAAGCGTAAGACTTCTTCGGCTGCTCTCGCCAGGAAGGGATCCCTTGGGGACCTCCCTTCGCAAGTTCCGACCAGTGGCAAAGCGGACGCCCGCAAGTGGTTGAAACAACCGCCAGTCCCTGGTCGTCGGGCCTCGCGGTCGTCGTCTGTCCCTGAGACTGACCCAGTGAAGCCCATGCAGCCTGAAGAGCCGAAGGCACAGCGTGATAAGCAGAAAAGGAAGAAAGTCCCCAAGACCAACGGTAATGCGGTGGCACCGATCCCGCCGCTCCCTACAAGCTCTGCCTCTGAGGACGAGGTGGAGATTCTGGCGTCCGCTGAGGACCTCGCTCTTGCCGGTCCCGCGGACGCAATGGATGGCATTTGCACGGATGCTCCATCGGAGGCAGCAGGTGCCCCAGTGGCGTAATCTGCCTTCCCAGTCCCGACACGCCTTTCCCAGCCATGGACAACACCATCCTCCAGTGGAACTGCAGCGGTTTCTTCCACCATCTAGCTGAGCTTCGCCACCTTATCAGCCTTCACCCTTTCTTCTGCATTGCTCTCCAGGAAACTTGGTTTCCAGCAATGCGAACCCCCGCCCTCCGTGGCTATAGGGGTTATTATAAGAACCGAGCAGCTTATGAAAGGGTGTCTGGTGGCGTCTGCATATATGTCCTTCACACTCTGCACAGCGAGTCTGTCCCTCTCCAGACGCCTTTAGAGGCTGTCGCTGTACGCGTGTGGACGCCACAGGCTGTTACCGTCTGCAGTCTTTACATTCCACCGGATGGTGATGTCTCGCAGCATGTCCTGGCTGCACTGGTCGCCCAATTGCCGCCACCTTTCTTGCTATTGGGCGACTTCAACGCTCATAACCCTCTGTGGGGTGGGTCAGTGGCAACAGGTCGAGGCGCCATCGTTGAGCATTTATTGTCGCAGCTCGATCTCTCGCTGTTAAATGATGGTGCCTTCACACACTTCAGTGTGGCGCATGGCACCTACTCCGCCATTGACCTTTCCATCTGTAGCCATAGCCTCTCACCGTCTGTCCAATGGAGTGTGCATGACGACCTGTGTGGTAGTGACCATTTTCCGATCTTTTTGTCACTACCACAGCGCCACTCTTCTGGGCGCCCTAGCAGATGGGCTATGAATAAGGCTGACTGGGACTTGTTCTCCTCCACTGCCGCTTTTGAGCCTCTCTCTACCGATGACATTGATGCGGTGGTTCAATCGGTCACCACCGGCATCGTTACTGCCGCCGAATCTGCCATTCCCCATTCCTGTGGGTCCCCTCGGCGGAAGGCTGTGCCTTGGTGGTCGCCTGAGATCGCTGAAGCGATTAAAGATCGCCGGCGGGCGCTCCAGCGTCACAAGCGACACCCCTCCCTCGACCACCTTATCGCCTTCAAACGGCTGCGTGCGCGGGCCCGCCTCCTTATCCGCCAAGGCAAGAAGGAGTGCTGGGAGCGGTATGTGTCCAAAATTGGCCTCCATGTCTCTCCATCGCAGGTCTGGGCCAAGATTCGACGCATCTACGGCTATCGGCCACCTGTCAGCGTCCCCCTGCGGGTTCGGGGGTAAGAATAGGCCCGCGGTATTCCTGCCTGTCGTAAGAGGCGACTAAAAGGAGTCTCAAACGTTTCGGCTTTATGTGATGGTCCCCACCATCTATCTAAATTATTCCGAAGAGCGAGCCAATTGGGGAAGGGCACCTTACATGGTGCACTGTATCCTTCGTGCAATTAGACATCTAGCCGTCTTTCTCGTCGTTGCAATGGTGTCCCGCTCGTTTTCGATCTCTTGGGCGATTACCACGCTGCACTCTGCAGTGTTTCTTTTAACTGTGACGACGACCTTGGCCGTTTTTGCACCTAAGATCCAGCACGGTAGCCAGTCCGTTGTGGTGGGGTCGCCATGTACCCTCTTGGTTGTAGCCCCCTGACAACACAGGGATCGCTCTACTGATGCCTGCGCCGTTCACTCCCCACGTATGCCAAGGAGTAGATGCCCATCTCCCTGGGGCATCAGGACTCCCGGCAATGGCCATCCTGCCAGGTGGCCTTTGCTGTGGCTGGGTGGCGCCCGTGGGGAGGGCCCTTGGTCGGAGTAGGTGGCATCAGGGCAGATGACCCGCAATGAAGCGTGGTACATCATCTGTCGCTGGCGGCCAGCCGTCAGCAGTCTCTAAGCGTTCGAGAGCCCATTTTAAAGGTAACGCTTATGACCCCAAATCGTTCCCCTCCCTCGCCACACCATGGGAGGAACGACAGGCATTGCGTGACACTGAGACGTATTCGCCCAGATATCTTGTCTGTACCAGAGCTGATGGGGAATCTTTTCTATCCGTGAAGCCTCAGTTCTTTGTAGAGCATTTAGAGGACAAGTTCGGTGAGGTGGAGGGCTTGTCCAAGATGCGGTCTGGATCGGTGTTGATAAAAACGGCATCCTCTGCCCAGTCACGGAGGTTGCTCAATTGTGACAAGTTGGGGGATGTTTCCGTTAGCATCACGCCGCATAAGAGTCTGAACATGGTCCAGGGTATTATATTCCACCGGGATCTTCTTCTGCAGTCCGACGATGAATTACGCGCCAACCTCGAACGACGAGGTGTTCACTTCGTCCGGCGCGTCCATCGGGGTCCGAGGGATAATCAGGTCGCCACCGGTGCCTTCATCTTGGCCTTTGAGGGTGATGTCTTACCCGAAAAGGTTAAGGTGATGGTTTACCGTTGTGATGTGAAACCATATATCCCTCCTCCGATGCGGTGTTTTAAATGCTGGAAGTTCGGGCACATGTCATCTCGCTGTACTTCCAGCATGACGTGTCGGGATTGCGGGCGTCCTTCGCATCCCGATACTCCATGTGCCCCGCCTCCTATCTGTGTTAACTGCGGAGAACACCATTCCCCCTGCTCGCCGGACTGTAGGATATTGCAGAAAGAACGGAAGATAATGGAATATAAGACCTTGGATCGGCTGACCTACCCCGAGGCTAGACGGAAATATGAGAGGCTCCATCCTGTGGCAATGCCGTCATCTTACGCCGCTGCTGCAACGACGGTTCTCCCGTCATCACGAATCGGCTCTACGATCGGTCAACATCCACCGGCCCCCTTGCTTGTGGGGGGCACTTCACACCCTGTTGCTCCTGCTCCATCCTCTCCAGGAGCAACGCCCTCCCAACCATCGGGGACATCAGCTCCCCCTTCCCAGCCGGAGAAGCGTAAGACTTCTTCGGCTGCTCTCGCCAGGAAGGGATCCCTTGGGGCTCTCCCTTCACCTGTTCCGCCCAGTGGAAAAGCGGACGCCCGCAAGTGGTTGAAACAACCGCCAGTCCCTGGTCGTCGAGCCTCGCGGTCGTCGTCTGTCCCTGAGACTGACCCGGTGAAGCCCATGCCGCCTGAACCGCCGAAGGCGCAGCGTGACAAGCAGACTAAGAAGAAAGTCCCCAAGTCCAACGGTATTGCGGTGGCACCGATCCCACCGCTTCCTACAAGCTCTGCCTCTGAGGATGAGGTGGAGATTCTGGCGTCCGCTGAGGACCTCGCTCGCAGCTCGCAGTTCGATCTCTCGCTGTTAAATGATGGTGCCTTCACACACTTCAGTGTGGCGCATGGCACCTACTCCGCCATTGACCTTTCAATCTGTAGCCATAGCCTCTTACCGTCTGTCCAATGGAGTGTGCATGACGACCTGTGTGGTAGTGACCATTTTCCGATCTTTTTGTCACTACCACAGCGCCACTCTTCTGGGCGCCCTAGCAGATGGGCTATGAATAAGGCTGACTGGGACTTGTTCTCCTCCACTGCCGCTTTTGAGCCTCTCTCTACCGATGACATTGATGCGGTGGTTCAATCGGTCACCACCGGCATCGTTACTGCCGCCGAATCTGCCATTCCCCATTCCTGTGGGTCCCCTCGGCGGAAGGCTGTGCCTTGGTGGTCGCCTGAGATCGCTGAAGCGATTAAAGATCGCCGGCGGGCGCTCCAGCGTCACAAGCGACACCCCTCCCTCGACCACCTTATTGCCTTCAAACGGCTGCGTGCGCGGGCCCGCCTCCTTATCCGCCAGGGCAAGAAGGAGTGCTGGGAGCGGTATGTGTCCACCATTGGCCTCCATGTCACTCCCTCGCAGGTCTGGGCCAAGATTCGACGCGTCTACGGCTATCGGCCACCTGCCAGCGTCCCTGCGCTCTCACTGAATGGAGCAGTTTGTACTGACTCCGACGTCATTGCCAATCACTTAGCAGAGCATTTTGCTATGAGTTCCGCTTCTGCGAATTACCCCCAGGCCTTCCGCTCCATTAAAGAGCGGATGGAACGTCGGAGCCTTTCGTTTCGCACCGACCACCCAGAATCTTACAATGCTCCATTTAGTGAGTGGGAATTTCGCAGTGCCCTCGCTGCTTGCCCTGATACCGCTCCTGGGCCAGATGGCATCCACTGTCAGATGCTGAAACACCTTTCAGTGGACTGCCAGCGGCGCCTTCTCGATCTTTACAACCGTCTTTGGGTCGAGGGGGAGTTTCCGTCGCAATGGCGGGAAGGCATTGTCATCCCCGTTTTGAAGCCTGGAAAGAACCCTCTGGAGGTGGACAGCTACCGTCCCATTAGCCTCACCAACGTTCTTTGCAAGTTGCTTGAACGGATGGTGAGCCGGCGCTTGAATTGGGTACTGGAGTCTCGGGGCCTTCTGGCTCCATCTCAGGGTGGGTTCCGTAAAGGCCGCTCCGCCGCCGACAATCTGGTGAGCCTGGAGTCGGCCATCCGTACTGCCTTTTCCCGCCGTCAGCATTTGGTCGCTGTCTTTTTCGACATGCGGAAGGCGTACGATACGACGTGGCGTCATCACATTCTTTCTACGCTTCATGGATGGGGTCTTCGGGGTCCTCTGCCGATTTTTATCCGCAATTTTCTGTCGTGTCGTACCTTCCGCGTGCAAGTCGCGGCCTCGTCTAGTTCCTCCCACGTCCAGGAGAACGGTGTGCCACAGGGCTCTGTTTTAAGTGTCTGTCTGTTTTTAATAGCCATTAACGGGCTTGCTGCAGCCGTGGGAAATTCTGTCTCTGCTTCCCTGTATGCTGACGACTTCTGCCTTTATTACAGCTCTACTGGCATAGCAGCTGTTGAACGTCAGCTACAGGGCGCTATCCGTAGGGCGCAGTCTTGGGCTGTAGCGCATGGGTTTCAGTTTTCGGCAGCCAAGACCTGCGTTATGCATTTCTGCCGGCGACGTACTGTCCACCCGGAGCCGCAGCTTTCTCTTAACGGCGAACTTCTTTCGGTGGTGGAATCACACAGGTTTTTGGGGGTGGTTTTCGATGCCCGGTTGACTTGGCTGCCTCATATCCGGCAGCTCAAACAGACGTGTTGGCGGCATCTCAATGCACTCCGGTGTTTGAGCCACACCCGCTGGGGAGCCGACCGCTCTACCCTGTTACGGCTCTACCAGGCGTTAATCCAGTCCCGTCTGGATTATGGGTGCCTGGCATATGGCTCAGCATCCCCGTCTGCGTTGCGGGTGCTGGACCCAATCCTCCACAGCGGGATACGCCTTGCCACTGGTGCTTTCCGCACCAGCCCTGTGGACAGCTTACTCGTGGAGGCAGGTGTCCCTCCACTGCGGTTCCGGCGCCAACGTTTGCTGGCCGCTTATGCTGCCCATGTTCTAAGCTCGCCCGGGCATCCTAACTATCGTCTCCTGTTCCCGCAGTCAGTCGTCCGTCTGCCGGAACGTCGGCCCCAGTCGGGTTGTCCGATCGCCATACGCGTCAAGGAGCTTCTCTCCGGGCTTGGGCTTGTCCCTGTTCCACCTCCTTTCCGGGCACCTCTGCGTACACCCCCGTGGTGCGTTCCTCGCCCTTGCCTTCGGCTAGACTTGGCACAGGGCTCGAAGGACTCAGTCCCTCCAGAGGCCTTCCGCCGCCGCTTTTATTCCATCCTGGCCACGTATCAGGGCTCTGGCATTGTTTACACCGACGGCTCGATGGTTGCTGGTCGAGTCGGCTATGCGCTCACTCTAGGGGACCATTCCGAACAACGTTCCTTGCCGGCTGGCTGCAGCGTTTACACTGCTGAGCTGGTCGCCTTCTTTCGAGCCCTAGAGTATATCCGCTCCTGCTCAGGTGAGTCCTTCGTTATCTGTAGCGATTCCCTGAGCAGTTTACGAGCACTCGACCAGTGTTTTTCTCGTTCCCGTCTGGTGATGGCTATCCATGAGTCCCTGCATACTCTTGCGCGTTGCGGCCGCTCTGCGGTCTTCGTGTGGACCCCAGGCCATGTTGGGATCCCCGGCAACGAGAATGTTGACCGGCTGGCGAAAGAGGCGACTAGTGCACCATCTCTGGACGTTGGCCTCCCGGAGACAGATTTGCGGGCGTTCCTACGCCGCAAAATTCTGGACCTTTGGGACACTGAATGGCGCGCCCTGCCTTCACGCAACAAACTTCGGGCCATCAAGGGGGCTACCGGTGTGTGGCGCTCCTCCTTGCGGGTTTCTCGCAAGGAGTCTGTTGTCCTCTGCCGGCTGCGCATTGGGCACACTCGGCTTACCCACGGCCACTTATTGCGCCGTGAGGATGCGCCTCTATGTCGCTGCGGCTCCGTTTTATCCGTGGTTCATGTTTTATTGGAGTGTCCGTTTTTAGCTGCGCTCAGGCAGTCGTTCGCACTGCCTGACTCGCTCCCTGCCCTTTTAACAGATGACCCGGCTATGGCTGACTTAGTTTTACGTTTTATTCGGGCAGGGGGTTTTTATTCTTTACTCTGAGTGTTTCTGTTTTTATCTTATTGTTTTGTGTTGATTCTGGCCTTTGGCCTCCGGTTTTAAACTGATTTTTAATGTGTTTTCAGTGGTTGGCTTTTCCTTTTTTATTTCTCTGGTCGGCCAACCACCGTCACACTCTGTGTGCTTTTAGTTCGTTTTGTCTGGTCTTTGTCTCAGTTTCTCTTGTTACGTGTCGTCGGTGCTCTATTCTGTCACTCGTTTTTATTCTCTGTGGGTGTTTTTTGTCTTTGGAAAAAGGGACCGATGACCCTAGCAGTCTGGTCCCTTTAAATCCCCCAAACCAACCAACCTACCTGTCAGCGTCCCTGCGCTCTCACTGAATGGAGCAGTTTGTACTGACTCCGACGTCATTGCAAATCGCTTAGCAGAGCATTTTGCTTTGGGTTCCGCTTCTGCGAATTACCCCCAGGCTTTCCGCTCCATTAAAGAGCGGATGGAACGTCGGAGCCTTTCGTTTCGCACCAACCACCCAGACTCTTACAATGCTCCATTCAGTGAGTGGGAATTTCGCAGTGCCCTCGCTGCTTGCCCTGATACCGCTCCTGGGCCAGATGGCATCCACTGTCAAATGCTGAAACATCTTTCAGTGGACTGCCAGCGGCGCCTTCTCGATCTTTACAACCGTCTTTGGGTCGAGGGGGAGTTTCCGTCGCAATGGCGGGAAGGCATTGTCATCCCCGTTTTGAAACCTGGAAAGACCCCTCTGGAGGTGGACAGCTACCGTCCCATCAGCCTCACCAACGTTATGTGCAAGCTTCTCGAACGGATGGTGAGCCGGCGCTTGCATTGGGTACTGGAGTCTCGGGGCCTTCTGGCTCCGTCTCAGGGTGGGTTCCGTAAAGGCCGCTCCGCCACCGACAATCTGGTGAGCCTGGAGACTGCCATCCGTACTGCCTTTGCCCGCCGTCAGCACCTGGTCGCTGTCTTTTTCGACATGCGGAAGGCGTACGATATGACATGGCGTCATCACATTCTTTTACACTTCATGGATGGGGTCTTCGGGGTCCTCTGCCGATTTTTATCCGCAATTTTCTGTTGTGTCGTACCTTCCGCGTGCAAGTCGTGGCCTCGTATAGTTCCTCCCACGTCCAGGAGAACGGTGTGCCACAGGGCTCTGTTTTAAGTGTCTGTCTGTTTTTAATAGCCATTAACGGGCTTGCTGCGGCCGTGGGAAATTCTGTCTCCGCTTCCCTGTATGCTGACGACTTCTGCCTTTATTACAGCTCTACTGGCATTGCAGCTGTTGAACGTCAGCTACAGGGCGCTATCCATAAGGCGCAGTCTTGGGCTGTAGCGCATGGGTTTCAGTTTTCGGCAGCCAAGACCTGCGGTATGCATTTCTGCCGGCGCCGAACAGTTCATCCTGAGCCGCGGCTTTATCTTGCCGACGAACTCCTTGCTGTGGTGGAGACCCACAGGTTTTTGGGGGTGGTTTTCGATGCCCGGTTGACTTGGTTGCCTCATATCCGGCAGCTCAAACAGACGTGTTGGCGGCATCTCAATGCACTCCGGTGTTTGAGCCACACCCGCTGGGGAGCCGACCGCTCTACCCTGCTACGGCTCTACCAGGCGTTAATCCAGTCCCGTCTGGATTATGGGTGCCTGGCATATGGCTCAGCCTCCCCGTCTGCGTTGCGGGTGCTGGACCCAATTCTCCACAGCGGGATACGCCTTGCCACTGGTGCTTTCCGCACCAGCCCTGTGGACAGCTTACTCGTGGAGGCAGGTGTCCCTCCCCTGCGGTTCCGACGCCAACGTTTGCTGGCCGCTTATGCTGCCCATGTTCTCAGCTCGCCCGGGCATCCAAATTATCGTCTCCTGTTCCCGCGATCGGTCGTCCATCTGCCAGATCGTCGGCCCCGGTCTGGTTGTACAATAGCGGTCCGCGTCAAAGAGCTTCTCTCTGGGCTTCAGGTTTTCGCTGTTCCACCTACTTTCCGGGCTACTTTGCATACACCCCCATGGTGTGTTCGTCGCCCTTGCCTTCGGCTGGACCTGGCACAGGGCCCGAAGGACTCAGTCCCTCCACAGGCCTTCCGCCGCCGCTTTTATTCTATCCTGGCCACGTATCAGGGCTCTGGTGTTGTCTACACTGACGGTTCGATGGTTGCTGGGCGTGTCGGGTATGCGCTCACTCTAGGGGACCGTTCCGAACTATGTTCCTTGCAGGATGGCTGCAGCGTTTACACTGCTGAATTGGTCGCCATCTTTCGTGCCCTAGAGTATATCCGCTCCTGCTCAGGTGAGTCCTTCGTTATCTGTAGCGATTCCCTGAGCGGTTTACGAGCTCTCGACCAGTGTTTCCCTCGTTCTCGTCTGGTGATGGCTATCCACGAGTCTCAGCATACTCTTGCCTGTTGCGGCCGCTCTGTGGTCTTTGTGTGGACCCCCGGTCATGTCGGTATCCCGGGTAACGAACATGTTGACCGCCTGGCGAAAGAGGCCACCAGCAAGCCATCTCTGGACCTTGGCCTCCCAGAAACTGTTTGCGGGCAGTCTTCCGCCGCAAAATCTTGGCGCTATGGGACGATGAATGGCGCGAACTGACAATGTCCAATAAACTCCGTGCTGTCAAGGAGACGACGGCTGTGTGGCGGTCATCCATGCGAGCCAACCGCAGGGACTCCGTCGTCCTTTGTCGGCTCCGCATTGGCCACTCCCGGCTAACTCACGGTTATTTACTGCGCCGGGAGGACCCTCCTCTATGTCGCTGTGGGGCAGCTTTGACGGTGGCCCACATTTTGCTGGCCTGCCCCCTTTTACCTGTGGTCAGGCAGACATTTGCGCTGCCTGCTACGCTCCCTGCCCTTTTAACAGACGACTCCACTATGGTTGACTTAGTTTTACGTTTTATTCGGGCAGGGGAATTTTATCATTTACTCTGAGTGTTTATGTTTTATTTTATTGTTTTGTATTGATTCTGGCCTTTGACCTATGGTTTTACACTGTTTTTTTTAATGTGTTTCTACGTGGTTGGCCTTTCCTTTTTTCTGTCTATGGTCGGCCAACCACCGTCACACTCTGTGTGGTTTTAGTTTGTTTTGTCTTGTCTTGTCTTTGTCTCAGTATCTCTTGTTCTGTCTTGTCTGTGATCTCTTCTGTTCCTTGTTTTTATTCTCTGTGGGTGTTTTGTCTTTGGAAAAGGGGACCGATGACCATGGCAGTCTGGTCCCTTTAATCCCCCAAACCAACCAACCAACCAACCCTGTTCTCTGCATTGCTCTGCAGGAAACTTGGTTTCCGGCACTGCGGACCCCCGCCCTTCGCGGTTATTGGGGATACTATAAGAACCGCGCTGCCTGTCAACGAGCGTCAGTTGGGGTTTGCCTCTATGTTCACCACTCTGTCTGTAGCTCGCCAGTACCCCTTCAGACGCCTTTAGAGGCACTCGCTGTCAGGGTTGAGCTCTCGCCGGCTATTACTGTTTGCTCTGTTTACATTCCTCCGGATGGGGAGCTCCCCCGACATGTCTTGGCTGCACTGCTGGCTCAACTCCCGCCACCTTTGCTGCTTCTAGGCGATTTCAATGCCCACAACCCTCTATGGGGTGGGACTGTCTCCGAAGACCGCGGTCGGGCCATGGAGCATTTGTTGGCTCAGCTCGACCTTAGCCTCTTGAATACCGGTGCTCCCAAGCATTTCAGTGTGGCCCATGGCTCTTTCTCGGCCATCGATCTCTCTCTTTGCAGCCCCGGACTTGTCCCATCCCTCCACTGGCGAGTATATCCTGACCTCTGTGGTAGTGACCATTTTCCCATCTATTTGTCACTGCCCCAGTGTCATTCTTCTGGGCACCTGCCCCGCTGGGCTCTCCACAGGGCTGACTGGCCGGCTTTTACTTCTGCTGCAACCACTGAGTCTCCCCCCCCCCCCCAGGTGACATTGACGGGGTGGTCCGTGTCTTAACCACATTCATCATTTCGGCGGCTGAGGCTGCCATCTCCCGCTCTTCTGGAATCCCTCAGAGGAAGGCTGTACCCTGGTGGTCGTCGGAGATTGCTGAGGCTATTCGCGACCGTAGGCGGGCTCTCCAGCGTCATAGGCGGCACCCGTCTCTGGAGACTCTCATCACCTTTAAGAGGCTCCGTGCCTTGGCCCGCCGTCTTATTGCACGGCGTAAGCAGGAGTGCTGGGAGCGGTATGTCTCCTCCTTGGGCTCCCGTGTCTCCCCCTCGCTCGTGTGGTCCCGGATCCGGCGGATTTATGGATACCAGACCCCTATGGGTGTCCCTGGGCTCTCCTTGGACGGCGCTGTCTGCACGGACGCTGCCGCCATTGCTGAACAGCTTGCCGCGCACTTTGCGAAGAGCTCGGCGACTGCATCTTATCCCCCCGCCTTTCGCTCTCTAATGGAGCGAGCCGAGCGGACGCAGTTCTCATTTCACACGCGTCGTTCTGAAAGATACAATGCTCCTTTCAGCGAGGGGGAATTCCTCGCTGCCCTCGCCGATTGCCCTGATACAGCACCAGGAACGGACTGCATCCACGCGCAGATGCTGAAGCATCTCTCCCGGGACTGCCAGAGACACATTCTCGCGGTATTTAATCGCATTTGGAGCGAAGGCGTGTTCCCGTCGCAATGGCGAGAGGGTGTTATTGTCCCCATCTTGAAGCCCGGTGCAGACCCACTGGCGGTGGACTGCTATCGTCCCATTACCCTCACCAACGTTTTGTGCAAATTGCTCGAACGTATGGTGGGGCGGCGTTTGTGTTGGGTGCTTGAGTCGCGCGGTCTCCTCGCTCCATCCCAGGGTGGCTTCCGTCGGGGCCGGTCTGCCACGGACAATTTGGTGCGGCTGGAATCTGCTATTCGTACGGCCTTTGCCCGACGTCAGCAATTCGTTGCTGTATTTTTCGATCTGCGGAAGGCATATGACACCACATGGAGGCATCACATCCTCGCCACGTTGTATGAGTGGGGTATTCGTGGTCGGCTCCCGGCTTTTCTTCAAACCTTTTTATTGCGCCGCTCTTTCCGGGTGCAAGTGGGTTCCGTCTCTAGTTCATCTTATATACAGGAAAATGGGGTCCCGCAGGGCTCAGTGTTGAGCGTCTCCTTATTTGTAGTGGCCATTAATGGTCTGGCTGCAGCTGTGTGGTCGTCGGTGAGTCCTTTCTTGTATGCCGACGACTTCTGCATCTCCTTTAGCTCCACGACTACGGGAGTCGCTGAACGCAGGCTGCAAGTAGCCGTTCGCAAGGCAGCATCATGGGCTCTGACTCACGGTTTTCAGTTCTCTGCAGCCGAGACTCGAGTTATGCACTTCGCCCCCAGGGGCTCAGCATTCATTTGCTGGGTACGGGCTTGGCGACCCCGGGGTTCCTGAGCTGGGGACTGGTAAGCGCCACCTGTCCCCCGTCACCGTAAGCTCTGAGTACACTTCAGCGACCACCGTGCGGCGCGGCGGTGGAATGTTGTGTGTCTCGGGGAATGGGGATCTTGGCTTGGCCGCCCGGATCGCGAGGATGGAACAAACCTCTATAAAAAACCCCTCAATCTTCCGGTGTGCTCCGCGCCTATGAGATGCATGGCTGTTGAGGTGGAACAGTCGCAAGCGGGCAACCTCTGGGGCACCTGCCACACCCCAGTTGTATGGGGCTTACTCAGGCATGCGGGGCTCTGTCTGAGCGGACCTTTAGTTCCCTAGCTGCTCGTGGGATCGAGATGGAACCCTCGAACTTTTCTTTTCCTCCCAGCGGAAAGGGTGGGCCGCTGGTAGGTTCTAACACCCAATCTAACAAGAGGGCTCGTGTAGCCAGTCCTCCTAATTCAGGTACTAGTAACAGAACGCATTCTGCTTCTCAGAATGTGTTTCTCATAATTAAAAGAAAAGATGGGAGTTTTGAAAAAGTTTCGCCATTTTATATACAGAAGGGCTTAGAGGGTATTGCTGGCACGTTAAAGTCTGTAAAGCGCCTGCGCAATGGCACCTTGCTGGTTGAAACATCTAGCTTCCAGCAAGTCCAGAAACTTCAGAAGGCACACTTTCTTGGGGAGTTTGCGATAGAGACTGACTTTCACAACACCTTGAACTACAGCAAGGGTGTTATGACTTGCAGAGATCTCGTCGACATTCCCCAAGACGAACTGAAGTCTGAATGGTCCCGGGAAGGAATTGTGGATGTGCAACACGTTATGAAACGGGTGGATGGTGCTCTCATAAAAACTGACTCCTTTATTCTTACATCTAACAGCACCACATTGCCAGAGCATGTGAAGGCAGGCTTCTTACGTCTCAGTGTACGGCCTTATTACCCCAACCCCATGCAGTGTTTTAAATGCCAACACTTTGGCCACACTACTCTCGGCTGTAAAGGGGAAGCCACTTGTGGGAAATGTGGTAAAGCCGCTCATGAGGGAGTTGATTGCTCCTCTCCTCCCAAGTGTGTGAACTGCTCTGGGGATCACCCTGTGTGGAGTAGGGAATGCAGAGTTTTCCTTGAGGAACGGAAGATCCAGGAACTTAAAACCACTAAACGCATCCCGTATGGTGAGGCAAAGAAAATCTACAAGTCCATGCAGCCGCCCACGTTCGCTGCCTCCTTTTCTTCCGTTCTGAAACAGCCTGTCTTGAAAACCGATGCCGCTACCCAAACGGAGGTTGCTACTGTCAGCACTAGCACCTGCGTTTGTCAGTGTACATGTGCTGCTGCCGTTCCTGTGAAGCCTGCTGCTCCCTCCCGGCCTTCTGACCAGGCTGTGGTAGCTGACATCATGGAACTTCCTGCCCCTTCCCGGGTCCAGTCTTGTGTACTGCCTAGTGCTGGTACACCCCCTACTGCTTCTGAGGTTTTGGCTCCAATGCCACCTCAGGCCAGAAAATCGAAGCCAAAGACAAAGGTGAAGACTCGCCCACTAAAGGAGACTGCAGTTCTACAGTCTGCTGATGTGGATGTCATTCTCTCTGACGTCTCTCTCGACTCCTCTTCTGAGGCGATGGAGGTAGATGTCAGACTGGGGCAATCGTCTCGCCCCAAAACTGAGCCTCCACCTGTTGTGGGCTCTCCTCCCCGACAGAAAGTGCGACTGAAGGTACTCCCGCCCTTATAGATGGCTCCCATTATTCAGTGGAACATGAATGGATTCCGGGCACATGTGGAGGAACTGCACCTCCTAGCACAGCAACGCCCCCTGTGCTTGTGTTTACAGGAAACACATCTCAAACAATCAGATGCTCCTGTACTCAGGGGCTATAGGTTGTATCGCAAAGATGACCTGACTGGAGACAGGGCCAAAGGCGGAGTCGCCGTGTTTGTCGATAATGACCACCACTCCTCTGCTCTCCCCCTGGATACTGACCTGCAAGCAGTTGCAGTTGCAATTTATTCCGGTCGGAGGCTTACCGTTTGCTCCCTTTATTTACCCCCTCTGGATGCAGTGAACTTAGAGGCTCTCACAAACCTTATCGACCAACTCCCCTGCCCATTTCTCCTCCTGGGAGACTTCAATGCCCATCATGTCCTGTGGGGCTCCACTTCTCTTTGCGCTCGAGGTCGAATTTTGGAGGGCCTCCTAACATCTCAATTGTTGTGCATCCTCAACACAGGTACTCCGACTCATTTCTCTAGTGCTACGGGGTCATTCTCAGCCATTGACCTATCTTTCTGCTCTCCAACCCTCACTGACTCCGTTCACTGGGAGGTCATTGACGACCTACATTCCAGCGATCACTTCCCTATCCGCATTCATCTCCTGGATGGTGTATTGCTGGAGCAGCGGCCACCATCGTGGATGATTGGCCGGGCTAACTGGCCACTGTTCACTCGGTTGTCTGTCTTTGACCGCCACACCAGCGTACAGGAATGGGTGGATCACATCACGCTTGTGATCCACCATGCTGCTGACCTGTCCATACCACAGTCTTCTGGCACTCTTAAGCGGCGCCTTGTGCCTTGGTGGACAGAAGAGTGCCGTTCAGCCATCCGTGACAGGCGTGCGGCTCTTCGCCGATTTAAATGCCGCCCAACAACGGTCAATCTTACCGCCTTTCGTATCGCGAGAGCCAGGGCACGCCGTGTCATTAAAGAGAGCAAGAAAAGGTCATGGCAGGAGTTTCTGGACTCCATCAACCGTTCCACTTGTTCCACAAAGGTATGGGAAGCCATCCGGAGGATTTCCGGTAAACGCAGCCGTTTACCAATAGCTGCAGTCCTGAACCAGGGATGCCTCCAAACGACACCCAGCGCCATAGCTCAGTCGCTGGCAGAGCATTTTGCACAAAGTACTGCCACTGCAACCCAGGATCCAGCGTTTCGTCGCTACCGTGCGACTGTCGAAAGAGCGAATTTGAACTTTCGGTCGAACGGTTCTGAGGCCTACAACTCCCCTTTCTCCATGTGGGAACTTGAGTCGGCTCTTACTGAGACTTCTGACACTGCACCAGGTTACGACCGCATCCGGTACTCCATGCTTAGACATCTTCCAGCGGCGTCAAAGGAAATCCTCCTTGAATGTTTTAATCTCATATGGCACACGGGAGTGTTCCCAACCTCGTGGAGGGAGGCTATCCTCATCCCTCTCCTCAAACCAGGAAAGGACCGCACATGTCCCAGTAGTTATCGTAGTATCGCCTTGACAAGCTGTGTCGGAAAGACCCTGGAACGGATGGTTAACCGTCGTCTGGTCTGGCTGCTAGAGACCAGACAGCTCCTTAGCCGCTTTCAGTGTGGATTCCGAAAATTTCGATCCACAGTCGACAACCTGACCCTCCTCGAGGCGGCTATTCAGCAGGCTTTCCTCCGTCAGCATCACTGTATCGGTATCTTCTTTGATATCAGTAAGGCATATGATACTACTTGGAGACACTGTATTCTTGCACAACTGCATCAATGGGGCTTTCGTGGCCGCCTCCCTATTTTCATTCGGTCTTTCCTGTCTCAGCGGTTTTTTCGGACCCGCGTTGGTAACACACTGTCTGATCGCTTTGAGCAAGAGAACGGTGTCCCCCAGGGCAGTGTTTTAAGCGTTACCCTCTTTGCCATAGCAATCAACAGTATAACGTCTACAGTGCGGAGTCCAGTACAGTGCTCCTTGTTTGTGGACGACTTTGCTGTTTTCTGTTCCTCCTCTAGTGTTGCATCCGCGAGCCGTCAATTGCAACTAACGGTGCGGCGGTTAGAGGAGTGGGCTGCAAAGACGGGTTTTAGGTTTTCTGCCGATAAGTGTGTTTGTGTTCATTTTAATCGTTCTCGTCGTCTTTTTACGTTGCCTGCCTTGCATATGGGGGATACTGTCCTACAGTTTGGAGACACGGTGCGGTTTCTAGGCCTAATTTTTGACTCCAGGTTGTCATGGTTGCCACACCTACGTGACTTGAAAGCCAGAACGCTGAAGGCACTGAACATCCTCAAGTGCCTCAGCCGCAGGTCTTGGGGAGCGGACAGGGCGCGTCTCCTTCAGTTTTATCGAGCTTTCGTGCGCTCACGGCTGGACTATGGCTGCACAGTATATGGGTCAGCGAGGCCGTCTTATTTGCGGATCCTTGACGCTGTTCACCATGCTGGGATTCGACTGGCTACGGGTGCTTATCGGACCAGTCCCGTACCCAGCCTCTGTGCTGAGGCTGGCGAACCGCCACTTACCATCCGGCGGCAGCTCCTGCTGGTGCGCCAAGCTTGTAAGTTTCTTGCAGCTCCCAGCTCGCCTGCTCACCATCTTGTTGTCCATCCACCTCTGGATCGCCTTTTTTCCCGCCGTCCCCGGGCTACGTTGCCGTTTGGGATCAGAGTGCACCGTGTGCTTGAGTCCCTCGGTGTGGAGTCTGTACAACCCCAAATCCTGGGTTTTAACCGCCTGCCACCCTGGTTACTGAAGAGGCCACGTGTGATTTTAGATTTATTGCAGTACAAGAGAGATTGCACTCCTGCCCCCGTTTTTAATGCAGCGTTTTCTGCTATTTTATCTGAGCACCACGACTATGTAGCTGTTTTTACGGATGGGTCGAAACAAGGGGATTCCGTGGGTTGCTCAGTTGTTTTTCCGGATCGTGTCCTCAAGGTCCGCCTGCCTCAGACTTTTACTGTCTTTGATGCAGAATTGTCTGCGATCTTGCGGGCACTGGAGCCGATGAGACTTTCTTCCTCTCTTAAATTTCTTGTCTGTTCCGATTCACTCAGTGCCCTTCAATCCTTGCACCGTTTGTATCCGGCGGATAAAGTAGTCCAGACCATCCAGGATGCCCTCCTCCGACTACAGCGACTAGGGAAGGTTGTAGCTTTCTGCTGGGTTCCGGGGCATGTCGGCATTGCTGGGAATGAACGGGCAGATCTCGCAGCCAAGGAGGCGTGTCTTGATCCACACGTATCTCAGTGTGCTATCCCGTTGCACGCACTCACCTCGCTGTTGAGCTCCAGAGTCATGTGTCGGTGGGAGGATGAGTGGCTGGAAGTGACTGACAATAAGCTCCGTCTAGTCAAGCCCACAACGCGTGTGTGGTGTACTTCCTTTCAGCCCCATCGACGGGACGAGGTTCTCCTCACTCGGCTTCGAATAGGCCACAGCCCTATGACGCATGGCTTCCTGCTCCGGCGGGAAGACCCTCCATTGTGTGGTGCTTGCGGCGTCCAGGTCACTGTGAGCCACATTTTACTGGATTGTGTTTTATTTTCTGACCAGCGGGCCTCGGCTGATTTGCCAGCGGACCTGCCAACTCTTTTAGGCAACACTCGGACGAATGTGGTTAAAGTTTTAAAGTTCTGTGCCTTGTCCAATGTTTTTACAAAGCTTTTAGGGAGCGGATTTTAATTTTCTCACTGTGTGACAAGCTCGCCCATCTTTTCTGTAAGTGGCCAGCCAATGACACATTCCTGTGTCATTCTTGTTGCTCTGTTTTCCCTTCCCTTCGGTTATACTTTCTTATGTAGTAATTTCCCTCTTTTCCTGTTTTCTTTGCATGTGTTTTTCAGTTTTATTAGGTCTGTCCACATTCGTTCCTTTTAATGTGTGTCAGGGCGCTGATGACCTCGATGTTGAGCGCCCATAAACCCCAACACACACACACACACACACACACACACAGTTATGCACTTCTGCAGGCGTCGGACGGTCCACCCCCATCCTGAACTTTACCTCGACGGCCACCTACTTGAAGTGGTGGACACTTGGCACTTCTTAGGTCTCATGTTTGATGCCCGGCTCACATGGGTTCCTCATATTACTCAGCTGAAGCAAAAGTGCTGTTGGCACCTCAACGCCCTCCGCTGCCTCACCCACACTTCTTGGGGTGCGGATCGCTGCACGCTGTTGCGATTGTACAGAGCCCTTGTGCAGTCCAGGCTTCATTATGGGAGCCTGGCCTATGGGTCTGCATCACCCTCAGTGTTGAAGTTGTTAGACCCCATCCATCACTGTGGGGTTCGGCTTGCAACTGGCGCATTTCGTATGAGCCCCATGGATAGTCTACTGGTGGAGGCTGGGGTTCCCCCGCAGCGGATTCGCCGCCGTCGACTGCTCGCCGACTATGCTGTCCACGTTCATTGCTCGCCAGGCCATCCGAATCGTCGCCTGCTTTTCCCTGTCATGGTCCTCCATCTGCCCGAACTGCGACCTCGGTCTGGGCTTTCCATAGCTCTCCGCGTCCAGTCCCTGCTGTCGGAACTGGGGTCATTCCCTCTTCTGCCTCCCTTCCGGGTCCGTACACCTACGCCTCCCTGGTGTTTGTCCCGGCCATCCGTCCGTCTGGATTTGGCACAGGGACCTAAGGACTCGGTTCCGCCTGTGGCCCTCCGTCGCCGTTTTCTTGCGCTCTTCGAATCATTTCCGGGCTGTGAGCCTGTCTACACGGATGGTTCCCTGGTTGATGGTCGCACTGCCTACGCTTTTGCTCACGCTGCCCATGTTGAGCAACGCTCCTTGCCGGCTGGCTGCAGTATTTTTACTGCAGAGCTGGTGGCAATCATGCGCGCTCTTGAGCATCTGCGTTTCTGCTCAGGTGGGTCCATCGTCATCTGCAGTGACTCCCTGAGCAGCCTTCAGGCCATCGACCGCTGCTATCCCTCCTCTCCTCTGGTGTCCTCCATTCAGGAGTCTGTTTCCGCCATTGCCCGTTCTGGTCGTTCGGTGGTCTTGGTTTGGACGCCCGGTCATGTTGGCATCCAGGGAACGAACGTGTAGACAGGCTGGCCAAAGGGGCGATCGACGCCCCGGCTTTGGAGGTCGGCCTTACGGCTCGCGACCAGCAGATGGTGTTGCGCCGTAAGCTGATTGGGATGTGGGCTGCTGAGTGGCGTGGCATGACAGCCCCGAATAAACTGCGGGCTGTCAAGGAGGCGACCGCTGTGTGGCGTTCCTCCCTGCGGGCTTCTCGCAGGGACTCGGTGGTCCTGTGTCAGCTGCGCATCGGCCATACGTACCTGACGCACGGCCATCTCATGCGTCAGGAGGATCCCCCCCTGTGTCAGTGTGGGTCCTGGCTGACGGTCGGCCACATTTTGCTGGAGTGTCCTCGACTGCGCACACTCCGGCAATCTTTTAATCTCCCGGGCACTTTGGCTTTGGTTTTATCTGATGATGCCTCCATGGCTAATGACGTTTTAAATTTTATCCGTGGTAGCCCGTTTTATGGTTCGATTTAGGGAGGTCCTGCACCTTTCCCTTTCTGTGTCTTTTGTCCTTGTGTCTGTTGCTGTTCTGGTGTGCCGTGAGATGGTTGACTCTTTCCCTTTTTTGTTGTCGTGGTCAGTCAACCAGTCTCCGGCCATCTTCTTCTCTTCTATTTCTTTCTGTCTGGTGTTCGTCCGTACTCTTCTTTTCTGTAGTGTTCGTTGCCTCATTTGTGTTCTTTAGCACCTGGGGGGGGGGGGGCAGTCTCCTTCCCCTTGGGGTTTTATCTGCTCTGCGACTTTGTCTCGCTTGTTTTTGGAATGGGGGACTGATGACCTTCGCTGTTTAGTCCCCCTTAAACATCCCAACAACCACCACCACCACCTACGCCTCCCTGGTGTTTGCCCCGGCCGGCCGTCCGTCCGTCTGGACTTGGCACAGGGACCCACGGACTAGGTTCCGCCTGTGGCCCTCCGTCGCCGTTTTCTTGCGCTCCTCGCCTCATTTCCGGGCTGTGAGCCTGTCTACACTGATGGTTCCCTGGTTGATGGTCGCACTGCCTACGCTATTGCTCATGCTGCCCATGTTGAACAGCGCTCCTTGCCAGCTGGCTGTAGTGTTTTTACTGCAGAGCTGGTGGCCATCTTGCGCGCTCTTGAGCATATGTGTTCCTGCTCAGGTGCATCCATCGTCATTTGCAGTGACTCTCTGAGCAGCCTCCAGGCCATCGACCGCTGCTGGTGTCCTCTATTCGGGAGTCTGTTTCCACCATTACCCACTCTGGTTGTTCGGTGGTTTTTGTTTGGACGCCAGGTCACGTTGGCATCCCGGGGAACGAACGTGTTGACAGGCTGGCCAAAGGGGCGATAGACGCCCCGTCTTTGGAGATCGGCCTTACGGCTCGCGACCAGCAGCTGGTGTTGCGCCGTAAGCTGATTGGGATGTGGGCTGCTGAGTGGCGTGGCATAACAGCCCCGAATAAACTACGGGCTGTCAAGGGGACGACCGATGTGTGGCGTTCCTCCCTGCGAGCTTCTCGCAGGGACTCGGTAGTCCTGTGTCGGCTGCGCATCAGCCATACATACCTGACGCACGGCCATCTGTTTCGTCAGGAGGATCCCCCCTTGTGTCAGTGTGGGTCCCGGCTGACGGTCGGCCACATTTTGCTGGAGTGTCCTCGACTGCGCACACTCCGGCAATTTTTTAATCTCCCGGGCACTTTGGCTTTGGTTTTATCCGACGATGCCTCCATGCCTGATGACGTTTTAAATTTTATCCGTGGTAGTCCGTTTTATGGTTCGATTTAGGGAGGTCCTGCGCCTTTCCCTTTCTGTGTCTTTTGTCCTTGTGTCTGTTGCTGTTCTGGTGTGCCGTGAGATGGTTGACTCTTTCCCATTTTTGTTCTCGTAGTCAGTCAACCAGTCTCCGGCCATCTTCCTTTCTTCTGTTTCTTTCTGTCTGGTGTTCCTCTGTCCTGTTCTTGTCTGTAGTGTTTGTTGCTGCATTTGTGTTCTTTTAGCGCCTGGGGGGACGTCTCCTCCCCCTTTGGTTTTTACCTGCTCCGTCGATTTTCGGCTCGCCTGATTTTGGAATGGGGGCCTGATGACCTTCGCTGTTTAGTCCCCCTTAAACATCCCAACAACCACCACCACCACCAACCACCACCACCACCAATGCTTCAAGCTGTGTTTATCTGTGTACTCATTCTGTACTTGTGGAAGTGTTTAGCTGATAGTTGTTAGGGACCATGTACACAGACTAGGCTGTGTTCACTGGTGATTTGTGTACATGTCTTAGGGAGCTGGTGAGAAACATTCTCCTCAGTGAAAGATGTTGTGCAACTGCTATGTGTGAATAAAGATGCCAATGTGGACAATTTAAATGTGGTTCTGTCTAGTGGCAATTCTTGCTCCATAGCATACTTGTGGTACACACATGCAGTGATTACTGATAAATGTCGGATTTGACTAAACTTCTGTCAGAATTTAGTGGAGGAGACTAGGGCAGTACAGTGAAAGTTGGTGAGTGTGTGGGATGCAGGTGTTGTACTTCATTCATTTTCACAGCAATGCCAGTGTTGTAATTTGTGTTTGTGTCCTGATCATTAGATGCATGTTTGATTCTTTTTGGACACTGCTGTGTGTACACCTTGATAATTAGAACTTATGACCATGGAACTGCTGTTTGATAATATTGGGCAATGAGTCTGTTGACTTGAGATGATTGATGTGTTAGGCTGCACAGTGCCTAGTAAGGGCACTCACATTGAGGACAGTGTCCTATCTGGTGGTTGTTACACGAAGCAGGAAGAACTGTAATGCTGTGCAAGGCTTTGCCTCATTTTGAGAATACATACATGTGCTGTAGTGTGCAGAGCAGAGGGATTGAAAGAAAGGTAAGGGCTAGTAGCTATTTGGGTGGTAGCTAGTGCAGTCCCTGATGTTGAGGTTTTGTTGAACCTTTATGTAGCTTACATGTTTCATCTAAAGGCTGCTGGTGGAAAATCTCCTTCATGCAGTAATAACAGTGATTGTGCAGTAGAATTTGGTGGGCTGCAGCCATGGCATTTCCATTTTGAACAGTGTGATTAGTGCATTTCTTGGTGTATTCCTTGAACTGTGGATTTACTGTGCAAATGTGACACATAATACAGTGTGGTAGTTTAAATGGGATGGTGAGCTTAATGATGGTCCAGTGTGCTATGAGAATGTATTACATGTGGAATACTGAAGAGAGGGAACCAGTGCTTGTGGGGTAAATTTTGTGACTGTATCTGTGAATATAAATCATAGAATGCAATGAAAAATACAATGGTAGAGCAATTGTAGGTGAGAATTGTAGCAGGAGTCGTGATTTTTTTTTTTTTTTTTTTTTTTTTTTTTTTGAGAGCAGAACTAGTTGGCCTGTCATGGCTCATTCTTTCTGTCTCTCTTCATTTGAGAATATGACTCTTCCTATATGCAAGGTGAGCAAAATTTGCTGCCTACTATAGCACAAATGGATCCATAGAAAATGTCTTATTGTTTGGATCTGTTATGAATGCTTGGCACTCGAGATACTATTTAGCGCACATTCAGATATTTTCATTTTTGTCAGGCAATATATTAGCTGGGGCCAATGAGACAGCAGGCAGGTTTGGATACTGTTAGCTTTCTATGATTCTTCTTGGACAAGAACATAAACAGTAGAAGAGTCCAAAATATATATTTTTGTGCAGGTTGTTTGGCGCAACGTGGAATAAACGTGTATCTTGTATATTTAAGACTGCAGCACGTGTTCCCAGCGCTATGAAGCAATTTACTGACTGATTTCTAGTTGTACTTTCCTGCATGATAAACTCATTTCAACAACTTAACCCAGCTACATGAGAGGATTTTTTTTTCCTTTATTGTAATTTTCATCACCTCATACAAGGCGGGCTGGCAGCAGCTTAATACGCTGCTCTTCAGCCTTATGGGGTACAATAATATGATATAGGTGACACAGACAATACAAAAAATGGCGGGCAAAGAGAGTAGTTACAGAAAACAAGAAACAAGAAGCCGTTCACGTTGGACGATAAAAACACTAACACTCGTTGACACGGCGACGGCACATTTGAACAGTTGAGTTGTAACTGCACGAAACACAAAACGAAGCACACACACTAGACACTGATGGCGATGATCTCCGGCGCCCGAATGTTCACTATGGGTGTGCGAGTCCGGGGACCTGCCAAGAGAGGAGGAGGAGGAAGGGGAGTGGGAGAGGGGAAAGCAGAGATGCCACGGGCAGGGGAGAAAGTGGGAAGGGAGGAAGGGGGAGGGGAAGCCTGGGGGGAAGAGGGGTGGAGGGAGGGGAGGGGGAAAAGGAAAGAGAAGGGGAGGGAAGGGAAGAGAAGGGAGGGAGGGAGGGTGGGTGCCTAAAGGAAAGGACACCGGAAGTGGGGGGGGCAGTGTCAAAGTTGATAGGAGGGGTAGATGGAGGGGAGGAGGACATCATCAGGGAGGGGGAGCTGGCGGAAGCCACCTTGGGAGAGAGTAAGGAGTGTGGAGAGATGGAGACCGGGCGGGACGTGGGAATACAGGCGCGGCAGCGGGCGGGGATGGGAGAGGATCGGGGATACGAGTGGGTGAGGAGAATCAAGTTTACGGGAGGTGTACAGGATCCGTATCCTTTCAAGGAAAAGGAGGAGGTGGGGGAAGGGGATGAGATCATACAGGATCCGCGTGGGGGAGGGGAGACGGATGCGATAGGCAAGGCGGAGAGCATGGCGTTCAAGGATTTGGAGGGATATATAAAAGGTAGGGGGGGTGGTGATCCAGGCTGGATGGGCATAACAAAGGATTGGGCGGATGAGGGAGTTATAGGTGTGGAGGATTGTGGAAGGGTACAGACCCCACGTACGGCCGGAAAGGAGCTTGAGGAGACGGAGTCGGATCCGTGCCTTGGCTTGGATTGTACGGAGATGGGGAGTCCAGGAGAGGCGACGGTCGAGGGTGACGCCAAGGTACTTCAGGGTGGGAGTGAGGGCGATGGGACGGCCATAGGTGGTGAGATAGAAATAAAGGAGGCGGAAGGAAGGGGTGGTTTTGCCTACAATGATCGCCTGGGTTTTCGAAGGATTGACCTTGAGCAACCACTGGTTACACCAAGTGGTGAATCGGTCAAGATGGGATTGGAGAAGGCGTTGGGAGCGTTGCAGGGTGGGGGCAAGGGCAAGGAAGGCGGTGCCATCGGCAAACTGGAGAAGGTGGACGGGGGGTGACGGCGGCGGCATGTCCGCCGTGTACAAAAGATACAGTAGGGGGGAGAGGACGGAGCCTTGGGGCACACTGGCGGAGGGGAAAAAGGTGTAGGAATCTGTGTTATGGATGGTGACATAGGAAGGACGGCGGGAGAGAAAGGAGCCGATCAGACGGACGTAGTTAATGGGAAGGGCGAAGGTTTGGAGCTTGAAGAGGAGACCGGAATGCCATACGCAGTCATATGCACGTTCGAGGTCCAGGGAGAGGAAGATGGCGGAGCGACTGGAATTAAGCTGTTCAGAAAGGAGATGAGTGAGATGAAGGAGAAGATCGTCGGAAGAGAAGGACGGCCGAAACCCACACTTGGTAACGGGAAGGAGGCGGTGCTGGCGGAGATGCTGGTGGATGCGTCGGGTGAGGATAGATTCCAGGACCTTGCTGAAGACCGAGGTAAGGCAGGTGGGACGGTAGGAGGAGACGGCGGACGGCGGTTTGCCAGGTTTAAGGAACTTGAGGATACGGGAGGTTTTCCACAGGTCGGGGTAGTAACCGGTGGACAGGACTACATTGTAGAGCCTGGCCAGGATGAAGAGGAAAGAGACAGGAGCTTCACGAAGGTGACGGTAGGTGACACGATCGTGACCAGGAGCGGTGTTGCGTTTTGTGCGGAGTGTAGCAATGAGATCCTGTGTAGTGATAGGCCATTGAGTTCCGTATGTGCAATGTTGTCCAAGTACTGGAAACCCGGGGCGAGGGGAGGGATGGAGGTGTCAGTTCGATCGCGGACATCCGGGAAGAGGGAGTAATCGAACTGGGGATCATCGGGAATGGAAAAGACATCGGAGAGGTAGGAGGCAAAGTGATTGGCCTTACTAAGGGTGTCAGGGAAAGGGTGATCATCATGGAGAAGAGGATAATAGGGGGAGGGTTTAGTTCCGGTAAGGCGACGGAGGGCTGACCAGAACTTGGATGAGTTGATTGGCAGGGTAGCATTTAACGGGTGCATGACTGTCGCCAGTCCCGGCGTTTCTTAGCCGCGAGCAAATTACGAATGTGTCGCTAGAGTTGCCGGTGGCGTCGTAGTGTGTCCGGGTCACGCGTGCACAGGAAGGCACGGGATTCACGGAGGAGGAGAACAGCCTGTGGGGGTAAGGTAGGACGGTGGGGGTGGATAGCGACAGTAGGGACGTGGGCCTCCACGGCCTCAGACAAGGGCTGCTGGAGAAAGGAGGCGGCATGGGTGACATCGTCAGGGTGGTGGTAGGGGAAGGGGTGGCTATCGACCTGGGTGGAAAGGGTATCCTGGTAGGCATTCCAGTCGGCACGGGAATAGTGATGGACAAACTTAGGGGGAGGGTCAGTACGAGGGTCGGGGCGAGGGCGACGACCGTCTGAAACGGGGAGGAGGACAGGGAGATGGTCGCTACCAATAGGCTCCAGGACATCCACCGTTATGCGGCCAAGGAGGTTGGGGGAGGAGAGGATAACATCAGGAGTGGAGTTGGATTCGGGACGGGTATGCTGGGGGATGGGGACGAGGTCGCCTTGAAGGGAGGAGAGGAACCGATGCCACTGCTGTAACTGGGCAGCGGAACGACTATGGATGTTGAGGTCGGCGGCGATCACGTAGGAGGAGAAGGTACGGTCGATGTGGGAGAGGAAGTCGAAGGGAAGAGGAGCGGTGGGGCGGACATAGATGTTGGCGCAGGTAACAGTAAGGCCGGGGAAGAAGAGACTAAGGATCAGGTGTTCGGTGGGGTCGGGAAGGAGAGGTTGGAGCCGAACGGGGATCTGGCGGCGGTGACCAATAGCAACTCCGCCACGCGCATTTGGGAGGGGATTATCAGAGCAGTGGAGGAGATAGGGCGAAGCGTGGATGGTGTGGTGGGGTTGGAGGAAGGTTTCATTGAGGAGGAAGGCATCCACACGGTGGGTGGCAAGGGTGTGCAGGAAGAGTTTCTTGTTGGCAGTAAGGGAGCAGTTGTTTTTGAAAAGGATACATTGTTGTCGCGCCATGACAGGGATTTAGACGAGGGTGTCAAGGCGGGAGAAGGTGAAATGGGCCTGGTTGTTGGAGTAGGTGGCGTACATCTTGAGTTGGAATATGGAATGGGCGGCGAGGGAGATCTGCTGGAGGGTGTGGGGGCGCTGAAAGGGATGAACATTTTGAAGGACGATTGTGAGGAACCTGATGATGTCCTCAGCGGTGGGGGGGGGGGGGACGAAGGGAATTGCCAGGAGGAGTGGGGGCGTCCAGAGGGCGGACAGGTACGGTGAGTTCAGGAGTGGTTGGAGGGGTCCGGCTTTACACCTTTGGGAGTAGGTGGGATGGGGGAGATTGCAGGTATTACAGGAGGGAGGGGACTGGAAGTGCGCATGCCGACAATGCGGGCAGGTGGGGGCCTCGCGGCACTCAGCTGTTGGGTGTGGATTATAGCGCAGACACCTCTGGCAGCGCAGGGATTGAGGAGGGGAACGGGAGGGGTCGACCTTTTACCGCTGGTGGAAGAGGAGGGCACCCTCCTTCAGGAGACGATCAATGGAGGGGGCTTCCTCAGAGAAAACCCGAATAAGGCAGGTGGGGCCAGCCGAGTTGAAAATGCGGCGGACCGCCCGCACCTCCAGTGTTGGATGGGCCTTGAGCTCCGCCAACACCTCCTCCTCCGTGATCGACGTACTGAGGCGTGTGATCACGGCGGTGAGGGTCGGTGGGCGACGCGGGGGTTGGGGTTGGTGGGTAGGAGATGGAGAAGGAGCAGGGGTAAGGGAGGCGTTTGGACCAAAACGGGTGATGGGGAGGCGGGAGAGGATGTCAGTATGGAGAGTTGGGCTGGGGGAGGAGATGAGAACAGAATCGCGTCTGGGAGTAAGGAGAGAGATGAGGGCACCAGGGAAATGTTGGCGGAGGAGGAGGGAGAGATTCCGGGCCTCGAGAAAGGAAGGATCGGGATGGGACAGGAGATATTTGTATAAACAGGGGGGGGGAGGAGGAGGAGGAGGAGGAGGAGGAGGAGGAGGAGGAGGAGGAGGAGGAGGAGGAGGAGGAGGATGAGGATGAGGAGGGAGCAGGGCCAGGCGGGGAGACATCCATGGCACCGTAGGGGGGGGGGACGGAGGTCGGGGCGGGGCCTTTTTGGGAGCGGAGGAGGTGGGGGTGCCACTAGGGCGTTTGACGGCGGCAGAAGGGCAGGTGGTGAGAGGAGGGACGGGAGCAATGTGGAGGTGGTGTGAAGGGACAGGTCCTGGTGTGGACGCAGCAGTCGGCGCCGGAGAAGGTGACGGTGACAGCAAAGGCGAAGGCGACGGCGACGATGATGACGGTTGTGGCGGTGGCGGCGATGGCGATGGCGATGGCGATGGGGAGAGCTGGGCGTGGACAGTGGCCCGACGGGCCACCACCCGAGCCGGAGCTGCAGTGGCAGGCTGGGGGAGTGGGGGGAAAGGATCAGAACGAGAGGAGCGAGAGGAAGAAGCGGGAGAGGGGGCGACAAAGATAGAGGGTGAAGGGAGAGTGAGGAGAGGTGGGATGGAAGGAGGCGGGTGTGACTGGGCACACCAAGTGATAGTGGTGGAGGCGGCGGAAGGGCATGTATAGACGATGGCGGTGGTGGTAGTGGTGGCGGTGGTGGTGGGGGCGGACATGACGACAGGGAGGAAAAACGCACAGCACGAAAAGGAAAGGACACAAACTGGGAAAAGACGAAGACGCAGACGGACGAAGACCAGGGTCGGACGACCTGGGTCGGACTGCGACGGCGACGGCGGCGGCGGCGGCGGCGACCAGGCGGTGGTGGCGAGATCCGGCCCGCGACGGCGGCGGCGAGAACCGGCCGGCGGCGGCGGCGGCGGCGGCGGCGAGAACCGGACGGTGACGGCGGCGGCGGTGGCGGCGACCAGGCGGCGAACAGACGGACGGACAGCAGGTAGCAGCGGTAGCGGCGCAGATGGACAGCGAGCAGGCAGACGGATAGACGGATGGACTAACGAACAGCTACAGCTGGCAGCGGCGGGCAGACGGACAGACAGACAGACAGACAGACAGACAGACACAAACTTCGAAAGCGGAGATTCCAGCCTGAGAGTAGCCCAGGCTTTGCAATCAGGCGCCTTCGAATGAGGGGATCCAACCCTCTGATGCCAATGAGACAGCAAGCAGGTTTGGATACTGTTAGCTTTCTATGATTCTTCTTGGACAAGAACATAAACAGTAGAGGAGTCCAAAATATATATTTTTGTGCAGGTTGTTTGGCGCAATGTGGAATAAGCGTGTATCTTGTATATTTAAGACTGCAGCACGTGTTCCCAGCGCTATGAAGCAATTTACTGACTGATTTCTAGTTGTACTTTTCTGCAAGGTAAACTCATTTCAACAACTTAACCCAGCTACATGAGAGGATTTGTAAATCTCATTTCATTGTGTTTCCAGGGTGCCTAATCTGTTACACAAATATTTCACCCATCGACATTAATCAATTTCACGGCATGATTCGAGTAAAACTAACATTTTACTGCTCAGTACGTCAAACGGCTTTTGCTGAGAAGTGTATGGTTTGTTAAGTTAATGTAAATGCAGTTGGCAGTTTTCTTGGTGTCTAGTGCTAACCAGCGGCCACAAAATAACAAAATCTAACGATGAGTCTTAATGGGTGTGCTGGTATTTGCTAAATGAGGTTGTGCTACTTTCGTCTGTGTGGGGCTAGGCGAGTGAGCAGTAGCGCGCCTGACGGTCAAGGGGAGAACTACTGTGGAGTTTTGAGCGTTTAAGATGGCGGTGAGTGGGCGTGTAAGCAAATATTAGACACAAGGAGCAAAGAACAGAAAATCTGCCTCTAATAAAATGTATTTTACTGTTCTTTTTCTGTATATTTCTGTATTTGTTTTCCACAATGGAACTTGAGTAGTGTAAGGTAATACTGATAGGTATCAATGATGCAAGTACTTGTAGGTGTTTGGAACGAACGTCAGGTATAAATAGCATTGCCAGGCGCTAGGTAGTTAATCTTTGCACAGTGGCATTATCGTAACCAGTGAAGTATAACTGAGGTGCGATTATTGCTAGTTGAAAACTT
This sequence comes from Schistocerca serialis cubense, assembly GCF_023864345.2. Classification (NCBI taxonomy): domain Eukaryota; kingdom Metazoa; phylum Arthropoda; class Insecta; order Orthoptera; family Acrididae; genus Schistocerca; species Schistocerca serialis. The sequence continues at coordinate 42,797,334 of NC_064647.1, read as the reverse complement.
TTACCAATACCCCGCCAGAGAGACGTGAAATACCGTCTCTGTGGCAATCTTTGGCAACCCCTGAGGGGATGTAAGTGTCATAGAAACAGTGCTTCAAACTGTGTTTATCTGTGTACTCATTCTGCACTTGTGGAAGTGTTTAGCTGATGGTTGTTAGGGACCATGTACACAGACTAGTCTGTGTTCACTGATGAATTGTGTACATGTCTTAGGGAGCTGGTGAGAAACATACTCCTCAGTGTAAGATGTTGTGCAACTGCTATGTGTGAATAAAGATGCCAATGTGGACAGTTGAAATGTGGTTCTGTCTAGCGGCAATTCTTGCTCCATAGCATACTTGTGGTACACACATGCAGTGATTACTGATAAATGTAGGATTTGACAAAACTTCTGTCAGAATTTAGTGGGGGGCACTAGGGCAGTACAGTGAGAGTTGGTGAGTGTGTGGGAGGCAGGTGTTGTACTTAATTCATTTTCACAGCACTGCCAGTGTTATAATTTGTGTTTGTGTCCTGATCATTAGATGCATGTTTGATCCTTTTTGGACACTGCTGCCCCCAGGAGCTCAGCATTCATTTGCTGGGTACGGGCTTTTCAACCCGTGGTTCCTGAGCTGGGAACTGGTAAGCGCCGCCAGTCCCCTGTCACCGTACCCCCCTGCGGGTTCGGGGGTTAGAATAGGCCCGCGGTATTCCTGCCTGTCGTAAGAGGCGACTAAAAGGAGTCTCCAACGTTTCGGCCTTATGTGATGGTCCCCTCTCGGGTTTGACCTCCATCTATCTAAATTATTCCGAAGAGCGAGCCAATTGGGGAAGGGCACCTTACGTGGTCCACTGTTTCCTTCGTGCAATTAGACCTATAGCCGTCTTTCTCGTCGTTGCAATGGTGTCCCGCTCGTTTTCGATCTCTTGGGCGATTACCACGCTGCACTCTGCAGTGTTTCTTTTAACTGTGACGACGACCTTGGCCATTTTTGCACCTAAGATCCAGCACGGTAGCCAGTCCGTTGTGGTGGGGTCGCCATGTACCCTCTTGGTTGTAGCCCCCTGACAACACAGGGATCGCTCTACTGATGCCTGCGCCGTTCACTCCCCACGTATGCCAAGGAGTAGATGCCCATCTCCCTGGGGCATCAGGACTCCCGGCAATGGCCATCCTGCCAGGTGGCCTTTGCTGTGGCTGGGTGGCGCCCGTGGGGAGGGCCCTTGGTCGGAGTAGGTGGCATCAGGGCGGATGACCCGCAATGAAGCGTGGTACATCATCTATCGCTGGTGGGCCTCCACCAGCAGTCTCTAAGCGATCGAGGTCTAACCTCAACGTGAAGAAATTGGATCAGAGATCGTTTCCCTCCCTAGCTACTCCATGGGAGGAACGACTTGCTAAAGAAGGCGGTGGAGAATATTCACCCCGGTACCTCGTGTGTACGCGGGTTGATGGAGAATCTTTCATGTCGACCAAGCCCCAGTTTTTTGTGGAGCATTTAGAGGACAAGTTCGGGGAGGTGGAGGGCCTGTCCAAGATGCGCTCTGGTTCTGTGCTCATCAAAACGGCATCCTCTGCCCAGTCACGGAGGTTGCTCAATTGTGACAAGTTGGGGGATGTTTCCGTTAGCATCACGCCGCATAAGAGTCTCAACATGGTCCAGGGTATTATATTCCACAGGGATCTTCTTCTGCAGTCCGACGATGAATTACGCGCCAACCTCGAACGACGAGGTGTTCACTTCGTCCGGCGCGTCCATCGGGGTCCGAGGGATAATCAGGTAGCCACCGGTGCCTTCATCTTCGCCTTTGAGGGTGATGTCTTACCCGAAAAGGTTAAGGTGATGGTTTACCGTTGTGATGTGAAACTATATATCCCTCCTCCGATGCGGTGTTTTAAATGCTGGAAGTTCGGGCACATGTCATCTCGCTGTACTTCCAGCATCACGTGTCGGGATTGCGGACGCCCTTCGCATCCTGATACTCCATGTGCTCCGCCTCCCATTTGTGTTAACTGTGGAGAACACCATTCCCCCTGCTCACCGGACTGTCGGATCTTCCAGAAGGAAAGGAAGATAATGGAATATAAGACCCTGGACCGCCTGACCTACACCGAGGCTAGGCGGAAATATGAGCGGCTACATCCCGTGCCCATGACATCCACCTATGCCGCTGCTGCACAAGCAGTCCGATCCTCTCCCGTGTCGTCACGTACTGCTGCCTCTCAGCTATGTCTCAATGCACCGGCCCCCTTGGTTGTGGGGGGCACTTCGCCCACTGTTGCTCCATCTACTCCAGGAGCAACACCACCCCAACCATCGGGGACAATCGTCCCCGCCTCCCAGCCGGAGAAGCGTCGGGCTTCTTCGGCCACTCCAGCCAGGAAGGGGTCCCTTGGGGCCCTCCCTTCCCAGGCTTTGCCCAGTGTCAAAGCGGACCCACGAAAAGTTTTGAAACAACAACCGGTCGCTGGTCATAGGGCTTCACGGTCGTCGTCCGTCCCTGAGACTGACCCAGTGGGGCCCTCCCAGCCAGACCCTCCCAAGGCACAGCGTGCGAAGCCGTTGAAGAAAAAGGCTCCCAAGCAACCTGACATTGCGGTGGCACCTGTCCCACCGCCACCCTCAAACTCTGCGTCTGAGGACGAGGTGGAGATCCTGGCGTCCGCTGAGGACCTCGATCTCGCCAGTACCTCCGGTGCCATGGAAAGCACTGGCGCAGGTGCTCACTTGGAGGCAGCAGGTGACCCAGCGGCGTAATTTGCCTTCCCAGTCCCGTCACGCCTTTCCCAGCCATGGACAACACCATTCTCCAGTGGAACTACAGCGGTTTCTTCCACCATCTAGCTGAGCTCCACCACCTTATCAGCCTTCACCCTTTTTTCTGCATTGCTCTCCAGGAAACTTGGTTTCCAGCAATGTGAACCCCCGCCCTCCGTGGCTATCGGGGTTATTATAAGAACCGAGCAGCTTATGAAAGGGTGTCTGGTGGCGTCTGCATATATGTCCTTCACACTCTGCACAGCGAGTCTGTCCCTCTCCAGACGCCTTTAGAGGCTGTCGCTGTACGCGTGTGGACGCCACAGGCTGTTACCGTCTGCAGTCTTTACATTCCACCGGATGGTGATGTCTCGCAGCATGTCCTGGCTGCACTGGTCGCCCAATTGCCGCCACCTTTCTTGCTATTGGGCGACTTCAACGCTCATAACCCTTTGTGGGGTGGGTCAGTGGCAACAGGTCGAGGCGCCATCGTTGAGCATTTATTGTCTCAGCTCGATCTCTCGCTGTTAACTGATGGTGCCTTCACACACTTCAGTGTGGCGCATGGCAGCTACTCCACCATTGACCTTTCAATCTGTAGCCATAGCCTCTTACCGTCTGTCCAATGGAGTGTGCATGACGACCTGTGTGGTAGTGACCATTTTCCGATCATTTTGTCCCTACCACAGCGCCACTCTTCTGGGCGCCCTAGCAGATGGGCTATGAATAAGGCTGACTGGGACTTGTTCTCCTCCACTGCCGCTTTTGAGCCTCTCTCTACCGATGACATTGATGCGGTGGTTCAATCGGTCACCACCGGCATCGTTACTGCCGCCGCATCTGCCATTCCCCATTCCTGTGGGTCCCCTCGGCGGAAGGCTGTGCCTTGGTGGTCGCCTGAGATCGCTGAAGCGATTAAAGATCGCCGGCGGGCGCTCCAGCGTCACAAGCGCCACCCCTCCCTCGACCACCTTATCGCCTTCAAACGGCTGCGTGCGCGGGCCCGCCTCCTTATCCGCCAAGGCAAGAAGGAGTGCTGGGAGCGGTATGTGTCCACAATTGGCCTCCATGTCACTCCATCGCAGGTCTGGGCCAAGATTCGACGCGTCTACGGCTATCGGCCACCTGTCAGCGTCTCTGCGCTCTCGCTGAATGGAGCAGTTTGTACTGACTCCGACGTCATTGCAAATCGCTTAGCAGAGCATTTTGCTTTGAGTTCCGCTTCTGCGAATTACCCCCAGGCCTTCCGCTCCATTAAAGAGCGGATGGAACGTCGGAGCCTTTCGTTTCGCACCAACCACCCAGACTCTTACAATGCTCCATTCAGTGAGTGGGAATTTCGCAGTGCCCTCGCTGCTTGCCCTGATACCGCTCCTGGGCCAGATGGCATCCACTGTCAGATGCTGAAACACCTTTCAGTGGACTGCCAGCGGCGCCTTCTCGATCTTTACAACCGTCTTTGGGTCGAGGGGGAGTTTCCGTCGCAATGGCGGGAAGGCATTGTCATCCCCGTTTTGAAACCTGGAAAGAACCCTCTGGATGTGGACAGCTACCGTCCCATTAGCCTCACCAACGTTCTTTGCAAGTTGCTTGAACGGATGGTAAGCCGGCGCTTGCATTGGGTGCTGGAGTCTCGGGGCCTTCTGGCTCCATCTCAGGGTGGGTTCCGTAAAGGCCGCTCCGCCGCCGACAATCTGGTGAGCCTGGAGTCGGCCATCCGTACTGCCTTTTCCCGCCGTCAGCACCTGGTCGCTGTCTTTTTCGACATGCGGAAGGCGTACGATACGACGTGGCGTCATCACATTCTTTCTACGCTTCATGGATGGGGTCTTCGGGGTCCTCTGCCGATTTTTCTCCGCAATTTTCTGTCGTGTCGTACCTTCCGCGTGCAAGTCGCGGCCTCGTATAGTTCCTCCCACGTCCAGGAGAACGGTGTGCCACAGGGTTCCGTTTTAAGTGTCTGTCTGTTTTTAATAGCCATTAACGGTCTTGCTGCGGCCGTGGGAAACTCAGTCTCCACTTCCCTGTATGCTGACGACTTCTGCCTTTATTACAGCTCTCCCGGCATTGCAGCTGTTGAACGTCAGCTACAGGGCGCTATCCGTAGGGCGCAGTCTTGGGCTGTAGCGCATGGGTTTCAGTTTTCGGCAGCCAAGACCTGCGTTATGCATTTCTGCCGGCGACGTACTGTCCACCCGGAGCCGCAGCTTTCTCTTAACGGCGAACTTGTTTCGGTGGTGGAATCGCACAGGTTTTTGGGGGTGGTTTTCGATGCCCGGTTAACTTGGCTGCCTCATATCCGGCAGCTCAAACAGACGTGTTGGCGGCATCTCAATGCACTGCGATGTTCGAGCCACACCCGCTGGGGAGCCGACCGCTCTACCCTGTTACGGCTCTACCAGGCGTTAATCCAGTCCCGTCTGGATTATGGGTGCCTGGCATATGGCTCAGCATCCCCGTCTGCGTTGCGGGTGCTGGACCCAATTCTCCACAGCGGGATACGCCTTGCCACTGGTGCTTTCCGCACCAGCCCTGTGGACAGCTTACTCGTGGAGGCAGGTGTCCCTCCACTGCGGTTCCGACGCCAACGTTTGCTAGCCGCTTATGCTGCCCATGTTCTAAGCTCGCCCGGGCATCCTAACTATCGTCTCCTGTTCCCGCCGTCAGTCGTCCATCTGCCGGAACGTCGGCCCCGGTCGGGTTATCCGATCGCCATACGCGTCAAGGAGCTTCTCTGCGGGCTTGGGTTTTTCCCTGTTCCGCCTCCTTTCCAGGCGCCTCTGCGTACACCCCCGTGGTGTGTTCCTCGCCCTTGCCTTCGGCTCGACTTGGCACAGGGCTCGAAGGACTCGGTCCCTCCAGAGGCCTTCCGCCGCCGCTTTTATTCGATCCTGGCCACGTATCAGGGCTCTGGCATTGTTTACACCGACGGCTCGATGGTTGCTGGTCGAGTCGGTTATGCGCTCACTCTAGGGGACCATTCCGAACAACGTTCCTTGCCGGCTCTCTGCAGCGTTTTCACTGCTGAGCTGGTCGCCATCTTTCGAGCCCTAGAGTATATCCGCTCCTGCTCAGGTGAGTCCTTCGTTATCTGTAGCGATTCCCTGAGCGGTTTACGAGCACTCGACCAGTGTTTTCCTCGTTCCCGTCTGGTGATGGCTATCCATGAGTCCCTGCATACTCTTGCGCGTTGCGGCCGCTCTGCGGTCTTCGTGTGGACCCCAGGCCATGTTGGGATCCCCGGCAACGAGAATGTTGACCGGCTGGCGAAAGAGGCGACTAGTGCACCATCTCTGGACGTTGGCCTCCCGGAGACAGATTTGCGAGCGTTCCTACGCCGCAAAATTCTGGACCTTTGGGACACTGAATGGCGCGCCGTGCCTTCACGCAACAAACTTCGGGCCACTAAGGGGGCTACCGGTGTGTGGCGCTCCTCCTTGCTGGTCTCTCGCAAGGAGTCTGTTGTCCTCTGCCGGCTGCGTATTGGGCACACTCGGTTTACGCACGGCCACTTATTGCGCCGTGAGGACGCGCCTCTATGTCGCTGCGGCTCCGTTTTATCCGTGGTTCATGTTTTATTGGAGTGTCCGTTTTTAGCCACGCTCAGGCAGTCGTTCGCACTGCCTGACTCGCTCCCTGCCCTTTTAACAGATGACTCGGCTATGGCTGACTTAGTTTTACGTTTTATTCGGGCAGGGGGTTTTTATTCTTTAATCTAAGTGTTTCTGTTTTTATCTTATTGTTTTGTGTTGACTCTGGCCTTTGGCCTCCGGTTTTAAACTGATTTTTTAATGTGTTTCTCAGTGGTTGGCTTTTCCTTTTTTATTTCTATGGTCGGCCAACCACCGTCACACTCTGTGTGGTTTTAGTTCGTTTTGTCTTGTCCTTGTCTCAGTTTCTCTCGTTCTGTATCGTCTGTGATCTCTTCTGTTCCTCGTTTTTATTCTCTGTGGGTGTTCTTTGTCTTTGGAAAAAGGGACCGATGACCATGGCAGTCTGGTCCCTTTAATCCCCCAAACCAACCAACCAACCTGTCACCGTAAGCTCTGAGCATACATCAGCGACCACCGTGCGGCGCGGCGGTGGAACGTTGTGTGTCTCAGTGAATGGGGATCTTGGCCCGACCGCCCGGGTCGCGAGGATGGAATACACCTCTATAAAAAACCCCTCAATCTCAAGGTATGCTGCGCGCCGATGAGATGCATGGCTGTTGAGGTGGAACAGTCGTTAGCGGGCGACCTCTGGGGAAACTGCCGCACCTCAGTTGTATAAGGCTTACCTAGGCACGCGGGGCTCTGTCTAGGTGGACTCCTAGTTCCCTAGCTGCTCGTGGGACCGAGATGGAACCCTCGAACTTTTCTTTTTCTCCCCCCAGCGGAAAGGGTGGGCCGCTGGTAGGTTCTAACACCCAATCCCACAAGAGGGCTCGTGTAGCCAGTCCTCCTGATTCAGGTTGTAGTAACAGAATGCATGCTGCTTCGCAGATTGTGTTTCTTATAATTAAAAGAAAAGATGGGAATTTCGAAAAAGTTTCGCCATTTTACATCCAGAAAGGCTTAGAAGGTATTGCTAGTACATTAAAATCTGTAAAGCGCTTGCGAAATGGCACATTGTTGGTTGAAACATCTAGCTTCCAGCAAGTCCAGAACCTTCAGAAGGCACAATTTCTTGGGGAGTTTGCGATTGAGACTGAATTTCACAACACCTTGAACTACAGCAAGGGTGTTGTGACTTGCCGAGATCTCGTTGATATTCCCCTAGACGAACTGAAGGCTGAATGGTCCCGGGAAGGAATTGTCGACGTGCAACACGTTATGAAATGGGTGGATGGTGCTCTCCTGAAATCTGACTCGTTCATCCTTACGTTTAACAGCACCAAATTGCCCGAGCATGTGAAGGCAGGTTTCCTACGTCTCAGTGTACGGCCTTATTACCCCAATCCCATGCGGTGTTTTAAATGCCAACTCTTTGGACACACTACTCTCGGCTGTAAAGGGGAAGCCACTTGCGGGAACTGTGGTAAAGCCGCCCATGAGGGAGTTGGTTGCTCCTCTCCTTCCAAGTGAGTCAACTGCTCTGGGGATCACCCTGTGTGGAGTAGGGAATGTAGAGTTTTCCTTGAGGAACGGAAGATCCAGGAACTTAAAACCACCAAACGCATCCCGTACGGTGAGGCAAAGAAAATTTACAAGTCCCTGCAGCCGCCCACAATCGCTGCTTCCTTTTCTTCCGTTCTGAAACAGCCAGTCTTGAAAACTGATGCCACTACACAAACGGAGGTTGCTACTGTCAGCACTAGCACCTGCGTTTGTCAATGTACGTGTGCTGCTGCTGTTCCTGTGAAGCCTGCTGCTCCCCCCTGGCCTTCTGACCAGGCCGTCGTAGCTGACGTCATGGAACTTCCTGCCCCTTCCCAGGTCCAGTCTTGTGCACTGCCCAGCGCTGCTACACCCCCTACTGCTTCTGAGGTTTTGGCTCCAATGCAACCTCAGGCCAGAAAATCGAAGCCAAAGCCAAAGGTGAAGACTCGCCCGCTAAAGAAGACTGAAGTTCTACAGTCTGCTGCTGTTGATGTCATTCTCTCTGACGTCTCTCTCGACTCCTCTTTCAGAGGCGATGGAGGTTGATGTCAGACTGGGGCAATCATCTCGCCCCAAAACTGAGCCTCCACCTGTTGTGGGCTCTCCTCCCCGACAGAAAGTGAGACTGAAGGTCCTCCCACCCTGATCGATGGCTCCCATTATACAGTGGAACATGAGTGGATTCCGGGCACATGTGGAGGAACTGCACTTCCTAGCACGGCAACGCCCCCTGTGCTTGTGTTTACAGGAAACACATCTAAAACCATCTGATGCTCCTGTACTCAGGGGCTATACGTTGTATCGTAAAGATGACCTGACTGGAGACAGGGCCAAAGGCAGAGTCGCCGTGTTTGTCAATAATGACCACCACTCCTCTGCTCTCCCCCTGGATACTGACCTGCAAGCAGTTGCAGTTGCAATTCATTCCCGTCGAAGGCTTACTGTTTGCTCCCTTTATTTACCCCCTCTGGATGCAATGACCTTAGACGCTCTCACAGATCTTATCGACCAGCTCCCCCGCCCCTTTCTCCTCCTGGGAGACTTCAATGCCCATCATGTCCTGTGGGGCTCCACTTCTCTTTGCACTCGAGGTCGAATTTTGGAGAGCCTCCTAACATCTCAAGTGTTGTGCAGCCTCAACACAGGTACTCCAACTCATTTCTCTGCCGCTACTGGGTCATTCTCAGCCATTGACCTATCTTTCTGCTCTCCCGCCCTCACCGACTCTGTTCACTGGGAGGTCATTGACGACCTTCATTCCAGCGATCACTTCCCCATCCGCATTCATCTCCTGGATGGTGTATTGCTGGAGCAGAGGCCGCCATCGTGGATGATTGGCAGGGCCAACTGGCCTCTGTTCACTCGGTTGGCTGTCTTTGAACGCCACAACAGCGTACAGGAATGGGTGGATCACATCACACTTGTGATCCATCATGCTGCTGACCTGTCCATACCACAGTCTTCTGGCCCTCCTAAGCGGCGCCTTGTGCCTTGGTGGACGGATGAGTGCCGTTCAGCCATCCGGGACAGGCGTGCGGCTCTTTGCCGCTTTAAATGCCGCCCAACAGCGGTCAATCTTACCGCCTTTCGCATCGCGAGAGCCAGGGCACGCCGTGTCATTAAAGAGAGCAAGAAAAGGTCATGGCAGGAGTTCCTGGACTCCATCAACCTTTCCACTTGTTCCACAAAAGTATGGGAAGCCATTCGGAGGATTTCCGGTAAACGCAGCCGTCTACCAATAGCTGCAGTCCTGAACCAGGGAAGCCTCCAACCAACACCCAGAGCCATTGCTCAGACGCTGGCAGAGCATTTTGCACAAAGTACTGCCACTGCAACCCAGGATCCAGCATTTCGTCGCTACCGTGCGACTGTCGAACGAACGAAGTTGGACTTTCGGTCGAACAATTCTGAGGTCTACAACTCCCCTTTCTCCATGTGGGAACTTGAATCGGCACTTACTGCGACTTCTGACACCGCACCAGGTTACGACCGCATCTGGTACTCCATGCTTCGCCATCTGCCAGCGGCGTCAAAGGAAATCCTCCTCGAATGTTTTAATCTCATATGGCGGACAGGAGTGTTCCCCACCTGGTGGAGGGAGGCAATCGTCATCCCTCTCCTCAAACCAGGAAAGTACCGCACATGTCCCAGTAGTTATCGTAGTATTGCCTTGACAAGCTGTGTCGGAAAGACCCTGGAACGGATGGTTAACCGTCGTCTGGTCTGGCTGCTAGAGACCAGGCAGCTCCTTAGCCGCTTTCAGTGTGGCTTCCGAAAATTTCGGTCCACAGTCGACAACCTGACACTCCTCGAGGCGGCTATTCAGCAGGCTTTCCTCCGTCAGCATCACTGTATCGGTATCTTCTTTGATATCAGTAAGGCATATGATACTACTTGGAGACACTGTATTCTTGCACAACTGCATCAATGGGGCTTTCGTAGCCGCCTCCCCATTTTCATTCGGTCTTTCCTGTCTCAGCGGTTTTTTCGGACCCGCGTTGGTAACACACTGTCTGATCGCTTTGAGCAGGAGAACGGTGTCCCCCAGGGCAGTGTTTTAAGCGTTACCCTCTTTGCCATAGCCATCAACAGTATAACGTCTACAGTGAGGAGTCCAGTACAGTGCTCCTTGTTTGTGGACGACTTTGCTGTTTTCTGTTCCTCCCCCAGTGTTGCAACCGTGAGCCGTCAGTTGCAGCTCACAGTGCGGTGGTTAGAGGAGTGGGCTGCAAAGACAGGTTTTCGGTTTTCTGCCGATAAGTGTGTTTGTGTTCATTTTAATCGTTCTCGTCGTCTTTTTACTGTGCCTGCCCTGCATATGGGGGATGCTGTCCTACATTTTAGAGACACAGTGCGGTTTCTGGGACTAATTTTTGACTCCAGGTTGTCATGGCTGCCACACCTACGTGACTTGAAAGCCAGATCCTTGCAAGCACTGAACATCCTCAAGTGCCTCAGCCACAGGTCTTGGGGAGCGGACAGGGCGCGTCTCCTTCAGTTTTATCGGGCTTTTGTGCGTTCGCGGCTGGACTATGGGTGCACAGTATATGGGTCAGCGAGGCAGTCTTATTTGCGGATCCTTGACGCTGTCCACCATGCTGGGATTCAACTGGCCACGGGTGCTTATCGAACCAGTCCCATACCCAGTCTCTGTGCTGAGGCTGGCGAACCGCCACTTACCATCCGGCGGCAGCTCCTTCTGGTGCGCCAGGCTTGTAAGTTTCTTGCGGCTCCCGGCTCTCCTGCTCACCGCCTTGTTGCCCATCCACCTCTGGACCGCCTTTTTTCCCACCGTCCCCAGGCTACGTTGCCATTTGGGATCCGTGTGCAACGTGTTCTAGAGTCGCTCGGTGTAGAGTCTGTACAACCCGAAATCCAGGGTTTTAACCGCCTGCCACCCTGGTTACTGAAGAGGCCCAGAGTGATTTTAGATTTATTGCAGTACAAGAGAGGTTGCACTCCTGCCACGGTTTTTCATGCAGCATTTTCTGCTGTTTTATCTGAGCACCACGACTATGTAGCGGTTTTTACGGATGGGTCGAAACAAGGGGATTCCGTTGGTTGCTCAGTTGTTTTCCCGGATCATGTCCTTAAGGTCCGACTGCCTCAGACTTTTACGGTCTTTGATGCAGAATTGTCTGCAATCTTGCGGGCGCTGGAGCATATGAGACATTCTTCCTCTCCTAAATTTCTTGTCTGTTCCCATTCCCTCAGTGCCCTTCAATCATTGCACCATTTGTATCCGGCAGTTAAAGTAGTCCAGACCATTCAGGATGCCCTCCTCCGACTACAGCGACTGGGGAAGGTTGTAGCTTTCTGCTGGGTTCCGGGGCATGTTGGCATTGCTGAGAATGAAAGGGCAGATCTCGCAGCCAAGGAGGCGTGTCTTGATCCACACGTATCTCAGTGTGCTATCCCCGTGCACGCACTCACCTCGCTGTTGAGCTCCCGAGTCATGTGTCGGTGGGAGGACGAGTGGCTGGAAGTGACTGACAATAAGCTCCGTCTAGTCAAGCCCACAACGCCTGTGTGGTGTACTTCCTTTCAGCCCCATCGACGGGACGAGGTTCTCCTCACTCGGCTTCGAATAGGCCACAGTCCTATGACGCATGGCTTCCTGCTCCGGCGAGAGGACCCTCCAATGTGTGGTGCTTGCGGCGTCCAGGTCACTGTGCGCCACGTTTTATTGGATTGCATTTTATTTTATGACCAGCGGGCCGTGGCTGACTTGCAAGCCGACCTGCCAACTCTTTTAGGCAACACTCGGACGAATGTGGTTAAAGTATTAAAGTTCTGTGCCCTGTCAAATGTTTTTACAAAGATTTTAGGGAGGGGATTTTAACTTGTTTCCTGTGTGACAAGCTCGCCCATATTTTATGTAAGTGGCCAGCCAGTGACGATTTCCTGTGTCATTCTTGTTGCTATGTTATCCCTTACCTTAGGTTTTACTTTCTTAGGTCGTATTTTCCCCCGGTCAAGATGGGATTGGAGAAGGCGTTGAGAGCGTTGCAGGGTGGGGGCAAGGGCAAGGAAGGCGGTGTCATCGGCAAACTGGAGAAGGTGGACGGGGGGTGACGGCGGCGGCATATCCGCCGTGTTCAAAAGGTACAGAAGGGGGGAGAGGACGGAGCCTTGGGGCACACCGGCGGAGGGGAAAAAGGTGTAGGAATCGGTATTATGGATGGTGACATGGGAAGGACGGCGGGAGAGAAAGGAACCGATCAGACGAACGTAGTTAATGGGAAGGGCGAAGGTTTGGAGCTTGAAGAGGAGACCGGAATGCCATACGCGGTCATATACGCGTTCGAGGTCAAGAGAGAGGAAGATTGCGGAGCGACGGGAATTGAGCTGTTCGGAAAGGAGATGAGTGAGGTGAAGGAGAAGATCGTCGGAAGAGAAGGACGGCCGAAAGCCACACTGGGTAACGGGGAGGAGGCGGTGCTGGCGGAGATGCTGGTGAATGCGGCGGGTGAGGATAGATTCCAGGACCTTGCTGAAGACCGAGGTAAGGCTGATGGGACGGTAGGAGGAGACGACGGACGGCGGTTTGCCAGGTTTGAGGAACATGAGGATACGGGAGCTTTTCCACAGGTCGGGGTAGTAACCGGTGGACAGGACTACATTGTAGAGCCTGGCCAGGGTGGAGAGAAAAGAGACAGGAGCTTCACGAAGGTGACGGTAGGTAACACGATCGTGACCAGGAGCGGTGTTGCGTTTGGTGCGGAGTGTATTGATGAGATCCTGTGTGGTGATGGGGGCATTAAGGTCCGTGTGTGGAATGTTGTCCAAGTACTGGAAACCAGGAGCGAGGGGAGGGACAGAGGTGTCAGTTCGATCGCGGATATCTGGGAAGAGGGAGTAATCGAACTGGGGATCATCAGGGATGGAAAACACATCGGACAGGTAGGAGGCAAAGTGATTGGCCTTACTAAGGGCGTCAGGGAAGGGGTGATCATCGTGGAGAAGAGGATAGTAGGGGGAGGGTTTAGTTCCGGTAAGGCGATGGAAGGCGGTCCAGAACTTGGACGAGTTTATAGGGAGGGTAGCATTTAAACGGGTGCATGTCTGTCGCCAGTCCCGGCGTTTCTTGGCCGCGAGGAAATTTCGAATGTGTCGCTGTAGTTGCCGGTGGCGTCGTAGGGTGTCCGGGTCACGCGTGCGGAGGAAGGCACGGTAGAGACGACGGGATTCACGGAGGAGGAGGACGGCCTGTGGTGGTAAGGTAGGACGGTGGGGGTGGATGGCAACAGTAGGGACGTGGGCCTCCACGGCCTCAGACAAGGTCTGCTGGAGAAAGGAGGCGGCATGGGTGACATCATCGGGACGGCGGTAGGCGAGAGGGTGGCTATCGACCTGAGTGGAGAGGGTATCCCGGTAGGCATTCCAGTTGGCACGGGAATAGTCATGGATGTACTTAGGGGGAGGGTCATGACGAGGGTCGGGGAGGGGGCGACGGCCGTCTGAAACGGTGAGGAGGACAGGGAGATGGTCGCTACCAATAGGCTCCAGGACATCCACCGTAATGCGACCAAGGAGGTTGGGGGAGGAGAGGATAACATCGGGAGTGGAGTTGGATTCGGGACGGGTGTGCTGGAGGATGGGGATGAGGTCGCCCTGAAGGGAGGAGAGGAACCGATGCCACCGCCGTAACTGGGCAGCGGAGCGACTATGGATGTTGAGGTCGGCAGCGATCACATAGGAGGAGAAGGTACGGTCGATGTGGGAGAGGAAGTCGAAAGGAAGAGGGGCGTTGGGGCGGACATAGATGGTGGCACAGGTAATGGTAAGGCCGGGGAAGAAGAGACTAAGGATCAGGTGTTCGGTGGGGTCGGGAAGGAGAGGCTGGAGCCGAACGGGGATCTGGCGGTGGTGGCCAATGGCAACTCCGCCACGCGCAACTGGGAGCGGATTATCGGAGCGGTGGAGGAGATAGGGGGAGGTGTGGATGGAGTGGTGGGGTTGGAGGAAGGTTTCATTGAGGAGGAAGGCATCCACACGGTGGGTAGCAAGGGTGTGCAGGAAGAGGTTCTTGTTGGCGGGAAGGGAGCGGATATTGTTGAAAAGGATACGATGCTGTCGCGCCATGATAAGGACTTATACGAGGGTGTCAAGGCGGGAGAAGGTGAAATGGGCCTGGTTATTGGAAAAGGTGGCGTACATTTTAAGGTGGAATATGGAACGGGCGGCGAGGGAGATCTGTTGTAAGGTGTGGGGGCGCTGAAAGGGATGGACGTTTTGGAGGACAATGGTGAGGAACCTGATGATGTCCTCAGCAGTGGGGGGGGGGACGAAGGAATTGCCAGGAGGGGTGGGGGCGTCCAGGGGACGGACAGGTATGGTGAGTTCAGGAGTGGTGGGAGGGGGTCGGGCTTTACACTTTTGGAGTAGGTGGGGTGGGGGAGGCTGCAGGTATTAGAGGAGGGAGGGGATTGGAGGTTGGGGCACTGCCGGAGGAAGTGCGCTTGCCGACAATGCGGGCAGGTGGGGGCCTCGTGGCACTCTGCTGTTGGATGTGCATTGTAGCGCAGACATCTCTGGCAGTGCAGGGATTGAGGGGGGGAACGGGAGGGGTCGACCTTGAACCGCTGATTGAAGAGGAGGGCACCCTCCTTCAGGAGACGGTCAATGGAGGGGGCGTCCTCAGAGAAAACCCGCATAAGGCGGGTGGGGCCGGTTGCGTTGAAAATGCGGCGGACTGCCCGCACCTCCAGGGTGGGATGGGCCTTCAGCTCGCCAGCACCTCCTCCTCCGTGATCGACGGGCTAAGCCGTGATCACGGCGGTGAGGGTCGGCGGGCGACGCGGGGGTTGGGGTTGGCGGGTAGGAGATGGGGAGGGAGCAGGGGTGAGGACGGCGTGAGGACCAAAACGGGTGATGGGAGAGGATGTCAGTATGGAGGGTTGGGCTGGGGGAGGAGATAAGAACAGAATCCCGTCTGGGAGTAAGGAGAGAGATGGGGGCACCAGGGAAATGTTGGCGGAGGAGGAGGGAGAGATTCCGGGCCTCGAGGAAGGAAGGATCGGGACGGGACAGGAGATATTTGTAGAGACCGGGTGGGGAGGAGGAGGAGGAGGAGGAGGAGGGAGCGGGGCCTGGTGGGGAGACGTCCATGGCATTTTCGGGTTGGGATGGGGGGCGGGGTGGAGCCTTTTTAGGAGAAGAGGAAGTGGAGGCGCCACTAGGGCGTTTGACAGCGGCAGATGGGCGGGTGGTGACATAAGGGACGGGAACGATGGGGAGGTGGCGGGAAGGGACAGGTCCCGGCACGGACGCAGCAGTCGGCGCCGGAGATAGTGACTGTGATGGTGCAGGCGAATGTGGCAGTGATGGTGATGGTGACGATGATGACGGTGGTGGCGGTGATGGCGATGGCGATGGCGACGGGGAGAGCTGGGCGTGGGCAGTGGCCCGACGGGCCACCACCCTAGCCGGAGCTGCAGTGACAGGCTGGGGGAGTGGGGGGAAAGGATCAGAACGAGAGGAAGAGGCGGGAGAGGGGGCGACAAAGAGCGAGGGCGAAGGGATAGAGAGGAGGGGAGGGATGGAAGGAGGGGGGTGGGACTGGGCAGACCAAGTGATAGTGGTGGAGGCGGCGGAAGGGGACGTATACACGATGGCGGTGGTGGTAGTAGTGACGGTGGTGGTGGCGGCGGACATGACGACAAGAAGAAGAAAGAAAAACACAGCACTAAAAGGACAGGACACACACTGGGAGACGACGGACGGCGGCGGCGGCGGCGGCGGCGGCGGCGGCTGCTGCTGCTGCTGGCTGGACTGCTGCTGGCTGGACTGCTGCTGGCTGGACTGCTGCTGGCTGGACTGCTGCTGGCTGGACTGCTGGCTGGCTTGGCTGGGCTTGGCTGGGCTGGGCTGGGCTGGGGCTGGGGCTGGGGCTGGGGCTGGGGCTGGGGCTGGGGCTGGGGCTGGGGCTGGGGCTGGGGCTGGGGCTGGGGCTGGGGCTGGGGCTGGGGCTGGGGCTGGGGCTGGGGCTGGGGCTGGGGCTGGGGCTGGGGCTGGGGCTGGGGCTGGGGCTGGGGCTGGGGCTGGGGCTGGGGCTGGGGCTGGGGCTGGGGCCGGGGCCGGGGCCGGGAACTGCTACTGCTGGCTGGCCGGCTGGCACCTGTAACCCCTAGCACTTCGATTAGCGCGAAAATGGCACTATCGAAGGGCGGTAACCTTGCGGTGTACCGCCGGAGATGTAGAGGAGTCCAAAATATATATTTTTGTGCAGGTTGTTTGGCGCAATGTGGAATAAGCGTGTATCTAGTATATTTAAGACTGCAGCACGTGTTCCCAGCGCTATGAAGCAATTTACTGACTGATTTCTAGTTGTACTTTTCTGCAAGGTAAACTCATTTCAACAACTTAACCCAGCTACATGAGAGGATTTGTAAATCTCATTTCATTGTGTTTCCAGGGTGCCTAATCTGTTACACAAATATTTCACCCATCGACATTAATCAATTTCACGGCATGATTCGAGTAAAACTAACATTTTACTGCTCAGTAGGTCAAACAGCTTTTGCTGAGAAGTGTATGGTTTGTTAAGTTAATGTAAATGCAGTTGGCAGTTTTCTTGGTGTCTAGTACTAACCAGCGGCCACAAAATAACAAAATCTAACGATGAGTCTTAATGGGTGCGCCGGTATTTGCTAAATGAGGTTGTGCTACTTTCGTCTGTGTGGGGCTAGGCGAGTGAGCAGTAGCACGCCTGACGGTCAAGGGGAGAACTACTGTGGAGTTTTGAGCGTTTAAGATGGCGGTGAGTGGGCGTGTAAGCAAAAATTAGACACAAGGAGCAAAGAACAGAAAATCTGCCTCTAATAAAATGTATTTTACTGTTCTTTTTCTGTATATTTCTGTATTTGTTTCCCCCAATGGAACTTGAGTAGTGTAAGGTAATACTGATAGGTATCAATGATGCAAGTACTTGTATGTGTTTGGAACGAACGTCAGGTATAAATAGCAGTGCCAGGCGCTAGGTAGTTAATCTTTGCGCAGTGGCATTATCGTTATCGCTTCTCGGCCTTTTGGCTAAGAAGCACCCCGCGGTCGGAGCGGTCCGTTGTGCTCTGTAGCGGGTCGCGAGTCGCGTTTCGTGGTCGTTTCGTTTGTTCTTGGTTTTTCCAGCGTTGATATTTTTGCGGTGAATATGTCGAACCGGTCGAACAGCATTCAATGCGTATTCGACAGAGCAGCGAGACGGCCTACGGCCTTTGTAATACAGGAATGGATATTTGGTGATTTGAAAGTACCGGAAAATGACGTCGACACCTTTCAACTGGATTTTGTCTTATTCTCGTTATTCGTGAAATTTCTCGACCAGGAGAAATACGAAAAGTATGGCCTGGCACTCGCGGGCGAACATCCGTTCCGCTACTTCGATGGAACTGTCGGAACAGTGCATATAGTGCCATCTGGCTTTGGGATACGGACTGTGCGGGTATTTAACGTACCCCCTGAGTGTCCCAATGACGTAATCGGCCGTGTCCTGTAGCGGTATGGCACGGTACTCAGCATCACGAATGAGAGGTGGGGCAGTGCCTACCGTTTCCAGGGCAACAGCGGCGTTCGTAGTGTCCGCATGGACCTGCGCCAGCACATCCCGTCGTATATAAATGTTGCGAGTACCAGGGCCCAGATCACCTATATTGGGCAACCGCAGACTTGCTCCCTTTGTCAACCGACGGAGCATCTCCGCGTGGACTGCCCGCGACGGCGTCCTGTGCAACTACCGCGGGAACGCACTGCTGGTACCGACCTTGTGCCTCTCCTCAGCGAGGTAGTGGCGGGCGCTGCCCACCGTTACGCTGAGCGAACTGACGTGTCGCCCCCGCCAGAAGCAGTGCAACCAGCACCCAGTGCACTGGTTGACGGACCCGTCCCGGACCGGACGCCCATTGTGGCGGTACCGCCGGCTGCGTCTGATGTGCCTGCTATGGCGAGTGATGTGGTCGCTGTAGAACAGATGGAGGTCGTTCTTCCTACCCCGCCCATCCCGGCAGATGACGCTAAGTCCCCCCGCCGTCGTCATCGGCGCAAGAAGGCGAACCCGGACCAGCCGGCGGAGGAGGCGGACGGTTTACGTCCCCCTGAGAGCGGCAGTGAGGCTGACTCTCAGGCCTCCTCAGTTTCCCGCTCTGTTTCCGCTGACCGCTCGGGCGGTATGCGGCAAACTGCTCGGCAACTAGAGGCTCTTATCAGTTCATCGCGAGATCGGGGAGCGATCCCTGCAAAACGGAAACATGATCAGGGTAGCGACCAGCCAATGCAGCGTACTCGTACCCTTTCACATCCTACTGTGTCCGACCCGTCTGCGCCGCTTGGCTCAGACTATCCTGCCGATGGGGGAGGCCTGAACTGGGCTGACGACGAGGGCGATGACATGCGTGATTAAGTGGGCCTTTCCCCACATGAGCTGCTTGGTATTTGTTTCTTACATCCGGGGTGATATCGCTGGGTTCCGGTGTGGATGTTCCCACATCTGCTTCCCTACGGCCGTGACCCTATCTGCCGTTGTCTCCTCTGTGTTGCTCTCCCATGCCTGCGTTTGACCGTCCGCCGGGAGCCCTCTCCCTTTTAACGGTCAATATCAACTCCATCTCCAACCCGGTCAAACTTCGATCTCTGAAGGACTTTCTCCGCCTTGGTGCGTTTGATGTGGTCTTTCTCCAGGAAGTTTGTGCCCCCTTTCTATCTGACCTTGCTGGTTATGAGGCACTGTATAACATCGACCCTGACGCCCGGCGGGGTACTGCTTTGCTCTACCGATCAGAGTTTACTCATCCCACGTTACCACGCTACCCAACGGTCGCGTTCTTGCATGTATCCTTCTAGCTGTCCTTTTTCTCAATGTCTATGCTCCTTCAGGTGCTAACCACAGGCATGACAGAACAACACTTTCTCAGTCTGATCTCCCCCCTTTCTTAGCAGCTCGTCGCCCTATCGTCTTTGGCGGAGATTTCAACTGTGTGGTAGCCAGTTGACCAAGTCCCGACGCCTATGCGGTGTGAAGCGCTCGCTTCACTCCTTCGGTCGGCTGACCTTACTGACACGTGGCGCCACTTTCATCCCGCCTACACGCAATTTACCCACATCAATCCCACTGGAGCCAGCCGTATTGATCGTGTTTATGTCTCGGCTGATTTGACTCCCGCCCTTTGTGCCGTCCAAGTCATACCCGTGGCCTTTAGTGACCACTGTGCGTACTCGTGTTCCTTGCGTATCGCGGGTCCTGCCCCGGTTCCTCGTGGCACCTCTTGGAAGATGAATACCCTTCATCTGTCCCTGCCCGAACTTCGTGCTCTTGTCACGACAACGTGGCAGGATTGTCTCGTGGACACTTCCCGGTACCCTACCACGGTGGTTTGGTGGCTCCGCTGTGCGAAGCCCCGGCTGCGACGTGTTATCCGGCAATACAGTCGCGACGTCGCCCACTGGAAACGCAGCACGTTGGCCTTCTATCAGCAGTGTCTCACTGACGCCCTGACTCTTCCTGCTGACCGGTATGATCAGCTCCGCATGCGCCTCAACAAAATTAAGGCGCAAATCCTTCGCTTCTCTCGGGAGAAAGCCGACGGTATGGTGGTGCGGTGTCGTTCTGCATCCCTGATTGAAGGCGAGGAGCCATCCCTTTATCACCTTGCCTCTGAACGAACTCGTGCCAAGAAGAACACCATTTTGCGCCTTAAGACAGACGATGGTGCGCGTATCACAGACAACCGAGACGTCCTCCAACACCTGACGGACCATTTCACACACCTCTTCCAGGATGTTGAGGTCGATGTTGCCGCCCAACGTGCACTTGTCAGTGGGGTGCCAACTTCTTTGGATCGTCATGACCGCGGCTCCTTAACCGAGCCCCTGACACTCGCTGACCTCACATCTGTCCTCCGTGCCTGTCCGGGACGCAAGTCACCTGGCCCCGACGGTCTCCCTTATGAGTTCTACCAACAATTTTGGGACCTGCTCGGCGACCGTTTCTGCAAAATGTGCGAGGAGATTTTTGCTGGATGCGACTTACCCGCCGACTTTTTATCTGGACGTATTGCCCTTATTCCAAAGGTGACTGGTCACTGCCGAGCTCAAGACCTGCGTCCTATCACTGTCCTTAACACTGACTATAAGTTGGTGGCACGATGCGTGGCCTCTCGTCTCAAACAGGCGATGACTAAGGTACTTTGCCCCACTCAATCCTGTGGCGTTTCGCGTCGGAACATCTTCACCGCCGCTTCCCTGTACCGCGATGTTGTCTTCCTCACCGCTGACACTCGCACCCCGGCTGCCATTCTTTCCTTGGACTTCGCCGGTGCCTTTGACAGGGTCTCGCACCCTTACCTGCTGGGCGTTATGTCGCGGATGGGTTTTGGGGAGCGCTTCATACGCATCATCCGGCACTTCTTGGATGGGGCGAATTCCACTATCGTGGTGAACGGTTGCCGGTCGCGCCCCATTCCCATCAGACGGTCAGTTCGACAGGGGTGTCCCTTGTCGATGTATTTGTTTGCCTTAGCGCTGGACCCCATGCTGCGTGACATTGGCCGGTTGGTCGACGGTGTCGCTCTCCCAGGCGTCACCTTCCGCTGTGCGGCCTACGCCGATGACGTTGGTGTGTTCGTTGCTAACGCCAGGGACATCGATTCCGTTCGCCGCATTCTCGATGTTTATGAACGGGCCTCCGGTGCTCAGTTAAATCCCAACAAGACTGTGTTACTTCCGCTAGGGCCACGATCTTTGACCGTCGAACGCCCCTGGTACCGAGTTGTGGGGGAACAGCGTATCTTGGGTCTTGAGGTGACTGCCTGTCCGCAGCATATGTTAACCCTCACGTGGCGGCGGCTTCTCACACGCATCAGGGGCCTTTGCGTGAGCCACGCTGATCGACGGCTCGACCTCCATCAACGCATCCAGCTTATTAATGGTTATCTCCTCTCACGAGCATGGTATGTCGCCCAACTCCTTACGCTGCCGAAGCAGATCGGCCGAGCCATCTCCCAAGCAGTATATTGGCTCTTGTGGCGGCATGCGCTGTTCAAGGTTGATGCGCTGACCTGTACGCTGCCGAAGGTCGATGGCGGCCTTGGCCTCATTGACTTTTCCCGGAAATGTGCGGCCCTTCTGATTCACCGTGTCGCCGCTTTGCGCGACGCCGACCCCGGTGGGACTACAGCGGTCCTCTTCGACCGTTATCGTCCACACTCGGCGCGTGCACCGGTCTGTTTGATGCATATTCCGTTCCGGCTGACGACGGTCAGAGACTATTACTTCCACCGCAGTTATGTCCTCACAGTGGCCACTGACAAGGCACGCACGTCGAAGAGCCTTTACCAGGCACTCCGAGGCCAGCCCAAGCCCCATAAATTAGAGGACAGACGACCGTCGGTCATCTGGCGCCAAGTTTGGGCTAATATTAACAACTCAGCCCTTCCCACGGCAGTTTCGGCGCTATGGTACCGTGTCGTCAACAATTTAATCCCCACTAACCATCGCCTGGCGGCCATCCGCCTACGGCCCTCGGCTGCTTGCGGCCGCTGTGGTGACGTTGACACCAGGGAGCATCGCCTCCTCTGCCCCCACGTCACAGAAGTGTGGACCCTTGCACGTGTACTCATAGCGCTGATCGGTGGGACGACGCCAGCAATTGTGTCCCCCGACTGGTTCCTTACACCTGATCTTCAAACACAACCCCGACCAAGGCGTAACGCAATGGTGTAGCTCTTGGGCCACACCATTTTCACGATCTACGACCTTTCCCTCGCCGATGCTGTCTCTTACATGGACTACCTGTGGAGCCAGCATCGCGTGGCGGAATCTGCTCACAACTATACGACCACTTTTGCCCGGTATTTGAAAGTTGCAATGATCCATGGATATCAAACGGTGTTCCAGGTTGCCTAGGGCGCCTTGTCCAGGCATTGCCTGGACTTGCCCCTGGTTCTTTGCACCAATCTTTGACTTGACTCACCCCAGATTCGCAATTGGAACAATTATTGCAAAAACTTTATTGGAAAAATAGGAATCACGCAATCAATCTTGGAAGCTTATTCCTTAGTTAATTCTCTGGGCGATGGGACTATCTCGCCAGTTTCATTTTCACTTACGTGTGCTGCCGTCCCTCTTTTTAATTTCCTTTCATTTCTATGTTTCTTCTTTCTTCCTTTTTGGTTCTCAACTCACTATTTCTTCACACCTTCACAGCGAGGTGTCTTTCTGAGTCAAGTGTCGTCGCCCTTTGCGGCATAGCAGAGTATGCCCCTCGCCTTTAATTTCGTTCCTGGCAACAAGTCTTGCTACTCAATGCACCCTGTGCGTGCTGCGTCGACACTCTAGGATGGCGGCATTTTTGGAGAGGACAAGGTAGGGCTGTAGGGGAGGAAGGAGGCCCAAAAAAAAAAAAAAAAAAAAAAAAAAAAAGTGAAGTATAACTGAGGTGCGATTATTGCTAGTTGAAAACTTTTACCAATACCCCGCCAGAGAGACGTGAAATACCGTCTCTGTGGCAATTTTTGGCAACCCCTGAGGGGGTGTAAGTGTCATAGAAACAATGCTTCAAACTGTGTTTATCTGTGTACTCATTCTGCACTTGTGGAAGTGTTTAGCTGATGGTTGTTAGGGACCATGTACACAGACTAGTCTGTGTTCACTGATGAATTGTGTACATGTCTTAGGGAGCTGGTGAGAAACATACTCCTCAGTGTAAGATGTTGTGCAACTGCTATGTGTGAATAAAGATGCCAATGTGGACAGTTGAAATGTGGTTCTGTCTAGTGGCAATTCTTGCTCCATAGCATACTTGTGGTACACACATGCAGTGATTACTGATAAATGTAGGATTTGACAAAACTTCTGTCAGAATTTAGAGGAGGAGACTAGGGCAGTGCAGTGAGAGTTGGTGAGTGTGTGGGAGGCAGGTGTTGTACTTAATTCATTTTCACACCACTGCCAGTGTTATAATTTGTGTTTGTGTCCTGATCATTAGATGCATGTTTGATCCTTTTTGGACACTGCTGTGTGTACACCTTGATAATTAGAACTTATGACCATGGAACTGCTGTTTGATAATATTGGGCAATGAGTCTGTTGGCTTGAGATGATTGATGTGTTAGGCTGCACAGTGCCTAGTAAGGGCACTCACATTGAGGACAGTGTCCTATCTGGTGGGTGTTACATGAAGCAGGAAGAACTGTAATGTTGTGCAAGGCTTTGCCTCAATTTGACAATACATACATGTGCTGTAGTGTACAGAGCAGAGGGATTGAAAGAAAGGTAAGGGCTAGTAGCTATTTGGGTGGTAGCTAATGCAGTCCCTGATGTTGAGGTTTTGTTGAACCTTTATGTAGCTTACATGTTTCATCTAAAGGCTGCTGGTGGAAAATCTCCTTCATGCAGTAATAACAGTGATTGTGCAGTAGAATTTGGTGGGCTGCAGCCATGGCATTTCCATTTTGAACAGTGTGATTAGTGCATTTCTTGGTGTATTCCTTGAACTGTGGATTTACTGTGCAAATGTGACACATAATACAGTGTGATAGTTTAAATGGGATGGTGAGCTTAATGATGGTCCAGTGTGCTATGAGAATGTATTGCATGTGGAATACTGAAGAGAGGGAACCAGTGCTTGTGGGGTAAATTTTGTGACTGTGTCTGTGAATATAAATCATAGAATGCAATGAAAAATACAGTGGTAGAGGAAGTGTAGGTGAGAATTGTAGCCGGAGCTTTGCTTTTTTTTTTTTTTTTTTTTTTTTTAGAGCAGAACTAGTTGGCTTGCCATGGCTCATTCTTTCTGTCTCTCTTCATTTGAGAATATGACTCTTCCTATATGCAAGGTGAGCAAAATTTGCTGCCCACTATAGCACAAATGGATCCATAGAAAATGTCTTATTGTTTGGATCTGTTATGAATGCTTGGCACTCGAGATACTATTTAGCACACATTCAGATATTTTCATTTTTGTCAGGCAATATATTAGCTGGGGCCAATGAGACAGCAGGCAGGTTTGGATACTGTTAGCTTTCTATGATTCTTCTTGGACAAGAACATAAACAGTAGAGGAGTCCAAAATATATATTTTTGTGCAGGTTGTTTGGCGCAATGTGGAATAAGCGTGTATCTTGTATATTTAAGACTGCAGCACGTGTTCCCAGCGCTATGAAGCAATTTACTGACTGATTTCTAGTTGTACTTTTCTGCAAGGTAAACTCATTTCAACAACTTAACCCAGCTACATGAGAGGATTTGTAAATCTCATTTCATTGTGTTTCCAGGGTGCCTAATCTGTTACACAAATATTTCACCCATCGACATTAATCAATTTCACGGCATGATTCGAGTAAAACTAACATTTTACTGCTCAGTAGGTCAAACAGCTTTTGCTGAGAAGTGTATGGTTTGTTAAGTTAATGTAAATGCAGTTGGCAGTTTTCTTGGTGTCTAGTACTAACCAGCGGCCACAAAATAACAAAATCTAACGATGAGTCTTAATGGGTGTGCCGGTATTTGCTAAATGAGGTTGTGCTACTTTCGTCTGTGTGGGGCTAGGCGAGTGAGCAGTAGCGCGCCTGACGGTCAAGGGGAGAACTACTGTGGAGTTTTGAGCGTTTAAGATGGCGGTGAGTGGGCGTGTAAGCAAAAATTAGACACAAGGAGCAAAGAACAGGAAATCTGCCTCTAATAAAATGTATTTTACTGTTCTTTTTCTGTATATTTCTGTATTTGTTTCCCCCAATGGAACTTGAGTAGTGTAAGGTAATACTGATAGGTATCAATGATGCAAGTACTTGTATGTGTTTGGAACGAACGTCAGGTATAAATAGCAGTGCCAGGCGCAGTGGCATTATCGTAACCAGTGAAGTATAACTGAGGTGCGATTATTGCTAGTTGAAAATTTTTACCAATACCCCGCCAGAGAGACGTGAAATACCGTCTCTGTGGCAATTTTTGGCAACCCCTGAGGGGGTGTAAGTGTCATAGAAACAATGCTTCAAACTGTGTTTATCTGTGTACTCATTCTGCACTTGTGGAAGTGTTTAGCTGATGGTTGTTAGGGACCATGTACACAGACTAGTCTGTGTTCACTGATGAATTGTGTACATGTCTTAGGGAGCTGGTGAGAAACATACTCCTCAGTGTAAGATGTTGTGCAACTGCTATGTGTGAATAAAGATGCCAATGTGGACAGTTGAAATGTGGTTCTGTCTAGTGGCAATTCTTGCTCCATAGCATACTTGTGGTACACACATGCAGTGATTACTGATAAATGTAGGATTTGACAAAACTTCTGTCAGAATTTAGAGGAGGAGACTAGGGCAGTACAGTGAGAGTTGGTGAGTGTGTGGGAGGCAGGTGTTGTACTTAATTCATTTTCACAGCACTGCCAGTGTTATAATTTGTGTTTGTGTCCTGATCATTAGATGCATGTTTGATCCTTTTTGGACACTGCTGTGTGTACACCTTGATAATTAGAACTTATGACCATGGAACTGCTGTTTGATAATATTGGGCAATGAGTCTGTTGGCTTGCCCCCTGCGGGTTCGGGGGTTAGAATAGGCCCGCGGTATTCCTGCCTGTCGTAAGAGGCGACTAAAAGGAGTCTCAAACGTTTCGGCCTTATGTGATGGTCCCCTCTCGGGTTTGACCTCCATCTATCTAAATTATTCCGAAGAGCGAGCCAATTGGGGAAGGGCACCTTACATGGTGCACTGTATCCTTCGCGCAATTAGACCTATAGCCGTCTTTCTCGTCGTTGCCATGGTGTCCCGCTCGTTTTCGATCTCTTGGGCGGTTACCACGCTGCACTCTGCAGTGTTTCTTTTAACTGTGACGACGACCTTGGCCATTTTTGCACCTAAGATCCAGCACGGTAGCCAGTCCGTTGTGGTGGGGTCGCCATGTACCCTCTTGGTTGTAGCCCCCTGACAACACAGGGATCGCTCTACTGATGCCTGCGCCGTTCACTCCCCACGTATGCCAAGGAGTAGATGCCCATCTCCCTGGGGCATCAGGACTCCCGGCAATGGCCATCCTGCCAGGTGGCCTTTGCTGTGGCTGGGTGGCGCCCGTGGGGAGGGCCCTTGGTCGGAGTAGGTGGCATCAGGGCGGATGACCCGCAATGAAGCGTGGTACATCATCTCTCGCTGGCGGCCAGCCGCCAGCAGTCTCTAAGCGTTCTCGGGCTCAATTTAATGCTGAAAAGTACAATCCGAAAACGTTCCCCTCTCTGGCCACGCCGTGGGAGGAACGTAAATCTCAGGATGGCAGTAGCACTTATTCGCCCCGATTCTTAGTTTGTACGAGAGCTGATGGGGAGTCTTTTCTCTCAATAAAGCCTCAGTTCTTCGTCGAGCATTTAGAGGACAAGTTTGGGGAGGTGGAGGGCTTGTCAAAAATGCGCTCTGGATCGGTCCTGATCCAAACGGCATCCTCTGCCCAGTCACGACGGTTACTTGCTTGTGACAAGTTGGGGGATGTTGCTGTTACGATCACACCGCATAAGAGTTTAAATATGGTCCAGGGAGTTATTTACCATAAGGACCTTCTTTTGCAGTCTGATGACGAGCTGCGCGCCAACTTAGAGCGCAGAGGTGTACATTTCGTCCGGCGCGTTCATCGGGGTCCGAAGGAAAATCAGATAGCTACCGGTGCCTTCATCTTGGCCTTCGAGGGTGATACGTTACCGGAAAAGGTCAAGGTGATGGTCTACCGATGTGACGTCAGGCCCTATATTCCTCCCCCGATGCGGTGCTTCAAGTGCTGGAAGTTTGGCCATATGTCTTCCCGCTGCACTTCCAGCCTCACATGTCGAGATTGCGGACGCCCGTCTCATCCCGATACTCCATGTGCCCCGCCTCCCATCTGTGTCAACTGCGGGGAGCACCATTCACCTTGCTCGCCAGACTGCAGCATCTTCCAGAAAGAACGCAAAATCATGGAATATAAGACCCTGGACCGACCGACTTATACTGAGGCCAAGCGCAAATACGCCCGATTACATCCCGTGCGAATGACGTCATCCTACGCCGCCGCTACAACACCTGTGCTCGCCCCATCAGTTTCACGACTTCCAGCCAGCTCGATAACCAGTAAGACTCCTCCTGCCCCCTTGCCAGTGGGGGGCTCTACCCACCGGGTTGCTCCTGCGCCACCTACCTCAGGGGCAACACCATCCCCCCCATCAGGGACGTCCGTCCCTGCTTCTAAGCCGGAGAAGTGTCCAACTTCTTCGGCTTCTCACGCTCGCAAGGGGTCCCTCGGGTCCCTCCCTTCCCAGGTTTCCACCAGTGGGAAGGCTGACGACCGCCAGTGGCGTAAGTGCCCGCAATCAGCTGGTCGACGGGCTTCACGATCCTCCTCAGTCCCGGAGACTGAATCGGTGAAGCCCTCCCAGCCAGTTAAACCCAAGGAGCAGTGTGAGAAATCAAAGAAGAAGAGCTCTAAGCCCAAGGAACTCGCGGTGGCAGCCACCCCACCGCCACCTTACCGCTCTGCTTCTGAGGACGAGGTGGAGATCCTGGCGTCCGCTGAGGACCTAGAACTCGCCGGTCCCTCAGACGCCATGGATAACACTAGCACGGGTGCTCAATCGGAGGCAGCAGGTGACCCAGCGGCGTAATCTGCCTTCCCCGTCCCGACACGCCTTTCTCAGCCATGGACACTACCATCCTCCAGTGGAACTGCAGCGGTTTCTTCCACCATCTTGCTGAGCTCCGCCAACTTATCAGCCTTCGCCCTTTCTTCTGCATTGCTCTCCAGGAAACTTGGTTTCCAGCGATGCGAACCCCCGCCCTCCGTGGCTATCGGGGCTATTACAAGAACCGGGCAGCTTATGAAAGGGTGTCTGGTGGCGTCTGCATATATGTCCTTCACACTCTGCACAGCGAGTCTGTCCCTCTCCAGACGCCTTTAGAGGCTGTCGCTGTACGCGTATGGACGCCACAGGCTGTTACCGTCTGCAGTCTTTACATTCCACCGGATGGTGATGTCTCGCAGCATGTCCTGGCTGCACTGGTCGCCCAATTGCCGCCACCTTTCTTGCTATTGGGCGACTTCAACGCTCATAACCCTCTGTGGGGTGGGTCAGTGGCAACAGGTCGAGGCGCCATCGTTGAGCATTTATTGTCGCAGCTCGATCTCTCGCTGTTAAATGATGATGCCTTCACACACTTCAGTGTGGCGCATGGCACCTACTCCGCCATTGACCTTTCCATCTGTAGCCATAGCCTCTTACCGTCTGTCCAATGGAGTGTGCATGACGACCTGTGTGGTAGTGACCATTTTCCGATCTTTTTGTCACTACCACAGCGCCGCTCTTCTGGGCGCCCTAGCAGATGGGCTATGAATAAGGCTGACTGGGACTTGTTCTCCTCCACTGCCGCTTTTGAGCCTCTCTCTACCGATGACATTGATGCGGTGGTTCAATCGGTCACCACCGGCATCGTTACTGCCGCCGTATCTGCCATTCCCCATTCCTGTGGGTCCCCTCGGCGGAAGGCTGTGCCTTGGTGGTCGCCTGAGATCGCTGAAGCGATTAAAGATCGCCGGCGGGCGCTCCAGCGTCACAAGCGACACCCCTCCCTCGACCACCTTATCGCCTTCAAACGGCTGCGTGCGCGGGCCCGCCTCCTTATCCGCCAAGGCAAGAAGGAGTGCTGGGAGCGGTATGTGTCCACCATTGGCCTCTATGTCACTCCCTCGCAGGTCTGGGCCAAGATTCGACGCGTCTCCGGCTATCGGCCACCTGCCAGCGTCCCTGCGCTCTCACTGAATGGAGCAGTTTGTACTGCCTCCGACGTCATTGCCAATCGCTTAGCAGAGCATTTTGCTATGAGTTCCGCTTCTGCAAATTACCCCCAGGCCTTCCGCTCCATTAAAGAGCGGATGGAACGTCGGAGCCTTTCGTTTCGCACCAACCACCCAGAATCTTACAATGCTCCATTTAGTGAGTGGGAATTTCGCAGTGCCCTCGCTGCTTGCCCTGATACCGCTCCTGGGCCAGATGGCATCCACTGTCAGATGCTGAAACACCTTTCAGTGGACTGCCAGCGGCGCCTTCTCGATCTTTACAACCGTCTTTGGGTCGAGGGGGAGTTTCCATCGCAATGGCGGGAAGGCATTGTCATCCCCGTTTTGAAACCTGGAAAGAACCCTCTGGAGGTGGACAGCTACCGTCCCATTAGCCTCACCAACGTTCTTTGCAAGTTGCTTGAACGGATGGTGAGCCGGCGCTTGCATTGGGTACTGGAGTCTCGGGGCCTTCTGGCTCCGTCTCAGGGTGGGTTCCGTAAAGGCCGCTCCGCCGCCGACAATCTGGTGAGCCTGGAGTCGGCCATCCGTACTGCCTTTTCCCGCCGTCAGCACCTGGTCGCTGTCTTTTTCGACATGCGGAAGGCGTACGATACGACGTGGCGTCATCACATTCTTTCTACGCTCCATGGATGGGGTCTTCGGGGTCCTCTGCCGATTTTTATCCGCAATTTTCTGTCGTGTCGTACCTTCCGCGTGCAAGTCGCGGCCTCGTATAGTTCCTCCCACGTCCAGGAGAATGGTGTGCCACAGGGCTCTGTTTTAAGTGTGTGTCTGTTTTTAATAGCCATTAACGGGCTTGCTGCGGCCGTGGGAAATTCTGTCTCCGCTTCCCTGTATGCTGACGACTTCTGCCTTTATTACAGCTCTACTGGCATTGCAGCTGTTGAACGTCAGCTACAGGGCGCTATCTGTAAGGCGCAGTCTTGGGCTGTAGCGCATGGATTTCAGTTTTCGGCAGCCAAGACCTGCGTTATGCATTTCTGCCGGCGCCGAACAGTCCATCCTGAGCCGCGGCTTTATCTTGCCGACGAACTCCTTGCTGTGGTGGAGACCCACAGGTTTTTGGGGGTGGTTTTCGATGCCCGGTTGACTTGGGTGCCTCATATCCGGCAGCTGAAACAGACGTGTTGGCGGCATCTAAACGCTCTGAAATGCTTGAGCAACACCCACTGGGGCGCCGACCGCTCTACACTGTTGCGGCTCTACCAGGCGTTAATCCAGTCCCGTCTGGATTATGGGTGCCTGGCATATGGCTCAGCCTCCCCGTCTGCGTTGCGGGTGCTAGACCCACTTCTCCACAGCGGGATACGCCTTGCCACTGGTGCTTTCCGCACCAGCCCTGTGGACAGCTTACTCGTGGAGGCAGGTGTCCCTCCCCTGCGGTTCCAACGCCAACGTTTGCTGGCCGCTTATGCTGCCCATGTTCTCAGCTCGCCCGGGCATCCAAATTATCGTCTCCTGTTCCCGCGATCGGTCGTCCATCTGCCAGATCGTCGGCCCCGGTCTGGTTGTACCATAGCGGTCCGCGTCAAAGAGCTTCTCTCTGGGCTTCAGGTTTTCACTGTTCCACCTACTTTCCAGGCTACTTTGCATACACCCCCATGGTGTGTTCGTCGCCCTTGCCTTCGGCTGGACCTGGCACAGGGCCCGAAGGACTCAGTCCCTCCAGAGGCCTTCCGCCGCCGCTTTTATTCTATCCTGGCCACGTATCAGGGCTCTGGTGTAGTCTACACTGACGGTTCGATGGTAGCTGGTCGTGTCGGGTATGCGCTCACTCTAGGGGACCGTTCCGAACAACGTTCCTTGCAGGATGGCTGCAGCGTTTACACTGCTGAATTGGTCGCCATCTTTCGTGCCCTAGAGTATATCCGCTCCTGCTCAGGTGAGTCCTTCGTTATCTGTAGCGATTCCCTGAGCGGTTTACGAGCTCTCGACCAGTGTTTCCCTCGTTCTCGTCTGGTGATGGCTATCCACGAGTCTCTGCATACTCTTGCCTGTTGCGGCCGCTCTGTGGTCTTTGTGTGGACCCCCGGTCATGTCGGTATCCCGGGTAACGAACATGTTGACCGCCTGGCGAAAGAGGCCACCAGCAAGCCATCTCTGGACCTTGGCCTCCCAGAAACTGATTTGCGGGCAGTCTTCCGCCGCAAAATCTTGGCGCTATGGGACGATGAATGGCGCGAACTGACAATGTGCAATAAACTCCGTGCTGTCAAGGAGACGACGGCTGTGTGGCGGTCATCCATGCGAGCCAACCGCAGGGACTCCGTCGTCCTTTGTCGGCTCCGCATTGGCCACTCCCGGCTAACACACGGTTATTTACTGCGCCGGGAGGACCCTCCTCTATGTCGCTGTGGGGCAGCTTTGACAGTGGCCCACATTTTGCTGGCCTGCCCCCTTTTAGCTGTGGTCAGGCAGACATTTGCGCTGCCTGCTACGCTCCCTGCCCTTTTAACAGACGACTCCACTATGGCTGACTTGGTTTTACGTTTTATTCGGGCAGGGGGATTTTATCATTTACTCTGAGTGTTTATGTTTTATTTTATTGTTATGTATTGATTCTGGCCTTTGGCCTATGGTTTTACACTGATTTTTTAATGTGTTTCTACGTGGTTGGCCTTTCCTTTTTTCTGTCTATGGTCGGCCAACCACCGTCACACTCTGTGTGGTTTTAGTTTGTTTTGTCTTGTCTTGTCTTTGTCTCAGTATCTCTTGTTCTGTCTCGTCTGTGATCTCTTCTGTTCCTTGTTTTTATTCTCTGTGGGTGTTCTTTGTCTTTGGAAAAAGGGACCGATGACCATGGCAGTCTGGTCCCTTTAATCCCCCAAACCAACCAACCAACCATTCTGTTGGCTTGAGATGATTGATGTGTTAGGCTGCACAGTGCCTAGTAAGGGCACTCACATTGAGGACAGTGTCCTATCTGGTGGGTGTTACATGAAGCAGGAAGAACTGTAATGTTGTGCAAGGCTTTGCCTCAATTTGACAATACATACATGTGCTGTAGTGTGCAGAGCAGAGGGATTGAAAGAAAGGTAAGGGCTAGTAGCTATTTGGGTGGTAGCTAATGCAGTCCCTGATGTTGAGGTTTTGTTGAACCTTTATGTAGCTTACATGTTTCATCTAAAGGCTGCTGGTGGAAAATCTCCTTCATGCAGTAATAACAGTGATTGTGCAGTAGAATTTGGTGGGCTGCAGCCATGGCATTTCCATTTTGAACAGTGTGATTAGTGCATTTCTTGGTGTATTCCTTGAACTGTGGATTTACTGTGCAAATGTGACACATAATACAGTGTGATAGTTTAAATGGGATGGTGAGCTTAATGATGGTCCAGTGTGCTATGAGAATGTATTGCATGTGGAATACTGAAGAGAGGGAACCAGTGCTTGTGGGGTAAATTTTGTGACTGTGTCTGTGAATATAAATCATAGAATGCAATGAAAAATACAGTGGTAGAGGAAGTGTAGGTGAGAATTGTAGCAGGAGTTTTGCCTTTTTTTTTTTTGAGAGCAGAACTAGTTGGCTTGCCATGGCTCATTCTTTCTGTCTCTCTTCATTTGAGAATATGACTCTTCCTATATGCAAGGTGAGCAAAATTTGCTGCCCACTATAGCACAAATGGATCCATAGAAAATGTCTTATTGTTTGGATCTGTTATGAATGCTTGGCACTCGAGATACTATTTAGCACACATTCAGATATTTTCATTTTTGTCAGGCAATATATTAGCTGGGGCCAATGAGACAGCAGGCAGGTTTGGATACTGTTAGCTTTCTATGATTCTTCTTGGACAAGAACATAAACAGTAGAGGAGTCCAAAATATATATTTTTGTGCATGTTGTTTGGCGCAATGTGGAATAAGCGTGTATCTTGTATATTTAAGACTGCAGCACGTGTTCCCAGCGCTATGAAGCAATTTACTGACTGATTTCTAGTTGTACTTTTCTGCAAGGTAAACTCATTTCAACAACTTAACCCAGCTACATGAGAGGATTTGTAAATCTCATTTCATTGTGTTTCCAGGGTGCCTAATCTGTTACACAAATATTTCACCCATCGACATTAATCAATTTCACGGCATGATTCGAGTAAAACTAACATTTTACTGCTCAGTAGGTCAAACAGCTTTTGCTGAGAAGTGTATGGTTTGTTAAGTTAATGTAAATGCAGTTGGCAGTTTTCTTGGTGTCTAGTACTAACCAGCGGCCACAAAATAACAAAATCTGACGATGAGTCTTAATGGGTGTGCCGGTATTTGCTAAATGAGGTTGTGCTACTTTCGTCTGTGTGGGGCTAGGTGAGTGAGCAGTAGCGCGCCTGACGGTCAAGGGGAGAACTACTGTGGAGTTTTGAGCGTTTAAGATGGCGGTGAGTGGGCGTGTAAGCAAAAATTAGACACAAGGAGCAAAGAACAGAAAATCTGCCTCTAATAAAATGTATTTTACTGTTCTTTTTCTGTATATTTCTGTATTTGTTTCCCCCAATGGAACTTGAGTAGTGTAAGGTAATACTGATAGGTATCAATGATGCAAGTACTTGTATGTGTTTGGAACGAACGTCAGGTATAAATAGCAGTGCCAGGCGCTAGGTAGTTCATTCGAGGGTTGGATTCCCTCACTTCCTCATCGAGGACTCGCACTGCCTGGGCTATTCTCAGGGTGTATCTTCGACGTGGAAGAGCCCCCAACGTGCCTGTCGTATTGCTGCCCGTCTGCCCGCCGCCGCCGCCGCCCGCCGCCGGCGCCGCCGCTTGGTCGCCGTCCGTCGGTGCTCGCCGCTTCCTCTTCTGCCGCCGCCGCCGCCGCCGCCGCCGCCGCCGCCGCCTCTTCAGCCGCCGCCGCCGCCGCCGCCGCTGCCGCCGTCTCTCGGTGTTCGCTTCCGCCTGCGATCATGGACGCCCCAACTACCACCATCATCTACACCTCTCCTTCACTTGCCCCCACTGTCACGTCATGGAGTGCTTCCTCTGGGATTCACCCGTCTCATGCACCTTCCCTCCTCACAGTCTCCTCCCCATCTATCTCCTCTCCATCGCTGTATCCCCACCTGTACGTCACTCCTGCTACTGCCCCTGCTGCTTCTCCCACTCCTGCCTCTGTCCCTGCTCCCAACCCCCCTACCCCTCCTGTCGCCCGCCGAGACCCCCCTGCGGGTTCGGGGGTTAGAATAGGCCCGCGGTATTCCTGCCTGTCGTAAGAGGCGACTAAAAGGAGTCTCCAACGTTTCGGCCTTATGTGATGGTCCCCTCTCGGGTTTGACCTCCATCTATCTAAATTATTCCGAAGAGCGAGCCAATTGGGGAAGGGCACCTTACATGGTGCACTGTATCCTTCGTGCATTTAGACCTATAGCCGTCTTTCTCGTCGTTGCAATGGTGTCCCGCTCGTTTTCGATCTCTTGGGCGATTGCCACGCTGCACTCTGCAGTGTTTCTTTTAACTGTGACGACGACCTTGGCCATTTTTGCACCTAAGATCCAGCACGGTAGCCAGTCCGTTGTGGTGGGGTCGCCATGTACCCTCTTGGTTGTAGCCCCCTGACAACACAGGGATCGCTCTACTGATGCCTGCGCCGTTCACTCCCCACGTATGCCAAGGAGTAGATGCCCATCTCCCTGGGGCATCAGGACTCCCGGCAATGGCCATCCTGCCAGGTGGCCTTTGCTGTGGCTGGGTGGCGCCCGTGGGGAGGGCCCTTGGTCGGAGTAGGTGGCATCAGGGCGGATGACCCGCAATGAAGCGTGGTACATCATCTGTCGCTGGCGGCCAGCCGCCAGCAGTCTCTAAGCGTTCTCGGGCTCAATTTAATGCTGAAAAGTACAATCCGAAAACGTTCCCCTCTCTGGCCACGCCGTGGGAGGAACGTAAATCTCAGGATGGCAGTAGCACTTATTCGCCCCGATTCTTAGTTTGTACGAGAGCTGATGGGGAGTCTTTTCTCTCAACAAAGCCTCAGTTCTTCGTCGAGCATTTAGAGGACAAGTTTGGGGAGGTGGAGGGCTTGTTAAAAATGCGCTCTGGATCGGTCCTGATCCAAACGGCATCCTCTGCCTAGTCACGACGGTTACTTGCTTGTGATAAGTTGGGGGATGTTGCTGTTACGATCACACCGCATAAGAGTTTAAATATGGTCCAGGGAGTTATTTACCATAAGGACCTTCTTTTGCAGTCTGATGACGAGCTGCGCGCCAACTTAGAGCGCAGAGGTGTACATTTCGTCCGGCGCGTTCATCGGGGTCCGAAGGAAAATCAGATAGCTACCGGTGCCTTCATCTTGGCCTTCGAGGGTGATACGTTACCGGAAAAGGTCAAGGTGATGGTCTACCGATGTGACGTCAGGCCCTATATTCCTCCCCCGATGCGGTGCTTCAAGTGCTGGAAGTTTGGCCATATGTCTTCCCGCTGCACTTCCAGCCTCACATGTCGAGATTGCGGACGCCCGTCTCATCCCGATACTCCATGTGCCCCGCCTCCCATCTGTGTCAACTGCGGGGAGCACCATTCACCTTGCTCGCCAGACTGCAGAATCTTCCAGAAAGAACGCAAAATCATGGAATATAAGACCCTGGACCGACTGACTTATACTGAAGCCAAGCGGAAATACGACCGATTACATCCCGTGCGAATGACGTCATCCTACGCCGCCGCTACGACACCTGTGCCCGCCCCATCAGTTTCACGACTTCCAGCCAGCTCGATAACCGGTAAGACTCCTCCTGCCCCCTTGCCAGTGGGGGGCTCTACCCACCGGGTTGCTCCTGCGCCACCTACCTCAGGGGCAACACCATCCCCCCCATCAGGGACGTCCGTCCCTGCTTCTAAGCCGGAGAAGTGTCCAACTTCTTCGGCTTCTCACGCTCGCAAGGGGTCCCTCGGGTCCCTCCCTTCCCAGGTTTCCACCAGTGGGAAGGCTGACGACCGCCAGTGGCGTCAGTGCCCGCAATCAGCAGGTCGACGGGCTTCACGATCCTCCTCAGTCCCGGAGACTGAATCGGTGAAGCCCTCCCAGCCAGTTAAACCCAAGGAGCAGCGTGAGAAATCAAAGAAGAAGAGCTCTAAGCCCAAGGAACTCGCGGTGGCAGCCACCCCACCGCCACCTTACAGCTCTGCGTCTGAGGACGAGGTGGAGATCCTGGCGTCCGCTGAGGACCTAGAACTCGCCGGTCCCTCAGACGCCATGGATAACACTAGCACGGGTGCTCAATCGGAGGCAGCAGGTGACCCAGCGGCGTAATCTGCCTTCCCCGTCCTGTCACGCCTTTCTCAGCCATGGACAATACCATCCTCCAGTGGAACTGCAGCGGTTTCTTCCACCATTTAGCTGAGCTCCGCCAACTTCTCAGCCTTCGCCCTTTCTTCTGCATTGCTCTCCAGGAAACTTGGTTTCCGGCGATGCGAACCCCCGCCCTCCGTGGCTATCGGGGTTATTACAAGAACCGAGCAGCTTATGAAAGGGTGTCTGGTGGCGTCTGCATTTATGTCCTTCACACTCTGCACAGCGAATCTGTCCCTCTCCAGACGCCTTTAGAGGCTGTCGCTGTACGCGTGTGGACGCCACAGGCTGTTACCGTCTGCAGTCTTTACATTCCACCGGATGGTGATGTCTCGCAGCATGTCCTGGCTGCACTGGTCGCCCAATTGCCGCCACCTTTCTTGCTATTGGGCGACTTTAACGCTCATAACCCTCTGTGGGGTGGGTCAGTGGCAACAGGTCGAGGCGCCATCATTGAGCATTTATTGTCGCAGCTCGATCTCTCGCTGTTAAATGATGGTGCCTTCACACACTTTAGTGTGGCGCATGGCACCTACTCCGCCATTGACCTTTCAATCTGTAGCCATAGCCTCTTACCGTCTGTCCAATGGAGTGTGCATGACGACCTGTGTGGTAGTGACCATTTTCCGATCTTTTTGTCACTACCACAGCGCCACTCTTCTGGGCGCCCTAGCAGATGGGCTATGAATAAGGCTGACTGGGACTTGTTCTCCTCCACTGCCGCTTTTGAGCCTCTCTCTACCGATGACATTGATGCGGTGGTTCAATCGGTCACCACCGGCATCGTTACTGCCGCCGAATCTGCCATTCCCCATTCCTGTGGGTCCCCTCGGCGGAAGGCTGTGCCTTGGTGGTCGCCTGAGATCGCTGAAGCGATTAAAGATCGCCGGCGGGCGCTCCAGCGTCACAAGCGACACCCCTCCCTCGACCACCTTATCGCCTTCAAACGGCTGCGTGCGCGGGCCCGCCTCCTTATCCGCCAAGGCAAGAAGGAGTGCTGGGAGCGGTATGTGTCCACCATTGGCCTCCATGTCACTCCCTCGCAGGTCTGGGCCAAGATTCGACGCGTCTACGGCTATCGGCCACCTGCCAGCGTCCCTGCGCTCTCACTGAATGGAGCAGTTTGTACTGACTCCGACGTCATTGCCAATCGCTTAGCAGAGCATTTTGGTATGAGTTCCGCTTCTGCGAATTACCCCCAGGCCTTCCGCTCCATTAAAGAGCGGATGGAACGTCGGAGCCTTTCGTTTCGCACCAACCATCCAGAATCTTACAATGCTCCATTTAGTGAGTGGGAATTTCGCAGTGCCCTCGCTGCTTGCCCTGATACCGCTCCTGGGCCAGATGGCATCCACTGTCAGATGCTGAACCACCTTTCAGTGGACTGCCAGCGGCGCCTTCTCGATCTTTACAACCGTCTTTGGGTCGAGGGGGAGTTACCGTCGCAGTGGCGGGAAGGCATTGTCATCCCCGTTTTGAAGCCTGGAAAGAACCCTCTGGAGGTGGACAGCTACCGTCCCATTAGCCTCACCAACGTTCTTTGCAAGTTGCTTGAACGGATGGTGAGCCGGCGCTTGCATTGGGTACTGGAGTCTCGGGGCCTTCTGGCTCCATCTCAGGGTGGGTTCCGTAAAGGCCGCTCCGCCGCCGACAATCTGGTGAGCCTGGAGTCGGCCATCCGTACTGCCTTTTCCCGCCGTCAGCACCTGGTCGCTGTCTTTTTCGACATGCGGAAGGCGTACGATACGACATGGCGTCATCACATTCTTTCTACGCTTCATGGATGGGGTCTTCGGGGTCCTCTGCCGATTTTTATCCGCAATTTTCTGTCGTGTCGTACCTTCCGCGTGCAAGTCGCGGCCTCGTATAGTTCCTCCCACGCCCAGGAGAACGGTGTGCCACAGGGCTCTGTTTTAAGTGTCTGTCTGTTTTTAATAGCCATTAACGGGCTTGCTGCGGCCGTGGGACATTCTGTCTCCGCTTCCCTGTATGCTGACGACTTCTGCCTTTATTACAGCTCTACTGGCATTGCAGCTGTTGAACGTCAGCTACAGGGCGCTATCCGTAAGGCGCAGTCTTGGGCTGTAGCGCATGGGTTTCAGTTTTCGGCAGCCAAGACCTGCGTTATGCATTTCTGCCGGCGCCGAACAGTCCATCCTGAGCCGCGGCTTTATCTTGCCGACGAACTCCTTGCTGTGGTGGAGACCCACAGGTTTTTGGGGGTGGTTTTCGATGCCCGGTTGACTTGGCTGCCTCATATCCGGCAGCTTAAACAGACGTGTTGGCGGCATCTAAACGCTCTGAGATGCTTGAGCAACACCTGCTGGGGCGCCGACCGCTCTACACTGTTGCGGCTCTACCAGGCGTTAATCCAGTCCCGTCTGGATTATGGGAGCCTGGCTTATGGCTCAGCATCCCCATCTGCGTTACGGGTGCTGGACCCGATTCTCCACAGCGGGATACGCCTTGCCACTGGTGCTTTCCGCACCAGCCCTGTGGACAGCGTACTAGTGGAGGCAGGTGTACCTCCACTGCGGTTCCGACGCCAACGTTTGCTGGCCGCTTATGCTGCCCATGTACTAAGCTCGCCCGGGCATCCAAACTATCGCCTCCTGTTCCCGCGGTCGGTCGTCCGTATGCCAGAACGTCGGCCGCGGTCTGGTTGTACAATAGCGGTCCGCGTCAAAGAGCTTCTCTCTGGGCTCCAGGGTTTCACTGTTCCACCTCCTTTCCGGGCTACTTTGCATACACCCCCATGGTGTGTTCGTCGCCCTAGCCTTCGGCTCGACTTGGCACAGGGCCCTAAGGACCCAGTCCCTCCTGAGGCCTTCCGCCGCCGCTTTTATTCCATCCTGGCCACGTATCAGGGCTCTGGTGTTGTTTACACTGACGGTTCGATGGTTGCTGGTCGTGTCGGATATGCGCTCACTCTAGGGGACCATTCCGAACAACGTTCCTTGCCGGATGGCTGCAGCGTTTACACTGCTGAACTGGTCGCCATCCTTCGTGCCCTAGAGTATATCCGCTCCTGCTCAGGTGAGTCCTTCGTTATCTGTAGCGATTCCCTGAGCGGTTTACGAGCTCTCGACCAGTGTTTCCCTCGTTCTCGTCTGGTGATGGCTATCCACGAGTCTCTGCATACTCTCGCCTGTTGCGGCCGCTCTGTGGTCTTTGTGTGGACCCCCGGTCATGTCGGTATCCCGGGTAACGAACATGTTGACCGCCTGGCGAAAGAGGCCACCAGCAAGCCCTCTCTGGACGTTGGCCTCCCAGAGACTGATTTGCGGGCAGTCTTCCGCCGCAAAATCTTGGCGCTATGGGACGCTGAATGGCGGGAACTGACAATGCGCAATAAACTCCGTGCTGTCAAGGAGACGACGGCTGTGTGGCGGTCATCCCTGCGAGCCACTCGCAGGGACTCAGTAGTTCTTTGCCGGCTCCGCATTGGCCACTCCCGGCTGACACACAGTTATCTACTGCACCGGGAGGACCCTCCTCTATGTCGCTGTGGGGCAGCTTTGACAGTGGCCCACATTTTGCTGGCCTGCCCCCTTTTAGCTGTGGTCAGGCAGACATTTGCGCTGCCTGCTACGCTCCCTGCCCTTTTAACAGACGACTCCACTATGGCTGACTCAGTTTTACGTTTTATTCGGGCAGGGGGATTTTATCATTTACTCTGAGTGTTTCTGTTTTCTTTTAATGATTTGTGTTGGTTCTGGCCTTTGGCCTATGGTTTTACACTGATTTTTTAATGTGTTTCTCAGTGGTTGGCCTTTCCTTTTTATGTCTATGGTCGGCCAACCACCGTCACACTCTGTGTGGTTTTAGTTTGTTTTGTCTTGTCTTTGTCTCAGTATCTCTTGTTCTGTGTCGTCTGTGATCTCTTCTGTTCCTTGTTTTTATTCTCTGTGGGTGTTCTTTGTCTTTGGAAAAAGGGACCGATGACCATGGCAGTCTGGTCCCTTTAATCCCCCAAACCAACCAACCAACCCCTGCCAGAGTCTCCGCCCGCCGGGCCACAGTCGCCGCCACAGAGCGCCCTACCCTCTCATCCGGTGCTACTGCCTCACAGGAGGGCCCTGCCTCCCACCACCTCCCCATCCATCCCGTCCCTCATCCCTCCTCCCAGGCAACGCCCGCCCAAAAATCTTCCAAACGGCCCAGTGGCGACCTCTCCTCTACTCCTTCCTCCAAAAAGCCACTGCCCGCCCCACCTCCCACTGACCCCGCTATGGATACCACCCCACCTCCCTCCTCTCCAGCCCCCTCCCTGTATACCTTTGTCCTAGCCAACCCTGATCCGAAATTCCTGGATGCCCGCACCCTCACCCTTGAAATCCGGAAGTACATCCCCAGTGCACCCATCATCCAACTTATCCCTCGCAGAGACTCTGTCCCCATCAAGTCTCCCTCTCCGTCCTTCCATACTGATCTCCTCCGGCGCCTTCCCCGCATCACCTTTGGGCCCCACGCATCCCTCACCCCATTCCTTACATCCTCCTCTCCTCGTCAACCCCAACCACCTCGTCGTCCGCCGACCCTCACTGCCGTCATCACAAAACTCAGCCCTGTGGTCACGGAGGCTGAGGTGTTGGCGGAACTGAATGCCCACCCCTCCCTGGAAGTCCGCTCTGCCCGCCGTATTTACAACTCCTCTGGCCCTACTTTCCTCATGCGTATCTTTACAGAGTCCGCTTCCTCCATCGACCACCTCCTCACGCAGGGTGCCCTGATTTTCAACCGCCGCCACCCTGTTGACCCATCCCGTTCCCCTCCTCAATCCTACCACTGCCAGCGTTGTCTTCTGTACAATGACCACCTCACCCAACACTGCAAGAACCCACCCACCTGCCCCCATTGTAAAGCCTCCCACTTCCTCAAACAGTGTCCCAACCTCGCCTCCCCCCCATCCTGCAACACCTGCAATGAACCTCACCCCACCTATTCCTCCAAATGCAAAGCCAAGCCCCCTCCCACCAACCCTGAACTCACTGTCCCCGTTCGCCCCATTGACCCACCTATCCACCCTAACAATTCCCTCTGCCCTCCTCCTACAGCAGAAGACATCATCCGGTTCCTCACCGTCGTCCTGCAGAACATCCACCCCTTCCAGCGCCCCCACACTCTCCAGCAGATTTCCCTCGCTGCCCGCTCTATTTTCCACTTAAACACCTACGCCACATACTCCCACAACCAGGCCCACTTTACCTTCACCCGCCTAGACACCCTCGTTTAAGCCCCTGTCTCCCCTTCCCACACCCTTCCCCCACCCAACGCCATGGCTCGTCAACAGTATCGTCTCCTCTACCTCAACATTCGCTCCCTCCCTGCAAACAAATACCTCTTCATGCATACCCTCTCCCAGCACCAGGTTGACTCCTTCATCCTTAATGAAACCTTCCTCCAACCCCACCATGTAGTCCGCATCTCCCCTTATCTCCTTCACCGCACCAACAATCTCCTTCCCCTAGCTCGAGGCGGGGTCGCTATCGGCCTCCTCCGGCATCTCCCTGTCCGGCCACAACCCCTCCTCAATGACCCAACCGAACACCTCCTCCTCAGCCTCTTTTTTCCCTCCCTCACCGTCACCTGTGCCACTATCTATGTTCGCCCTGCAGCTCCTCTCCCCTTTGACTTCATTTCCCATGTTGACCGTACCTTCTCCACCTATGTGATCGCCGCTGACCTCAACATCCACAGCCGTGACCCTGCCACTCTTCGGCGGTGGCATCAGTTCCTTGCCACCCTCCATGGTGACCTTGTTCCTCTCCCGCAGCACACCCGTCCTGAAAGTAACTCTACCCCCGATGTTATCCTCGCTTCCCCCAACCTCCTTTGTCGCATTGCCGTTGATGTCCTCGATCCTGTCGGTAGTGACCATCTCCCTGTCCTTCTCACCATCTCCTCTACCCGTCCTGCCACTGCAGCCACCCGCCCACCTGCCCCTCCAAAATCTGTCCATGACTACCACCGTGCCAATTGGGATGCCTACCGGGAATCCATTGCCTTACAGGTTGAAAGCCACCCCCTCACTTTCCACCACCCTGATGACATCACCCATGCCTCTTCCTTCCTTCAGAAGACCATCACTGACGCTGTGGAGGCTCACGTCCCTACCAAACTCATCCACCCTCACCGCCCTACGCTTCCTCCACAGGCCGTCCTTCTTCTCCGTGAATCCCGCCGGCTCTACCGCTCCTTCCTCCGCACTCGTGACCGGGATACTCTCACCCGCCACCGGCAATTACAGCGACATATCCGGAACCTCCTTACAGCAAAGAAACGCCGGGACTGGCGACAGACATGCACACGCCTCAACTCCACCCTCCCTGTCAACTCCTCCAAGTACTGGTCAGCCTTCCACCGCCTTACTGGTAGCCATCCCACCCCGCATTACCCCATCCTCCATGACGATCGACCCTTTCCTGACAACCTCAGTAAGGCTAACCATTTTGCTTCTCACCTGTCCGAGGTCTTCTCCATTCCTGACGAT
This sequence comes from Schistocerca serialis cubense, assembly GCF_023864345.2. Lineage (NCBI taxonomy): Eukaryota > Metazoa > Arthropoda > Insecta > Orthoptera > Acrididae > Schistocerca > Schistocerca serialis. The sequence continues at coordinate 42,754,443 of NC_064647.1, read as the reverse complement.
CCCCATTTTGATTACTCCCTCTTCCCCACTGTCCTTGACCGCACTGACACCTCTGTCCCCCCGCTCGCCCCTAGCTTCCAGTACTTGGATCGGCTACCCCCCTCTGACATCAACGCTCCCATCACCATGCAAGACATCACACTCGTCCTCCGCTCCAAACGCAACACCGCCCCTGGTCATGATGGCGTCACCTACCGTCACCTCAAGGAATCCCCTCCATCCTTCCTGTCTGTCCTTGCCACGCTGTACAATGTCCTCCTCTCCACTGGATTTTACCCTGACCTGTGGAAGACTTCCCGTGTCCTGCTGTTCCCTAAGCCTAACAAACCCCCCTCTGCTACCTCTTCCTATCGTCCCATCTGCCTCACCTCCGTGTTCAGTAAGGTCTTTGAGGCCATCCTCTCTCGCCGTATCCACCGCCACCTTCACCAGCACCACCTCCTTCCTCTTACCCAATGTGGCTTCCGGCCTTCCTTCTCTGCTGACGACCAGCTCCTTAACCTTACCCATCTTCTTTCCCTCCAACTTAACTCCCGTCGCTCTGCTATCTTTGTTTCCCTTGATCTCCAGAACGCCTATGACCGTGTCTGGCATCCCGGGCTCCTTTTCAAACTCCAGACCTATGCTCTCCCCATCAACTTCGTCCGTCTCGTTGCTTCCTTCCTCTCCCATCGTCCCACCTATGTGACTATCCACAATTCCAACTCCCGTACTTTCTACCCCTCTGCCGGCGTGCCCCAATGTTCTGTCCTTTCCCCTCTCCTCTATCTCCTGTACACTGCTGATATGCCCAAACCTCCCCCTCCTGTTCATCTTCTCCAGTTCGGTGATGACACCGCCTTCCTAGCCCTTTATCCTACCCTTCAACGGTCCCAACGTACCCTCCAAACCCACCTTGACCAATTCACCGCTTGGTGCAACCAGTGGTTCCTCCGTGTTAATCCCTCCAAGACCCAGGCGATCATCATAGGCCGCACCACCCGCTCCTTCCGCCTCCATGATTTCTACCTCACCATTTATGGCCGTTCTATCCACCTCACTCCTACCCTCAAATACCTTGGCCTCACACTCGACCGCCACCTCACCTGGACTCCCCATCTCCTTACCATCCAAAACAAAGCTCACAACCGCCTCCGCCTCCTGAAACTCCTGTCCGGCCGGACGTGGGGTCTGCATCCTTCCACCATCCTTCACACCTACAAATCCATGATCCGCCCCATCCTTTGTTATGCCAGCATCGCTTGGATTTCCGCCCCTCCCCGGTTCTATAAAGCCCTCCAAATCCTCGAACGCCATGCACTCCGCCTCGCCTTCCGCATCTGCCTTCCGTCCCCCACGCGCATCCTCTATGACCTCATCCCCTTCCCCCACCTTCTCCTTTTCCTTGAACACATCCGCACACTATATATTGTCCGCCGCCTTGATCCCCCTCACCCCCTGGTGTCTCCCTTCCTCTCCACTCCCAACCAGTTGCCGCGCATTTACCGTTGTGTCCCTCCCTCTCTCCATCTCCACACCCTCCATCTCCTTTCCCAACACAACTTCCACCATCTACCACTCCCGGATGATGAGCTTCGCCCTGACATCTACCCTTCCTACCAACTCTAGCCCCCTCTTCCTGCCTCCTCCTCAGGGCTCCCTCTCCTCCCCCTCCCTCCTTCTGAGCGGATTTCCCCTCCTACTCCCCGTCCATCTCTTGTGCCTTCTTTCAGTGTCTCTGCGCTCCCTCCTGCCCTGTCTTCCCTTTCCCTCTCCCGCCCCATGTTTCTCCTGCCTCTTCGTGCACCCACGGTTGCCCCTCCTCTCTTCATCCCGCCGCTTCCTCAGCTGCCCCATGCTCTCCCCTCCTTTTCCATCCTCTCTGCCCTCTCCCTCGGCAGGTCCCGCCTGGTAGTTTTCCTCTTCGTCGTGTGTGCTCCGAGTGGGTTTTAAGTATGTTGTTTTCGGAGTGTTTTTAATACTGTGGCCAACTTTTAAACTGTGCATGCGCATCCAGTGTCTACTCTGTGTTTTAAGAATCGCAGACTGTTTTCTTAAACTTTCTGTTGACTATTTTAACTGTCCCCCATGAACTTCTACATGTCAGTGATTTTTACCTCCATTTTCTCCCCTTACTCTGTTTTATGTTCCCCTTTTTTTACCTCCTTATGTATGTATTATTTTATTCTTGTTTTAGTTGCCATGTCACTCGGCTGAAGAGCGGCGGATTGTGCTGCTGACAGCCCTCCCCTGCCCATATGGGGCAGGGGCATGAAATCACAATAAAGAAAAAAAAAAAAAAAAAAAGCTAGGTAGTTAATCTTTGCGCAGTGGCATTATCGTAACCAGTGAAGTATAACTGAGGTGCGATTATTGCTAGTTGAAAACTTTTACCAATACCCCGCCAGAAAGACGTGAAATACCGTCTCTGTGGCAATTTTTTGCAACCCCTGAGGGGGTGTAAGTGTCATAGAAACAATGCTTCAAACTGTGTTTATCTGTGTACTCATTCTGCACTTGTGGAAGTGTTTAGCTGATGGTTGTTAGGGACCATGTACACAGACTAGTCTGTGTTCACTGATGAATTGTGTACATGTCTTAGGGAGCTGGTGAGAAACATACTCCTCAGTGTAAGATGTTGTGCAACTGCTATGTGTGAATAAAGATGCCAATGTGGACAGTTGAAATGTGGTTCTGTCTAGTGGCAATTCTTGCTCCATAGCATACTTGTGGTACACACATGCAGTGATTACTGATAAATGTAGGATTTGACAAAACTTCTGTCAGAATTTAGAGGAGGAGACTAGGGCAGTACAGTGAGAGTTGGTGAGTGTGTGGGAGGCAGGTGTTGTACTTAATTCATTTTCACAGCACTGCCAGTGTTATAATTTGTGTTTGTGTCCTGATCATTAGATGCATGTTTGATCCTTTTTGGACACTGCTGTGTGTACACCTTGATAATTAGAACTTATGACCATGGAACTGCTGTTTGATAATATTGGGCAATGAGTCTGTTGGCTTGAGATGATTGATGTGTTAGGCTGCACAGTGCCTAGTAAGGGCACTCACATTGAGGACAGTGTCCTATCTGGTGGGTGTTACATGAAGCAGGAAGAACTGTAATGTTGTGCAAGGCTTTGCCTCAATTTGACAATACATACATGTGCTGTAGTGTGCAGGGCAGAGGGATTGAAAGAAAGGTAAGGGCTAGTAGCTATTTGGGTGGTAGCTAATGCAGTCCCTGATGTTGAGGTTTTGTTGAACCTTTATGTAGCTTACATGTTTCATCTAAAGGCTGCTGGTGGAAAATCTCCTTCATGCAGTAATAACAGTGATTGTGCAGTAGAATTTGGTGGGCTGCAGCCATGGCATTTCCATTTTGAACAGTGTGATTAGTGCATTTCTTGGTGTATTCCTTGAACTGTGGATTTACTGTGCAAATGTGACACATAATACAGTGTGATAGTTTAAATGGGATGGTGAGCTTAATGATGGTCCAGTGTGCTATGAGAATGTATTGCATGTGGAATACTGAAGAGAGGGAACCAGTGCTTGTGGGGTAAATTTTGTGACTGTGTCTGTGAATATAAATCATAGAATGCAATGAAAAATACAGTGGTAGAGGAAGTGTAGGTGAGAATTGTAGCAGGAGTTTTGCTTTTTTTTTTTTTTCTTTTTTTTTTCGAGAGCAGAACTAGTTGGCTTGCCATGGCTCATTCTTTCTGTCTCTCTTCATTTGAGAATGACTCTTCCTATATGCAAGGTGAGCAAAATTTGCTGCCTACTATAGCACAAATGGAACCATAGAAAATGTCTTATTGTTTGGATCTGTTATGAATGCTTGGCACTCGAGATACTATTTAGCACACATTCAGATATTTTCATTTTTGTCAGGCAATATATTTGCTGGGGCCAATGAGACAGCAGGCAGGTTTGGATACTGTTAGCTTTCTATGATTCTTCTTGGACAAGAACATAAACAGTAGAGGAGTCCAAAATATATATTTTTGTGCAGGTTGTTTGGCGCAATGTGGAATAAGCGTGTATCTTGTGTATTTAAGACTGCAGCACGTGTTCCCAGCGCTATGAAGCAATTTACTGACTGATTTCTAGTTGTACTTTTCTGCAAGGTAAACTCATTTCAACAACTTAACCCAGCTACATGAGAGGATTTGTAAATCTCATTTCATTGTGTTTCCAGGGTGCCTAATCTGTTACACAAATATTTCACCCATCGACATTAATCAATTTCACGGCATGATTCGAGTAAAACTAACATTTTACTGCTCAGTAGGTCAAACAGCTTTTGCTGAGAAGTGTATGGTTTGTTAAGTTAATGTAAATGCAGTTGGCAGTTTTCTTGGTGTCTAGTACTAACCAGCGGCCACAAAATAACAAAATCTAACGATGAGTCTTAATGGGTGTGCCGGTATTTGCTAAATGAGGTTGTGCTACTTTCGTCTGTGTGGGGCTAGGCGAGTGAGAAGTAGCGCGCCTGACGGTCAAGGGGAGAACTACTGTGGAGTTTTGAGCGTTTAAGATGGCGGTGAGTGGGCGTGTAAGCAAAAATTAGACACAAGGAGCAAAGAACAGAAAATCTGCCTCTAATAAAATGTATTTTACTGTTCTTTTTCTGTATATTTCTGTATTTGTTTCCCCCAATGGAACTTGAGTAGTGTAAGGTAATACTGATAGGTATCAATGATGCAAGTACTTGTATGTGTTTGGAACGAACGTCAGGTATAAATAGCAGTGCCAGGCGCTAGGTAGTTAATCTTTGCGCAGTGGCATTATCGTTATCGCTTCTCGGCCTTTTGGCTAAGAAGCACCCCGCGGTCGGAGCGGTCCGTTGTGCTCTGTAGCGGGTCGCGAGTCGCGTTTCGTGGTCGTTTCGTTTGTTCTTGGTTTTTCCAGCGTTGATATTTTTGCGGTGAATATGTCGAACCGGTCGAACAGTATTCAATGCGTATTCGACAGAGCAGCGAGACGGCCTACGGCCTTTGAAATACAGGAATGGCTATTTGGTGATCTGAAAGTACCGGAAAATGACGTCGACACCTTTCAACTGGATTTTGTCTTATTCTCGTTATTCGTGAAATTTCTCGACCAGGAGATACGAAAAGTATGGCCTGGCACTCGCGGGCGAACATCCGTTCCGCTACTTCGATGGAACTGTCGGAACAGTGCATATAGTGCCATCTGGCTTTGGGATACGGACTGTGCGGGTATTTAACGTACCCCCTGAGTGTCCCAATGACGTAATCGGCCGTGTCCTGTCGCGGTATGGCACGGTGCTCAGCATCACGAATGAGAAGTGGGGAAGTGCCTACCGTTTCCAGGGCAACAGCGGCGTTCGTAGTGTCCGCATGGACCTCCGCCAGCACATCCCGTCGTATATAAATGTTGCGAGCACCAGGGCCCAGGTCACCTATATTGGGCAACCGCAAACTTGCTCCCTTTGTCAATCGACGGAGCATCTCCGCGTGGACTGCCCGCGCCGGCGTCCTGTGCAACTGCCGCGGGAACGCACTGCTGGTGCCGACCTTGTGCCTCTCCTCAGCGAGGTAGTGGCGGGCGCTGCCCACCGTCCCGCTGAGCGAACTGACGTGTCGCCCCCGCCAGAAGCAGTGCAACCGGCACCCAGTGCACCGGTTGACGGACCCGTCCCGGATCAGACGCCCGTTGTGGCGGTACCGCCGGCGGCGTCTGATGTGCCTGCTATGGCGAGTGATGTGGTCGCTGTCGAACAGATGGAGGTCGTTCTTCCTACCCCGCCCATCCCGGCAGATGACGCTAAGTCCCCCCGCCGTCGTCATCGGCGCAAGAAGGCGAACCCGGACCAGCCGACGGAGGAAGCGGACGGTTTACGTCCCCCTGAGAGCGGCAGTGAAGCTGACTCTCAGGCCTCCTCAGTTTCCCGCTCTGTTTCCGCTGACCGCTCGGGCGGTATGCGGCAAACTGCACGGCAACTAGAGGCTCTTATCAGTTCCTCGCGAGATCGGGGAGCGATCCCTGCAAAACGAAAACATGACCAGGGTAGCGACCAGCCAATGCAGCGTACTCGTACCCTTTCACATCCTACTGTGTCCGACGCGTCTGCGCCGCCTGGCTTAGACTATCCTGCCGATGGGGGAGGCCTGAACTGGGCTGATGACGAGGGCGATGACATGCGTGATTGAGTGGGCCTTTCCCCACATGAGCTGCTTGGTATTTGTTTCTCACATCCGGGGTGATATCGCTGGGTTCTGGTGTGGATGTTTCCACACCTGCTTCCCTACGGCCATGACCCTATCTGCCGTTGTCTCCTCTGTGTTGCTCTCCCATGCCTGCCTTTGACCGTCCGCCGGGAGCCCTCTCCCTTTTAACGATCAATATCAACTCCATCTCCAACCCGGTCAAACTTCGATCTCTGAAGGACTTTCTCCGCCTTGGTGCGTTTGATGTGGTCTTTCTCCAGGAAGTTTGTGCCCCCTTTCTATCTGACCTGGCTGGTTATGAGGCACTGTATAACATCGACCCTGACGCCCGGCGGGGTACTGCTTTGCTCTACCGATCAGAGTTTACTCATCCCACGTTACCACGCTACCCAACGGTCGCGTTCTTGCATGTATCCTTCTAGCTGTCCTTTTTCTAAATATCTATGCTCCTTCCGGTGCTAACCACAGGCATGACAGAACAACACTTTTTCAGTCTGATCTCCCCCCTTTCTTAGCAGCTCGTCGCCCTATCGTCTTTGGCGGAGACTTCAACTGTGTGGTAGCCGAAGTTGACCAGGTCCCGACGCCTATGCGGTGTGAAGCGCTCGCTTCACTCCTTCGGGCGGCTGAACTTACTGACACGTGGCGCCACTTCCATCCCGCCTACACGCAATTTACCCACATCTATCCCACTGGAGCCAGCCGTATTGATCGTGTTTATGTCTCGGCTGATTTGACTCCCGCCCTTTGTGCCGTCCAAGTCATACCCGTGGCCTTTAGTGACCACTGTGCGTACTCGTGTTCCTTGCGTATCGCGGGTCCTGCCCCGGTTCCTCGTGGCACCTCTTGGAAGATGAATACCCTTCATCTGTCCCTGCCCGAACTTCGTGCTCTTGTCACGAAAACGTGGCAGGATTGTCTCGTGGACGCTTCCCGGTACCCTACCACGGTGGTTTGGTGGCTCCGCTGTGCGAAGCCCCGGCTGCGACGTGTTATCCGGCAATACAGTCGCGACGTCGCCCACTGGAAACGTAGCACGTTGGCCTTCTATCAGCAGTGTCTCACTGACGCCCTGACTCTTCCTGCTGACCGGTATGATCAGCTCCGCATGCGCCTCAACAAAATTAAGGCGCAAATCCTTCGCTTCTCTCGGGAGAAAGCCGACGGTATGGTGGTGCGGTGTCGTTCTGCATCCCTGATTGAAGGCGAGGAGCCATCCCTTTATCACCTTGCCTCTGAACGAACTCGTGCCAAGAAGAACACCATTTTGCGCCTTAAGACAGACGATGGTGCGCGTATCACAGACAACTGAGACGTCCTCCAACACCTGACGGACCATTTCACACACCTCTTCCAGGATGTTGAGGTCGACGTTGCCGCCCAACGTGCACTTGTCAGTGGGGTGCCAACTTCTTTGGATCGTCATGACCGCGGCTCCTTAACCGAGCCCCTGACACTCGCTGACCTCACATCTGTCCTCCGTGCCTGTCCGGGACGCAAGTCACCTGGCCCCGACGGTCTCCCTTATGAGTTCTACCAACAATTTTGGGACCTGCTCGGCGACCGTTTCTGCAAAATGTGCGAGGAGATTTTTGCTGGATGCGACTTACCCGCCGACTTTTTATCTGGACGTATTGCCCTTATTCCAAAGGTGACTGGTCACTGCCGAGCTCAAGACCTGCGTCCCATCACTGTCCTTAACACTGACTATAAGTTGGTGGCACGATGCGTGGCCTCTCGTCTCAAACAGGCGATGACTAAGGTACTTTGCCCCACTCAATCCTGTGGCGTTTCGCGTAGGAACATCTTCACCGCCGCTTCCCTGTACCGCGATATTGTCTTCCTCACCGCTGACACTCGCACCCCGGCTGCCATTCTTTCCTTGGACTTCGCCGGTGCCTTTGACAGGGTCTCGCACCCTTACCTGCTGGGCGTTATGTCGCGGATGGGTTTTGGGGAGCGCTTCATACGCATCATCCGGCACTTCTTGGATGGGGCGAATTCCACTATCGTGGTGAACGGTTGCCGGTCGCGCCCCATTCCCATCAGACGGTCAGTTCGACAGGGGTGTCCCTTGTCGATGTATTTGTTTGCCTTAGCGCTGGACCCCATGCTGCGTGACATTGGCCGGTTCGTCGACGGTGTCGCTCTCCCAGGCGTCACCTTCCGCTGTGCGGCCTACGCCGATGACGTTGGTGTGTTCGTTGCTAACGCCAGGGACATCGATTCCGTTCGCCGCATTCTCGATGTTTATGAACGGGCCTCCGGTGCTCAGTTAAATCCCAACAAGACTGTGTTACTTCCGCTAGGGCCACGATCTTTGACCGTCGAACGCCCCTGGTACCGAGTTGTGGGGGAACAGCGTATCTTGGGTCTTGAGGTGACTGCCTGTCCGCAGCGTATGTTAACCCTCACGTGGCGGCGGCTTCTCTCACGCATCAGGGGCCTTTGCGTGAGCCACGCTGATCGACGGCTCGACCTCCATCAACGCATCCAGCTTATTAATGGTTATCTCCTATCACGAGCATGGTATGTCGCCCAACTCCTTACGCTGCCGAAGCAGATCGGCCGAGCCATCTCCCAAGCAGTATATTGGCTCTTGTGGCGGCATGCGCTGTTCAAGGTTGATGCGCTGACTTGTACGCTGCCGAAGGTCGATGGCGGCCTTGGCCTCATTGACTTTTCCCGGAAATGTGCGGCCCTTCTGATTCACCGTGTCGCCGCTTTGCGCGACGCCGACCCCGGTGGGACTACAGCGGTCCTCTTCGACCGTTATCGTCCACACTCGGCGCGTGCACCGGTCTGTTTGATGCATATTCCGTTCCGGCTGACGACGGTCAGAGACTATTACTTCCACCGCAGTTATGTCCTCACAGTGGCCACTGACAAGGCACGCACGTCGAAGCGCCTTTACCAGGCACTCCGAGGCCAGCCCAAGCCCCATAAATTAGAGGACAGACGACCGTCGGTCATCTGGCGCCAAGTTTGGGCTAATATTAACAACTCAGCCCTTCCCACGGCAGTTTCAGCGCTATGGTACCGTGTCGTCAACAATTTAATCCCCACTAACCATCGCCTGGCGGCCATCCGCCTACGGCCCTCGGCTGCTTGCGGCCGCTGTGGTGACGTTGACACCAGGGAGCATCACCCCCTGCGGGTTCGGGGGTAAGAATAGGCCCGCGGTATTCCTGCCTGTCGTAAGAGGCGACTAAAAGGAGTCTCCAACGTTTCGGCCTTATGTGATGGTCCCCTCTCGGGTTTGACCTCCATCTATCTAAATTATTCCGAAGAGCGAGCCAATTGGGGAAGGGCACCTTACATGGTGCACTGTATCCTTCGTGCAATTAGACCTATAGCCGTCTTTCTCGTCGTTGCCATGGTGTCCCGCTCGTTTTCAATCTCTTGGGCGATTACCACGCTGCACTCTGCAGTGTTTCTTTTAACTGTGACGACGACCTTGGCAATTTTTGCACCTAAGATCCAGCACGGTAGCCAGTCCGTTGTGGTGGGGTCGCCATGTACCCTCTTGGTTGTAGCCCCCTGACAACACAGGGATCGCTCTACTGATGCCTGCGCCGTTCACTCCCCACGTATGCCAAGGAGTAGATGCCCATCTCCCTGGGGCATCGGGACTCCCGGCAATGGCCATCCTGCCAGGTGGCCTTTGCTGCGGCTGGGTGGCGCCCGTGGGGAGGGCCCTTGGTCGGAGTAGGTGGCATCAGGGCGGATGACCCGCAATGAAGCGTGGTACATCATCTGTCGCTGGCGGCCAGCCGTCAGCAGTCTCTAAGCGTTCGAGAGCCCATTTTAAAGGTAACGTTTATGACCCCAAATCGTTCCCCTCCCTCGCCACACCATGGGAGGAACGACAGGCATTGCGTGACACTGAGACGTATTCGCCCAGATATCTTGTCTGTACCAGAGCTGATGGGGAATCTTTTCTATCCGTGAAGCCTCAGTTCTTTGTCGAACATTTAGAGGACAAGTTCGGTGAGGTGGAGGGCTTGTCTAAGATGCGGTCTGGATCGGTGTTGATAAAAACGGCATCCTCTGCCCAGTCACGGAGGTTGCTCAATTGTGACAAGTTGGGGGATGTTTCCGTTAGCATCACGCCGCATAAGAGTCTGAACATGGTCCAGGGTATTATATTCCACCGGGATCTTCTTCTGCAGTCCGACGATGAATTACGCGCCAACCTCGAACGACGAGGTGTTCACTTCGTCCGGCGCGTCCATCGGGGTCCGAGGGATAATCAGGTCGCCACCGGTGCCTTCATCTTGGCCTTTGAGGGTGATGTCTTACCCGAAAAGGTTAAGGTGATGGTTTACCGTTGTGATGTGAAACCATATATCCCTCCTCCGATGCGGTGTTTTAAATGCTGGAAGTTCGGGCACATGTCATCGCGCTGTACTTCCAGCATGACGTGTCGGGATTGCGGACGTCCTTCGCATCCCGATACTCCATGTGCCCCGCCTCCTATCTGTGTTAACTGCGGAGAACACCATTCCCCCTGCTCGCCGGACTGTAGGATATTGCAGAAAGAACGGAAGATAATGGAATATAAGACCTTGGACCGGCTGACCTACCCCGAGGCTAGACGGAAATATGAGAGGCTCCATCCTGTGGCAATGCCGTCGACCTACGCCGCTGCTGCAACGACGGTTCTCCCGTCATCACGAATCGGCTCTAAGATCGGTCAGCATCCACCGGCCCCCTTGCTTGTGGGGGGCACTTCACACCCTGTTGCTCCTGCTCCATCTTCTTCAGGAGCAACACCCTCCCAACCTTCGGGGACATCAGCTCCCCCTTCCCAGCCGGAGAAGCGTAAGACTTCTTCGGCTGCTCTCGCCAGGAAGGGATCCCTTGGGGACCTCCCTTCGCAAGTTCCGACCAGTGGCAAAGCGGACGCCCGCAAGTGGTTGAAACAACCGCCAGTCCCTGGTCGTCGGGCCTCGCGGTCGTCGTCTGTCCCTGAGACTGACCCAGTGAAGCCCATGCAGCCTGAAGAGCCGAAGGCACAGCGCGATAAGCAGAAAAGGAAGAAAGTCCCCAAGACCAACGGTAATACGGTGGCACCGATCCCGCCGCTCCCTACAAGCTCTGCCTCTGAGGACGAGGTGGAGATTCTGGCGTCCGCTGAGGACCTCGCTCTTGCCGGTCCCGCGGACGCAATGGATGGCATTTGCACGGATGCTCCATCGGAGGCAGCAGGTGCCCCAGTGGCGTAATCTGCCTTCCCAGTCCCGTCACGCCTTTCTCAGCCATGGACAATACCATCCTCCAGTGGAACTGCAGCGGTTTCTTCCACCATTTAGCTGAGCTCCGCCAACTTCTCAGCCTTCGCCCTTTCTTCTGCATTGCTCTCCAGGAAACTTGGTTTCCGGCGATGCGAACCCCCGCCCTCCGTGGCTATCGGGGTTATTACAAGAACCGAGCAGCTTATGAAAGGGTGTCTGGTGGCGTCTGCATTTATGTCCTTCACACTCTGCACAGCGAATCTGTCCCTCTCCAGACGCCTTTAGAGGCTGTCGCTGTACGCGTGTGGACGCCACAGGCTGTTACCGTCTGCAGTCTTTACATTCCACCGGATGGTGATGTCTCGCAGCATGTCCTGGCTGCGCTGGTCGCCCAATTGCCGCCACCTTTCTTGCTATTGGGCGACTTCAACGCTCATAACCCTCTGTGGGGTGGGTCAGTGGCAACAGGTCGAGGCGCCATCATTGAGCATTTATTGTCGCAGCTCGATCTCTCGCTGTTAAATGATGGTGCCTTCACGCACTTCAGTGTGGCGCATGGCACCTACTCCGCCATTGACCTTTCAATCTGTAGCCATAGCCTCTTACCGACTGTCCAATGGAGTGTGCATGACGACCTGTGTGGTAGTGACCATTTTCCGATCTTTTTGTCACTACCACAGCGCCACTCTTCTGGGCGCCCTAGCAGATGGGCTATGAATAAGGCTGACTGGGACTTGTTCTCCTCCACTGCCGCTTTTGAGCCTCTCTCTACCGATGACGTTGATGCGGTGGTTCAATCGGTCACCACCGGCATCGTTACTGCCGCCGAATCTGCCATTCCCCATTCCTGTGGGTCCCCTCGGCGGAAGGCTGTGCCTTGGTGGTCGCCTGAGATCGCTGAAGCGATTAAAGATCGCCGGCGGGCGCTCCAGCGTCACAAGCGACACCCCTCCCTCGACCACCTTATCGCCTTCAAACGGCTGCGTGCGCGGGCCCGCCTCCTTATCCGCCAAGGCAAGAAGGAGTGCTGGGAGCGGTATGTGTCCACCATTGGCCTCCATGTCACTCCCTCGCAGGTCTGGGCCAAGATTCGACGCGTCTACGGCTATCGGCCACCTGCCAGCGTCCCTGCGCTCTCACTGAATGGAGCAGTTTGTACTGACTCCGACGTCATTGCCAATCGCTTAGCAGAGCATTTTGCTATGAGTTCCGCTTCTGCGAATTACCCCCAGGCCTTCCGCTCCATTAAAGAGCGGATGGAACGTCGGAGCCTTTCGTTTCGCACCAACCACCCAGAATCTTACAATGCTCCATTTAGTGAGTGGGAATTTCGCAGTGCCCTCGCTGCTTGCCCTGATACCGCTCCTGGGCCAGATGGCATCCACTGTCAGATGCTGAAACACCTTTCAGTGGACTGCCAGCAGCGCCTTCTTGATCTTTACAACCGTCTTTGGGTCGAGGGGGAGTTTCCGTCGCAATGGCGGGAAGGCATTGTCATCCCCGTTTTGAAACCTGGAAAGACCCCTCTGGAGGTGGACAGCTACCGTCCCATTAGCCTCACCAACGTTCTTTGCAAGTTGCTTGAACGGATGGTGAGCCGGCGCTTGCATTGGGTACTGGAATCTCGGGGCCTTCTGGCTCCATCTCAGGGTGGGTTCCGTAAAGGCCGCTCCGCCGCCGACAATCTGGTGAGCCTGGAGTCGGCCATCCGTACTGCCTTTTCCCGCCGTCAGCACCTGGTCGCTGTCTTTTTCGACATGCGGAAGGCGTACGATACGACGTGGCGTCATCACATTCTTTCTACGCTCCATGGATGGGGTCTTCGGGGTCCTCTGCCGATTTTTATCCGCAATTTTCTGTCGTGTCGTACCTTCCGCGTGCAAGTCGCGGCCTCGTATAGTTCCTCCCACGTCCAGGAGAACGGTGTGCCACAGGGTTCCGTTTTAAGTGTCTGTCTGTTTTTAATAGCCATTAACGGTCTTGCTGCGGCCGTGGGAAACTCTGTCTCCGCTTCCCTGTATGCTGACGACTTCTGCCTTTATTACAGCTCTCCCAGCATTGCAGCTGTTGAACGTCAGCTACAGGGCGCTATCCGTAAGGCGCAGTCTTGGGCTGTAGCCCATGGGTTTCAGTTTTCGGCAGCCAAGACCTGCGTTATGCATTTCTGCCGGCGACGTACTGTCCACCCGGAGCCGCAGCTTTCTCTTAACGGCGAACTTCTTTCGGTGGTGGAATCACACAGGTTTTTGGGGGTTGTTTTCGATGCCCGGTTGACTTGGCTGCCTCATATCCGGCAGCTCAAACAGACGTGTTGGCGGCATCTCAATGCACTGCGATGTTTGAGCCACACCCGCTGGGGAGCCGACCGCTCTACCCTGTTACGGCTCTACCAGGCGTTAATCCAGTCCCGTCTGGATTATGGGTGCCTGGCATATGGCTCAGCATCCCCGTCTGCGTTGCGGGTGCTGGACCCAATCCTCCACAGCGGGATACGCCTTGCCACTGGTGCTTTCCGCACCAGCCCTGTGGACAGCTTACTCGTGGAGGCAGGTGTCCCTCCACTGCGGTTCCGGCGCCAACGTTTGCTGGCCGCTTATGCTGCCCATGTTCTAAGCTCGCCCGGACATCCTAACTATCGTCTCCTGTTCCCGCAGTCAGTCGTCCGTCTGCCGGAACGTCGGCCCCGGGCGGGTTGTCCGATCGCCATACGCGTCAAGGAGCTTCTCTCCGGGCTTGGGCTTCTCCCTGTTCCACCTCCTTTCCGGGCACCTCTGCGTACACCCCCGTGGTGCGTTCCTCGCCCTTGCCTTCGGCTAGACTTGGCACAGGGCTCGAAGGACTCAGTCCCTCCAGAGGCCTTCCGCCGCCGCTTTTATTCCATCTTGGCCACGTATCAGGGCTCTGGCATTGTTTACACCGACGGCTCGATGGTTGCTGGTCGAGTCGGGTATGCGCTCACTCTAGGGGACCATTCCGAACAACGTTCCTTGCCGGCTGGCTGCAGCGTTTACACTGCTGAGCTGGTCGCCATCTTTCGAGCCCTAGAGTATATCCGCTCCTGCTCAGGTGAGTCCTTCGTTATCTGTAGCGATTCCCTGAGCAGTTTACGAGCACTCGACCAGTGTTTTCCTCGTTCCCGTCTGGTGATGGCTATCCATGAGTCCCTGCATACTCTTGCGCGTTGCGGCCGCTCTGCGGTCTTCGTGTGGACCCCAGGCCATGTTGGGATCCCCGGCAACGAGTATGTTGACCGGCTGGCGAAAGAGGCGACTAGTGCACCATCTCTGGACGTTGGCCTCCCGGAGACAGATTTGCGGGCGTTCCTACGCCGCAAAATTCTGGACCTTTGGGACACTGAATGGCGCGCCCTGCCTTCATGCAACAAACTTCGGGCCATCAAGGGGGCTACCGGTGTGTGGCGCTCCTCCTTGCGGGTTTCTCGCAAGGAGTCTGTTGTCCTCTGCCGGCTGCGCATTGGGCACACTCGGCTTACCCACGGCCACTTATTGCGCCGTGAGGATGCGCCTCTATGTCGCTGCGGCTCCGTTTTATCCGTGGTTCATGTTTTATTGGAGTGTCCGTTTTTAGCTGCGCTCAGGCAGTCGTTCGCACTGCCTGACTCGCTCCCTGCCCTTTTAACAGATGACCCGGCTATGGCTGACTTAGTTTTACGTTTTATTCGGGCAGGGGGTTTTTATTCTTTACTCTGAGTGTTTCTGTTTTTATCTTATTGTTTTGTGTTGATTCTGGCCTTTGGCCTCCGGTTTTAAACTGATTTTTTTTTAATGTGTTTCCAGTGGTTGGCTTTTCCTTTTTTATTTTTCTGGTCGGCCAACCACCGTCACCCTCTGTGTGTTTTTAGTTCGTTTTGTCTTGTCTTTGTCTCAGTTTCTCTTGTCCTGTATCGTCTGTGATCTCTTTTGTTCCTCGTTTTTATTCTCTGTGGGTGTTCTTTGTCTTTGGAAAAAGGGACCGATGACCATAGCAGTCTGGTCCCTTTAATCCCCCAAACCAACCAACCAACCAGGGAGCATCGCCTCCTCTGCCCCCACGTCACAGAAGTGTGGGCCCTTGCACGTGTGCTCATAGCGTTGATCGGTGGGACGACGCCAGCAAATGTGTCCACCGACTGGTTCCTTACACCTGATCTTCAAACGCAACCCCGACCAAGACGTAACGCAATGGTGTGGCTCTTGGGCCACACCATTTTCACGATCTACGACCTTTCCCTCGCCGATGCTGTCTCTTTCATGGACTACCTGTGGAGCCAGCATCGCGTGGCGGAATCTGCTCGAAACTATACGACCACTTTTGCCCGGTATTTGAAGGTTGCAATGATCCATGGATATCAAACGGTGTTCCAGGTTGCCTAGGGCGCCTTGTCCAGGCATTGCCTGGGCTTGCCCCTGGTTCTTTGCACCAATCTTTGACTTGACTCACCCCAGATTCGCAATTGGAACAATTATTGCACAAACTTTATTGGAAAAATAGGAATCACGCAATCAATCTTAGAAGCTTATTCCTTAGTAAATTCTCTGGGCGATGGGATTATCTCGCCAGTTTCATTTTCACTTGTGTGTGCTGCCGCCCCTGTTTTTAATTTCCTTTCATTTCTATCTTTCTTTCTTTCTTCCCTTTTGGTTCTCAACTCACTATTTCTTCACACCTGCAGAGCGAGGTGTCTTTCTGAATCAAGTGTCGTCTTCCATTGCGGCATAGCAGAGTATGCCCCTCGCTTTTAATTTCGTTCCTGGCAACAAGTCTTGCTACTCAATGCACCATGTTGTGCGTGCTGCGTCGACACTCTAGGATGGCGGCATATTTGGAGAGGACAAGGTAGGGCTGTAGGGGAGGAAGGAGGCCCATTAAAAAAAAAAACAAAAAAAAAAGTGAAGTATAACTGAGGTGCGATTATTGCTAGTTGAAAACTTTTACCAATACCCCGCCAGAGAGACGTGAAATACCGTCTCTGTGGCAATTTTTGGCAACCCCTGAGGGGGTGTAAGTGTCATAGAAACAATGCTTCAAACTGTGTTTATCTGTGTACTCATTCTGCACTTGTGGAAGTGTTTAGCTGATGGTTGTTAGGGACCATGTACACAGACTAGTCTGTGTTCACTGATGAATTGTGTACATGTCTTAGGGAGCTGGTGAGAAACATACTCCTCAGTGTAAGATGTTGTGCAACTGCTATGTGTGAATAAAGATGCCAATGTGGACAGTTGAAATGTGGTTCTGTCTAGTGGCAATTCTTGCTCCATAGCATACTTGTGGTACACACATGCAGTGATTACTGATAAATGTAGGATTTGACAAAACTTGTGTCAGAATTTAGAGGAGGAGACTAGGGCAGTACAGTGAGAGTTGGTGAGTGTGTGGGAGGCAGGTGTTGTACTTAATTCATTTTCACAGCACTGCCAGTGTTATAATTTGTGTTTGTGTCCTGATCATTAGATGCATGTTTGATCCTTTTTGGACACTGCTGTGTGTACACCTTGATAATTAGAACTGATGATCATGGAACTGCTGTTTGATAATATTGGGCAATGAGTCTGTTGGCTTGAGATGATTGATGTGTTAGGCTGCACAGTGCCTAGTAAGGGCACTCACATTGAGGACAGTGTCCTATCTGGTGGGTGTTACATGAAGCAGGAAGAACTGTAATGTTGTGCAAGGCTTTGCCTCAATTTGACAATACATACATGTGCTGTAGTGTGCAGAGCAGAGGGATTGAAAGAAAGGTAAGGGCTAGTAGCTATTTGGGTGGTAGCTAATGCAGTCCCTGATGTTGAGGTTTTGTTGAACCTTTATGTAGCTTACATGTTTCATCTAAAGGCTGCTGGTGGAAAATCTCCTTCATGCAGTAATAACAGTGATTGTGCAGTAGAATTTGGTGGGCTGCAGCCATGGCATTTCCATTTTGAACAGTGTGATTAGTGCATTTCTTGGTGTATTCCTTGAACTGTGGATTTACTGTGCAAATGTGACACATAATACAGTGTGATAGTTTAAATGGGATGGTGAGCTTAATGATGGTCCAGTGTGCTATGAGAATGTATTGCATGTGGAATACTGAAGAGAGGGAA
The DNA here is from genome assembly GCF_023864345.2 of Schistocerca serialis cubense. Classification (NCBI taxonomy): domain Eukaryota; kingdom Metazoa; phylum Arthropoda; class Insecta; order Orthoptera; family Acrididae; genus Schistocerca; species Schistocerca serialis. The sequence continues at coordinate 42,736,944 of NC_064647.1, read as the reverse complement.
CCAGTGCTTGTGGGGTAAATTTTGTGACTGTGTCTGTCAATATAAATCATAGAATGCAATGAAAAATACAGTGGTAGAGGAAGTGTAGGTGAGAATTGTAGCAGGAGTTTTGCTTTTTTTTTTTTTTTTTTTTTTGAGAGCAGAACTAGTTGGCTTGCCATGGCTCATTCTTTCTGTCTCTCTTCATTTGAGAATGACTCTTCCTATATGCAAGGTGAGCAAAATTTGCTGCCTACTATAGCACAAATGGATCCATAGAAAATGTCTTATTGTTTGGATCTGTTATGAATGCTTGGCACTCGAGATACTATTTAGCACACATTCAGATATTTTCATTTTTGTCAGGCAATATATTAGCTGGGGCCAATGAGACAGCAGGCAGGTTTGGATACTGTTAGCTTTCTATGATTCTTCTTGGACAAGAACATAAACAGTAGAGGAGTCCAAAATATATATTTTTGTGCATGTTGTTTGGCGCAATGTGGAATAAGCGTGTATCTTGTATATTTAAGACTGCAGCACGTGTTCCCAGCGCTATGAAGCAATTTACTGACTGATTTCTAGTTGTACTTTTCTGCAAGGTAAACTCATTTCAACAACTTAACCCAGCTACATGAGAGGATTTGTAAATCTCATTTCATTGTGTTTCCAGGGTGCCTAATCTGTTACACAAATATTTCACCCATCGACATTAATCAATTTCACGGCATGATTCGAGTAAAACTAACATTTTACTGCTCAGTAGGTCAAACAGCTTTTGCTGAGAAGTGTATGGTTTGTTAAGTTGATGTAAATGCAGTTGGCAGTTTTCTTGGTGTCTAGTACTAACCAGCGGCCACAAAATAACAAAATCTAACGATGAGTCTTAATGGGTGTGCCGGTATTTGCTAAATGAGGTTGTGCTACTTTCGTCTGTGTGGGGCTAGGCGAGTGAGCAGTAGCGCGCCTGACGGTCAAGGGGAGAACTACTGTGGAGTTTTGAGCGTTTAAGATGGCGGTGAGTGGGCGTGTAAGCAAAAATTAGACACAAGGAGCAAAGAACAGAAAATCTGCCTCTAATAAAATGTATTTTACTGTTCTTTTTCTGTATATTTCTGTATTTGTTTCCCCCAATGGAACTTGAGTAGTGTAAGGTAATACTGATAGGTATCAATGATGCAAGTACTTGTATGTGTTTGGAACGAACGTCAGGTATAAATAGCAGTGCCAGGCGCTAGGTAGTTAATCTTTGCGCAGTGGCATTATCGTAACCAGTGAAGTATAACTGAGGTGCGATTATTGCTAGTTGAAAACTTTTACCAATACCCCGCCAGAGAGACGTGAAATACCGTCTCTGTGGCAATTTTTGGCAACCCCTGAGGGGGTGTAAGTGTCATAGAAACAATGCTTCAAACTGTGTTTATCTGTGTACTCATTCTGCACTTGTGGAAGTGTTTAGCTGATGGTTGTTAGGGACCATGTACACAGACTAGTCTGTGTTCACTGATGAATTGTGTACATGTCTTAGGGAGCTGGTGAGAAACATACTCCTCAGTGTAAGATGTTGTGCAACTGCTATGTGTGAATAAAGATGCCAATGTGGACAGTTGAAATGTGGTTCTGTCTAGTGGCAATTCTTGCTCCATAGCATACTTGTGGTACACACATGCAGTGATTACTGATAAATGTAGGATTTGACAAAACTTGTGTCAGAATTTAGAGGAGGAGACTAGGGCAGTACAGTGAGAGTTGGTGAGTGTGTGGGAGGCAGGTGTTGTACTTAATTCATTTTCACAGCACTGCCAGTGTTATAATTTGTGTTTGTGTCCTGATCATTAGATGCATGTTTGATCCTTTTTGGACACTGCTGTGTGTACACCTTGATAATTAGAACTTATGACCATGGAACTGCTGTTTGATAATATTGGGCAATGAGTCTGTTGGCTTGAGATGATTGATGTGTTAGGCTGCACAGTGCCTAGTAAGGGCACTCACATTGAGGACAGTGTCCTATCTGGTGGGTGTTACATGAAGCAGGAAGAACTGTAATGTTGTGCAAGGCTTTGCCTCAATTTGACAATACATACATGTGCTGTAGTGTGCAGAGCAGAGGGATTGAAAGAAAGGTAAGGGCTAGTAGCTATTTGGGTGGTAGCTAATGCAGTCCCTGATGTTGAGGTTTTGTTGAACCTTTATGTAGCTTACATGTTTCATCTAAAGGCTGCTGGTGGAAAATCTCCTTCATGCAGTAATAACAGTGATTGTGCAGTAGAATTTGGTGGGCTGCAGCCATGGCATTTCCATTTTGAACAGTGTGATTAGTGCATTTCTTGGTGTATTCCTTGAACTGTGGATTTACTGTGCAAATGTGACACACAATACAGTGTGATAGTTTAAATGGGATGGTGAGCTTAATGATGGTCCAGTGTGCTATGAGAATGTATTGCATGTGGAATACTGAAGAGAGGGAACCAGTGCTTGTGGGGTAAATTTTGTGACTGTGTCTGTGAATATAAATCATAGAATGCAATGAAAAATACAGTGGTAGAGGAAGTGTAGGTGAGAATTGTAGCAGGAGTTTTGCTTTTTTTTTTTTTTCTTTTTTTTTTCGAGAGCAGAACTAGTTGGCTTGCCATGGCTCATTCTTTCTGTCTCTCTTCATTTGAGAATGACTCTTCCTATATGCAAGGTGAGCAAAATTTGCTGCCTACTATAGCACAAATGGATCCATAGAAAATGTCTTATTGTTTGGATCTGTTATGAATGCTTGGCACTCGAGATACTATTTAGCACACATTCAGATATTTTCATTTTTGTCAGGCAATATATTAGCTGGGGCCAATGAGACAGCAGGCAGGTTTGGATACTGTTAGCTTTCTATGATTCTTCTTGGACAAGAACATAAACAGTAGAGGAGTCCAAAATATATATTTTTGTGCAGGTTGTTTGGCGCAATGTGGAATAAGCGTGTATCTTGTATATTTAAGACTGCAGCACGTGTTCCCAGCGCTATGAAGCAATTTACTGACTGATTTCTAGTTGTACTTTTCTGCAAGGTAAACTTATTTCAACAACTTAACCCAGCTACATGAGAGGATTTGTAAATCTCATTTCATTGTGTTTCCAGGGTGCCTAATCTGTTACACAAATATTTCACCCATCGACATTAATCAATTTCACGGCATGATTCGAGTAAAACTAACATTTTACTGCTCAGTAGGTCAAACAGCTTTTGCTGAGAAGTGTATGGTTTGTTAAGTTAATGTAAATGCAGTTGGCAGTTTTCTTGGTGTCTAGTACTAACCAGCGGCCACAAAATAACAAAATCTAACGATGAGTCTTAATGGGTGTGCCGGTATTTGCTAAATGAGGTTGTGCTACTTTCGTCTGTGTGGGGCTAGGCGAGTGAGCAGTAGCGCGCCTGACGGTCAAGGGGAGAACTACTGTGGAGTTTTGAGCGTTTAAGATGGCGGTGAGTGGGCGTGTAAGCAAAAATTAGACACAAGGAGCAAAGAACAGAAAATCTGCCTCTAATAAAATGTATTTTACTGTTCTTTTTCTGTATATTTCTGTATTTGTTTCCCCCAATGGAACTTGAGTAGTGTAAGGTAATACTGATAGGTATCAATGATGCAAGTACTTGTATGTGTTTGGAACGAACGTCAGGTATAAATAGCAGTGCCAGGCGCTAGGTAGTTAATCTTTGCGCAGTGGCATTATCATAACCAGTGAAGTATAACTGAGGTGCGATTATTGCTAGTTGAAAACTTTTACCAATACCCCGCCAGAGAGACGTGAAATACCGTCTCTGTGGCAATTTTTGGCAACCCCTGAGGGGGTGTAAGTGTCATAGAAACAATGCTTCAAACTGTGTTTATCTGTGTACTCATTCTGCACTTGTGGAAGTGTTTAGCTGATGGTTGTTAGGGACCATGTACACAGACTAGTCTGTGTTCACTGATGAATTGTGTACATGTCTTAGGGAGCTGGTGAGAAACATACTCCTCAGTGTAAGATGTTGTGCAACTGCTATGTGTGAATAAAGATGCCAATGTGGACAGTTGAAATGTGGTTCTGTCTAGTGGCAATTCTTGCTCCATAGCATACTTGTGGTACACACATGCAGTGATTACTGATAAATGTAGGATTTGACAAAACTTGTGTCAGAATTTAGAGGAGGAGACTAGGGCAGTACAGTGAGAGTTGGTGAGTGTGTGGGAGGCAGGTGTTGTACTTAATTCATTTTCACAGCACTGCCAGTGTTATAATTTGTGTTTGTGTCCTGATCATTAGATGCATGTTTGATCCTTTTTGGACACTGCTGTGTGTACACCTTGATAATTAGAACTTATGACCATGGAACTGCTGTTTGATAATATTGGGCAATGAGTCTGTTGGCTTGAGATGATTGATGTGTTAGGCTGCACAGTGCCTAGTAAGGGCACTCACATTGAGGACAGTGTCCTATCTGGTGGGTGTTACATGAAGCAGGAAGAACTGTAATGTTGTGCAAGGCTTTGCCTCAATTTGACAATACATACATGTGCTGTAGTGTGCAGAGCAGAGGGATTGAAAGAAAGGTAAGGGCTAGTAGCTATTTGGGTGGTAGCTAATGCAGTCCCTGATGTTGAGGTTTTGTTGAACCTTTATGTAGCTTACATGTTTCATCTAAAGGCTGCTGGTGGAAAATCTCCTTCATGCAGTAATAACAGTGATTGTGCAGTAGAATTTGGTGGGCTGCAGCCATGGCATTTCCATTTTGAACAGTGTGATTAGTGCATTTCTTGGTGTATTCCTTGAACTGTGGATTTACTGTGCAAATGTGACACATAATACAGTGTGATAGTTTAAATGGGATGGTGAGCTTAATGATGGTCCAGTGTGCTATGAGAATGTATTGCATGTGGAATACTGAAGAGAGGGAACCAGTGCTTGTGGGGTAAATTTTGTGACTGTGTCTGTGAATATAAATCATAGAATGCAATGAAAAATACAGTGGTAGAGGAAGTGTAGGTGAGAATTGTAGCAGGAGTTTTGCTTTTTTTTTTGAGAGCAGAACTAGTTGGCTTGCCATGGCTCATTCTTTCTGTCTCTCTTCATTTGAGAATGACTCTTCCTATATGCAAGGTGAGCAAAATTTGCTGCCTACTATAGCACAAATGGATCCATAGAAAATGTCTTATTGTTTGGATCTGTTATGAATGCTTGGCACTCGAGATACTATTTAGCACACATTCAGATATTTTCATTTTTGTCAGGCAATATATTAGCTGGGGCCAATGAGACAGCAGGCAGGTTTGGATACTGTTAGCTTTCTATGATTCTTCTTGGACAAGAACATAAACAGTAGAGGAGTCCAAAATATATATTTTTGTGCAGGTTGTTTGGCGCAATGTGGAATAAGCGTGTATCTTGTATATTTAAGACTGCAGCACGTGTTCCCAGCGCTATGAAGCAATTTACTGACTGATTTCTAGTTGTACTTTTCTGCAAGGTAAACTTATTTCAACAACTTAACCCAGCTACATGAGAGGATTTGTAAATCTCATTTCATTGTGTTTCCAGGGTGCCTAATCTGTTACACAAATATTTCACCCATCGACATTAATCAATTTCACGGCATGATTCGAGTAAAACTAACATTTTACTGCTCAGTAGGTCAAACAGCTTTTGCTGAGAAGTGTATGGTTTGTTAAGTTAATGTAAATGCAGTTGGCAGTTTTCTTGGTGTCTAGTACTAACCAGCGGCCACAAAATAACAAAATCTAACGATGAGTCTTAATGGGTGTGCCGGTATTTGCTAAATGAGGTTGTGCTACTTTCGTCTGTGTGGGGCTAGGCGAGTGAGCAGTAGCGCGCCTGACGGTCAAGGGGAGAACTACTGTGGAGTTTTGAGCGTTTAAGATGGCGGTGAGTGGGCGTGTAAGCAAAAATTAGACACAAGGAGCAAAGAACAGAAAATCTGCCTCTAATAAAATGTATTTTACTGTTCTTTTTCTGTATATTTCTGTATTTGTTTCCCCCAATGGAACTTGAGTAGTGTAAGGTAATACTGATAGGTATCAATGATGCAAGTACTTGTATGTGTTTGGAACGAACGTCAGGTATAAATAGCAGTGCCAGGCGCTAGGTAGTTAATCTTTGCGCAGTGGCATTATCGTAACCAGTGAAGTATAACTGAGGTGCGATTATTGCTAGTTGAAAACTTTTACCAATACCCCGCCAGAGAGACGTGAAATACCGTCTCTGTGGCAATTTTTGGCAACCCCTGAGGGGGTGTAAGTGTCATAGAAACAATGCTTCAAATTGTGTTTATCTGTGTACTCATTCTGCACTTGTGGAAGTGTTTAGCTGATGGTTGTTAGGGACCATGTACACAGACTAGTCTGTGTTCACTGATGAATTGTGTACATGTCTTAGGGAGCTGGTGAGAAACATACTCCTCAGTGTAAGATGTTGTGCAACTGCTATGTGTGAATAAAGATGCCAATGTGGACAGTTGAAATGTGGTTCTGTCTAGTGGCAATTCTTGCTCCATAGCATACTTGTGGTACACACATGCAGTGATTACTGATAAATGTAGGATTTGACAAAACTTGTGTCAGAATTTAGAGGAGGAGACTAGGGCAGTACAGTGAGAGTTGGTGAGTGTGTGGGAGGCAGGTGTTGTACTTAATTCATTTTCACAGCACTGCCAGTGTTATAATTTGTGTTTGTGTCCTGATCATTAGATGCATGTTTGATCCTTTTTGGACACTGCTGTGTGTACACCTTGATAATTAGAACTTATGACCATGGAACTGCTGTTTGATAATATTGGGCAATGAGTCTGTTGGCTTGAGATGATTGATGTGTTAGGCTGCACAGTGCCTAGTAAGGGCACTCACATTGAGGACAGTGTCCTATCTGGTGGGTGTTACATGAAGCAGGAAGAACTGTAATGTTGTGCAAGGCTTTGCCTCAATTTGACAATACATACATGTGCTGTAGTGTGCAGAGCAGAGGGATTGAAAGAAAGGTAAGGGCTAGTAGCTATTTGGGTGGTAGCTAATGCAGTCCCTGATGTTGAGGTTTTGTTGAACCTTTATGTAGCTTACATGTTTCATCTAAAGGCTGCTGGTGGAAAATCTCCTTCATGCAGTAATAACAGTGATTGTGCAGTAGAATTTGGTGGGCTGCAGCCATGGCATTTCCATTTTGAACAGTGTGATTAGTGCATTTCTTGGTGTATTCCTTGAACTGTGGATTTACTGTGCAAATGTGACACATAATACAGTGTGATAGTTTAAATGGGATGGTGAGCTTAATGATGGTCCAGTGTGCTATGAGAATGTATTGCATGTGGAATACTGAAGAGAGGGAACCAGTGCTTGTGGGGTAAATTTTGTGACTGTGTCTGTGAATATAAATCATAGAATGCAATGAAAAATACAGTGGTAGAGGAAGTGTAGGTGAGAATTGTAGCAGGAGTTTTGCTTTTTTTTTTTTTTTTTTTTTTTTTTTTTTTTTTTTTTTTGAGAGCAGAACTAGTTGGCTTGCCATGGCTCATTCTTTCTGTCTCTCTTCATTTGAGAATGACTCTTCCTATATGCAAGGTGAGCAAAATTTGCTGCCTACTATAGCACAAATGGATCCATAGAAAATGTCTTATTGTTTGGATCTGTTGTGAATGCTTGGCACTCGAGATACTATTTAGCACACATTCAGATATTTTCATTTTTGTCAGGCAATATATTAGCTGGGGCCAATGAGACAGCAGGCAGGTTTGGATACTGTTAGCTTTCTATGATTCTTCTTGGACAAGAACATAAACAGTAGAGGAGTCCAAAATATATATTTTTGTGCAGGTTGTTTGGCGCAATGTGGAATAAGCGTGTATCTTGTATATTTAAGACTGCAGCACGTGTTCCCAGCGCTATGAAGCAATTTACTGACTGATTTCTAGTTGTACTTTTCTGCAAGGTAAACTTATTTCAACAACTTAACCCAGCTACATGAGAGGATTTGTAAATCTCATTTCATTGTGTTTCCAGGGTGCCTAATCTGTTACACAAATATTTCACCCATCGACATTAATCAATTTCACGGCATGATTCGAGTAAAACTAACATTTTACTGCTCAGTAGGTCAAACAGCTTTTGCTGAGAAGTGTATGGTTTGTTAAGTTAATGTAAATGCAGTTGGCAGTTTTCTTGGTGTCTAGTACTAACCAGCGGCCACAAAATAACAAAATCTAACGATGAGTCTTAATGGGTGTGCCGGTATTTGCTAAATGAGGTTGTGCTACTTTCGTCTGTGTGGGGCTAGGCGAGTGAGCAGTAGCGCGCCTGACGGTCAAGGGGAGAACTACTGTGGAGTTTTGAGCGTTTAAGATGGCGGTGAGTGGGCGTGTAAGTAAAAATTAGACACAAGGAGCAAAGAACAGAAAATCTGCCTCTAATAAAATGTATTTTACTGTTCTTTTTCTGTATATTTCTGTATTTGTTTCCCCCAATGGAACTTGAGTAGTGTAAGGTAATACTGATAGGTATCAATGATGCAAGTACTTGTATGTGTTTGGAACGAACGTCAGGTATAAATAGCAGTGCCAGGCGCTAGGTAGTTAATCTTTGCGCAGTGGCATTATCGTAACCAGTGAAGTATAACTGAGGTGCGATTATTGCTAGTTGAAAACTTTTACCAATACCCCGCCAGAGAGACGTGAAATACCGTCTCTGTGGCAATTTTTGGCAACCCCTGAGGGGGTGTAAGTGTCATAGAAACAATGCTTCAAACTGTGTTTATCTGTGTACTCATTCTGCACTTGTGGAAGTGTTTAGCTGATGGTTGTTAGGGACCATGTACACAGACTAGTCTGTGTTCACTGATGAATTGTGTACATGTCTTAGGGAGCTGGTGAGAAACATACTCCTCAGTGTAAGATGTTGTGCAACTGCTATGTGTGAATAAAGATGCCAATGTGGACAGTTGAAATGTGGTTCTGTCTAGTGGCAATTCTTGCTCCATAGCATACTTGTGGTACACACATGCAGTGATTACTGATAAATGTAGGATTTGACAAAACTTGTGTCAGAATTTAGAGGAGGAGACTAGGGCAGTACAGTGAGAGTTGGTGAGTGTGTGGGAGGCAGGTGTTGTACTTAATTCATTTTCACAGCACTGCCAGTGTTATAATTTGTGTTTGTGTCCTGATCATTAGATGCATGTTTGATCCTTTTTGGACACTGCTGTGTGTACACCTTGATAATTAGAACTTATGACCATGGAACTGCTGTTTGATAATATTGGGCAATGAGTCTGTTGGCTTGAGATGATTGATGTGTTAGGCTGCACAGTGCCTAGTAAGGGCACTCACATTGAGGACAGTGTCCTATCTGGTGGGTGTTACATGAAGCAGGAAGAACTGTAATGTTGTGCAAGGCTTTGCCTCAATTTGACAATACATACATGTGCTGTAGTGTGCAGAGCAGAGGGATTGAAAGAAAGGTAAGGGCTAGTAGCTATTTGGGTGGTAGCTAATGCAGTCCCTGATGTTGAGGTTTTGTTGAACCTTTATGTAGCTTACATGTTTCATCTAAAGGCTGCTGGTGGAAAATCTCCTTCATGCAGTAATAACAGTGATTGTGCAGTAGAATTTGGTGGGCTGCAGCCATGGCATTTCCATTTTGAACAGTGTGATTAGTGCATTTCTTGGTGTATTCCTTGAACTGTGGATTTACTGTGCAAATGTGACACATAATACAGTGTGATAGTTTAAATGGGATGGTGAGCTTAATGATGGTCCAGTGTGCTATGAGAATGTATTGCATGTGGAATACTGAAGAGAGGGAACCAGTGCTTGTGGGGTAAATTTTGTGACTGTGTCTGTGAATATAAATCATAGAATGCAATGAAAAATACAGTGGTAGAGGAAGTGTAGGTGAGAATTGTAGCAGGAGTTTTGCTTTTTTTTTTTTTTTTTTTTTTTTTTTGAGAGCAGAACTAGTTGGCTTGCCATGGCTCATTCTTTCTGTCTCTCTTCATTTGAGAATGACTCTTCCTATATGCAAGGTGAGCAAAATTTGCTGCCTACTATAGCACAAATGGATCCATAGAAAATGTCTTATTGTTTGGATCTGTTGTGAATGCTTGGCACTCGAGATACTATTTAGCACACATTCAGATATTTTCATTTTTGTCAGGCAATATATTAGCTGGGGCCAATGAGACAGCAGGCAGGTTTGGATACTGTTAGCTTTCTATGATTCTTCTTGGACAAGAACATAAACAGTAGAGGAGTCCAAAATATATATTTTTGTGCAGGTTGTTTGGCGCAATGTGGAATAAGCGTGTATCTTGTATATTTAAGACTGCAGCACGTGTTCCCAGCGCTATGAAGCAATTTACTGACTGATTTCTAGTTGTACTTTTCTGCAAGGTAAACTTATTTCAACAACTTAACCCAGCTACATGAGAGGATTTGTAAATCTCATTTCATTGTGTTTCCAGGGTGCCTAATCTGTTACACAAATATTTCACCCATCGACATTAATCAATTTCACGGCATGATTCGAGTAAAACTAACATTTTACTGCTCAGTAGGTCAAACAGCTTTTGCTGAGAAGTGTATGGTTTGTTAAGTTAATGTAAATGCAGTTGGCAGTTTTCTTGGTGTCTAGTACTAACCAGCGGCCACAAAATAACAAAATCTAACGATGAGTCTTAATGGGTGTGCCGGTATTTGCTAAATGAGGTTGTGCTACTTTCGTCTGTGTGGGGCTAGGCGAGTGAGCAGTAGCGCGCCTGACGGTCAAGGGGAGAACTACTGTGGAGTTTTGAGCGTTTAAGATGGCGGTGAGTGGGCGTGTAAGTAAAAATTAGACACAAGGAGCAAAGAACAGAAAATCTGCCTCTAATAAAATGTATTTTACTGTTCTTTTTCTGTATATTTCTGTATTTGTTTCCCCCAATGGAACTTGAGTAGTGTAAGGTAATACTGATAGGTATCAATGATGCAAGTACTTGTATGTGTTTGGAACGAACGTCAGGTATAAATAGCAGTGCCAGGCGCTAGGTAGTTAATCTTTGCGCAGTGGCATTATCGTAACCAGTGAAGTATAACTGAGGTGCGATTATTGCTAGTTGAAAACTTTTACCAATACCCCGCCAGAGAGACGTGAAATACCGTCTCTGTGGCAATTTTTCGCAACCCCTGAGGGGGTGTAAGTGTCATAGAAACAATGCTTCAAACTGTGTTTATCTGTGTACTCATTCTGCACTTGTGGAAGTGTTTAGCTGATGGTTGTTAGGGACCATGTACACAGACTAGTCTGTGTTCACTGATGAATTGTGTACATGTCTTAGGGAGCTGGTGAGAAACATACTCCTCAGTGTAAGATGTTGTGCAACTGCTATGTGTGAATAAAGATGCCAATGTGGACAGTTGAAATGTGGTTCTGTCTAGTGGCAATTCTTGCTCCATAGCATACTTGTGGTACACACATGCAGTGATTACTGATAAATGTAGGATTTGACAAAACTTGTGTCAGAATTTAGAGGAGGAGACTAGGGCAGTACAGTGAGAGTTGGTGAGTGTGTGGGAGGCAGGTGTTGTACTTAATTCATTTTCACAGCACTGCCAGTGTTATAATTTGTGTTTGTGTCCTGATCATTAGATGCATGTTTGATCCTTTTTGGACACTGCTGTGTGTACACCTTGATAATTAGAACTTATGACCATGGAACTGCTGTTTGATAATATTGGGCAATGAGTCTGTTGGCTTGAGATGATTGATGTGTTAGGCTGCACAGTGCCTAGTAAGGGCACTCACATTGAGGACAGTGTCCTATCTGGTGGGTGTTACATGAAGCAGGAAGAACTGTAATGTTGTGCAAGGCTTTGCCTCAATTTGACAATACATACATGTGCTGTAGTGTGCAGAGCAGAGGGATTGAAAGAAAGGTAAGGGCTAGTAGCTATTTGGGTGGTAGCTAATGCAGTCCCTGATGTTGAGGTTTTGTTGAACCTTTATGTAGCTTACATGTTTCATCTAAAGGCTGCTGGTGGAAAATCTCCTTCATGCAGTAATAACAGTGATTGTGCAGTAGAATTTGGTGGGCTGCAGCCATGGCATTTCCATTTTGAACAGTGTGATTAGTGCATTTCTTGGTGTATTCCTTGAACTGTGGATTTACTGTGCAAATGTGACACATAATACAGTGTGATAGTTTAAATGGGATGGTGAGCTTAATGATGGTCCAGTGTGCTATGAGAATGTATTGCATGTGGAATACTGAAGAGAGGGAACCAGTGCTTGTGGGGTAAATTTTGTGACTGTGTCTGTGAATATAAATCATAGAATGCAATGAAAAATACAGTGGTAGAGGAAGTGTAGGTGAGAATTGTAGCAGGAGTTTTGCTTTTTTTTTTTTTTTTTTTTTTTTTTGAGAGCAGAACTAGTTGGCTTGCCATGGCTCATTCTTTCTGTCTCTCTTCATTTGAGAATGACTCTTCCTATATGCAAGGTGAGCAAAATTTGCTGCCTACTATAGCACAAATGGATCCATAGAAAATGTCTTATTGTTTGGATCTGTTATGAATGCTTGGCACTCGAGATACTATTTAGCACACATTCAGATATTTTCATTTTTGTCAGGCAATATATTAGCTGGGGCCAATGAGACAGCAGGCAGGTTTGGATACTGTTAGCTTTCTATGATTCTTCTTGGACAAGAACATAAACAGTAGAGGAGTCCAAAATATATATTTTTGTGCAGGTTGTTTGGCGCAATGTGGAATAAGCGTGTATCTTGTATATTTAAGACTGCAGCACGTGTTCCCAGCGCTATGAAGCAATTTACTGACTGATTTCTAGTTGTACTTTTCTGCAAGGTAAACTTATTTCAACAACTTAACCCAGCTACATGAGAGGATTTGTAAATCTCATTTCATTGTGTTTCCAGGGTGCCTAATCTGTTACACAAATATTTCACCCATCGACATTAATCAATTTCACGGCATGATTCGAGTAAAACTAACATTTTACTGCTCAGTAGGTCAAACAGCTTTTGCTGAGAAGTGTATGGTTTGTTAAGTTAATGTAAATGCAGTTGGCAGTTTTCTTGGTGTCTAGTACTAACCAGCGGCCACAAAATAACAAAATCTAACGATGAGTCTTAATGGGTGTGCCGGTATTTGCTAAATGAGGTTGTGCTACTTTCGTCTGTGTGGGGCTAGGCGAGTGAGCAGTAGCGCGCCTGACGGTCAAGGGGAGAACTACTGTGGAGTTTTGAGCGTTTAAGATGGCGGTGAGTGGGCGTGTAAACAAAAATTAGACACAAGGAGCAAAGAACAGAAAATCTGCCTCTAATAAAATGTATTTTACTGTTCTTTTTCTGTATATTTCTGTATTTGTTTCCCCCAATGGAACTTGAGTAGTGTAAGGTAATACTGATAGGTATCAATGATGCAAGTACTTGTATGTGTTTGGAACGAACGTCAGGTATAAATAGCAGTGCCAGGCGCTAGGTAGTTAATCTTTGCGCAGTGGCAGTATCGTTATCGCTTCTCGGCCTTTTGGCTAAGAAGCACCCCGCGGTCGGAGCGGTCCGTTGTGCTCTGTAGCGGGTCGCGAGTCGCGTTTCGTGGTCGCTTCGTTTGTTCTTGGTTTTTCCAGCGTTGATATTTTTGCGGTGAATATGTCGAACCGGTCGAACAGTATTCAATGCGTATTCGACAGAGCAGCGAGACGGCCTACGGCCTTTGAAATACAGGAATGGATATTTGGTGATCTGAAAGTACCGGAAAATGACGTCGACACCTTTCAACTGGATTTTGTCTTATTCTCGTTATTCGTGAAATTTCTCGACCAGGAGAAATACGAAAAGTATGGCCTGGCACTCGCGGGCGAACATCCGTTCCGCTACTTCGATGGAACTGTCGGAACAGTGCATATAGTGCCATCTGGCTTTGGGATACGGACTGTGCGGGTATTTATCGTACCCCCTGAGTGTCCCAATGACGTAATCGGCCGTGTCCTGTCGCGGTATGGCACGGTGCTCAGCATCACGAATGAGAAGTGGGGAAGTGCCTACCGTTTCCAGGGCAACAGCGGCGTTCGTAGTGTCCGCATGGACCTCCGCCAGCACATCCCGTCGTATATAAATGTTGCGAGTACCAGGGCCCAGGTCACCTATATTGGGCAACCGCAAACTTGCTCCCTTTGTCAATCGACGGAGCATCTCCGCGTGGACTGCCCGCGCCGGCGTCCTGTGCAACTGCCGCGGGAACGCACTGCTGGTACCGACCTTGTGCCTCTCCTCAGCGAGGTAGTGGCGGGCGCTGCCCACCGTCCCGCTGAGCGAACTGAGGTGTCGTCCCCGCCAGAAGCAGTGCAACCGGCACCCAGTGCACCGGCTGACGGACCCGTCCCGGACCAGACGCCCGTTGTGGCGGTACCGCCGGTGGCGTCTGATGTGCCTGCTATGGCGAGTGATGTGGTCGCTGTCGAACAGATGGAGGTCGTTCTTCCTACCCCGCCCATCCCGGCAGATGACGCTAAGTCCCCCCGCCGTCGTCATCGGCGCAAGAAGGCGAACCCGGACCAGCCGGCGGAGGAAGCGGACGGTTTACGTCCCCCTGAGAGCGGCAGTGAGGCTGACTCTCAGGCCTCCTCAGTTTCCTGCTCTGTTTCCGCTGACCGCTCGGGCGGTATGCGGCAAACTGCTCGGCAACTAGAGGCTCTTATCAGTTCCTCGCGAGATCGGGGAGCGATCCCTGCAAAACGGAAACATGACCAGGGTAGCGACCAGCCAATGCAGCGTACTCGTACCCTTTCACATCCTACTGTGTCCGACGCGTCTGCGCCGCCTGGCTTAGACTATCCTGCCGATGGGGGAGGCCTGAACTGGGCTGACGACGAGGGCGATGACATGCGTGATTAAGTGGGCCTTTCCCCACATGAGCTGCTTGGTATTTGTTTCTCACATCCGGGGTGATATCGCTGGGTTCTGGTGTGGATGTTTCCACACCTGCTTCCCTACGGCCGTGACCCTATCTGCCGTTGTCTACTCTGTGTTGCTCACCCATGCCTGCCTTTGACCGTCCGCCGGGAGCCCTCTCCCTTTTAACGATCAATATCAACTCCATCTCCAACCCGGTCAAACTTCGATCTCTGAAGGACTTTCTCCGCCTTGGTGCGTTTGATGTGGTCTTTCTCCAGGAAGTTTGTGCCCCTTTTCTATCTGACCTTGCTGGTTATGAGGCACTGTATAACATCGACCCTGACGCCCGGCGGGGTACTGCTTTGCTCTACCGATCAGAGTTTACTCCATCCCACGTTACCACGCTACCCAACGGTCGCGTTCTTGCATGTATCCTTCAAGATGTCCTTTTTCTAAATGTCTATGCTCCTTCCGGTGCTAACCACAGGCATGACAGAACAACACTTTTTCAGTCTGATCTCCCCCCTTTCTTAGCAGCTCGTCGCCCTATCGTCTTTGGCGGAGACTTCAACTGTGTGGTAGCCGAAGTTGACCAGGTCCCGACGCCTATGCGGTGTGAAGCGCTCGCTTCACTCCTTCGGGAGGCTGACCTTACTGACACGTGGCGCCACTTCCATCCCGCCTACACGCAATTTACCCACATCTATCCCACTGGAGCCAGCCGTATTGATCGTGTTTATGTCTCGGCTGATTTGACTCCCGCCCTTTGTGCCGTCCAAGTCATACCCGTGGCCTTTAGTGACCACTGTGCGTACTCGTGTTCCTTGCGTATCGCGGGTCCTGCCCCGGTTCCTCGTGGCACCTCTTGGAAGATGAATACCCTTCATCTGTCCCTGCCCGAACTTCGTGCTCTTGTCACGAAAACGTGGCAGGATTGTCTCGTGGACACTTCCCGGTACCCTACCACGGTGGTTTGGTGGCTCCGCTGTGCGAAGCCCCGGCTGCGACGTGTTATCCGGCAATACAGTCGCGACGTCGCCCACTGGAAACGTAGCACGTTGGCCTTCTATCAGCAGTGTCTCACTGACGCCCTGACTCTTCCTGCTGACCGGTATGATCAGCTCCGCATGCGCCTCAACAAAATTAAGGCGCAAATCCTTCGCTTCTCTCGGGAGAAAGCCGACGGTATGGTGGTGCGGTGTCGTTCTGCATCCCTGATTGAAGGCGAGGAGCCATCCCTTTATCACCTTGCCTCTGAACGAACTCGTGCCAAGAAGAACACCATTTTGCGCCTTAAGACAGACGATGGTGCGCGTATCACAGACAACCGAGACGTCCTCCAACACCTGACGGACCATTTCACACACCTCTTCCAGGATGTTGAGGTCGACGTTGCCGCCCAACGTGCACTTGTCAGTGGGGTGCCAACTTCTTTGGATCGTCATGACCGCGGCTCCTTAACCGAGCCCCTGACACTCGCTGACCTCACATCTGTCCTCCGTGCCTGTCCGGGACGCAAGTCACCTGGCCCCGACGGTCTCCCTTATGAGTTCTACCAACAATTTTGGGACCTGCTCGGCGACCGTTTCTGCAAAATGTGCGAGGAGATTTTTGCTGGATGCGACTTACCCGCCGACTTTTTATCTGGACGTATTGCCCTTATTCCAAAGGTGACTGGTCACTGCCGAGCTCAAGACCTGCGTCCTATCACTGTCCTTAACACTGACTATAAGTTGGTGGCACGATGCGTGGCCTCTCGTCTCAAACAGGCGATGACTAAGGTACTTTGCCCCACTCAATCCTGTGGCGTTTCGCGTCGGAACATCTTCACCGCCGCTTCCCTGTACCGCGATGTTGTCTTCCTCACCGCTGACACTCGCACCCCGGCTGCCATTCTTTCCTTGGACTTCGCCGGTGCCTTTGACAGGGTCTCGCACCCTTACCTGCTGGGCGTTATGTCGCGGATGGGTTTTGGGGAGCGCTTCATACGCATCATCCGGCACTTCTTGGATGGGGCGAATTCCACTATCGTGGTGAACGGTTGCCGGTCGCGCCCCATTCCCATCAGACGGTCAGTTCGACAGGGGTGTCCCTTGTCGATGTATTTGTTTGCCTTAGCGCTGGACCCCATGCTGCGTGACATTGGCCGGTTGGTCGACGGTGTCGCTCTCCCAGGCGTCACCTTCCGCTGTGCGGCCTACGCCGATGACGTTGGTGTGTTCGTTGATAACGCCAGGGACATCGATTCCGTTCGCCGCATTCTCGATGTTTATGAACGGGCCTCCGGTGCTCAGTTAAATCCCAACAAGACTGTGTTACTTCCACTAGGGCCACGATCTTTGACCGTCGAACGCCCCTGGTACCGAGTTGTGGGGGAACAGCGTATCTTGGGTCTTGAGGTGACTGCCTGTCCGCAGCGTATGTTAACCCTCACGTGGCGGCGGCTTCTCACACGCATCAGGGGCCTTTGCGTGAGCCACGCTGATCGACGGCTCGACCTCCATCAACGCATCCAGCTTATTAATGGTTATCTCCTCTCACGAGCATGGTATGTCGCCCAACTCCTTACGCTGCCGAAGCAGATCGGCCGAGCCATCTCCCAAGCAGTATATTGGCTCTTGTGGCGGCATGCGCTGTTCAAGGTTGATGCGCTGACCTGTACGCTGCCGAAGGTCGATGGCGGCCTTGGCCTCATTGACTTTTCCCGGAAATGTGCGGCCCTTCTGATTCACCGTGTCGCCGCTTTGCGCGACGCCGACCCCGGTAGGACTACAGCGGTCCTCTTCGACCGTTATCGTCCACACTCGGCGCGTGCACCGGTCTGTTTGATGCATATTCCGTTCCGGCTGACGACGGTCAGAGACTATTACTTCCACCGCAGTTATATCCTCACAGTGGCCACTGACAAGGCACGCACGTCGAAGCGCCTTTACCAGGCACTCCGAGGCCAGCCCAAGCCCCATAAATTAGAGGACAGACGACCGTCGGTCATCTGGCGCCAAGTTTGGGCTAATATTCACAACTCAGCCCTTCCCACGGCAGTTTCGGCGCTATGGTACCGTGTCGTCAACAATTTAATCCCCACTAACCATCGCCTGGCGGCCATCCGCCTACGGCCCTCGGCTGCTTGCGGCCGCTGTGGTGACGTTGACACCAGGGAGCATCGCCTCCTCTGCCCCCACGTCACAGAAGTGTGGACCCTTGCACGTGTACTCATAGCGCTGATCGGTGGGACGACGCCAGCAAATGTGTCCACCGACTGGTTCCTTACACCTGATCTTCAAACACAACCCCGACCAAGGCGTAACGCAATGGTGTGGCTCTTGGGCCACACCATTTTCACGATCTACGACCTTTCCCTCGCCGATGCTGTCTCTTACATGGACTACCTGTGGAGCCAGCATCGCGTGGCGGAATCTGCTCGAAACTATACTACCACTTTTGCCCGGTATTTGAAAGTTGCAATGATCCATGGATATCAAACGGTGTTCCAGGTTGCCTAGGGCGCCTTGTCCAGGCATTGCCTGGGCTTGCCCCTGGTTTTTTTGCACCAATCTTTGACTTGACTCACCCCAGATTCGCAATTGGAACAATTATTGCAAAAACTTTATTGGAAAAATAGGAATCACGCAATCAATCTTAGTAGCTTATCCCTTAGTTACTTCTCTAGGCGATGGGATTATCTCGCCAGTTTCATTTTCACTTGTGTGTGCTGCCGTCCCTGTTTTTACTTTCCTTTCATTTCTATCTTTCTATCTTTCTTCCTTTTTGGTTCTCAACTCACTATTTCTTCACACCTGCAGAACGAGGTGTCTTTCTGAGTCAAGTGTCGTCGCCCACTGCGGCATAGCAGAGTATGCCCCTCGCTTTTAATTTCGTTCCTGGCAACAAGTCTTGCTACTCAATGCACCCTGTGCGTGCTGCGTCGACACTCTAGGATGGCGGCATTTTTGGAGAGGACAAGGTAGGGCTGTAGGGGAGGAAGGAGGCCCAAAAAAAAAAAAAAAGTGAAGTATAACTGAGGTGCGATTATTGCTAGTTGAAAACTTTTACCAATACCCCGCCAGAGAGACGTGAAATACCGTCTCTGTGGCAATTTTTCGCAACCCCTGAGGGGGTGTAAGTGTCATAGAAACAATGCTTCAAACTGTGTTTATCTGTGTACTCATTCTGCACTTGTGGAAGTGTTTAGCTGATGGTTGTTAGGGACCATGTACACAGACTAGTCTGTGTTCACTGATGAATTGTGTACATGTCTTAGGGAGCTGGTGAGAAACATACTCCTCAGTGTAAGATGTTGTGCAACTGCTATGTGTGAATAAAGATGCCAATGTGGACAGTTGAAATGTGGTTCTGTCTAGTGGCAATTCTTGCTCCATAGCATACTTGTGGTACACACATGCAGTGATTACTGATAAATGTAGGATTTGACAAAACTTGTGTCAGAATTTAGAGGAGGAGACTAGGGCAGTACAGTGAGAGTTGGTGAGTGTGTGGGAGGCAGGTGTTGTACTTAATTCATTTTCACAGCACTGCCAGTGTTATAATTTGTGTTTGTGTCCTGATCATTAGATGCATGTTTGATCCTTTTTGGACACTGCTGTGTGTACACCTTGATAATTAGAACTTATGACCATGGAACTGCTGTTTGATAATATTGGGCAATGAGTCTGTTGGCTTGAGATGATTGATGTGTTAGGCTGCACAGTGCCTAGTAAGGGCACTCACATTGAGGACAGTGTCCTATCTGGTGGGTGTTACATGAAGCAGGAAGAACTGTAATGTTGTGCAAGGCTTTGCCTCAATTTGACAATACATACATGTGCTGTAGTGTGCAGAGCAGAGGGATTGAAAGAAAGGTAAGGGCTAGTAGCTATTTGGGTGGTAGCTAATGCAGTCCCTGATGTTGAGGTTTTGTTGAACCTTTATGTAGCTTACATGTTTCATCTAAAGGCTGCTGGTGGAAAATCTCCTTCATGCAGTAATAACAGTGATTGTGCAGTAGAATTTGGTGGGCTGCAGCCATGGCATTTCCATTTTGAACAGTGTGATTAGTGCATTTCTTGGTGTATTCCTTGAACTGTGGATTTACTGTGCAAATGTGACACATAATACAGTGTGATAGTTTAAATGGGATGGTGAGCTTAATGATGGTCCAGTGTGCTATGAGAATGTATTGCATGTGGAATACTGAAGAGAGGGAACCAGTGCTTGTGGGGTAAATTTTGTGACTGTGTCTGTGAATATAAATCATAGAATGCAATGAAAAATACAGTGGTAGAGGAAGTGTAGGTGAGAATTGTAGCAGGAGTTTTGCTTTTTTTTTTTTTTTTTTTGAGAGCAGAACTAGTTGGCTTGCCATGGCTCATTCTTTCTGTCTCTCTTCATTTGAGAATGACTCTTCCTATATGCAAGGTGAGCAAAATTTGCTGCCTACTATAGCACAAATGGATCCATAGAAAATGTCTTATTGTTTGGATCTGTTATGAATGCTTGGCACTCGAGATACTATTTAGCACACATTCAGATATTTTCATTTTTGTCAGGCAATATATTAGCTGGGGCCAATGAGACAGCAGGCAGGTTTGGATACTGTTAGCGTTCTATGATTCTTCTTGGACAAGAACATAAACAGTAGAGGAGTCCAAAATATATATTTTTGTGCAGGTTGTTTGGCGCAATGTGGAATAAGCGTGTATCTTGTATATTTAAGACTGCAGCACGTGTTCCCAGCGCTATGAAGCAATTTACTGACTGATTTCTAGTTGTACTTTTCTGCAAGGTAAACTTATTTCAACAACTTAACCCAGCTACATGAGAGGATTTGTAAATCTCATTTCATTGTGTTTCCAGGGTGCCTAATCTGTTACACAAATATTTCACCCATCGACATTAATCAATTTCACGGCATGATTCGAGTAATTTTTTTTTTTTTTTTACTTTATTGTTATTTTAAAACCTGTACAATTCAGGTAGGCTGGCAGCGGCACACTACGCCGCTCTTCAGCCATAGCGTTTTACAAGAGTATAAAACATGGTGAATGACAATGAACAAAGTGACGGGCAAAAGAGAGAGGTCACAGAGACATAAAAAACACGGAGTCGTTCACATGTGACGATAACAACACTGAAAACACGTTGGCACGGCGCACAAAACACTGGTGAGTCCGACGGCACAAGGGAACGTAGGAGTGGGACGGCGGACACCAAAAACACTATATGACGTCACACACACGAAGCACAAAAGGCGACGATCTCCGGCGCGCGAATGTTCACTATACGTGTGCGAGTCCGGGGACCTGCCAAGAGAGGAGGAGGAGGAAGGGGAGTGGGAGAGCGAGAGGGGAGAGCAGAGATGCAACGGGCAGGGGAGATAGGGGGGAGGGAGGAAGGGGGAGAGGAAGCCCAGGGGAAGAGGGGGAAGGGAGGGGACAGGGAGATGGAAAAAGAAGGGAAGAGAAGAGAAGGGAGGGAGGGTGCTGAAAGGAAAGGACACGGGAAGTGGGGGGTGGGGCAGGGTCAAAGTTGATAGGAGGGGTAGATGGAGGGGACGAGGACATCATCAGGGAGAGGGAGCTGGCGGAAGCCACCTTGGGAGAGTGTACGGAGGGTGGAGAGATGGAGACCGGGTGGGACGTGCGAATACAGGCACGGCAGCGGGCGGGGGTGGGAGAGGAGCGGGGAAACGAGCGGGTGAGGAGGATCAAGTTTACGTGAGGTGTACAGGATACGTAACTTTTCAAGGAAAAGGAGGAGGTGGGGGAAGGGGATGAGATCATACAGGATCCGCGTGGGGGAGGGGAGACGGATGCGATAGGCAAGGCGGAGAGCATGGCGTTCAAGGATTTGGAGGGATTTATAGAAGGTAGGGGGGGCGGAGATCCAGGCTGGATGGGCGTAACAAAGGATAGGGCGGATGAGGGATTTATAGGTGTGGAGGATTGTGGAAGGGTCCAGACCCCACGTGCGGCCGGAAAGGAGCTTGAGGAGACGGAGTCGGGAACGTGCCTTGGCTTGGATTGTCTGGAGATGGGGAGTCCAGGAGAGGCGACGGTCGAGGGTGACGCCAAGGTACTTAAGGGTGGGGGTGAGGGCGATAGGACGGCCATAGACGGTGAGATAGAAATCAAGGAGGCGGAAGGAAGATTCGAGTAAAACTAACATTTTACTGCTCAGTAGGTCAAACAGCTTTTGCTGAGAAGTGTATGGTTTGTTAAGTTAATGTAAATGCAGTTGGCAGTTTTCTTGGTGTCTAGTACTAACCAGCGGCCACAAAATAACAAAATCTAACGATGAGTCTTAATGGGTGTGCCGGTATTTGCTAAATGAGGTTGTGCTACTTTCGTCTGTGTGGGGCTAGGCGAGTGAGCAGTAGCGCGCCTGACGGTCAAGGGGAGAACTACTGTGGAGTTTTGAGCGTTTAAGATGGCGGTGAGTGGGCGTGTAAACAAAAATTAGACACAAGGAGCAAAGAACAGAAAATCTGCCTCTAATAAAATGTATTTTACTGTTCTTTTTCTGTATATTTCTGTATTTGTTTCCCCCAATGGAACTTGAGTAGTGTAAGGTAATACTGATAGGTATCAATGATGCAAGTACTTGTATGTGTTTGGAACGAACGTCAGGTATAAATAGCAGTGCCAGGCGCTAGGTAGTTAATCTTTGCGCAGTGGCATTATCGTAACCAGTGAAGTATAACTGAGGTGCGATTATTGCTAGTTGAAAACTTTTACCAATACCCCGCCAGAGAGACGTGAAATACCGTCTCTGTGGCAATTTTTGGCAACCCCTGAGGGGGTGTAAGTGTCATAGAAACAATGCTTCAAACTGTGTTTATCTGTGTACTCATTCTGCACTTGTGGAAGTGTTTAGCTGATGGTTGTTAGGGACCATGTACACAGACTAGTCTGTGTTCACTGATGAATTGTGTACATGTCTTAGGGAGCTGGTGAGAAACATACTCCTCAGTGTAAGATGTTGTGCAACTGCTATGTGTGAATAAAGATGCCAATGTGGACAGTTGAAATGTGGTTCTGTCTAGTGGCAATTCTTGCTCCATAGCATACTTGTGGTACACACATGCAGTGATTACTGATAAATGTAGGATTTGACAAAACTTGTGTCAGAATTTAGAGGAGGAGACTAGGGCAGTACAGTGAGAGTTGGTGAGTGTGTGGGAGGCAGGTGTTGTACTTAATTCATTTTCACAGCACTGCCAGTGTTATAATTTGTGTTTGTGTCCTGATCATTAGATGCATGTTTGATCCTTTTTGGACACTGCTGTGTGTACACCTTGATAATTAGAACTTATGACCATGGAACTGCTGTTTGATAATATTGGGCAATGAGTCTGTTGGCTTGAGATGATTGATGTGTTAGGCTGCACAGTGCCTAGTAAGGGCACTCACATTGAGGACAGTGTCCTATCTGGTGGGTGTTACATGAAGCAGGAAGAACTGTAATGTTGTGCAAGGCTTTGCCTCAATTTGACAATACATACATGTGCTGTAGTGTACAGAGCAGAGGGATTGAAAGAAAGGTAAGGGCTAGTAGCTATTTGGGTGGTAGCTAATGCAGTCCCTGATGTTGAGGTTTTGTTGAACCTTTATGTAGCTTACATGTTTCATCTAAAGGCTGCTGGTGGAAAATCTCCTTCATGCAGTAATAACAGTGATTGTGCAGTAGAATTTGGTGGGCTGCAGCCATGGCATTTCCATTTTGAACAGTGTGATTAGTGCATTTCTTGGTGTATTCCTTGAACTGTGGATTTACTGTGCAAATGTGACACATAATACAGTGTGATAGTTTAAATGGGATGGTGAGCTTAATGATGGTCCAGTGTGCTATGAGAATGTATTGCATGTGGAATACTGAAGAGAGGGAACCAGTGCTTGTGGGGTAAATTTTGTGACTGTGTCTGTGAATATAAATCATAGAATGCAATGAAAAATACAGTGGTAGAGGAAGTGTAGGTGAGAATTGTAGCAGGAGTTTTGCTTTTTTTTTTTTTTTTTTTTTGAGAGCAGAACTAGTTGGCTTGCCATGGCTCATTCTTTCTGTCTCTCTTCATTTGAGAATGACTCTTCCTATATGCAAGGTGAGCAAAATTTGCTGCCTACTATAGCACAAATGGATCCATAGAAAATGTCTTATTGTTTGGATCTGTTATGAATGCTTGGCACTCGAGATACTATTTAGCACACATTCAGATATTTTCATTTTTGTCAGGCAATATATTAGCTGGGGCCAATGAGACAGCAGGCAGGTTTGGATACTGTTAGCTTTCTATGATTCTTCTTGGACAAGAACATAAACAGTAGAGGAGTCCAAAATATATATTTTTGTGCAGGTTGTTTGGCGCAATGTGGAATAAGCGTGTATCTTGTATATTTAAGACTGCAGCACGTGTTCCCAGCGCTATGAAGCAATTTACTGACTGATTTCTAGTTGTACTTTTCTGCAAGGTAAACTTATTTCAACAACTTAACCCAGCTACATGAGAGGATTTGTAAATCTCATTTCATTGTGTTTCCAGGGTGCCTAATCTGTTACACAAATATTTCACCCATCGACATTAATCAATTTCACGGCATGATTCGAGTAAAACTAACATTTTACTGCTCAGTAGGTCAAACAGCTTTTGCTGAGAAGTGTATGGTTTGTTAAGTTAATGTAAATGCAGTTGGCAGTTTTCTTGGTGTCTAGTACTAACCAGCGGCCACAAAATAACAAAATCTAACGATGAGTCTTAATGGGTGTGCCGGTATTTGCTAAATGAGGTTGTGCTACTTTCGTCTGTGTTAGGCTAGGCGAGTGAGCAGTAGCGCGCCTGACGGTCAAGGGGAGAACTACTGTGGAGTTTTGAGCGTTTAAGATGGCGGTGAGTGGGCGTGTAAACAAAAATTAGACACAAGGAGCAAAGAACAGAAAATCTGCCTCTAATAAAATGTATTTTACTGTTCTTTTTCTGTATATTTCTGTATTTGTTTCCCCCAATGGAACTTGAGTAGTGTAAGGTAATACTGATAGGTATCAATGATGCAAGTACTTGTATGTGTTTGGAACGAACGTCAGGTATAAATAGCAGTGCCAGGCGCTAGGTAGTTAATCTTTGCGCAGTGGCATTATCGTAACCAGTGAAGTATAACTGAGGTGCGATTATTGCTAGTTGAAAACTTTTACCAATACCCCGCCAGAGAGACGTGAAATACCGTCTCTGTGGCAATTTTTGGCAACCCCTGAGGGGGTGTAAGTGTCATAGAAACAATGCTTCAAACTGTGTTTATCTGTGTACTCATTCTGCACTTGTGGAAGTGTTTAGCTGATGGTTGTTAGGGACCATGTACACAGACTAGTCTGTGTTCACTGATGAATTGTGTACATGTCTTAGGGAGCTGGTGAGAAACATACTCCTCAGTGTAAGATGTTGTGCAACTGCTATGTGTGAATAAAGATGCCAATGTGGACAGTTGAAATGTGGTTCTGTCTAGTGGCAATTCTTGCTCCATAGCATACTTGTGGTACACACATGCAGTGATTACTGATAAATGTAGGATTTGACAAAACTTGTGTCAGAATTTAGAGGAGGAGACTAGGGCAGTACAGTGAGAGTTGGTGAGTGTGTGGGAGGCAGGTGTTGTACTTAATTCATTTTCACAGCACTGCCAGTGTTATAATTTGTGTTTGTGTCCTGATCATTAGATGCATGTTTGATCCTTTTTGGACACTGCTGTGTGTACACCTTGATAATTAGAACTTATGACCATGGAACTGCTGTTTGATAATATTGGGCAATGAGTCTGTTGGCTTGAGATGATTGATGTGTTAGGCTGCACAGTGCCTAGTAAGGGCACTCACATTGAGGACAGTGTCCTATCTGGTGGGTGTTACATGAAGCAGGAAGAACTGTAATGTTGTGCAAGGCTTTGCCTCAATTTGACAATACATACACGTGCTGTAGTGTGCAGAGCAGAGGGATTGAAAGAAAGGTAAGGGCTAGTAGCTATTTGGGTGGTAGCTAATGCAGTCCCTGATGTTGAGGTTTTGTTGAACCTTTATGTAGCTTACATGTTTCATCTAAAGGCTGCTGGTGGAAAATCTCCTTCATGCAGTAATAACAGTGATTGTGCAGTAGAATTTGGTGGGCTGCAGCCATGGCATTTCCATTTTGAACAGTGTGATTAGTGCATTTCTTGGTGTATTCCTTGAACTGTGGATTTACTGTGCAAATGTGACACATAATACAGTGTGATAGTTTAAATGGGATGGTGAGCTTAATGATGGTCCAGTGTGCTATGAGAATGTATTGCATGTGGAATACTGAAGAGAGGGAACCAGTGCTTGTGGGGTAAATTTTGTGACTGTGTCTGTGAATATAAATCATAGAATGCAATGAAAAATACAGTGGTAGAGGAAGTGTAGGTGAGAATTGTAGCAGGAGTTTTGCTTTTTTTTTTTTTTTTTTTTTTTTTTTTTTTTTTTTTTTTTTTTTGAGAGCAGAACTAGTTGGCTTGCCATGGCTCATTCTTTCTGTCTCTCTTCATTTGAGAATGACTCTTCCTATATGCAAGGTGAGCAAAATTTGCTGCCTACTATAGCACAAATGGATCCATAGAAAATGTCTTATTGTTTGGATCTGTTATGAATGCTTGGCACTCGAGATACTATTTAGCACACATTCAGATATTTTCATTTTTGTCAGGCAATATATTAGCTGGGGCCAATGAGACAGCAGGCAGGTTTGGATACTGTTAGCGTTCTATGATTCTTCTTGGACAAGAACATAAACAGTAGAGGAGTCCAAAATATATATTTTTGTGCAGGTTGTTTGGCGCAATGTGGAATAAGCGTGTATCTTGTATATTTAAGACTGCAGCACGTGTTCCCAGCGCTATGAAGCAATTTACTGACTGATTTCTAGTTGTACTTTTCTGCAAGGTAAACTTATTTCAACAACTTAACCCAGCTACATGAGAGGATTTGTAAATCTCATTTCATTGTGTTTCCAGGGTGCCTAATCTGTTACACAAATATTTCACCCATCGACATTAATCAATTTCACGGCATGATTCGAGTAAAACTAACATTTTACTGCTCAGTAGGTCAAACAGCTTTTGCTGAGAAGTGTATGGTTTGTTAAGTTAATGTAAATGCAGTTGGCAGTTTTCTTGGTGTCTAGTACTAACCAGCGGCCACAAAATAACAAAATCTAACGATGAGTCTTAATGGGTGTGCCGGTATTTGCTAAATGAGGTTGTGCTACTTTCGTCTGTGTGGGGCTAGGCGAGTGAGCAGTAGCGCGCCTGACGGTCAAGGGGAGAACTACTGTGGAGTTTTGAGCGTTTAAGATGGCGGTGAGTGGGCGTGTAAACAAAAATTAGACACAAGGAGCAAAGAACAGAAAATCTGCCTCTAATAAAATGTATTTTACTGTTCTTTTTCTGTATATTTCTGTATTTGTTTCCCCCAATGGAACTTGAGTAGTGTAAGGTAATACTGATAGGTATCAATGATGCAAGTACTTGTATGTGTTTGGAACGAACGTCAGGTATAAATAGCAGTGCCAGGCGCTAGGTAGTTAATCTTTGCGCAGTGGCATTATCGTAACCAGTGAAGTATAACTGAGGTGCGATTATTGCTAGTTGAAAACTTTTACCAATACCCCGCCAGAGAGACGTGAAATACCGTCTCTGTGGCAATTTTTGGCAACCCCTGAGGGGGTGTAAGTGTCATAGAAACAATGCTTCAAACTGTGTTTATCTGTGTACTCATTCTGCACTTGTGGAAGTGTTTAGCTGATGGTTGTTAGGGACCATGTACACAGACTAGTCTGTGTTCACTGATGAATTGTGTACATGTCTTAGGGAGCTGGTGAGAAACATACTCCTCAGTGTAAGATGTTGTGCAACTGCTATGTGTGAATAAAGATGCCAATGTGGACAGTTGAAATGTGGTTCTGTCTAGTGGCAATTCTTGCTCCATAGCATACTTGTGGTACACACATGCAGTGATTACTGATAAATGCAGGATTTGACAAAACTTGTGTCAGAATTTAGAGGAGGAGACTAGGGCAGTACAGTGAGAGTTGGTGAGTGTGTGGGAGGCAGGTGTTGTACTTAATTCATTTTCACAGCACTGCCAGTGTTATAATTTGTGTTTGTGTCCTGATCATTAGATGCATGTTTGATCCTTTTTGGACACTGCTGTGTGTACACCTTGATAATTAGAACTTATGACCATGGAACTGCTGTTTGATAATATTGGGCAATGAGTCTGTTGGCTTGAGATGATTGATGTGTTAGGCTGCACAGTGCCTAGTAAGGGCACTCACATTGAGGACAGTGTCCTATCTGGTGGGTGTTACATGAAGCAGGAAGAACTGTAATGTTGTGCAAGGCTTTGCCTCAATTTGACAATACATACATGTGCTGTAGTGTACAGAGCAGAGGGATTGAAAGAAAGGTAAGGGCTAGTAGCTATTTGGGTGGTAGCTAATGCAGTCCCTGATGTTGAGGTTTTGTTGAACCTTTATGTAGCTTACATGTTTCATCTAAAGGCTGCTGGTGGAAAATCTCCTTCATGCAGTAATAACAGTGATTGTGCAGTAGAATTTGGTGGGCTGCAGCCATGGCATTTCCATTTTGAACAGTGTGATTAGTGCATTTCTTGGTGTATTCCTTGAACTGTGGATTTACTGTGCAAATGTGACACATAATACAGTGTGATAGTTTAAATGGGATGGTGAGCTTAATGATGGTCCAGTGTGCTATGAGAATGTATTGCATGTGGAATACTGAAGAGAGGGAACCAGTGCTTGTGGGGTAAATTTTGTGACTGTGTCTGTGAATATAAATCATAGAATGCAATGAAAAATACAGTGGTAGAGGAAGTGTAGGTGAGAATTGTAGCAGGAGTTTTGCTTTTTTTTTTTTTTTTTTTTTTGAGAGCAGAACTGGTTGGCTTGCCATGGCTCATTCTTTCTGTCTCTCTTCATTTGAGAATGACTCTTCCTATATGCAAGGTGAGCAAAATTTGCTGCCTACTATAGCACAAATGGATCCATAGAAAATGTCTTATTGTTTGGATCTGTTATGAATGCGTGGCACTCGAGATACTATTTAGCACACATTCAGATATTTTCATTTTTGTCAGGCAATATATTAGCTGGGGCCAATGAGACAGCAGGCAGGTTTGGATACTGTTAGCTTTCTATGATTCTTCTTGGACAAGAACATAAACAGTAGAGGAGTCCAAAATATATATTTTTGTGCAGGTTGTTTGGCGCAATGTGGAATAAGCGTGTATCTTGTATATTTAAGACTGCAGCACGTGTTCCCAGCGCTATGAAGCAATTTACTGACTGATTTCTAGTTGTACTTTTCTGCAAGGTAAACTTATTTCAACAACTTAACCCAGCTACATGAGAGGATTTGTAAATCTCATTTCATTGTGTTTCCAGGGTGCCTAATCTGTTACACAAATATTTCACCCATCGACATTAATCAATTTCACGGCATGATTCGAGTAATTTTTTTTTTTTTTTTTACTTTATTGTTATTTTAAAACCTGTACAATTCAGGTAGGCTGGCAGCGGCACACTACGCCGCTCTTCAGCCATAGCGTTTTACAAGAGTATAAAACATGGTGAATGACAATGAACAAAGTGACGGGCAAAAGAGAGAGGTCACAGAGACATAAAAAACACGGAGTCGTTCACATGTGACGATAACAACACTGAAAACACGTTGGCACGGCGCACAAAACACTGGTGAGTCCGACGGCACAAGGGAACGTAGGAGTGGGACGGCGGACACCAAAAACACTATATGACGTCACACACACGAAGCACAAAAGGCGACGATCTCCGGCGCGCGAATGTTCACTATACGTGTGCGAGTCCGGGGACCTGCCAAGAGAGGAGGAGGAGGAAGGGGAGTGGGAGAGCGAGAGGGGAGAGCAGGGATGCAACGGGCAGGGGAGATAGGGGGGAGGGAGGAAGGGGGAGAGGAAGCCCAGGGGAAGAGGGGGAAGGGAGGGGACAGGGAGATGGAAAAAGAAGGGAAGAGAAGAGAAGGGAGGGAGGGTGCCGAAAGGAAAGGACACGGGAAGTGGGGGGTGGGGCAGGGTCAAAGTTGATAGGAGGGGTAGATGGAGGGGACGAGGACATCATCAGGGAGAGGGAGCTGGCGGAAGCCACCTTGGGAGAGTGTACGGAGGGTGGAGAGATGGAGACCGGGTGGGACGTGCGAATACAGGCACGGCAGCGGGCGGGGGTGGGAGAGGAGCGGAGAAACGAGCGGGTGAGGAGGATCAAGTTTACGTGAGGTGTACAGGATACGTAACTTTTCAAGGAAAAGGAGGAGGTGGGGGAAGGGGATGAGATCATACAGGATCCGCGTGGGGGAGGGGAGACGGATGCGATAGGCAAGGCGGAGAGCATGGCGTTCAAGGATTTGGAGGGATTTATAGAAGGTAGGGGGGGCGGAGATCCAGGCTGGATGGGCGTAACAAAGGATAGGGCGGATGAGGGATTTATAGGTGTGGAGGATTGTGGAAGGGTCCAGACCCCACGTGCGGCCGGAAAGGAGCTTGAGGAGACGGAGTCGGGAACGTGCCTTGGCTTGGATTGTCTGGAGATGGGGAGTCCAGGAGAGGCGACGGTCGAGGGTGACGCCAAGGTACTTAAGGGTGGGGGTGAGGGCGATAGGACGGCCATAGACGGTGAGATAGAAATCAAGGAGGCGGAAGGAAGATTCGAGTAAAACTAACATTTTACTGCTCAGTAGGTCAAACAGCTTTTGCTGAGAAGTGTATGGTTTGTTAAGTTAATGTAAATGCAGTTGGCAGTTTTCTTGGTGTCTAGTACTAACCAGCGGCCACAAAATAACAAGATCTAACGATGAGTCTTAATGGGTGTGCCGGTATTTGCTAAATGAGGTTGTGCTACTTTCGTCTGTGTGGGGCTAGGCGAGTGAGCAGTAGCGCGCCTGACGGTCAAGGGGAGAACTACTGTGGAGTTTTGAGCGTTTAAGATGGCGGTGAGTGGGCGTGTAAACAAAAATTAGACACAAGGAGCAAAGAACAGAAAATCTGCCTCTAATAAAATGTATTTTACTGTTCTTTTTCTGTATATTTCTGTATTTGTTTCCCCCAATGGAACTTGAGTAGTGTAAGGTAATACTGATAGGTATCAATGATGCAAGTACTTGTATGTGTTTGGAACGAACGTCAGGTATAAATAGCAGTGCCAGGCGCTAGGTAGTTAATCTTTGCGCAGTGGCATTATCGTAACCAGTGAAGTATAACTGAGGTGCGATTATTACTAGTTGAAAACTTTTACCAATACCCCGCCAGAGAGACGTGAAATACCGTCTCTGTGGCAATTTTTGGCAACCCCTGAGGGGGTGTAAGTGTCATAGAAACAATGCTTCAAACTGTGTTTATCTGTGTACTCATTCTGCACTTGTGGAAGTGTTTAGCTGATGGTTGTTAGGGACCATGTACACAGACTAGTCTGTGTTCACTGATGAATTGTGTACATGTCTTAGGGAGCTGGTGAGAAACATACTCCTCAGTGTAAGATGTTGTGCAACTGCTATGTGTGAATAAAGATGCCAATGTGGACAGTTGAAATGTGGTTCTGTCTAGTGGCAATTCTTGCTCCATAGCATACTTGTGGTACACACATGCAGTGATTACTGATAAATGTAGGATTTGACAAAACTTGTGTCAGAATTTAGAGGAGGAGACTAGGGCAGTACAGTGAGAGTTGGTGAGTGTGTGGGAGGCAGGTGTTGTACTTAATTCATTTTCACAGCACTGCCAGTGTTATAATTTGTGTTTGTGTCCTGATCATTAGATGCATGTTTGATCCTTTTTGGACACTGCTGTGTGTACACCTTGATAATTAGAACTTATGACCATGGAACTGCTGTTTGATAATATTGGGCAATGAGTCTGTTGGCTTGAGATGATTGATGTGTTAGGCTGCACAGTGCCTAGTAAGGGCACTCACATTGAGGACAGTGTCCTATCTGGTGGGTGTTACATGAAGCAGGAAGAACTGTAATGTTGTGCAAGGCTTTGCCTCAATTTGACAATACATACATGTGCTGTAGTGTACAGAGCAGAGGGATTGAAAGAAAGGTAAGGGCTAGTAGCTATTTGGGTGGTAGCTAATGCAGTCCCTGATGTTGAGGTTTTGTTGAACCTTTATGTAGCTTACATGTTTCATCTAAAGGCTGCTGGTGGAAAATCTCCTTCATGCAGTAATAACAGTGATTGTGCAGTAGAATTTGGTGGGCTGCAGCCATGGCATTTCCATTTTGAACAGTGTGATTAGTGCATTTCTTGGTGTATTCCTTGAACTGTGGATTTACTGTGCAAATGTGACACATAATACAGTGTGATAGTTTAAATGGGATGGTGAGCTTAATGATGGTCCAGTGTGCTATGAGAATGTATTGCATGTGGAATACTGAAGAGAGGGAACCAGTGCTTGTGGGGTAAATTTTGTGACTGTGTCTGTGAATATAAATCATAGAATGCAATGAAAAATACAGTGGTAGAGGAAGTGTAGGTGAGAATTGTAGCAGGAGTTTTGCTTTTTTTTTTTTTTTTTTTGAGAGCAGAACTAGTTGGCTTGCCATGGCTCATTCTTTCTGTCTCTCTTCATTTGAGAATGACTCTTCCTATATGCAAGGTGAGCAAAATTTGCTGCCTACTATAGCACAAATGGATCCATAGAAAATGTCTTATTGTTTGGATCTGTTATGAATGCGTGGCACTCGAGATACTATTTAGCACACATTCAGATATTTTCATTTTTGTCAGGCAATATATTAGCTGGGGCCAATGAGACAGCAGGCAGGTTTGGATACTGTTAGCTTTCTATGATTCTTCTTGGACAAGAACATAAACAGTAGAGGAGTCCAAAATATATATTTTTGTGCAGGTTGTTTGGCGCAATGTGGAATAAGCGTGTATCTTGTATATTTAAGACTGCAGCACGTGTTCCCAGCGCTATGAAGCAATTTACTGACTGATTTCTAGTTGTACTTTTCTGCAAGGTAAACTTATTTCAACAACTTAACCCAGCTACATGAGAGGATTTGTAAATCTCATTTCATTGTGTTTCCAGGGTGCCTAATCTGTTACACAAATATTTCACCCATCGACATTAATCAATTTCACGGCATGATTCAAGTAATTTTTTTTTTTTTTTTTTTACTTTATTGTTATTTTAAAACCTGTACAATTCAGGTAGGCTGGCAGCGGCACACTACGCCGCTCTTCAGCCATAGCGTTTTACAAGAGTATAAAACATGGTGAATGACAATGAACAAAGTGACGGGCAAAAGAGAGAGGTCACAGAGACATAAAAAACATGGAGTCGTTCACATGTGACGATAACAACACTGAAAACACGTTGGCACGGCGCACAAAACACTGGTGAGTCCGACGGCACAAGGGAACGTAGGAGTGGGACGGCGGACACCAAAAACACTATATGACGTCACACACACGAAGCACAAAAGGCGACGATCTCCGGCGCGCGGATGTTCACTATACGTGTGCGAGTCCGGGGACCTGCCAAGAGAGGAGGAGGAGGAAGGGGAGTGGGAGAGCGAGAGGGGAGAGCAGAGATGCAACGGGCAGGGGAGATAGGGGGGAGGGAGGAAGGGGGAGAGGAAGCCCAGGGGAAGAGGGGGAAGGGAGGGGACAGGGAGATGGAAAAAGAAGGGAAGAGAAGAGAAGGGAGGGAGGGTGCCGAAAGGAAAGGACACGGGAAGTGGGGGGTGGGGCAGGGTCAAAGTTGATAGGAGGGGTAGATGGAGGGGACGAGGACATCATCAGGGAGAGGGAGCTGGCGGAAGCCACCTTGGGAGAGTGTACGGAGGGTGGAGAGATGGAGACCGGGTGGGACGTGCGAATACAGGCACGGCAGCGGGCGGGGGTGGGAGAGGAGCGGGGAAACGAGCGGGTGAGGAGGATCAAGTTTACGTGAGGTGTACAGGATACGTAACTTTTCAAGGAAAAGGAGGAGGTGGGGGAAGGGGATGAGATCATACAGGATCCGCGTGGGGGAGGGGAGACGGATGCGATAGGCAAGGCGGAGAGCATGGCGTTCAAGGATTTGGAGGGATTTATAGAAGGTAGGGGGGGCGGAGATCCAGGCTGGATGGGCGTAACAAAGGATAGGGCGGATGAGGGATTAATAGGTGTGGAGGATTGTGGAAGGGTCCAGACCCCACGTGCGGCCGGAAAGGAGCTTGAGGAGACGGAGTCGGGAACGTGCCTTGGCTTGGATTGTCTGGAGATGGGGAGTCCAGGAGAGGCGACGGTCGAGGGTGACGCCAAGGTACTTAAGGGTGGGGGTGAGGGCGATAGGACGGCCATAGACGGTGAGATAGAAATCAAGGAGGCGGAAGGAAGATTCGAGTAAAACTAACATTTTACTGCTCAGTAGGTCAAACAGCTTTTGCTGAGAAGTGTATGGTTTGTTAAGTTAATGTAAATGCAGTTGGCAGTTTTCTTGGTGTCTAGTACTAACCAGCGGCCACAAAATAACAAAATCTAACGATGAGTCTTAATGGGTGTGCCGGTATTTGCTAAATGAGGTTGTGCTACTTTCGTCTGTGTGGGGCTAGGCGAGTGAGCAGTAGCGCGCCTGACGGTCAAGGGGAGAACTACTGTGGAGTTTTGAGCGTTTAAGATGGCGGTGAGTGAGCGTGTAAACAAAAATTAGACACAAGGAGCAAAGAACAGAAAATCTGCCTCTAATAAAATGTATATTACTGTTCTTTTTCTGTATATTTCTGTATTCGTTTCCCCCAATGGAACTTGAGTAGTGTAAGGTAATACTGATAGGTATCAATGATGCAAGTACTTGTATGTGTTTGGAACGAACGTCAGGTATAAATAGCAGTGCCAGGCGCTAGGTAGTTAATCTTTGCGCAGTGGCATTATCGTAACCAGTGAAGTATAACTGAGGTGCGATTATTGCTAGTTGAAAACTTTTACCAATACCCCGCCAGAGAGACGTGAAATACCGTCTCTGTGGCAATTTTTGGCAACCCCTGAGGGGGTGTAAGTGTCATAGAAACAATGCTTCAAACTGTGTTTATCTGTGTACTCATTCTGCACTTGTGGAAGTGTTTAGCTGATGGTTGTTAGGGACCATGTACACAGACTAGTCTGTGTTCACTGATGAATTGTGTACATGTCTTAGGGAGCTGGTGAGAAACATACTCCTCAGTGTAAGATGTTGTGCAACTGCTATGTGTGAATAAAGATGCCAATGTGGACAGTTGAAATGTGGTTCTGTCTAGTGGCAATTCTTGCTCCATAGCATACTTGTGGTACACACATGCAGTGATTACTGATAAATGTAGGATTTGACAAAACTTGTGTCAGAATTTAGAGGAGGAGACTAGGGCAGTACAGTGAGAGTTGGTGAGTGTGTGGGCGGCAGGTGTTGTACTTAATTCATTTTCACAGCACTGCCAGTGTTATAATTTGTGTTTGTGTCCTGATCATTAGATGCATGTTTGATCCTTTTTGGACACTGCTGTGTGTACACCTTGATAATTAGAACTTATGACCATGGAACTGCTGTTTGATAATATTGGGCAATGAGTCTGTTGGCTTGAGATGATTGATGTGTTAGGCTGCACAGTGCCTAGTAAGGGCACTCACATTGAGGACAGTGTCCTATCTGGTGGGTGTTACATGAAGCAGGAAGAACTGTAATGTTGTGCAAGGCTTTGCCTCAATTTGACAATACATACATGTGCTGTAGTGTGCAGAGCAGAGGGATTGAAAGAAAGGTAAGGGCTAGTAGCTATTTGGGTGGTAGCTAATGCAGTCCCTGATGTTGAGGTTTTGTTGAACCTTTATGTAGCTTACATGTTTCATCTAAAGGCTGCTGGTGGAAAATCTCCTTCATGCAGTAATAACAGTGATTGTGCAGTAGAATTTGGTGGGCTGCAGCCATGGCATTTCCATTTTGAACAGTGTGATTAGTGCATTTCTTGGTGTATTCCTTGAACTGTGGATTTACTGTGCAAATGTGACACATAATACAGTGTGATAGTTTAAATGGGATGGTGAGCTTAATGATGGTCCAGTGTGCTATGAGAATGTATTGCATGTGGAATACTGAAGAGAGGGAACCAGTGCTTGTGGGGTAAATTTTGTGACTGTGTCTGTGAATATAAATCATAGAATGCAATGAAAAATACAGTGGTAGAGGAAGTGTAGGTGAGAATTGTAGCAGGAGTTTTGCTTTTTTTTTTTTTTTTTTTTTTTTTTTTTTTTTTTTGAGAGCAGAACTAGTTGGCTTGCCATGGCTCATTCTCTCTGTCTCTCTTCATTTGAGAATGACTCTTCCTATATGCAAGGTGAGCAAAATTTGCTGCCTACTATAGCACAAATGGATCCATAGAAAATGTCTTATTGTTTGGATCTGTTATGAATGCTTGGCACTCGAGATACTATTTAGCACACATTCAGATATTTTCATTTTTGTCAGGCAATATATTAGCTGGGGCCAATGAGACAGCAGGCAGGTTTGGATACTGTTAGCTTTCTATGATTCTTCTTGGACAAGAACATAAACAGTAGAGGAGTCCAAAATATATATTTTTGTGCAGGTTGTTTGGCGCAATGTGGAATAAGCGTGTATCTTGTATATTTAAGACTGCAGCACGTGTTCCCAGCGCTATGAAGCAATTTACTGACTGATTTCTAGTTGTACTTTTCTGCAAGGTAAACTTATTTCAACAACTTAACCCAGCTACATGAGAGGATTTGTAAATCTCATTTCATTGTGTTTCCAGGGTGCCTAATCTGTTACACAAATATTTCACCCATCGACATTAATCAATTTCACGGCATGATTCGAGTAAAACTAACATTTTACTGCTCAGTAGGTCAAACAGCTTTTGCTGAGAAGTGTATGGTTTGTTAAGTTAATGTAAATGCAGTTGGCAGTTTTCTTGGTGTCTAGTACTAACCAGCGGCCACAAAATAACAAAATCTAACGATGAGTCTTAATGGGTGTGCCGGTATTTGCTAAATGAGGTTGTGCTACTTTCGTCTGTGTGGGGCTAGGCGAGTGAGCAGTAGCGCGCCTGACGGTCAAGGGGAGAACTACTGTGGAGTTTTGAGCGTTTAAGATGGCGGTGAGTGGGCGTGTAAACAAAAATTAGACACAAGGAGCAAAGAACAGAAAATCTGCCTCTAATAAAATGTATTTTACTGTTCTTTTTCTGTATATTTCTGTATTTGTTTCCCCCAATGGAACTTGAGTAGTGTAAGGTAATACTGATAGGTATCAATGATGCAAGTACTTGTATGTGTTTGGAACGAACGTCAGGTATAAATAGCAGTGCCAGGCGCTAGGTAGTTAATCTTTGCGCAGTGGCATTATCGTAACCAGTGAAGTATAACTGAGGTGCGATTATTGCTAGTTGAAAACTTTTACCAATACCCCGCCAGAGAGACGTGAAATACCGTCTCTGTGGCAATTTTTGGCAACCCCTGAGGGGGTGTAAGTGTCATAGAAACAATGCTTCAAACTGTGTTTATCTGTGTACTCATTCTGCACTTGTGGAAGTGTTTAGCTGATGGTTGTTAGGGACCATGTACACAGACTAGTCTGTGTTCACTGATGAATTGTGTACATGTCTTAGGGAGCTGGTGAGAAACATACTCCTCAGTGTAAGATGTTGTGCAACTGCTATGTGTGAATAAAGATGCCAATGTGGACAGTTGAAATGTGGTTCTGTCTAGTGGCAATTCTTGCTCCATAGCATACTTGTGGTACACACATGCAGTGATTACTGATAAATGTAGGATTTGACAAAACTTGTGTCAGAATTTAGAGGAGGAGACTAGGGCAGTACAGTGAGAGTTGGTGAGTGTGTGGGAGGCAGGTGTTGTACTTAATTCATTTTCACAGCACTGCCAGTGTTATAATTTGTGTTTGTGTCCTGATCATTAGATGCATGTTTGATCCTTTTTGGACACTGCTGTGTGTACACCTTGATAATTAGAACTTATGACCATGGAACTGCTGTTTGATAATATTGGGCAATGAGTCTGTTGGCTTGAGATGATTGATGTGTTAGGCTGCACAGTGCCTAGTAAGGGCACTCACATTGAGGACAGTGTCCTATCTGGTGGGTGTTACATGAAGCAGGAAGAACTGTAATGTTGTGCAAGGCTTTGCCTCAATTTGACAATACATACATGTGCTGTAGTGTACAGAGCAGAGGGATTGAAAGAAAGGTAAGGGCTAGTAGCTATTTGGGTGGTAGCTAATGCAGTCCCTGATGTTGAGGTTTTGTTGAACCTTTATGTAGCTTACATGTTTCATCTAAAGGCTGCTGGTGGAAAATCTCCTTCATGCAGTAATAACAGTGATTGTGCAGTAGAATTTGGTGGGCTGCAGCCATGGCATTTCCATTTTGAACAGTGTGATTAGTGCATTTCTTGGTGTATTCCTTGAACTGTGGATTTACTGTGCAAATGTGACACATAATACAGTGTGATAGTTTAAATGGGATGGTGAGCTTAATGATGGTCCAGTGTGCTATGAGAATGTATTGCATGTGGAATACTGAAGAGAGGGAACCAGTGCTTGTGGGGTAAATTTTGTGACTGTGTCTGTGAATATAAATCATAGAATGCAATGAAAAATACAGTGGTAGAGGAAGTGTAGGTGAGAATTGTAGCAGGAGTTTTGCTTTTTTTTTTTTTTTTTTTTTTTTTTTTGAGAGCAGAACTAGTTGGCTTGCCATGGCTCATTCTTTCTGTCTCTCTTCATTTGAGAATGACTCTTCCTATATGCAAGGTGAGCAAAATTTGCTGCCTACTATAGCACAAATGGATCCATAGAAAATGTCTTATTGTTTGGATCTGTTATGAATGCTTGGCACTCGAGATACTATTTAGCACACATTCAGATATTTTCATTTTTGTCAGGCAATATATTAGCTGGGGCCAATGAGACAGCAGGCAGGTTTGGATACTGTTAGCTTTCTATGATTCTTCTTGGACAAGAACATAAACAGTAGAGGAGTCCAAAATATATATTTTTGTGCAGGTTGTTTGGCGCAATGTGGAATAAGCGTGTATCTTGTATATTTAAGACTGCAGCACGTGTTCCCAGCGCTATGAAGCAATTTACTGACTGATTTCTAGTTGTACTTTTCTGCAAGGTAAACTTATTTCAACAACTTAACCCAGCTACATGAGAGGATTTGTAAATCTCATTTCATTGTGTTTCCAGGGTGCCTAATCTGTTACACAAATATTTCACCCATCGACATTAATCAATTTCACGGCATGATTCTTTTTTTTTTTTTTTACTTTATTGTCATTTTAATGCCTATACAATAAGCAGGCTGGCAGCAGCACAGTACGCTGCTCTTCAGCCAAATGAGACAGAAGCACAAAAAACAGGAGAAAAACAGAAAAGTCACAAAATGGTGGGCGATAAAATAGGAGACACAGAGAGACAAACACGGAGCCGTTCACACTTGACGATAAACCACACTGCAAACTGTTGAGACGACGCACAGATACTGAAGAAGACGATGGCACTGGTGAACAACGGAGCATGACGGGAAACACTGACACGAAACATGACGGCACACACAAGACACTGATGGCGGCGATCTCCGGCGCGCGAAAGTCCACGTAGCGTGTGCGAGTCCGGGGACCTGCCAAGAGTGGAACATGGGGGAGGTGGGGGGAGAGGGGAGAAAAGGATGCCAACGGCGGGGGAGACGGGGGCAAGAGGGAGAGGGACAGGGGAGGGGAGGCCCGGGGGAGAAGGGGAGAGAAAAGGAGGAGGGAGGGAAAAAGGGAGAGAAGGGAGGGAGGGTGCCCGGAGGAGCAAGCACGGGAGGAGGGCG
Source organism: Schistocerca serialis cubense (assembly GCF_023864345.2). Classification (NCBI taxonomy): domain Eukaryota; kingdom Metazoa; phylum Arthropoda; class Insecta; order Orthoptera; family Acrididae; genus Schistocerca; species Schistocerca serialis. The sequence continues at coordinate 42,697,120 of NC_064647.1, read as the reverse complement.
GGAGGATCAAAGTTGGTAGGAGGGGTAGATGGAGGGGAGGAGGGCATCATCAGGTAGGGGGAGCTGGCGGAAGCCACCTTGGGAGAGGGTAAGGAGGGTGGAGAGATGGAGACCGGGTGGGACATGAGAGTACAGGCGCGGCAGCGGGCGGGGGCGGGAGAGGATCGGGGAGACGAGCGGGTGGGGAGGATCGAGTTTACGGGAGGTGTAGAGGATTCGTATCCTTTCGAGGAAGAGGAGGAGGTGAGGGAAGGAGATAAGATCATACAGGATCCGCGTGGGGGAGGGGAGACGGATGCGATAGGCAAGGCGGAGAGCATGGCGTTCAAGGATTTGGAGGGATTTATAAAAGGAAGGGGGGGCGGAGATCCAGGCGGGATGGGCGTAACAGAGGATAGGGCGGATGAGGGACTTATAGGTGTGTAGGATGGTGGAGGGGTCCAGACCCCACGTACGGCCGGAAAGGAGCTTGAGGAGACGGAGTCGGGAACGTGCCTTGGCTTGGATTGTCTGGAGATGGGGAGTCCAGGAGAGGCGACGGTCGAGGGTGACGCCAAGGTACTTAAGGGTGGGGGTGAGAGCGATAGGACGGCCATAAACGGTGAGATAGAAATCAAGGAGGCGGAAGGAAGGGGTGGTTTTGCCTACAATGATCGCCTGGGTTTTGGAGGGATTGACCTTAAGCAACCACTGGTTGCACCAAGCAGTGAAGCGGTCAAGATGGGATTGGAGAAGGCGTTGGGAGCGTTGTAGGGTGGGGGCAAGAGCAAGGAAGGCAGTGTCATCGGCAAACTGGAGAAGGTGGACGGGGGGTGACGGCGGCGGCATGTCCGCCGTGTACAAAAGGTACAGAAGGGGGGAGAGGACGGAGCCTTGGGGCACACCGGCGGAGGGAAAAAAAGTGTAGGAATCTGTGTTATGGATGGTGACATAGGAAGGACGGCGGGAGAGAAAGGAACCGATCAGACGGACGTAGTTAATGGGAAGGGCAAAGGTTTGGAGCTTGAAGAGGAGACCGGAATGCCAGACACGGTCATAAGCGCGTTCGAGGTCAAGGGAGAGGAAGATGGCGGAGCGACGGGAATTAAGCTGTTCGGAGAGGAGATGAGTGAGGTGAAGGAGAAGATCGTCGGAAGAGAAGGATGGCCGAAAGCCACACTGGGTGACGGGAAGGAGGCGGTGCTGGCGGAGATGCTGATGGATGCGGCGGGTGAGGATAGATTCCAGGACCTTGCTGAAGACCGAGGTAAGGCTGATAGGACGGTAAGAGGAGACGGCGGACGGCGGTTTGCTAGGTTTAAGGAACATGAGGATGCGGGAGGTTTTCCACAGGTCGGGGTAGTAACCGGTGGACAGGACTACATTGTAGAGCCTGGCCAGGGTGGAGAGGAAAGAGACAGGAGCTTCACGAAGGTGACGGTAGGTGGCACGATCGTGACCAGGAGCGGTGTTGCGTTTTGTGCGGAGTGTATCAATGAGATCTTGTGTAGTGATAGGGGTATTGAGTTCCGTGTGTGTAATGTTGTCCAAGTACTGGAAACCAGGAGCGAGGGGAGGGACAGAGGTGTCAGTTCGATCGCGGATATCCGGGAAGAGGGAGTAATCGAACTGAGGATCATCGGGGATGGAGAAAACATCGGAGAGGTAGGAGGCAAAGTGATTGGCCTTACTAAGGGCGTCAGGGAAGGGGTGGTCATCGTGGAGAAGAGGATAGTAGGGGGAGGGTTTAGTTCCGGTAAGGCGACGGAAGGCCGACCAGAACTTGGACGAGTTGATTGGTAGGGTTTCATTCAAACGGGTGCATGTCTGTCGCCAGTCCCGGCGTTTCTTAGCCGCGAGCAAATTACGAACGTGTCGCTGGAGTTGCCGGTGGCGTCGTAGTGTGTCCGGGTCACGCGTGCGGAGGAAGGCACGGTAGAGACGACGGGATTCACGGAGGAGGAGAACGGCCTGCGGGGGTAAGGTAGGACTGGGCTGGGCTGGGCTGGCTGGCTGGCTGGCTGGCTGGCTGGCTGGCACCTGTAAACCCTAACACTTCGATTAGCGCGAAAGATTGCACCATCGAAGGGCGGTAACCTTGCGGTGTACCGCCGGAGATGTCGGCATGATTCGAGTAAAACTAACATTTTACTGCTCAGTAGGTCAAACAGCTTTTGCTGAGAAGTGTATGGTTTGTTAAGTTAATGTAAATGCAGTTGGCAGTTTTGTTGGTGTCTAGTACTAACCAGCGGCCACAAAATAACAAAATCTAACGATGAGTCTTAATGGGTGTGCCGGTATTTGCTAAATGAGGTTGTGCTACTTTCGTCTGTGTGGGGCTAGGCGAGTGAGCAGTAGCGCGCCTGACGGTCAAGGGGAGAACTACTGTGGAGTTTTGAGCGTTTAAGATGGCGGTGAGTGGGCGTGTAAACAAAAATTAGACACAAGGAGCAAAGAACAGAAAATCTGCCTCTAATAAAATGTATTTTACTGTTCTTTTTCTGTATATTTCTGTATTTGTTTCCCCCAATGGAACTTGAGTAGTGTAAGGTAATACTGATAGGTATCAATGATGCAAGTACTTGTATGTGTTTGGAACGAACGTCAGGTATAAATAGCAGTGCCAGGCGCTAGGTAGTTAATCTTTGCGCAGTGGCATTATCGTAACCAGTGAAGTATAACTGAGGTGCGATTATTGCTAGTTGAAAACTTTTACCAATACCCCGCCAGAGAGACGTGAAATACCGTCTCTGTGGCAATTTTTGGCAACCCCTGAGGGGGTGTAAGTGTCATAGAAACAATGCTTCAAACTGTGTTTATCTGTGTACTCATTCTGCACTTGTGGAAGTGTTTAGCTGATGGTTGTTAGGGACCATGTACACAGACTAGTCTGTGTTCACTGATGAATTGTGTACATGTCTTAGGGAGCTGGCGAGAAACATACTCCTCAGTGTAAGATGTTGTGCAACTGCTATGTGTGAATAAAGATGCCAATGTGGACAGTTGAAATGTGGTTCTGTCTAGTGGCAATTCTTGCTCCATAGCATACTTGTGGTACACACATGCAGTGATTACTGATAAATGTAGGATTTGACAAAACTTGTGTCAGAATTTAGAGGAGGAGACTAGGGCAGTACAGTGAGAGTTGGTGAGTGTGTGGGAGGCAGGTGTTGTACTTAATTCATTTTCACAGCACTGCCAGTGTTATAATTTGTGTTTGTGTCCTGATCATTAGATGCATGTTTGATCCTTTTTGGACACTGCTGTGTGTACACCTTGATAATTAGAACTTATGACCATGGAACTGCTGTTTGATAATATTGGGCAATGAGTCTGTTGGCTTGAGATGATTGATGTGTTAGGCTGCACAGTGCCTAGTAAGGGCACTCACATTGAGGACAGTGTCCTATCTGGTGGGTGTTACATGAAGCAGGAAGAACTGTAATGTTGTGCAAGGCTTTGCCTCAATTTGACAATACATACATGTGCTGTAGTGTACCGAGCAGAGGGATTGAAAGAAAGGTAAGGGCTAGTAGCTATTTGGGTGGTAGCTAATGCAGTCCCTGATGTTGAGGTTTTGTTGAACCTTTATGTAGCTTACATGTTTCATCTAAAGGCTGCTGGTGGAAAATCTCCTTCATGCAGTAATAACAGTGATTGTGCAGTAGAATTTGGTGGGCTGCAGCCATGGCATTTCCATTTTGAACAGTGTGATTAGTGCATTTCTTGGTGTATTCCTTGAACTGTGGATTTACTGTGCAAATGTGACACATAATACAGTGTGATAGTTTAAATGGGATGGTGAGCTTAATGATGGTCCAGTGTGCTATGAGAATGTATTGCATGTGGAATACTGAAGAGAGGGAACCAGTGCTTGTGGGGTAAATTTTGTGACTGTGTCTGTGAATATAAATCATAGAATGCAATGAAAAATACAGTGGTAGAGGAAGTGTAGGTGAGAATTGTAGCAGGAGTTTTGCTTTTTTTTTTTTTTTTTTTTTTTTTTTTTTTTTGAGAGCAGAACTAGTTGGCTTGCCATGGCTCATTCTTTCTGTTTCTCTTCATTTGAGAATGACTCTTCCTATATGCAAGGTGAGCAAAATTTGCTGCCTACTATAGCACAAATGGATCCATAGAAAATGTCTTATTGTTTGGATCTGTTATGAATGCTTGGCACTCGAGATACTATTTAGCACACATTCAGATATTTTCATTTTTGTCAGGCAATATATTAGCTGGGGCCAATGAGACAGCAGGCAGGTTTGGATACTGTTAGCTTTCTATGATTCTTCTTGGACAAGAACATAAACAGTAGAGGAGTCCAAAATATATATTTTTGTGCAGGTTGTTTGGCGCAATGTGGAATAAGCGTGTATCTTGTATATTTAAGACTGCAGCACGTGTTCCCAGCGCTATGAAGCAATTTACTGACTGATTTCTAGTTGTACTTTTCTGCAAGGTAAACTTATTTCAACAACTTAACCCAGCTACATGAGAGGATTTGTAAATCTCATTTCATTGTGTTTCCAGGGTGCCTAATCTGTTACACAAATATTTCACCCATCGACATTAATCAATTTCACGGCATGATTCGAGTAAAACTAACATTTTACTGCTCAGTAGGTCAAACAGCTTTTGCTGAGAAGTGTATGGTTTGTTAAGTTAATGTAAATGCAGTTGGCAGTTTTCTTGGTGTCTAGTACTAACCAGCGGCCACAAAATAACAAAATCTAACGATGAGTCTTAATGGGTGTGCCGGTATTTGCTAAATGAGGTTGTGCTACTTTCGTCTGTGTGGGGCTAGGCGAGTGAGCAGTAGCGCGCCTGACGGTCAAGGGGAGAACTACTGTGGAGTTTTGAGCGTTTAAGATGGCGGTGAGTGGGCGTGTAAACAAAAATTAGACACAAGGAGCAAAGAACAGAAAATCTGCCTCTAATAAAATGTATTTTACTGTTCTTTTTCTGTATATTTCTGTATTTGTTTCCCCCAATGGAACTTGAGTAGTGTAAGGTAATACTGATAGGTATCAATGATGCTAGTACTTGTATGTGTTTGGAACGAACGTCAGGTATAAATAGCAGTGCCAGGCGCTAGGTAGTCATTCGAGGGTTGGATTCCCTCACTTCTTCATCGAAGAGTTTCACTGCCTGGGCTACTCTCAGGGTGCGCCTTCGACGTAGAAGATCTCTGCCGTGTCGTCTGTTTGCCGCCGCCGCCGCCGCCGCCGCCGCCGCCGCTGCCGCTTGGTCGCCGCCTTCCGGTCCTTGCAGCCGCCGCCCCCGCCGTCGCCGCCTGCCGGGGCTCGCCGCCCCCGCCTGGTCGCCGCCTGCCGGTGCTCGCCGCCGCCGCCGCCGCCGCCGCCTGCCGGTGCTCGCCGCCGCCGCCGCCGCCGCCGCCGCCGGTGCCCGCCGCCGCAGCCGCCATCCGGTGCCGCCTGGTCGCCACCATCGCCGCCGTCCTGACCCTGGTCTACGGCCGTCTTCGTCTTCATCCGTCTTCGTCTTTGTCTGTCCCCAGTTTCTGTCCTCTCCTCTTCGTTCTGTTCGTTCTTGTTTCTCTCTCCCGTCATGTCCGCCCCCACCACCTCTGTCACTACTACCACCACCGCCATTGTCTATACCTCCCCTTCCGCCGCCTCCACCACTATAACTTGGTGTGCCCAGTCCCACCTCCCTCCTTCCATTCCACCTCTCCTCACTGTCCCTTCACCCTCTATTTTTGTCGCCCCCTCTCCCGCTTCTTCCTCCCGCTCCTCTCGTTCTGATCCCTTCCCCCCACTCCCCCAGCCTGTCACTGCAGCTCCAGCTCGGGTGGTGGCCCGTCGGGCCACTGCCCACGCCCAGCTCTCCCCGTCACCTTCGCCATCACCGCCGCCACTGCCGCCGTCATCGTCATCGTCGCCTTCACCGTCACCGTCACCATCTCCGGCGCCGACTCCGGCCCCGGGACCTGCCCCTCCCCGCCACATTCCCGTTGTTCCCATCCCCCACCCCTCCTCCACCGCCGTCAAGCGCCCCGGTGGCACCCCTGCTTCCTCTGCTTCCAAAAAGGCTGCACCTCGTCCTCCTTCCCCCACCCATGATGCCATGGAAGTCTCCCCGCCTGTCCCTGCCCCCTCATCCTCCTCCTCTCCCCCTTCCTCCTACCGCTACCTCCTCTCCCGTCCTGATCCCTCTCTCCTTGAAGCCCGGAACCTCACCCTCTTCCTTCGCCAGCATTGTCCTGGTGCCCCCATCTCCCTCCTCACTCCTCGCCGAGATTCTGTTCTCATCTCCTCCCCCAGCCCAACCCTCCATACTGACATCCTCTCCCGTCTCCCCATCACCCGTTTTGGTCCCAACGCCTCCCTTACCCCTGCTCCTTCTCCATCTCCTACCCGCCAACCCCAACCCCCGCGTCGCCCGCCGACCCTCACCGCCGTGATCACACGGCTCAGTCCGTCGATCACGGAGGAGGAGGTGTTGGCGGAGCTCCAGGCCCATCCCACGCTGGAGGTGCGGGCGGTCCGCCGCATTTTCAACTCGGCCGGCCCCACCCGCCTTATGCGGGTTTTCTCTGAGGACGCCCCCTCCATTGACCGTCTCCTGAAGGAGGGTGCCCTCCTCTTCCACCAGCGGTACAAGGTAGACCCTTCCCGTTCCCCTCCTCAATCCCTGCGCTGCCAGAGGTGTCTGCGCTATAATGCGCACCCCACAGCTGAGTGCCGCGAGGCCCCCACCTGCCCGCATTGTCGGCAGGCGCACTTCCTCCGGCAGTGCCCTAACCTCCAACCGCTCCCTCCTGTAATACCTGCAATTTCCCTCATCCCACCTACTCCCAAAAGTGTAAAGCCCGACCCCCTCCGACCACTCCTGAACTCACCGTACCTGTCCGTCCTCTGGACGCCCCCACCCCTCCTGGCAATTCCCTTCGTCCCCCACCCACCGCTGAGGACATCATCAGGTTCCTCACCATCGTCCTCCAGAATGTTCATCCCTTTCAGCGCCCTCACACCCTCCAGCAGATCTCCCTTGCTGCCCGTTCCATCTTCCAACTCAAGATGTACGCCACCTACTCCAACAACCAGGCCCATTTCACCTTCTCCCGTCTTGACACCCTCGTTTAAATCCCAGTCATGGCGCGACAGCAACGTATCCTTTTCAACAACATACGCTCCCTTCCTGCCAACAAAAACCTGTTCCTGCACACCCTTGCCACCCACCGCGTGGATGCCTTCCTCCTCAATGAAACCTTCCTGCAACCCCAACACACAGTCCACACTTCGCCCTACCTCCTCCACCGCTCCGATAATCCCCTCCCGATTGCGCGTGGCGGAGTTGCCATTGGTCACCACCGCCAGATCCCCGTTCGGCTCCAACCTCTCCTTCCCGACCCCACCGAACACCTGATCCTTAGTCTCTTCTTCCCCGGCCTTACCGTTACCTGCGCCACCATCTATGTCCGCCCCAACGCTCCTATTCCCTTCGACTTCCTCTCCCACGTCGATCGTACCTTTTCCTCCTACGTGATCGCCGCCGACCTCAACATCCATAGTCGTTCCGCTGCCCAGTTATGGCGATGGCATCGGTTCCTCTCCACCCTTCAAGGTGACCTCGTCCCCATCCCCCAGCATACCCGTCCTGAATCCAACTCCAGTCCTGATGTTATCCTCTCCTCCCCCAACCTCCTTGGCCGTATCACGGTGGATGTCCTGGAGCCTATTGGTAGCGACCATCTCCCTGTCCTCCTCACCGTTTCAGACGGTCGTCGCCCTCGCCCCGACCCTCGTACTGACCCTCCCCCTAAGTATGTCCACGACTATTCCCGAGCCGACTGGAATGCCTACCGGGATACCCTTTCCACCCAGGTCGATAGCCACCCTCTCACCTACCACCACCCTGACGATGTCACCCATGCCGCCTCCTTTCTCCAGCGGACCTTGTCTGAGGCCGTGGAGGCCCACGTTCCTACTGTCGCCATCCACCCCCACCGTCCTCCCTTGCCCCCACAGGCCGTTCTCCTCCTCCGTGAATCCCTTCGTCTCTACCGTGCCTTCCTCCGCACGCGTGACCCGGACACACTACGACGCCACCGGCAACTCCAGCGACACGTTCGTAATTTGCTCGCGGCTAAGAAACGCCGGGACTGGCGACAGACATGCACCCGTTTAAATGCCACCCTACCAATCAACTCATCCAAGTTCTGGTCGGCCTTCCGTCGCCTTACCGGAACTAAACCCTCCCCCTATTATCCTCTTCTCCATGATGATCACCCTTTCCCTGACTCAATTAGTAAGGCCAATCACTTTGCCTCCTACCTCTCCGATGTATTTTCCGTCCCTGATGATCCACAGTTCGATTACTCCCTCTTCCCAGATATCCGCGATCGAACTGACACCTCTTCCCCTCCCCTCGCTCCTGGCTTCCAGTACTTGGACAACATTACACACACGGAACTCAATGCCCCTATCACTACACAGGATCTCATTGATACACTCCGCACAAAACGCAACACCGCTCCTGGACACGATCGTGCCACCTACCGTCACCTTCGTGAAGCTCCTGTCTCTTTCCTCTCCACCCTGGCCAGGCTCTACAATGTAGTCCTGTCCACCGGTTACTACCCCGACCTGTGGAAAACCTCCCGTATCCTCATGTTCCTTAAACCTGGCAAACCGCCGTCCGCCGTCTCCTCCTACCGTCCCATCAGCCTTACCTCGGTCTTCAGCAAGGTCCTCGAATCTATCCTCACCCGCCGCATCCACCAGCATCTCCGCCAGCACCGCCTCCTTCCCGTCACCCAGTGTGGCTTTCGGCCATCCTTCTCTTCCGACGATCTTCTCCTTCACCTCACTCATCTCCTTTCCGAACAGCTTAATTCCCGTCGCTCCGCCATCTTCCTCTCCCTTGACCTCGAACGCGCTTATGACCGCGTCTGGCATTCCGGTCTCCTCTTCAAGCTCCAAACCTTTGCCCTTCCCATTAACTACGTCCGTCTGATCGGTTCCTTTCTCTCCCGCCGTCCTTCCTATGTCACCATCCATAACACCGATTCCTACACCTTTTTCCCCTCCGCCGGTGTGCCCCAAGGCTCCGTCCTCTCCCCCCTTCTGTACCTTTTGTACACGGCGGACATGCCGCCGCCGTCGCCCCCCGTCCACCTCCTCCAGTTTGCCGATGACACCGCCTTCCTCGCCCTTGCCCCCACCTTGCAACGCTCCCAACGCCTTCTCCAATCCCATCTTGACCGGTTCACCGCTTGGTGCAACCAGTGGTTGCTCAAGGCCAATCCCTCCAAAACCCAGGCGATCATTGTAGGCAAAACCACCCCTTCCTTCCGCCTCCTTGATTTCTATCTCACCATCTATGGCCGTCCTATCGCCCTCACTCCCACCCTTAAGTACCTTGGCGTCACCCTCGACCGTCGCCTCTCCTGGACTCCCCATCTCCAGACGATCCAAGCCAAGGCACGTTCCCGACTCCGTCTCCTCAAGCTCCTTTCCGGCCGCACGTGGGGCCTGGACCCCTCCACAATCCTCCACACCTATAAATCCCTCATCCGTCCTATCCTTTGTTACGCCCATCCAGCCTGGATCTCCGCCCCCCCTACCTTCTATAAATCCCTCCAAATCCTTGAACGCCATGCTCTCCGCCTTGCCTATCGCATCCGTCTCCCCTCCCCCACGCGGATCCTGTATGACCTCATCCCCTTCCCCCACCTCCTCCTTTTCCTTGAAAGGATTCGTATCCTGTACACCTCACGTAAACTTGATCCTCCTCACCCGCTCGTTTCCCCACTCCTCTCCCACCCCCGCCCGCTGCCGCGCCTGTATTCGCACGTCCCACCCGGTCTCCATCTCTCCACCCTCCATGCCCTCTCCCAAGGTGGCTTCCGCCGGCTCCCTCTCCCTGATGATGTCCTCGTCCCCTCCATCTACCCCTCCTATCAACTTTGACCCTGCCCCACCCCCCACTTCCCGTGTCCTTTCCTTTCGGCACCCTCCCTCTCTTCTCTTCTCTTCCCTTCTTTTTCCATTTCCCTGTCCCCTCCCTTCCCCCTCTTCCCCCGGGCTTCCTCTCCCCCTTCCTCCCTCCCCCTATCTCCCCTGCCCGTGGCGTCTCTGCTCTCCCCTCTCGCTCTCCCACTCCCCTTCCTCCTCCTCCTCTCTTGGCAGGTCCCCGGACTCGCACACGTATAGTGAACATTCGCGCGCCGGAGATCGTCGCCTTTTGTGCCTCGTGTGTGTGACGTCATATAGTGTTTTTGGTGTCCGCCGTCCCACTCCTACGTTCACTTGTGCCGTCGGATTCACCAGTGTTTTGTGCGCCGTGCCAACGTGTTTTCAGTGTTGTTATCGTCACATGTGAACGACTCCGTGTTTTTTTATGTCTCTGTGTCCTCTCTCTTTTGCCCGTCACTTTGTTCATTGTCATTCACCATGTTTTACACTCTTGTAAAACGCTATGGCTGAAGAGCGGCGTAGTGTGCCGCTGCCAGCCTACCTGACTTGTCCAGGTTTTAAAATAACAATAAAGTAAAAAAAAAAAAAAAAAAGCTAGGTAGTTAATCTTTGCGCAGTGCCATTATCGTAACCAGTGAAGTATAACTGAGGTGCGATTATTGCTAGTTGAAAACTTTTACCAATACCCCGCCAGAGAGACGTGAAATACCGTCTCTGTGACAATTTTTGGCAACCCCTGAGGAGGTGTAAGTGTCATAGAAACAATGCTTCAAACTGTGTTTATCTGTGTACTCATTCTGCACTTGTGGAAGTGTTTAGCTGATGGTTGTTAGGGACCATGTACACAGACTAGTCTGTGTTCACTGATGAATTGTGTACATGTCTTAGGGAGCTGGTGAGAAACATACTCCTCAGTGTAAGATGTTGTGCAACTGCTATGTGTGAATAAAGATGCCAATGTGGACAGTTGAAATGTGGTTCTGTCTAGTGGCAATTCTTGCTCCATAGCATACTTGTGGTACACACATGCAGTGATTACTGATAAATGTAGGATTTGACAAAACTTGTGTCAGAATTTAGAGGAGGAGACTAGGGCAGTACAGTGAGAGTTGGTGAGTGTGTGGGAGGCAGGTGTTGTACTTAATTCATTTTCACAGCACTGCCAGTGTTATAATTTGTGTTTGTGTCCTGATCATTAGATGCATGTTTGATCCTTTTTGGACACTGCTGTGTGTACACCTTGATAATTAGAACTTATGACCATGGAACTGCTGTTTGATAATATTGGGCAATGAGTCTGTTGGCTTGAGATGATTGATGTGTTAGGCTGCACAGTGCCTAGTAAGGGCACTCACATTGAGGACAGTGTCCTATCTGGTGGGTGTTACATGAAGCAGGAAGAACTGTAATGTTGTGCAAGGCTTTGCCTCAATTTGACAATACATACATGTGCTGTAGTGTACAGAGCAGAGGGATTGAAAGAAAGGTAAGGGCTAGTAGCTATTTGGGTGGTAGCTAATGCAGTCCCTGATGTTGAGGTTTTGTTGAACCTTTATGTAGCTTACATGTTTCATCTAAAGGCTGCTGGTGGAAAATCTCCTTCATGCAGTAATAACAGTGATTGTGCAGTAGAATTTGGTGGGCTGCAGCCATGGCATTTCCATTTTGAACAGTGTGATTAGTGCATTTCTTGGTGTATTCCTTGAACTGTGGATTTACTGTGCAAATGTGACACATAATACAGTGTGATAGTTTAAATGGGATGGTGAGCTTAATGATGGTCCAGTGTGCTATGAGAATGTATTGCATGTGGAATACTGAAGAGAGGGAACCAGTGCTTGTGGGGTAAATTTTGTGACTGTGTCTGTGAATATAAATCATAGAATGCAATGAAAAATACAGTGGTAGAGGAAGTGTAGGTGAGAATTGTAGCAGGAGTTTTGCTTGTTTTTTTTTTTTTTTTTTTTTTTTTTTTTTTTTTTTTTTTTTTTTTTTTTTGAGAGCAGAACTAGTTGGCTTGCCATGGCTCATTCTTTCTGTCTCTCTTCATTTGAGAATGACTCTTCCTATATGCAAGGTGAGCAAAATTTGCTGCCTACTATAGCACAAATGGATCCATAGAAAATGTCTTATTGTTTGGATCTGTTATGAATGCTTGGCACTCGAGATACTATTTAGCACACATTCAGATATTTTCATTTTTGTCAGGCAATATATTAGCTGGGGCCAATGAGACAGCAGGCAGGTTTGGATACTGTTAGCTTTCTATGATTCTTCTTGGACAAGAACATAAACAGTAGAGGAGTCCAAAATATATATTTTTGTGCAGGTTGTTTGGCGCAATGTGGAATAAGCGTGTATCTTGTATATTTAAGACTGCAGCACGTGTTCCCAGCGCTATGAAGCAATTTACTGACTGATTTCTAGTTGTACTTTTCTGCAAGGTAAACTTATTTCAACAACTTAACCCAGCTACATGAGAGGATTTGTAAATCTCATTTCATTGTGTTTCCAGGGTGCCTAATCTGTTACACAAATATTTCACCCATCGACATTAATCAATTTCACGGCATGATTCGAGTAAAACTAACATTTTACTGCTCAGTAGGTCAAACAGCTTTTGCTGAGAAGTGTATGGTTTGTTAAGTTAATGTAAATGCAGTTGGCAGTTTTCTTGGTGTCTAGTACTAACCAGCGGCCACAAAATAACAAAATCTAACGATGAGTCTTAATGGGTGTGCCGGTATTTGCTAAATGAGGTTGTGCTACTTTCGTCTGTGTGGGGCTAGGCGAGTGAGCAGTAGCGCGCCTGACGGTCAAGGGGAGAACTACTGTGGAGTTTTGAGCGTTTAAGATGGCGGTGAGTGGGCGTGTAAACAAAAATTAGACACAAGGAGCAAAGAACAGAAAATCTGCCTCTAATAAAATGTATTTTACTGTTCTTTTTCTGTATATTTCTGTATTTGTTTCCCCCAATGGAACTTGAGTAGTGTAAGGTAATACTGATATGTATCAATGATGCAAGTACTTGTATGTGTTTGGAACGAACGTCAGGTGTAAATAGCAGTGCCAGGCGCTAGGTAGTTAATCTTTGCGCAGTGGCACTATCGTAACCAGTGAAGTATAACTGAGGTGCGATTATTGCTAGTTGAAAACTTTTACCAATACCCCGCCAGAGAGACGTGAAATACCGTCTCTGTGGCAATTTTTGGCAACCCCTGAGGGGGTGTAAGTGTCATAGAAACAATGCTTCAAACTGTGTTTATCTGTGTACTCATTCTGCACTTGTGGAAGTGTTTAGCTGATGGTTGTTAGGGACCATGTACACAGACTAGTCTGTGTTCACTGATGAATTGTGTACATGTCTTAGGGAGCTGGTGAGAAACATACTCCTCAGTGTAAGATGTTGTGCAACTGCTATGTGTGAATAAAGATGCCAATGTGGACAGTTGAAATGTGGTTCTGTCTAGTGGCAATTCTTGCTCCATAGCATACTTGTGGTACACACATGCAGTGATTACTGATAAATGTAGGATTTGACAAAACTTGTGTCAGAATTTAGAGGAGGAGACTAGGGCAGTACAGTGAGAGTTGGTGAGTGTGTGGGAGGCAGGTGTTGTACTTAATTCATTTTCACAGCACTGCCAGTGTTATAATTTGTGTTTGTGTCCTGATCATTAGATGCATGTTTGATCCTTTTTGGACACTGCTGTGTGTACACCTTGATAATTAGAGCTTATGACCATGGAACTGCTGTTTGATAATATTGGGCAATGAGTCTGTTGGCTTGAGATGATTGATGTGTTAGGCTGCACAGTGCCTAGTAAGGGCACTCACATTGAGGACAGTGTCCTATCTGGTGGGTGTTACATGAAGCAGGAAGAACTGTAATGTTGTGCAAGGCTTTGCCTCAATTTGACAATACATACATGTGCTGTAGTGTACAGAGCAGAGGGATTGAAAGAAAGGTAAGGGCTAGTAGCTATTTGGGTGGTAGCTAATGCAGTCCCTGATGTTGAGGTTTTGTTGAACCTTTATGTAGCTTACATGTTTCATCTAAAGGCTGCTGGTGGAAAATCTCCTTCATGCAGTAATAACAGTGATTGTGCAGTAGAATTTGGTGGGCTGCAGCCATGGCATTTCCATTTTGAACAGTGTGATTAGTGCATTTCTTGGTGTATTCCTTGAACTGTAGATTTACTGTGCAAATGTGACACATAATACAGTGTGATAGTTTAAATGGGATGGTGAGCTTAATGATGGTCCAGTGTGCTATGAGAATGTATTGCATGTGGAATACTGAAGAGAGGGAACCAGTGCTTGTGGGGTAAATTTTGTGACTGTGTCTGTGAATATAAATCATAGAATGCAATGAAAAATACAGTGGTAGAGGAAGTGTAGGTGAGAATTGTAGCAGGAGTTTTGCTTTTTTTTTTTTTTTTTTTTTTTTTTTTTTTTTTTTTTTTTTTTTTTTTTTTTTTTTGAGAGCAGAACTAGTTGGCTTGCCATGGCTCATTCTTTCTGTCTCTCTTCATTTGAGAATGACTCTTCCTATATGCAAGGTGAGCAAAATTTGCTGCCTACTATAGCACAAATGGATCCATAGAAAATGTCTTATTGTTTGGATCTGTTATGAATGCTTGGCACTCGAGATACTATTTAGCACACATTCAGATATTTTCATTTTTGTCAGGCAATATATTAGCTGGGGCCAATGAGACAGCAGGCAGGTTTGGATACTGTTAGCTTTCTATGATTCTTCTTGGACAAGAACATAAACAGTAGAGGAGTCCAAAATATATATTTTTGTGCAGGTTGTTTGGCGCAATGTGGAATAAGCGTGTATCTTGTATATTTAAGACTGCAGCACGTGTTCCCAGCGCTATGAAGCAATTTACTGACTGATTTCTAGTTGTACTTTTCTGCAAGGTAAACTTATTTCAACAACTTAACCCAGCTACATGAGAGGATTTGTAAATCTCATTTCATTGTGTTTCCAGGGTGCCTAATCTGTTACACAAATATTTCACCCATCGACATTAATCAATTTCACGGCATGATTCGAGTAAAACTAACATTTTACTGCTCAGTAGGTCAAACAGCTTTTGCTGAGAAGTGTATGGTTTGTTAAGTTAATGTAAATGCAGTTGGCAGTTTTCTTGGTGTCTAGTACTAACCAGCGGCCACAAAATAACAAAATCTAACGATGAGTCTTAATGGGTGTGCCGGTATTTGCTAAATGAGGTTGTGCTACTTTCGTCTGTGTGGGGCTAGGCGAGTGAGCAGTAGCGCGCCTGACGGTCAAGGGGAGAACTACTGTGGAGTTTTGAGCGTTTAAGATGGCGGTGAGTGGGCGTGTAAACAAAAATTAGACACAAGGAGCAAAGAACAGAAAATCTGCCTCTAATAAAATGTATTTTACTGTTCTTTTTCTGTATATTTCTGTATTTGTTTCCCCCAATGGAACTTGAGTAGTGTAAGGTAATACTGATAGGTATCAATGATGCAAGTACTTGTATGTGTTTGGAACGAACGTCAGGTATAAATAGCAGTGCCAGGCGCTAGGTAGTTAATCTTTGCGCAGTGGCATTATCGTAACCAGTGAAGTATAACTGAGGTGCGATTATTGCTAGTTGAAAACTTTTACCAATACCCCGCCAGAGAGACGTGAAATACCGTCTCTGTGGCAATTTTTGGCAACCCCTGAGGGGGTGTAAGTGTCATAGAAACAATGCTTCAAACTGTGTTTATCTGTGTACTCATTCTGCACTTGTGGAAGTGTTTAGCTGATGGTTGTTAGGGACCATGTACACAGACTAGTCTGTGTTCACTGATGAATTGTGTACATGTCTTAGGGAGCTGGTGAGAAACATACTCCTCAGTGTAAGATGTTGTGCAACTGCTATGTGTGAATAAAGATGCCAATGTGGACAGTTGAAATGTGGTTCTGTCTAGTGGCAATTCTTGCTCCATAGCATACTTGTGGTACACACATGCAGTGATTACTGATAAATGTAGGATTTGACAAAACTTGTGTCAGAATTTAGAGGAGGAGACTAGGGCAGTACAGTGAGAGTTGGTGAGTGTGTGGGAGGCAGGTGTTGTACTTAATTCATTTTCACAGCACTGCCAGTGTTATAATTTGTGTTTGTGTCCTGATCATTAGATGCATGTTTGATCCTTTTTGGACACTGCTGTGTGTACACCTTGATAATTAGAACTTATGACCATGGAACTGCTGTTTGATAATATTGGGCAATGAGTCTGTTGGCTTGAGATGATTGATGTGTTAGGCTGCACAGTGCCTAGTAAGGGCACTCACATTGAGGACAGTGTCCTATCTGGTGGGTGTTACATGAAGCAGGAAGAACTGTAATGTTGTGCAAGGCTTTGCCTCAATTTGACAATACATACATGTGCTGTAGTGTACAGAGCAGAGGGATTGAAAGAAAGGTAAGGGCTAGTAGCTATTTGGGTGGTAGCTAATGCAGTCCCTGATGTTGAGGTTTTGTTGAACCTTTATGTAGCTTACATGTTTCATCTAAAGGCTGCTGGTGGAAAATCTCCTTCATGCAGTAATAACAGTGATTGTGCAGTAGAATTTGGTGGGCTGCAGCCATGGCATTTCCATTTTGAACAGTGTGATTAGTGCATTTCTTGGTGTATTCCTTGAACTGTGGATTTACTGTGCAAATGTGACACATAATACAGTGTGATAGTTTAAATGGGATGGTGAGCTTAATGATGGTCCAGTGTGCTATGAGAATGTATTGCATGTGGAATACTGAAGAGAGGGAACCAGTGCTTGTGGGGTAAATTTTGTGACTGTGTCTGTGAATATAAATCATAGAATGCAATGAAAAATACAGTGGTAGAGGAAGTGTAGGTGAGAATTGTAGCAGGAGTTTTGCTTTTTTTTTTTTTTTTTTTTTGAGAGCAGAACTAGTTGGCTTGCCATGGCTCATTCTTTCTGTCTCTCTTCATTTGAGAATGACTCTTCCTATATGCAAGGTGAGCAAAATTTGCTGCCTACTATAGCACAAATGGATCCATAGAAAATGTCTTATTGTTTGGATCTGTTATGAATGCTTGGCACTCGAGATACTATTTAGCACACATTCAGATATTTTCATTTTTGTCAGGCAATATATTAGCTGGGGCCAATGAGACAGCAGGCAGGTTTGGATACTGTTAGCTTTCTATGATTCTTCTTGGACAAGAACATAAACAGTAGAGGAGTCCAAAATATATATTTTTGTGCAGGTTGTTTGGCGCAATGTGGAATAAGCGTGTATCTTGTATATTTAAGACTGCAGCACGTGTTCCCAGCGCTATGAAGCAATTTACTGACTGATTTCTAGTTGTACTTTTCTGCAAGGTAAACTTATTTCAACAACTTAACCCAGCTACATGAGAGGATTTGTAAATCTCATTTCATTGTGTTTCCAGGGTGCCTAATCTGTTACACAAATATTTCACCCATCGACATTAATCAATTTCACGGCATGATTCGAGTAAAACTAACATTTTACTGCTCAGTAGGTCAAACAGCTTTTGCTGAGAAGTGTATGGTTTGTTAAGTTAATGTAAATGCAGTTGGCAGTTTTCTTGGTGTCTAGTACTAACCAGCGGCCACAAAATAACAAAATCTAACGATGAGTCTTAATGGGTGTGGCGGTATTTGCTAAATGAGGTTGTGCTACTTTCGTCTGTGTGGGGCTAGGCGAGTGAGCAGTAGCGCGCCTGACGGTCAAGGGGAGAACTACTGTGGAGTTTTGAGCGTTTAAGATGGCGGTGAGTGGGCGTGTAAACAAAAATTAGACACAAGGAGCAAAGAACAGAAAATCTGCCTCTAATAAAATGTATTTTACTGTTCTTTTTCTGTATATTTCTGTATTTGTTTCCCCCAATGGAACTTGAGTAGTGTAAGGTAATACTGATAGGTATCAATGATGCAAGTACTTGTATGTGTTTGGAACGAACGTCAGGTATAAATAGCAGTGCCAGGCGCTAGGTAGTTAATCTTTGCGCAGTGGCATTATCGTAACCAGTGAAGTATAACTGAGGTGCGATTATTGCTAGTTGAAAATAGTGATGGGCTAAACTGCGATTTTCCGATATCAGTGATTTCTGTGAATGCTACTTTTCAGTATCTGTTATTCTTAACTGTGATTTGTCGCAGTTAAGAGTCGCAGTTAAGGAACCTAAGTCGCGTATCCCTCCGCCACTGCTACTTCTGCTACTTCCGCGATTTCTGCGACTTCTGCTACTTCTGCGATTTCTGCTACTTCTGCGATTTCTGCTACTTCTGCGATTTCTGTGACTTCTGCTACTTCTGCGATTTCTGTGACTTCTGCTACTTCTGCGATTTCTGTGACTCCTGCGATTGCTGCGACGTACCACCGTATGAAAAAGTTACATCTGTCCACACAGAAAATTGCATCTCAACAAACCTGTCATTGGTAAGTATGTTTTACGTTTATTCTTCCGTTGGCTTTAATTTTGTATTAAAGAAACAACTGTGAAAATATTAATAGTGTAATTAATATGTAAGTAGCCGCACAGTACCGTAATAGTTCGTGTTTAGAAAATGAATTCTAACATATTGTTATGTTCATAGGTACCTGAACTACATTTCAGTCACTCAGTAAAGTGATAATTCAAAATATCATTGTCAACAGATCTGAAGAAATTGCCAGTCTTTAGACCGTTTTCGTCAGACGACAGGTTAGTTTCTAAGCGTTTTGATGGACTTAATTACATTCTTGCGAATGTGATATAGCAAATATTAGCAAATGTGATATAGCAAATATTAGCAATCTACTCTGTCAATTATATTGCTAGTAATTAGTGACAGCAAAAATTGTTTAATAATCCTTGTGTTTTTGCAGACGCAGTTCTGACTGATTACTGGTTGCTGTACATATCTATCCACATCAAGGCTGTTGAGAGAGACTCGTGAAGATTCAAGACAGCTCTTAGAGGATTTGCAGTTTAAAAGTGAAATAATTATGAAATAAGTGTATGACTGATTAAAGTGTTTTATTGAAGTTGTTGTGCGATTTTAAAGGAATAATAAATGTTAAATACATTGAGTGAATAATAAAAATCTCATTTTCCACATGTTAAGCCGTCCTATACCCGTAATTTTCCGCCACTTATTTATTGGTAAACACTTGTTGGAGAGTGACATGCCACCCCCCCCCCCCCCCCCCCCCCTTTCTCCACAATCTTGGTGTGACACTGACCTGTAACATATCCCGAAGTCTACAATATGCATTTTGAGGCTGTTGATATGAAAGTGGGAAGTACAGATCTTCCAGTTAAATCAGGAATAGCTTAAGTGCATTACTTGAAAGTGACACAGGAAAAGCTTACTTATGTAGGTGGTAGTAGTGTCGGCAAAAAGTTCTTGTGTGTGAAGTTGCCATGTAGAACACCAGGTGTAAAACTTTTCTACCGAGTCTTGATCTGTGAGGCATTCATATGACTGTTTTCATTTCTCTACACTTATACAGATGTCTGAGTTCTGCTGTGTTAACATTGCAAAGTCCTGTAGGCATGTGGAGTATTAACCAAAACTGTCATATTGGAAGCAGAATCAAACACATTTGTTACGTTACTCGATATTTTCAGGAGAAAAAGGCAATGTCGCTTCTTATTAATATAATACATTCAGAGTCACAGCAGTATTTGACCAACCATAACTGATGCTGAATGTGCATGTCGTCATATAATATGAAGAGCTTATTTCAATAGTGGTACAAGTCCATTATCTACATTTTTCTGTCTATAATGCTTCTGAAATTAGTGATCCAAACAAACATAAATAAAGCCTCATCTCTAGCAAGAAGCCATATGGTGAATATTTCTGGTATCTTAACTGCAGATTTTTCAGCACTTATTTAACTTTACGACTCTATATCTCAAAATTAACAAAAATGGACTTGTACCACTATTGAAATAAACCCTTCACATGCACACACAGCACATCGATCTCGTGAGGCACAAGGCTCTCATAACGTACATACGTCGGTCAACAGATGACACTAGGAGAAGTATGTTAACTGCGCTTTTTAGTTGCTACTTGCGACTCTTAGTTGCGATTTGTCACAGAAATCGCAGTTTGACTCGGTAGCGAATAGCGTAGTATGAACTTTGCTCAACAGATGGCAGTGCTAACTGCGCTTTTTAGTTGCTACTTGTGACTCTTAGTTGCGACTTGTCACGGAAATCGCAGTTAGACTCCATAGCGTATCGCAGAGATGGACGTAGTACGAACTTTGACCCACAGATGGCACTGTTAACCGCGCTTTTTAGTTGCTACTTGTGACTCTTAGTTGCGACTTGTCACGGAAATCGCAGTTAGACTCCATAGCGTACCGCAGAGATGGACGTAGTACGAACTTTGACCCACAGATGGCACTGTTAACCGCGCTTTCTAGTTGCTACTTGCGACTCTTAGTTGCGACTTGTCACGGAAATCGCAGTTAGACTCCATAGCGTATCGCAGAGATGTACGTAGTACGAACGTTGGCCCACAGATGGCACTGTTAACCGCGCTTTTTAGTTGCTACTTGCGACTCTTAGTTGCGACTTGTCACGGAAATCGCAGTTAGACTCCATAGCGTACCGCAGAGATGGACGTAGTACGAACTTTGACCCACAGATGGCACTGTTAACCGCGCTTTCTAGTTGCTACTTGCGACTCTTAGTTGCGACTTGTCACGGAAATCGCAGTTAGACTCCATAGCGTACCGCAGAGATGGACGTAGTACGAACTTTGACCCACAGATGGCACTGTTAACCGCGCTTTCTAGTTGCTACTTGCGACTCTTAGTTGCGACTTGTCACGGAAATCGCAGTTAGACTCCATAGCGTACCGCAGAGATGGACGTAGTACGAACTTCGGCCAACAGATGCCACTGTTAACCGCGCTTTTTAGTTGCTACTTGCGACTCTTAGTTGCGACTTGTCACTGAAATCGCAGAAAGCAGTGCTAAATTCGACCAATAGATGGCTCACGTCTTTCAATGTGAAATACTACTTGCGACTGCTAACTGTGACTGAAATCGCAGTTAGATTCTGTAAAGTTGCTACTGTGATATCTGTGACTTCTCAGTCACTGTGATTTCTAACAGATACGCGATTTCCTGCCCACCACTAGTTGAAAACTTTTACCAATACCCCGCCAGAGAGACGTGAAATACCGTCTCTGTGGCAATTTTTGGCAACCCCTGAGGGGGTGTAAGTGTCATAGAAACAATGCTTCAAACTGTGTTTATCTGTGTACTCATTCTGCACTTGTGGAAGTGTTTAGCTGATGGTTGTTAGGGACCATGTACACAGACTAGTCTGTGTTCACTGATGAATTGTGTACATGTCTTAGGGAGCTGGTGAGAAACATACTCCTCAGTGTAAGATGTTGTGCAACTGCTATGTGTGAATAAAGATGCCAATGTGGACAGTTGAAATGTGGTTCTGTCTAGTGGCAATTCTTGCTCCATAGCATACTTGTGTTACACACATGCAGTGATTACTGATAAATGTAGGATTTGACAAAACTTGTGTCAGAATTTAGAGGAGGAGACTAGGGCAGTACAGTGAGAGTTGGTGAGTGTGTGGGAGGCAGGTGTTGTACTTAATTCATTTTCACAGCACTGCCAGTGTTATAATTTGTGTTTGTGTCCTGATCATTAGATGCATGTTTGATCCTTTTTGGACACTGCTGTGTGTACACCTTGATAATTAGAACTTATGACCATGGAACTGCTGTTTGATAATATTGGGCAATGAGTCTGTTGGCTTGAGATGATTGATGTGTTAGGCTGCACAGTGCCTAGTAAGGGCACTCACATTGAGGACAGTGTCCTATCTGGTGGGTGTTACATGAAGCAGGAAGAACTGTAATGTTGTGCAAGGCTTTGCCTCAATTTGACAATACATACATGTGCTGTAGTGTACAGAGCAGAGGGATTGAAAGAAAGGTAAGGGCTAGTAGCTATTTGGGTGGTAGCTAATGCAGTCCCTGATGTTGAGGTTTTGTTGAACCTTTATGTAGCTTACATGTTTCATCTAAAGGCTGCTGGTGGAAAATCTCCTTCATGCAGTAATAACAGTGATTGTGCAGTAGAATTTGGTGGGCTGCAGCCATGGCATTTCCATTTTGAACAGTGTGATTAGTGCATTTCTTGGTGTATTCCTTGAACTGTGGATTTACTGTGCAAATGTGACACATAATACAGTGTGATAGTTTAAATGGGATGGTGAGCTTAATGATGGTCCAGTGTGCTATGAGAATGTATTGCATGTGGAATACTGAAGAGAGGGAACCAGTGCTTGTGGGGTAAATTTTGTGACTGTGTCTGTGAATATAAATCATAGAATGCAATGAAAAATACAGTGGTAGAGGAAGTGTAGGTGAGAATTGTAGCAGGAGTTTTGCTTTTTTTTTTTTTTTTTTTGAGAGCAGAACTAGTTGGCTTGCCATGGCTCATTCTTTCTGTCTCTCTTCATTTGAGAATGACTCTTCCTATATGCAAGGTGAGCAAAATTTGCTGCCTACTATAGCACAAATGGATCCATAGAAAATGTCTTATTGTTTGGATCTGTTATGAATGCTTGGCACTCGAGATACTATTTAGCACACATTCAGATATTTTCATTTTTGTCAGGCAATATATTAGCTGGGGCCAATGAGACAGCAGGCAGGTTTGGATACTGTTAGCTTTCTATGATTCATCTTGGACAAGAACATAAACAGTAGAGGAGTCCAAAATATATATTTTTGTGCAGGTTGTTTGGCGCAATGTGGAATAAGCGTGTATCTTGTATATTTAAGACTGCAGCACGTGTTCCCAGCGCTATGAAGCAATTTACTGACTGATTTCTAGTTGTACTTTTCTGCAAGGTAAACTTATTTCAACAACTTAACCCAGCTACATGAGAGGATTTGTAAATCTCATTTCATTGTGTTTCCAGGGTGCCTAATCTGTTACACAAATATTTCACCCATCGACATTAATCAATTTCACGGCATGATTCGAGTAAAACTAACATTTTACTGCTCAGTAGGTCAAACAGCTTTTGCTGAGAAGTGTATGGTTTGTTAAGTTAATGTAAATGCAGTTGGCAGTTTTCTTGGTGTCTAGTACTAACCAGCGGCCACAAAATAACAAAATCTAACGATGAGTCTTAATGGGTGTGCCGGTATTTGCTAAATGAGGTTGTGCTACTTTCGTCTGTGTGGGGCTAGGCGAGTGAGCAGTAGCGCGCCTGACGGTCAAGGGGAGAACTACTGTGGAGTTTTGAGCGTTTAAGATGGCGGTGAGTGGGCGTGTAAACAAAAATTAGACACAAGGAGCAAAGAACAGAAAATCTGCCTCTAATAAAATGTATTTTACTGTTCTTTTTCTGTATATTTCTGTATTTGTTTCCCCCAATGGAACTTGAGTAGTGTAAGGTAATACTGATAGGTATCAATGATGCAAGTACTTGTATGTGTTTGGAACGAACGTCAGGTATAAATAGCAGTGCCAGGCGCTAGGTAGTTAATCTTTGCGCAGTGGCATTATCGTGACCAGTGAAGTATAACTGAGGTGCGATTATTGCTAGTTGAAAACTTTTACCAATACCCCGCCAGAGAGACGTGAAATACCGTCTCTGTGGCAATTTTTGGCAACCCCTGAGGGGGTGTAAGTGTCATAGAAACAATGCTTCAAACTGTGTTTATCTGTGTACTCATTCTGCACTTGTGGAAGTGTTTAGCTGATGGTTGTTAGGGACCATGTACACAGACTAGTCTGTGTTCACTGATGAATTGTGTACATGTCTTAGGGAGCTGGTGAGAAACATACTCCTCAGTGTAAGATGTTGTGCAACTGCTATGTGTGAATAAAGATGCCAATGTGGACAGTTGAAATGTGGTTCCGTCTAGTGGCAATTCTTGCTCCATAGCATACTTGTGGTACACACATGCAGTGATTACTGATAAATGTAGGATTTGACAAAACTTGTGTCAGAATTTAGAGGAGGAGACTAGGGCAGTACAGTGAGAGTTGCTGAGTGTGTGGGAGGCAGGTGTTGTACTTAATTCATTTTCACAGCACTGCCAGTGTTATAATTTGTGTTTGTGTCCTGATCATTAGATGCATGTTTGATCCTTTTTGGACACTGCTGTGTGTACACCTTGATAATTAGAACTTATGACCATGGAACTGCTGTTTGATAATATTGGGCAATGAGTCTGTTGGCTTGAGATGATTGATGTGTTAGGCTGCACAGTGCCTAGTAAGGGCACTCACATTGAGGACAGTGTCCTATCTGGTGGGTGTTACATGAAGCAGGAAGAACTGTAATGTTGTGCAAGGCTTTGCCTCAATTTGACAATACATACATGTGCTGTAGTGTACAGAGCAGAGGGATTGAAAGAAAGGTAAGGGCTAGTAGCTATTTGGGTGGTAGCTAATGCAGTCCCTGATGTTGAGGTTTTGTTGAACCTTTATGTAGCTTACATGTTTCATCTAAAGGCTGCTGGTGGAAAATCTCCTTCATGCAGTAATAACAGTGATTGTGCAGTAGAATTTGGTGGGCTGCAGCCATGGCATTTCCATTTTGAACAGTGTGATTAGTGCATTTCTTGGTGTATTCCTTGAACTGTGGATTTACTGTGCAAATGTGACACATAATACAGTGTGATAGTTTAAATGGGATGGTGAGCTTAATGATGGTCCAGTGTGCTATGAGAATGTATTGCATGTGGAATACTGAAGAGAGGGAACCAGTGCTTGTGGGGTAAATTTTGTGACTGTGTCTGTGAATATAAATCATAGAATGCAATGAAAAATACAGTGGTAGAGGAAGTGTAGGTGAGAATTGTAGCAGGAGTTTTGCTTTTTTTTTTTTTTTTTTTGAGAGCAGAACTAGTTGGCTTGCCATGGCTCATTCTTTCTGTCTCTCTTCATTTGAGAATGACTCTTCCTATATGCAAGGTGAGCAAAATTTGCTGCCTACTATAGCACAAATGGATCCATAGAAAATGTCTTATTGTTTGGATCTGTTATGAATGCGTGGCACTCGAGATACTATTTAGCACACATTCAGATATTTTCATTTTTGTCAGGCAATATATTAGCTGGGGCCAATGAGACAGCAGGCAGGTTTGGATACTGTTAGCTTTCTATGATTCTTCTTGGACAAGAACATAAACAGTAGAGGAGTCCAAAATATATATTTTTGTGCAGGTTGTTTGGCGCAATGTGGAATAAGCGTGTATCTTGTATATTTAAGACTGCAGCACGTGTTCCCAGCGCTATGAAGCAATTTACTGACTGATTTCTAGTTGTACTTTTCTGCAAGGTAAACTTATTTCAACAACTTAACCCAGCTACATGAGAGGATTTGTAAATCTCATTTCATTGTGTTTCCAGGGTGCCTAATCTGTTACACAAATATTTCACCCATCGACATTAATCAATTTCACGGCATTATTCGAGTAAAACTAACATTTTACTGCTCAGTAGGTCAAACAGCTTTTGCTGAGAAGTGTATGGTTTGTTAAGTTAATGTAAATGCAGTTGGCAGTTTTCTTGGTGTCTAGTACTAACCAGTGGCCACAAAATAACAAAATCTAACGATGAGTCTTAATGGGTGTGCCGGTATTTGCTAAATGAGGTTGTGCTACTTTCGTCTGTGTGGGGCTAGGCGAGTGAGCAGTAGCGCGCCTGACGGTCAAGGGGAGAACTACTGTGGAGTTTTGAGCGTTTAAGATGGCGGTGAGTGGGCGTGTAAACAAAAATTAGACACAAGGAGCAAAGAACAGAAAATCTGCCTCTAATAAAATGTATTTTACTGTTCTTTTTCTGTATATTTCTGTATTTGTTTCCCCCAATGGAACTTGAGTAGTGTAAGGTAATACTGATAGGTATCAATGATGCAAGTACTTGTATGTGTTTGGAACGAACGTCAGGTATAAATAGCAGTGCCAGGCGCTAGGTAGTTAATCTTTGCGCAGTGGCATTATCGTAACCAGTGAAGTATAACTGAGGTGCGATTATTGCTAGTTGAAAACTTTTACCAATACCGCGCCAGAGAGACGTGAAATACCGTCTCTGTGGCAATTTTTGGCAACCCCTGAGGGGGTGTAAGTGTCATAGAAACAATGCTTCAAACTGTGTTTATCTGTGTACTCATTCTGCACTTGTGGAAGTGTTTAGCTGATGGTTGTTAGGGACCATGTACACAGACTAGTCTGTGTTCACTGATGAATTGTGTACATGTCTTAGGGAGCTGGTGAGAAACATACTCCTCAGTGTAAGATGTTGTGCAACTGCTATGTGTGAATAAAGATGCCAATGTGGACAGTTGAAATGTGGTTCTGTCTAGTGGCAATTCTTGCTCCATAGCATACTTGTGGTACACACATGCAGTGATTACTGATAAATGTAGGATTTGACAAAACTTGTGTCAGAATTTAGAGGAGGAGACTAGGGCAGTACAGTGAGAGTTGGTGAGTGTGTGGGAGGCAGGTGTTGTACTTAATTCATTTTCACAGCACTGCCAGTGTTATAATTTGTGTTTGTGTCCTGATCATTAGATGCATGTTTGATCCTTTTTGGACACTGCTGTGTGTACACCTTGATAATTAGAACTTATGACCATGGAACTGCTGTTTGATAATATTGGGCAATGAGTCTGTTGGCTTGAGATGATTGATGTGTTAGGCTGCACAGTGCCTAGTAAGGGCACTCACATTGAGGACAGTGTCCTATCTGGTGGGTGTTACATGAAGCAGGAAGAACTGTAATGTTGTGCAAGGCTTTGCCTCAATTTGACAATACATACATGTGCTGTAGTGTACAGAGCAGAGGGATTGAAAGAAAGGTAAGGGCTAGTAGCTATTTGGGTGGTAGCTAATGCAGTCCCTGATGTTGAGGTTTTGTTGAACCTTTATGTAGCTTACATGTTTCATCTAAAGGCTGCTGGTGGAAAATCTCCTTCATGCAGTAATAACAGTGATTGTGCAGTAGAATTTGGTGGGCTGCAGCCATGGCATTTCCATTTTGAACAGTGTGATTAGTGCATTTCTTGGTGTATTCCTTGAACTGTGGATTTACTGTGCAAATGTGACACATAATACAGTGTGATAGTTTAAATGGGATGGTGAGCTTAATGATGGTCCAGTGTGCTATGAGAATGTATTGCATGTGGAATACTGAAGAGAGGGAACCAGTGCTTGTGGGGTAAATTTTGTGACTGTGTCTGTGAATATAAATCATAGAATGCAATGAAAAATACAGTGGTAGAGGAAGTGTAGGTGAGAATTGTAGCAGGAGTTTTGCTTTTTTTTTTTTTTTTTTTTTTGAGAGCAGAACTAGTTGGCTTGCCATGGCTCATTCTTTCTGTCTCTCTTCATTTGAGAATGACTCTTCCTATATGCAAGGTGAGCAAAATTTGCTGCCTACTATAGCACAAATGGATCCATAGAAAATGTCTTATTGTTTGGATCTGTTATGAATGCTTGGCACTCGAGATACTATTTAGCACACATTCAGATATTTTCATTTTTGTCAGGCAATATATTAGCTGGGGCCAATGAGACAGCAGGCAGGTTTGGATACTGTTAGCTTTCTATGATTCTTCTTGGACAAGAACATAAACAGTAGAGGAGTCCAAAATATATATTTTTGTGCAGGTTGTTTGGCGCAATGTGGAATAAGCGTGTATCTTGTATATTTAAGACTGCAGCACGTGTTCCCAGCGCTATGAAGCAATTTACTGACTGATTTCTAGTTGTACTTTTCTGCAAGGTAAACTTATTTCAACAACTTAACCCAGCTACATGAGAGGATTTGTAAATCTCATTTCATTGTGTTTCCAGGGTGCCTAATCTGTTACACAAATATTTCACCCATCGACATTAATCAATTTCACGGCATGATTCGAGTAAAACTAACATTTTACTGCTCAGTAGGTCAAACAGCTTTTGCTGAGAAGTGTATGGTTTGTTAAGTTAATGTAAATGCAGTTGGCAGTTTTCTTGGTGTCTAGTACTAACCAGCGGCCACAAAATAACAAAATCTAACGATGAGTCTTAATGGGTGTGCCGGTATTTGCTAAATGAGGTTGTGCTACTTTCGTCTGTGTGGGGCTAGGCGAGTGAGCAGTAGCGCGCCTGACGGTCAAGGGGAGAACTACTGTGGAGTTTTGAGCGTTTAAGATGGCGGTGAGTGGGCGTGTAAACAAAAATTAGACACAAGGAGCAAAGAACAGAAAATCTGCCTCTAATAAAATGTATTTTACTGTTCTTTTTCTGTATATTTCTGTATTTGTTTCCCCCAATGGAACTTGAGTAGTGTAAGGTAATACTGATAGGTATCAATGATGCAAGTACTTGTATGTGTTTGGAACGAACGTCAGGTATAAATAGCAGTGCCAGGCGCTAGGTAGTTAATCTTTGCGCAGTGGCATTATCGTAACCAGTGAAGTATAACTGAGGTGCGATTATTGCTAGTTGAAAATAGTGATGGGCTAAACTGCGATTTTCCGATATCAGTGATTTCTGTGAATGCTACTTTTCAGTATCTGTTATTCTTAACTGTGATTTGTCGCAGTTAAGAGTCGCAGTTAAGGAACCTAAGTCGCGTATCCCTCCGCCACTGCTACTTCTGCTACTTCCGCGATTTCTGCGACTTCTGCTACTTCTGCGATTTCTGCTACTTCTGCGATTTCTGTGACTTCTGCTACTTCTGCGATTTCTGTGACTTCTGCTACTTCTGCGATTTCTGTGACTCCTGCGATTGCTGCGACGTACCACCGTATGAAAAAGTTACATCTGTCCACACAGAAAATTGCATCTCAACAAACCTGTCATTGGTAAGTATGTTTTACGTTTATTCTTCCGTTGGCTTTAATTTTGTATTAAAGAAACAACTGTGAAAATATTAATAGTGTAATTAATATGTAAGTAGCCGCACAGTACCGTAATAGTTCGTGTTTAGAAAATGAATTCTAACATATTGTTATGTTCATAGGTACCTGAACTACATTTCAGTCACTCAGTAAAGTGATAATTCAAAATATCATTGTCAACAGATCTGAAGAAATTGCCAGTCTTTAGACCGTTTTCGTCAGACGACAGGTTAGTTTCTAAGCGTTTTGATGGACTTAATTACATTCTTGCGAATGTGATATAGCAAATATTAGCAAATGTGATATAGCAAATATTAGCAATCTACTCTGTCAATTATATTGCTAGTAATTAGTGACAGCAAAAATTGTTTAATAATCCTTGTGTTTTTGCAGACGCAGTTCTGACTGATTACTGGTTGCTGTACATATCTATCCACATCAAGGCTGTTGAGAGAGACTCGTGAAGATTCAAGACAGCTCTTAGAGGATTTGCAGTTTAAAAGTGAAATAATTATGAAATAAGTGTATGACTGATTAAAGTGTTTTATTGAAGTTGTTGTGCGATTTTAAAGGAATAATAAATGTTAAATACATTGAGTGAATAATAAAAATCTCATTTTCCACATGTTAAGCCGTCCTATACCCGTAATTTTCCGCCACTTATTTATTGGTAAACACTTGTTGGAGAGTGACATGCCACCCCCCCCCCCCCCCTTTCTCCACAATCTTGGTGTGACACTGACCTGTAACATATCCCGAAGTCTACAATATGCATTTTGAGGCTGTTGATATGAAAGTGGGAAGTACAGATCTTCCAGTTAAATCAGGAATAGCTTAAGTGCATTACTTGAAAGTGACACAGGAAAAGCTTACTTATGTAGGTGGTAGTAGTGTCGGCAAAAAGTTCTTGTGTGTGAAGTTGCCATGTAGAACACCAGGTGTAAAACTTTTCTACCGAGTCTTGATCTGTGAGGCATTCATATGACTGTTTTCATTTCTCTACACTTATACAGATGTCTGAGTTCTGCTGTGTTAACATTGCAAAGTCCTGTAGGCATGTGGAGTATTAACCAAAACTGTCATATTGGAAGCAGAATCAAACACATTTGTTACGTTACTCGATATTTTCAGGAGAAAAAGGCAATGTCGCTTCTTATTAATATAATACATTCAGAGTCACAGCAGTATTTGACCAACCATAACTGATGCTGAATGTGCATGTCGTCATATAATATGAAGAGCTTATTTCAATAGTGGTACAAGTCCATTATCTACATTTTTCTGTCTATAATGCTTCTGAAATTAGTGATCCAAACAAACATAAATAAAGCCTCATCTCTAGCAAGAAGCCATATGGTGAATATTTCTGGTATCTTAACTGCAGATTTTTCAGCACTTATTTAACTTTACGACTCTATATCTCAAAATTAACAAAAATGGACTTGTACCACTATTGAAATAAACCCTTCACATGCACACACAGCACATCGATCTCGTGAGGCACAAGGCTCTCATAACGTACATACGTCGGTCAACAGATGACACTAGGAGAAGTATGTTAACTGCGCTTTTTAGTTGCTACTTGCGACTCTTAGTTGCGATTTGTCACAGAAATCGCAGTTTGACTCGGTAGCGAATAGCGTAGTATGAACTTTGCTCAACAGATGGCAGTGCTAACTGCGCTTTTTAGTTGCTACTTGTGACTCTTAGTTGCGACTTGTCACGGAAATCGCAGTTAGACTCCATAGCGTATCGCAGAGATGGACGTAGTACGAACTTTGACCCACAGATGGCACTGTTAACCGCGCTTTTTAGTTGCTACTTGTGACTCTTAGTTGCGACTTGTCACGGAAATCGCAGTTAGACTCCATAGCGTACCGCAGAGATGGACGTAGTACGAACTTTGACCCACAGATGGCACTGTTAACCGCGCTTTCTAGTTGCTACTTGCGACTCTTAGTTGCGACTTGTCACGGAAATCGCAGTTAGACTCCATAGCGTATCGCAGAGATGTACGTAGTACGAACGTTGGCCCACAGATGGCACTGTTAACCGCGCTTTTTAGTTGCTACTTGCGACTCTTAGTTGCGACTTGTCACGGAAATCGCAGTTAGACTCCATAGCGTACCGCAGAGATGGACGTAGTACGAACTTTGACCCACAGATGGCACTGTTAACCGCGCTTTCTAGTTGCTACTTGCGACTCTTAGTTGCGACTTGTCACGGAAATCGCAGTTAGACTCCATAGCGTACCGCAGAGATGGACGTAGTACGAACTTTGACCCACAGATGGCACTGTTAACCGCGCTTTCTAGTTGCTACTTGCGACTCTTAGTTGCGACTTGTCACGGAAATCGCAGTTAGACTCCATAGCGTACCGCAGAGATGGACGTAGTACGAACTTCGGCCAACAGATGCCACTGTTAACCGCGCTTTTTAGTTGCTACTTGCGACTCTTAGTTGCGACTTGTCACTGAAATCGCAGAAAGCAGTGCTAAATTCGACCAATAGATGGCTCACGTCTTTCAATGTGAAATACTACTTGCGACTGCTAACTGTGACTGAAATCGCAGTTAGATTCTGTAAAGTTGCTACTGTGATATCTGTGACTTCTCAGTCACTGTGATTTCTAACAGATACGCGATTTCCTGCCCACCACTAGTTGAAAACTTTTACCAATACCCCGCCAGAGAGACGTGAAATACCGTCTCTGTGGCAATTTTTGGCAACCCCTGAGGGGGTGTAAGTGTCATAGAAACAATGCTTCAAACTGTGTTTATCTGTGTACTCATTCTGCACTTGTGGAAGTGTTTAGCTGATGGTTGTTAGGGACCATGTACACAGACTAGTCTGTGTTCACTGATGAATTGTGTACATGTCTTAGGGAGCTGGTGAGAAACATACTCCTCAGTGTAAGATGTTGTGCAACTGCTATGTGTGAATAAAGATGCCAATGTGGACAGTTGAAATGTGGTTCCGTCTAGTGGCAATTCTTGCTCCATAGCATACTTGTGGTACACACATGCAGTGATTACTGATAAATGTAGGATTTGACAAAACTTGTGTCAGAATTTAGAGGAGGAGACTAGGGCAGTACAGTGAGAGTTGCTGAGTGTGTGGGAGGCAGGTGTTGTACTTAATTCATTTTCACAGCACTGCCAGTGTTATAATTTGTGTTTGTGTCCTGATCATTAGATGCATGTTTGATCCTTTTTGGACACTGCTGTGTGTACACCTTGATAATTAGAACTTATGACCATGGAACTGCTGTTTGATAATATTGGGCAATGAGTCTGTTGGCTTGAGATGATTGATGTGTTAGGCTGCACAGTGCCTAGTAAGGGCACTCACATTGAGGACAGTGTCCTATCTGGTGGGTGTTACATGAAGCAGGAAGAACTGTAATGTTGTGCAAGGCTTTGCCTCAATTTGACAATACATACATGTGCTGTAGTGTACAGAGCAGAGGGATTGAAAGAAAGGTAAGGGCTAGTAGCTATTTGGGTGGTAGCTAATGCAGTCCCTGATGTTGAGGTTTTGTTGAACCTTTATGTAGCTTACATGTTTCATCTAAAGGCTGCTGGTGGAAAATCTCCTTCATGCAGTAATAACAGTGATTGTGCAGTAGAATTTGGTGGGCTGCAGCCATGGCATTTCCATTTTGAACAGTGTGATTAGTGCATTTCTTGGTGTATTCCTTGAACTGTGGATTTACTGTGCAAATGTGACACATAATACAGTGTGATAGTTTAAATGGGATGGTGAGCTTAATGATGGTCCAGTGTGCTATGAGAATGTATTGCATGTGGAATACTGAAGAGAGGGAACCAGTGCTTGTGGGGTAAATTTTGTGACTGTGTCTGTGAATATAAATCATAGAATGCAATGAAAAATACAGTGGTAGAGGAAGTGTAGGTGAGAATTGTAGCAGGAGTTTTGCTTTTTTTTTTTTTTTTTGAGAGCAGAACTAGTTGGCTTGCCATGGCTCATTCTTTCTGTCTCTCTTCATTTGAGAATGACTCTTCCTATATGCAAGGTGAGCAAAATTTGCTGCCTACTATAGCACAAATGGATCCATAGAAAATGTCTTATTGTTTGGATCTGTTATGAATGCTTGGCACTCGAGATACTATTTAGCACACATTCAGATATTTTCATTTTTGTCAGGCAATATATTAGCTGGGGCCAATGAGACAGCAGGCAGGTTTGGATACTGTTAGCTTTCTATGATTCTTCTTGGACAAGAACATAAACAGTAGAGGAGTCCAAAATATATATTTTTGTGCAGGTTGTTTGGCGCAATGTGGAATAAGCGTGTATCTTGTATATTTAAGACTGCAGCACGTGTTCCCAGCGCTATGAAGCAATTTACTGACTGATTTCTAGTTGTACTTTTCTGCAAGGTAAACTTATTTCAACAACTTAACCCAGCTACATGAGAGGATTTGTAAATCTCATTTCATTGTGTTTCCAGGGTGCCTAATCTGTTACACAAATATTTCACCCATCGACATTAATCAATTTCACGGCATTATTCGAGTAAAACTAACATTTTACTGCTCAGTAGGTCAAACAGCTTTTGCTGAGAAGTGTATGGTTTGTTAAGTTAATGTAAATGCAGTTGGCAGTTTTCTTGGTGTCTAGTACTAACCAGTGGCCACAAAATAACAAAATCTAACGATGAGTCTTAATGGGTGTGCCGGTATTTGCTAAATGAGGTTGTGCTACTTTCGTCTGTGTGGGGCTAGGCGAGTGAGCAGTAGCGCGCCTGACGGTCAAGGGGAGAACTACTGTGGAGTTTTGAGCGTTTAAGATGGCGGTGAGTGGGCGTGTAAACAAAAATTAGACACAAGGAGCAAAGAACAGAAAATCTGCCTCTAATAAAATGTATTTTACTGTTCTTTTTCTGTATATTTCTGTATTTGTTTCCCCCAATGGAACTTGAGTAGTGTAAGGTAATACTGATAGGTATCAATGATGCAAGTACTTGTATGTGTTTGGAACGAACGTCAGGTATAAATAGCAGTGCCAGGCGCTAGGTAGTTAATCTTTGCGCAGTGGCATTATCGTAACCAGTGAAGTATAACTGAGGTGCGATTATTGCTAGTTGAAAACTTTTACCAATACCGCGCCAGAGAGACGTGAAATACCGTCTCTGTGGCAATTTTTGGCAACCCCTGAGGGGGTGTAAGTGTCATAGAAACAATGCTTCAAACTGTGTTTATCTGTGTACTCATTCTGCACTTGTGGAAGTGTTTAGCTGATGGTTGTTAGGGACCATGTACACAGACTAGTCTGTGTTCACTGATGAATTGTGTACATGTCTTAGGGAGCTGGTGAGAAACATACTCCTCAGTGTAAGATGTTGTGCAACTGCTATGTGTGAATAAAGATGCCAATGTGGACAGTTGAAATGTGGTTCTGTCTAGTGGCAATTCTTGCTCCATAGCATACTTGTGGTACACACATGCAGTGATTACTGATAAATGTAGGATTTGACAAAACTTGTGTCAGAATTTAGAGGAGGAGACTAGGGCAGTACAGTGAGAGTTGGTGAGTGTGTGGGAGGCAGGTGTTGTACTTAATTCATTTTCACAGCACTGCCAGTGTTATAATTTGTGTTTGTGTCCTGATCATTAGATGCATGTTTGATCCTTTTTGGACACTGCTGTGTGTACACCTTGATAATTAGAACTTATGACCATGGAACTGCTGTTTGATAATATTGGGCAATGAGTCTGTTGGCTTGAGATGATTGATGTGTTAGGCTGCACAGTGCCTAGTAAGGGCACTCACATTGAGGACAGTGTCCTATCTGGTGGGTGTTACATGAAGCAGGAAGAACTGTAATGTTGTGCAAGGCTTTGCCTCAATTTGACAATACATACATGTGCTGTAGTGTACAGAGCAGAGGGATTGAAAGAAAGGTAAGGGCTAGTAGCTATTTGGGTGGTAGCTAATGCAGTCCCTGATGTTGAGGTTTTGTTGAACCTTTATGTAGCTTACATGTTTCATCTAAAGGCTGCTGGTGGAAAATCTCCTTCATGCAGTAATAACAGTGATTGTGCAGTAGAATTTGGTGGGCTGCAGCCATGGCATTTCCATTTTGAACAGTGTGATTAGTGCATTTCTTGGTGTATTCCTTGAACTGTGGATTTACTGTGCAAATGTGACACATAATACAGTGTGATAGTTTAAATGGGATGGTGAGCTTAATGATGGTCCAGTGTGCTATGAGAATGTATTGCATGTGGAATACTGAAGAGAGGGAACCAGTGCTTGTGGGGTAAATTTTGTGACTGTGTCTGTGAATATAAATCATAGAATGCAATGAAAAATACAGTGGTAGAGGAAGTGTAGGTGAGAATTGTAGCAGGAGTTTTGCTTTTTTTTTTTTTTTTTTTTTGAGAGCAGAACTAGTTGGCTTGCCATGGCTCATTCTTTCTGTCTCTCTTCATTTGAGAATGACTCTTCCTATATGCAAGGTGAGCAAAATTTGCTGCCTACTATAGCACAAATGGATCCATAGAAAATGTCTTATTGTTTGGATCTGTTATGAATGCTTGGCACTCGAGATACTATTTAGCACACATTCAGATATTTTCATTTTTGTCAGGCAATATATTAGCTGGGGCCAATGAGACAGCAGGCAGGTTTGGATACTGTTAGCTTTCTATGATTCTTCTTGGACAAGAACATAAACAGTAGAGGAGTCCAAAATATATATTTTTGTGCAGGTTGTTTGGCGCAATGTGGAATAAGCGTGTATCTTGTATATTTAAGACTGCAGCACGTGTTCCCAGCGCTATGAAGCAATTTACTGACTGATTTCTAGTTGTACTTTTCTGCAAGGTAAACTTATTTCAACAACTTAACCCAGCTACATGAGAGGATTTGTAAATCTCATTTCATTGTGTTTCCAGGGTGCCTAATCTGTTACACAAATATTTCACCCATCGACATTAATCAATTTCACGGCATGATTCGAGTAAAACTAACATTTTACTGCTCAGTAGGTCAAACAGCTTTTGCTGAGAAGTGTATGGTTTGTTAAGTTAATGTAAATGCAGTTGGCAGTTTTCTTGGTGTCTAGTACTAACCAGCGGCCACAAAATAACAAAATCTAACGATGAGTCTTAATGGGTGTGCCGGTATTTGCTAAATGAGGTTGTGCTACTTTCGTCTGTGTGGGGCTAGGCGAGTGAGCAGTAGCGCGCCTGACGGTCAAGGGGAGAACTACTGTGGAGTTTTGAGCGTTTAAGATGGCGGTGAGTGGGCGTGTAAACAAAAATTAGACACAAGGAGCAAAGAACAGAAAATCTGCCTCTAATAAAATGTATTTTACTGTTCTTTTTCTGTATATTTCTGTATTTGTTTCCCCCAATGGAACTTGAGTAGTGTAAGGTAATACTGATAGGTATCAATGATGCAAGTACTTGTATGTGTTTGGAACGAACGTCAGGTATAAATAGCAGTGCCAGGCGCTAGGTAGTTAATCTTTGCGCAGTGGCATTATCGTAACCAGTGAAGTATAACTGAGGTGCGATTATTGCTAGACTTGAAAACTTTTACCAATACCCCGCCAGAGAGACGTGAAATACCGTCTCTGTGGCAATTTTTGGCAACCCCTGAGGGGGTGTAAGTGTCATAGAAACAATGCTTCAAACTGTGTTTATCTGTGTACTCATTCTGCACTTGTGGAAGTGTTTAGCTGATGGTTGTTAGGGACCATGTACACAGACTAGTCTGTGTTCACTGATGAATTGTGTACATGTCTTAGGGAGCTGGTGAGAAACATACTCCTCAGTGTAAGATGTTGTGCAACTGCTATGTGTGAATAAAGATGCCAATGTGGACAGTTGAAATGTGGTTCTGTCTAGTGGCAATTCTTGCTCCATAGCATACTTGTGTTACACACATGCAGTGATTACTGATAAATGTAGGATTTGACAAAACTTGTGTCAGAATTTAGAGGAGGAGACTAGGGCAGTACAGTGAGAGTTGGTGAGTGTGTGGGAGGCAGGTGTTGTACTTAATTCATTTTCACAGCACTGCCAGTGTTATAATTTGTGTTTGTGTCCTGATCATTAGATGCATGTTTGATCCTTTTTGGACACTGCTGTGTGTACACCTTGATAATTAGAACTTATGACCATGGAACTGCTGTTTGATAATATTGGGCAATGAGTCTGTTGGCTTGAGATGATTGATGTGTTAGGCTGCACAGTGCCTAGTAAGGGCACTCACATTGAGGACAGTGTCCTATCTGGTGGGTGTTACATGAAGCAGGAAGAACTGTAATGTTGTGCAAGGCTTTGCCTCAATTTGACAATACATACATGTGCTGTAGTGTACAGAGCAGAGGGATTGAAAGAAAGGTAAGGGCTAGTAGCTATTTGGGTGGTAGCTAATGCAGTCCCTGATGTTGAGGTTTTGTTGAACCTTTATGTAGCTTACATGTTTCATCTAAAGGCTGCTGGTGGAAAATCTCCTTCATGCAGTAATAACAGTGATTGTGCAGTAGAATTTGGTGGGCTGCAGCCATGGCATTTCCATTTTGAACAGTGTGATTAGTGCATTTCTTGGTGTATTCCTTGAACTGTGGATTTACTGTGCAAATGTGACACATAATACAGTGTGATAGTTTAAATGGGATGGTGAGCTTAATGATGGTCCAGTGTGCTATGAGAATGTATTGCATGTGGAATACTGAAGAGAGGGAACCAGTGCTTGTGGGGTAAATTTTGTGACTGTGTCTGTGAATATAAATCATAGAATGCAATGAAAAATACAGTGGTAGAGGAAGTGTAGGTGAGAATTGTAGCAGGAGTTTTGCTTTTTTTTTTTTTTTTTTTGAGAGCAGAACTAGTTGGCTTGCCATGGCTCATTCTTTCTGTCTCTCTTCATTTGAGAATGACTCTTCCTATATGCAAGGTGAGCAAAATTTGCTGCCTACTATAGCACAAATGGATCCATAGAAAATGTCTTATTGTTTGGATCTGTTATGAATGCTTGGCACTCGAGATACTATTTAGCACACATTCAGATATTTTCATTTTTGTCAGGCAATATATTAGCTGGGGCCAATGAGACAGCAGGCAGGTTTGGATACTGTTAGCTTTCTATGATTCATCTTGGACAAGAACATAAACAGTAGAGGAGTCCAAAATATATATTTTTGTGCAGGTTGTTTGGCGCAATGTGGAATAAGCGTGTATCTTGTATATTTAAGACTGCAGCACGTGTTCCCAGCGCTATGAAGCAATTTACTGACTGATTTCTAGTTGTACTTTTCTGCAAGGTAAACTTATTTCAACAACTTAACCCAGCTACATGAGAGGATTTGTAAATCTCATTTCATTGTGTTTCCAGGGTGCCTAATCTGTTACACAAATATTTCACCCATCGACATTAATCAATTTCACGGCATGATTCGAGTAAAACTAACAT
The DNA here is from genome assembly GCF_023864345.2 of Schistocerca serialis cubense. Classification (NCBI taxonomy): domain Eukaryota; kingdom Metazoa; phylum Arthropoda; class Insecta; order Orthoptera; family Acrididae; genus Schistocerca; species Schistocerca serialis. Next base: position 42,658,841 of record NC_064647.1, on the reverse strand, counting down.
TTTACTGCTCAGTAGGTCAAACAGCTTTTGCTGAGAAGTGTATGGTTTGTTAAGTTAATGTAAATGCAGTTGGCAGTTTTCTTGGTGTCTAGTACTAACCAGCGGCCACAAAATAACAAAATCTAACGATGAGTCTTAATGGGTGTGCCGGTATTTGCTAAATGAGGTTGTGCTACTTTCGTCTGTGTGGGGCTAGGCGAGTGAGCAGTAGCGCGCCTGACGGTCAAGGGGAGAACTACTGTGGAGTTTTGAGCGTTTAAGATGGCGGTGAGTGGGCGTGTAAACAAAAATTAGACACAAGGAGCAAAGAACAGAAAATCTGCCTCTAATAAAATGTATTTTACTGTTCTTTTTCTGTATATTTCTGTATTTGTTTCCCCCAATGGAACTTGAGTAGTGTAAGGTAATACTGATAGGTATCAATGATGCAAGTACTTGTATGTGTTTGGAACGAACGTCAGGTATAAATAGCAGTGCCAGGCGCTAGGTAGTTAATCTTTGCGCAGTGGCATTATCGTGACCAGTGAAGTATAACTGAGGTGCGATTATTGCTAGTTGAAAACTTTTACCAATACCCCGCCAGAGAGACGTGAAATACCGTCTCTGTGGCAATTTTTGGCAACCCCTGAGGGGGTGTAAGTGTCATAGAAACAATGCTTCAAACTGTGTTTATCTGTGTACTCATTCTGCACTTGTGGAAGTGTTTAGCTGATGGTTGTTAGGGACCATGTACACAGACTAGTCTGTGTTCACTGATGAATTGTGTACATGTCTTAGGGAGCTGGTGAGAAACATACTCCTCAGTGTAAGATGTTGTGCAACTGCTATGTGTGAATAAAGATGCCAATGTGGACAGTTGAAATGTGGTTCCGTCTAGTGGCAATTCTTGCTCCATAGCATACTTGTGGTACACACATGCAGTGATTACTGATAAATGTAGGATTTGACAAAACTTGTGTCAGAATTTAGAGGAGGAGACTAGGGCAGTACAGTGAGAGTTGCTGAGTGTGTGGGAGGCAGGTGTTGTACTTAATTCATTTTCACAGCACTGCCAGTGTTATAATTTGTGTTTGTGTCCTGATCATTAGATGCATGTTTGATCCTTTTTGGACACTGCTGTGTGTACACCTTGATAATTAGAACTTATGACCATGGAACTGCTGTTTGATAATATTGGGCAATGAGTCTGTTGGCTTGAGATGATTGATGTGTTAGGCTGCACAGTGCCTAGTAAGGGCACTCACATTGAGGACAGTGTCCTATCTGGTGGGTGTTACATGAAGCAGGAAGAACTGTAATGTTGTGCAAGGCTTTGCCTCAATTTGACAATACATACATGTGCTGTAGTGTACAGAGCAGAGGGATTGAAAGAAAGGTAAGGGCTAGTAGCTATTTGGGTGGTAGCTAATGCAGTCCCTGATGTTGAGGTTTTGTTGAACCTTTATGTAGCTTACATGTTTCATCTAAAGGCTGCTGGTGGAAAATCTCCTTCATGCAGTAATAACAGTGATTGTGCAGTAGAATTTGGTGGGCTGCAGCCATGGCATTTCCATTTTGAACAGTGTGATTAGTGCATTTCTTGGTGTATTCCTTGAACTGTGGATTTACTGTGCAAATGTGACACATAATACAGTGTGATAGTTTAAATGGGATGGTGAGCTTAATGATGGTCCAGTGTGCTATGAGAATGTATTGCATGTGGAATACTGAAGAGAGGGAACCAGTGCTTGTGGGGTAAATTTTGTGACTGTGTCTGTGAATATAAATCATAGAATGCAATGAAAAATACAGTGGTAGAGGAAGTGTAGGTGAGAATTGTAGCAGGAGTTTTGCTTTTTTTTTTTTTTTTTGAGAGCAGAACTAGTTGGCTTGCCATGGCTCATTCTTTCTGTCTCTCTTCATTTGAGAATGACTCTTCCTATATGCAAGGTGAGCAAAATTTGCTGCCTACTATAGCACAAATGGATCCATAGAAAATGTCTTATTGTTTGGATCTGTTATGAATGCTTGGCACTCGAGATACTATTTAGCACACATTCAGATATTTTCATTTTTGTCAGGCAATATATTAGCTGGGGCCAATGAGACAGCAGGCAGGTTTGGATACTGTTAGCTTTCTATGATTCTTCTTGGACAAGAACATAAACAGTAGAGGAGTCCAAAATATATATTTTTGTGCAGGTTGTTTGGCGCAATGTGGAATAAGCGTGTATCTTGTATATTTAAGACTGCAGCACGTGTTCCCAGCGCTATGAAGCAATTTACTGACTGATTTCTAGTTGTACTTTTCTGCAAGGTAAACTTATTTCAACAACTTAACCCAGCTACATGAGAGGATTTGTAAATCTCATTTCATTGTGTTTCCAGGGTGCCTAATCTGTTACACAAATATTTCACCCATCGACATTAATCAATTTCACGGCATTATTCGAGTAAAACTAACATTTTACTGCTCAGTAGGTCAAACAGCTTTTGCTGAGAAGTGTATGGTTTGTTAAGTTAATGTAAATGCAGTTGGCAGTTTTCTTGGTGTCTAGTACTAACCAGTGGCCACAAAATAACAAAATCTAACGATGAGTCTTAATGGGTGTGCCGGTATTTGCTAAATGAGGTTGTGCTACTTTCGTCTGTGTGGGGCTAGGCGAGTGAGCAGTAGCGCGCCTGACGGTCAAGGGGAGAACTACTGTGGAGTTTTGAGCGTTTAAGATGGCGGTGAGTGGGCGTGTAAACAAAAATTAGACACAAGGAGCAAAGAACAGAAAATCTGCCTCTAATAAAATGTATTTTACTGTTCTTTTTCTGTATATTTCTGTATTTGTTTCCCCCAATGGAACTTGAGTAGTGTAAGGTAATACTGATAGGTATCAATGATGCAAGTACTTGTATGTGTTTGGAACGAACGTCAGGTATAAATAGCAGTGCCAGGCGCTAGGTAGTTAATCTTTGCGCAGTGGCATTATCGTAACCAGTGAAGTATAACTGAGGTGCGATTATTGCTAGTTGAAAACTTTTACCAATACCGCGCCAGAGAGACGTGAAATACCGTCTCTGTGGCAATTTTTGGCAACCCCTGAGGGGGTGTAAGTGTCATAGAAACAATGCTTCAAACTGTGTTTATCTGTGTACTCATTCTGCACTTGTGGAAGTGTTTAGCTGATGGTTGTTAGGGACCATGTACACAGACTAGTCTGTGTTCACTGATGAATTGTGTACATGTCTTAGGGAGCTGGTGAGAAACATACTCCTCAGTGTAAGATGTTGTGCAACTGCTATGTGTGAATAAAGATGCCAATGTGGACAGTTGAAATGTGGTTCTGTCTAGTGGCAATTCTTGCTCCATAGCATACTTGTGGTACACACATGCAGTGATTACTGATAAATGTAGGATTTGACAAAACTTGTGTCAGAATTTAGAGGAGGAGACTAGGGCAGTACAGTGAGAGTTGGTGAGTGTGTGGGAGGCAGGTGTTGTACTTAATTCATTTTCACAGCACTGCCAGTGTTATAATTTGTGTTTGTGTCCTGATCATTAGATGCATGTTTGATCCTTTTTGGACACTGCTGTGTGTACACCTTGATAATTAGAACTTATGACCATGGAACTGCTGTTTGATAATATTGGGCAATGAGTCTGTTGGCTTGAGATGATTGATGTGTTAGGCTGCACAGTGCCTAGTAAGGGCACTCACATTGAGGACAGTGTCCTATCTGGTGGGTGTTACATGAAGCAGGAAGAACTGTAATGTTGTGCAAGGCTTTGCCTCAATTTGACAATACATACATGTGCTGTAGTGTACAGAGCAGAGGGATTGAAAGAAAGGTAAGGGCTAGTAGCTATTTGGGTGGTAGCTAATGCAGTCCCTGATGTTGAGGTTTTGTTGAACCTTTATGTAGCTTACATGTTTCATCTAAAGGCTGCTGGTGGAAAATCTCCTTCATGCAGTAATAACAGTGATTGTGCAGTAGAATTTGGTGGGCTGCAGCCATGGCATTTCCATTTTGAACAGTGTGATTAGTGCATTTCTTGGTGTATTCCTTGAACTGTGGATTTACTGTGCAAATGTGACACATAATACAGTGTGATAGTTTAAATGGGATGGTGAGCTTAATGATGGTCCAGTGTGCTATGAGAATGTATTGCATGTGGAATACTGAAGAGAGGGAACCAGTGCTTGTGGGGTAAATTTTGTGACTGTGTCTGTGAATATAAATCATAGAATGCAATGAAAAATACAGTGGTAGAGGAAGTGTAGGTGAGAATTGTAGCAGGAGTTTTGCTTTTCTTTTTTTTTTTTTTTTTTTTTTTTGAGAGCAGAACTAGTTGGCTTGCCATGGCTCATTCTTTCTGTCTCTCTTCATTTGAGAATGACTCTTCCTATATGCAAGGTGAGCAAAATTTGCTTTCTACTATAGCACAAATGGATCCATAGAAAATGTCTTATTGTTTGGATCTGTTATGAATGCTTGGCACTCGAGATACTATTTAGCACACATTCAGATATTTTCATTTTTGTCAGGCAATATATTAGCTGGGGCCAATGAGACAGCAGGCAGGTTTGGATACTGTTAGCTTTCTATGATTCATCTTGGACAAGAACATAAACAGTAGAGGAGTCCAAAATATATATTTTTGTGCAGGTTGTTTGGCGCAATGTGGAATAAGCGTGTATCTTGTATATTTAAGACTGCAGCACGTGTTCCCAGCGCTATGAAGCAATTTACTGACTGATTTCTAGTTGTACTTTTCTGCAAGGTAAACTTATTTCAACAACTTAACCCAGCTACATGAGAGGATTTGTAAATCTCATTTCATTGTGTTTCCAGGGTGCCTAATCTGTTACACAAATATTTCACCCATCGACATTAATCAATTTCACGGCATGATTCGAGTAAAACTAACATTTTACTGCTCAGTAGGTCAAACAGCTTTTGCTGAGAAGTGTATGGTTTGTTAAGTTAATGTAAATGCAGTTGGCAGTTTTCTTGGTGTCTAGTACTAACCAGCGGCCACAAAATAACAAAATCTAACGATGAGTCTTAATGGGTGTGCCGGTATTTGCTAAATGAGGTTGTGCTACTTTCGTCTGTGTGGGGCTAGGCGAGTGAGCAGTAGCGCGCCTGACGGTCAAGGGGAGAACTACTGTGGAGTTTTGAGCGTTTAAGATGGCGGTGAGTGGGCGTGTAAACAAAAATTAGACACAAGGAGCAAAGAACAGAAAATCTGCCTCTAATAAAATGTATTTTACTGTTCTTTTTCTGTATATTTCTGTATTTGTTTCCCCCAATGGAACTTGAGTAGTGTAAGGTAATACTGATAGGTATCAATGATGCAAGTACTTGTATGTGTTTGGAACGAACGTCAGGTATAAATAGCAGTGCCAGGCGCTAGGTAGTTAATCTTTGCGCAGTGGCATTATCGTAACCAGTGAAGTATAACTGAGGTGCGATTATTGCTAGTTGAAAACTTTTACCAATACCCCGCCAGAGAGACGTGAAATACCGTCTCTGTGGCAATTTTTGGCAACCCCTGAGGGGGTGTAAGTGTCATAGAAACAATGCTTCAAACTGTGTTTATCTGTGTACTCATTCTGCACTTGTGGAAGTGTTTAGCTGATGGTTGTTAGGGACCATGTACACAGACTAGTCTGTGTTCACTGATGAATTGTGTACATGTCTTAGGGAGCTGGTGAGAAACATACTCCTCAGTGTAAGATGTTGTGCAACTGCTATGTGTGAATAAAGATGCCAATGTGGACAGTTGAAATGTGGTTCTGTCTAGTGGCAATTCTTGCTCCATAGCATACTTGTGGTACACACATGCAGTGATTACTGATAAATGTAGGATTTGACAAAACTTGTGTCAGAATTTAGAGGAGGAGACTAGGGCAGTACAGTGAGAGTTGCTGAGTGTGTGGGAGGCAGGTGTTGTACTTAATTCATTTTCACAGCACTGCCAGTGTTATAATTTGTGTTTGTGTCCTGATCATTAGATGCATGTTTGATCCTTTTTGGACACTGCTGTGTGTACACCTTGATAATTAGAACTTATGACCATGGAACTGCTGTTTGATAATATTGGGCAATGAGTCTGTTGGCTTGAGATGATTGATGTGTTAGGCTGCACAGTGCCTAGTAAGGGCACTCACATTGAGGACAGTGTCCTATCTGGTGGGTGTTACATGAAGCAGGAAGAACTGTAATGTTGTGCAAGGCTTTGCCTCAATTTGACAATACATACATGTGCTGTAGTGTACAGAGCAGAGGGATTGAAAGAAAGGTAAGGGCTAGTAGCTATTTGGGTGGTAGCTAATGCAGTCCCTGATGTTGAGGTTTTGTTGAACCTTTATGTAGCTTACATGTTTCATCTAAAGGCTGCTGGTGGAAAATCTCCTTCATGCAGTAATAACAGTGATTGTGCAGTAGAATTTGGTGGGCTGCAGCCATGGCATTTCCATTTTGAACAGTGTGATTAGTGCATTTCTTGGTGTATTCCTTGAACTGTGGATTTACTGTGCAAATGTGACACATAATACAGTGTGATAGTTTAAATGGGATGGTGAGCTTAATGATGGTCCAGTGTGCTATGAGAATGTATTGCATGTGGAATACTGAAGAGAGGGAACCAGTGCTTGTGGGGTAAATTTTGTGACTGTGTCTGTGAATATAAATCATAGAATGCAATGAAAAATACAGTGGTAGAGGAAGTGTAGGTGAGAATTGTAGCAGGAGTTTTGCTTTTCTTTTTTTTTTTTTTTTTTTTTGAGAGCAGAACTAGTTGGCTTGCCATGGCTCATTCTTTCTGTCTCTCTTCATTTGAGAATGACTCTTCCTATATGCAAGGTGAGCAAAATTTGCTGCCTACTATAGCACAAATGGATCCATAGAAAATGTCTTATTGTTTGGATCTGTTATGAATGCTTGGCACTCGAGATACTATTTAGCACACATTCAGATATTTTCATTTTTGTCAGGCAATATATTAGCTGGGGCCAATGAGACAGCAGGCAGGTTTGGATACTGTTAGCTTTCTATGATTCATCTTGGACAAGAACATAAACAGTAGAGGAGTCCAAAATATATATTTTTGTGCAGGTTGTTTGGCGCAATGTGGAATAAGCGTGTATCTTGTATATTTAAGACTGCAGCACGTGTTCCCAGCGCTATGAAGCAATTTACTGACTGATTTCTAGTTGTACTTTTCTGCAAGGTAAACTTATTTCAACAACTTAACCCAGCTACATGAGAGGATTTGTAAATCTCATTTCATTGTGTTTCCAGGGTGCCTAATCTGTTACACAAATATTTCACCCATCGACATTAATCAATTTCACGGCATGATTCGAGTAAAACTAACATTTTACTGCTCAGTAGGTCAAACAGCTTTTGCTGAGAAGTGTATGGTTTGTTAAGTTAATGTAAATGCAGTTGGCAGTTTTCTTGGTGTCTAGTACTAACCAGCGGCCACAAAATAACAAAATCTAACGATGAGTCTTAATGGGTGTGCCGGTATTTGCTAAATGAGGTTGTGCTACTTTCGTCTGTGTGGGGCTAGGCGAGTGAGCAGTAGCGCGCCTGACGGTCTGTGGAGTTTTGAGCGTTTAAGATGGCGGTGAGTGCTCGTGTAAACAAAAATTAGACACAAGGAGCAAAGAACAGAAAATCTGCCTCTAATAAAATGTATTTTACTGTTCTTTTTCTGTATATTTCTGTATTTGTTTCCCCCAATGGAACTTGAGTAGTGTAAGGTAATACTGATAGGTATCAATGATGCAAGTACTTGTATGTGTTTGGAACGAACGTCAGGTATAAATAGCAGTGCCAGGCGCTAGGTAGTTAATCTTTGCGCAGTGGCATTATCGTAACCAGTGAAGTATAACTGAGGTGCGATTATTGCTAGTTGAAAACTTTTACCAATACCCCGCCAGAGAGACGTGAAATACCGTCTCTGTGGCAATTTTTGGCAACCCCTGAGGGGGTGTAAGTGTCATAGAAACAATGCTTCAAACTGTGTTTATCTGTGTACTCATTCTGCACTTGTGGAAGTGTTTAGCTGATGGTTGTTAGGGACCATGTACACAGACTAGTCTGTGTTCACTGATGAATTGTGTACATGTCTTAGGGAGCTGGTGAGAAACATACTCCTCAGTGTAAGATGTTGTGCAACTGCTATGTGTGAATAAAGATGCCAATGTGGACAGTTGAAATGTGGTTCTGTCTAGTGGCAATTCTTGCTCCATAGCATACTTGTGGTACACACATGCAGTGATTACTGATAAATGTAGGATTTGACAAAACTTGTGTCAGAATTTAGAGGAGGAGACTAGGGCAGTACAGTGAGAGTTGGTGAGTGTGTGGGAGGCAGGTGTTGTACTTAATTCATTTTCACAGCACTGCCAGTGTTATAATTTGTGTTTGTGTCCTGATCATTAGATGCATGTTTGATCCTTTTTGGACACTGCTGTGTGTACACCTTGATAATTAGAACTTATGACCATGGAACTGCTGTTTGATAATATTGGGCAATGAGTCTGTTGGCTTGAGATGATTGATGTGTTAGGCTGCACAGTGCCTAGTAAGGGCACTCACATTGAGGACAGTGTCCTATCTGGTGGGTGTTACATGAAGCAGGAAGAACTGTAATGTTGTGCAAGGCTTTGCCTCAATTTGACAATACATACATGTGCTGTAGTGTGCAGAGCAGAGGGATTGAAAGAAAGGTAAGGGCTAGTAGCTATTTGGGTGGTAGCTAATGCAGTCCCTGATGTTGAGGTTTTGTTGAACCTTTATGTAGCTTACATGTTTCATCTAAAGGCTGCTGGTGGAAAATCTCCTTCATGCAGTAATAACAGTGATTGTGCAGTAGAATTTGGTGGGCTGCAGCCATGGCATTTCCATTTTGAACAGTGTGATTAGTGCATTTCTTGGTGTATTCCTTGAACTGTGGATTTACTGTGCAAATGTGACACATAATACAGTGTGATAGTTTAAATGGGATGGTGAGCTTAATGATGGTCCAGTGTGCTATGAGAATGTATTGCATGTGGAATACTGAAGAGAGGGAACCAGTGCTTGTGGGGTAAATTTTGTGACTGTGTCTGTGAATATAAATCATAGAATGCAATGAAAAATACAGTGGTAGAGGAAGTGTAGGTGAGAATTGTAGCAGGAGTTTTGCTTCTCTTTTTTTTTTTTTTTTTTTGAGAGCAGAACTAGTTGGCTTGCCATGGCTCATTCTTTCTGTCTCTCTTCATTTGAGAATGACTCTTCCTATATGCAAGGTGAGCAAAATTTGCTGCCTACTATAGCACAAATGGATCCATAGAAAATGTCTTATTGTTTGGATCTGTTATGAATGCTTGGCACTCGAGATACTATTTAGCACACATTCAGATATTTTCATTTTTGTCAGGCAATATATTAGCTGGGGCCAATGAGACAGCAGGCAGGTTTGGATACTGTTAGCTTTCTATGATTCATCTTGGACAAGAACATAAACAGTAGAGGAGTCCAAAATATATATTTTTGTGCAGGTTGTTTGGCGCAATGTGGAATAAGCGTGTATCTTGTATATTTAAGACTGCAGCACGTGTTCCCAGCGCTATGAAGCAATTTACTGACTGATTTCTAGTTGTACTTTTCTGCAAGGTAAACTTATTTCAACAACTTAACCCAGCTACATGAGAGGATTTGTAAATCTCATTTCATTGTGTTTCCAGGGTGCCTAATCTGTTACACAAATATTTCACCCATCGACATTAATCAATTTCACGGCATGATTCGAGTAAAACTAACATTTTACTGCTCAGTAGGTCAAACAGCTTTTGCTGAGAAGTGTATGGTTTGTTAAGTTAATGTAAATGCAGTTGGCAGTTTTCTTGGTGTCTAGTACTAACCAGCGGCCACAAAATAACAAAATCTAACGATGAGTCTTAATGGGTGTGCCGGTATTTGCTAAATGAGGTTGTGCTACTTTCGTCTGTGTGGGGCTAGGCGAGTGAGCAGTAGCGCGCCTGACGGTCAAGGGGAGAACTACTGTGGAGTTTTGAGCGTTTAAGATGGCGGTGAGTGGGCGTGTAAACAAAAATTAGACACAAGGAGCAAAGAACAGAAAATCTGCCTCTAATAAAATGTATTTTACTGTTCTATTTCTGTATATTTCTGTATTTGTTTCCCCCAATGGAACTTGAGTAGTGTAAGGTAATACTGATAGGTATCAATGATGCAAGTACTTGTATGTGTTTGGAACGAACGTCAGGTATAAATAGCAGTGCCAGGCGCTAGGTAGTTAATCTTTGCGCAGTGGCATTATCGTAACCAGTGAAGTATAACTGAGGTGCGATTATTGCTAGTTGAAAACTTTTACCAATACCCCGCCAGAGAGACGTGAAATACCGTCTCTGTGGCAATTTTTGGCAACCCCTGAGGGGGTGTAAGTGTCATAGAAACAATGCTTCAAACTGTGTTTATCTGTGTACTCATTCTGCACTTGTGGAAGTGTTTAGCTGATGGTTGTTAGGGACCATGTACACAGACTAGTCTGTGTTCACTGATGAATTGTGTACATGTCTTAGGGAGCTGGTGAGAAACATACTCCTCAGTGTAAGATGTTGTGCAACTGCTATGTGTGAATAAAGATGCCAATGTGGACAGTTGAAATGTGGTTCTGTCTAGTGGCAATTCTTGCTCCATAGCATACTTGTGGTACACACATGCAGTGATTACTGATAAATGTAGGATTTGACAAAACTTGTGTCAGAATTTAGAGGAGGAGACTAGGGCAGTACAGTGAGAGTTGCTGAGTGTGTGGGAGGCAGGTGTTGTACTTAATTCATTTTCACAGCACTGCCAGTGTTATAATTTGTGTTTGTGTCCTGATCATTAGATGCATGTTTGATCCTTTTTGGACACTGCTGTGTGTACACCTTGATAATTAGAACTTATGACCATGGAACTGCTGTTTGATAATATTGGGCAATGAGTCTGTTGGCTTGAGATGATTGATGTGTTAGGCTGCACAGTGCCTAGTAAGGGCACTCACATTGAGGACAGTGTCCTATCTGGTGGGTGTTACATGAAGCAGGAAGAACTGTAATGTTGTGCAAGGCTTTGCCTCAATTTGACAATACATACATGTGCTGTAGTGTGCAGAGCAGAGGGATTGAAAGAAAGGTAAGGGCTAGTAGCTATTTGGGTGGTAGCTAATGCAGTCCCTGATGTTGAGGTTTTGTTGAACCTTTATGTAGCTTACATGTTTCATCTAAAGGCTGCTGGTGGAAAATCTCCTTCATGCAGTAATAACAGTGATTGTGCAGTAGAATTTGGTGGGCTGCAGCCATGGCATTTCCATTTTGAACAGTGTGATTAGTGCATTTCTTGGTGTATTCCTTGAACTGTGGATTTACTGTGCAAATGTGACACATAATACAGTGTGATAGTTTAAATGGGATGGTGAGCTTAATGATGGTCCAGTGTGCTATGAGAATGTATTGCATGTGGAATACTGAAGAGAGGGAACCAGTGCTTGTGGGGTAAATTTTGTGACTGTGTCTGTGAATATAAATCATAGAATGCAATGAAAAATACAGTGGTAGAGGAAGTGTAGGTGAGAATTGTAGCAGGAGTTTTGCTTTTCTTTTTTTTTTTTTTTTTTTTGAGAGCAGAACTAGTTGGCTTGCCATGGCTCATTCTTTCTGTCTCTCTTCATTTGAGAATGACTCTTCCTATATGCAAGGTGAGCAAAATTTGCTGCCTACTATAGCACAAATGGATCCATAGAAAATGTCTTATTGTTTGGATCTGTTATGAATGCTTGGCACTCGAGATACTATTTAGCACACATTCAGATATTTTCATTTTTGTCAGGCAATATATTAGCTGGGGCCAATGAGACAGCAGGCAGGTTTGGATACTGTTAGCTTTCTATGATTCATCTTGGACAAGAACATAAACAGTAGAGGAGTCCAAAATATATATTTTTGTGCAGGTTGTTTGGCGCAATGTGGAATAAGCGTGTATCTTGTATATTTAAGACTGCAGCACGTGTTCCCAGCGCTATGAAGCAATTTACTGACTGATTTCTAGTTGTACTTTTCTGCAAGGTAAACTTATTTCAACAACTTAACCCAGCTACATGAGAGGATTTGTAAATCTCATTTCATTGTGTTTCCAGGGTGCCTAATCTGTTACACAAATATTTCACCCATCGACATTAATCAATTTCACGGCATGATTCGAGTAAAACTAACATTTTACTGCTCAGTAGGTCAAACAGCTTTTGCTGAGAAGTGTATGGTTTGTTAAGTTAATGTAAATGCAGTTGGCAGTTTTCTTGGTGTCTAGTACTAACCAGCGGCCACAAAATAACAAAATCTAACGATGAGTCTTAATGGGTGTGCCGGTATTTGCTAAATGAGGTTGTGCTACTTTCGTCTGTGTGGGGCTAGGCGAGTGAGCAGTAGCGCGCCTGACGGTCAAGGGGAGAACTACTGTGGAGTTTTGAGCGTTTAAGATGGCGGTGAGTGGGCGTGTAAACAAAAATTAGACACAAGGAGCAAAGAACAGAAAATCTGCCTCTAATAAAATGTATTTTACTGTTCTTTTTCTGTATATTTCTGTATTTGTTTCCCCCAATGGAACTTGAGTAGTGTAAGGTAATACTGATAGGTATCAATGATGCAAGTACTTGTATGTGTTTGGAACGAACGTCAGGTATAAATAGCAGTGCCAGGCGCTAGGTAGTTAATCTTTGCGCAGTGGCATTATCGTAACCAGTGAAGTATAACTGAGGTGCGATTATTGCTAGTTGAAAACTTTTACCAATACCCCGCCAGAGAGACGTGAAATACCGTCTCTGTGGCAATTTTTGGCAACCCCTGAGGGGGTGTAAGTGTCATAGAAACAATGCTTCAAACTGTGTTTATCTGTGTACTCATTCTGCACTTGTGGAAGTGTTTAGCTGATGGTTGTTAGGGACCATGTACACAGACTAGTCTGTGTTCACTGATGAATTGTGTACATGTCTTAGGGAGCTGGTGAGAAACATACTCCTCAGTGTAAGATGTTGTGCAACTGCTATGTGTGAATAAAGATGCCAATGTGGACAGTTGAAATGTGGTTCTGTCTAGTGGCAATTCTTGCTCCATAGCATACTTGTGGTACACACATGCAGTGATTACTGATAAATGTAGGATTTGACAAAACTTGTGTCAGAATTTAGAGGAGGAGACTAGGGCAGTACAGTGAGAGTTGGTGAGTGTGTGGGAGGCAGGTGTTGTACTTAATTCATTTTCACAGCACTGCCAGTGTTATAATTTGTGTTTGTGTCCTGATCATTAGATGCATGTTTGATCCTTTTTGGACACTGCTGTGTGTACACCTTGATAATTAGAACTTATGACCATGGAACTGCTGTTTGATAATATTGGGCAATGAGTCTGTTGGCTTGAGATGATTGATGTGTTAGGCTGCACAGTGCCTAGTAAGGGCACTCACATTGAGGACAGTGTCCTATCTGGTGGGTGTTACATGAAGCAGGAAGAACTGTAATGTTGTGCAAGGCTTTGCCTCAATTTGACAATACATACATGTGCTGTAGTGTACAGAGCAGAGGGATTGAAAGAAAGGTAAGGGCTAGTAGCTATTTGGGTGGTAGCTAATGCAGTCCCTGATGTTGAGGTTTTGTTGAACCTTTATGTAGCTTACATGTTTCATCTAAAGGCTGCTGGTGGAAAATCTCCTTCATGCAGTAATAACAGTGATTGTGCAGTAGAATTTTGTGGGTTGCAGCCATGGCATTTCCATTTTGAACAGTGTGATTAGTGCATTTCTTGGTGTATTCCTTGAACTGTGGATTTACTGTGCAAATGTGACACATAATACAGTGTGATAGTTTAAATGGGATGGTGAGCTTAATGATGGTCCAGTGTGCTATGAGAATGTATTGCATGTGGAATACTGAAGAGAGGGAACCAGTGCTTGTGGGGTAAATTTTGTGACTGTGTCTGTGAATATAAATCATAGAATGCAATGAAAAATACAGTGGTAGAGGAAGTGTAGGTGAGAATTGTAGCAGGAGTTTTGCTTTTCTTTTTTTTTTTTTTTTTTTTGAGAGCAGAACTAGTTGGCTTGCCATGGCTCATTCTTTCTGTCTCTCTTCATTTGAGAATGACTCTTCCTATATGCAAGGTGAGCAAAATTTGCTGCCTACTATAGCACAAATGGATCCATAGAAAATGTCTTATTGTTTGGATCTGTTATGAATGCTTGGCACTCGAGATACTATTTAGCACACATTCAGATATTTTCATTTTTGTCAGGCAATATATTAGCTGGGGCCAATGAGACAGCAGGCAGGTTTGGATACTGTTAGCTTTCTATGATTCATCTTGGACAAGAACATAAACAGTAGAGGAGTCCAAAATATATATTTTTGTGCAGGTTGTTTGGCGCAATGTGGAATAAGCGTGTATCTTGTATATTTAAGACTGCAGCACGTGTTCCCAGCGCTATGAAGCAATTTACTGACTGATTTCTAGTTGTACTTTTCTGCAAGGTAAACTTATTTCAACAACTTAACCCAGCTACATGAGAGGATTTGTAAATCTCATTTCATTGTGTTTCCAGGGTGCCTAATCTGTTACACAAATATTTCACCCATCGACATTAATCAATTTCACGGCATGATTCGAGTAAAACTAACATTTTACTGCTCAGTAGGTCAAACAGCTTTTGCTGAGAAGTGTATGGTTTGTTAAGTTAATGTAAATGCAGTTGGCAGTTTTCTTGGTGTCTAGTACTAACCAGCGGCCACAAAATAACAAAATCTAACGATGAGTCTTAATGGGTGTGCCGGTATTTGCTAAATGAGGTTGTGCTACTTTCGTCTGTGTGGGGCTAGGCGAGTGAGCAGTAGCGCGCCTGACGGTCAAGGGGAGAACTACTGTGGAGTTTTGAGCGTTTAAGATGGCGGTGAGTGGGCGTGTAAACAAAAATTAGACACAAGGAGCAAAGAACAGAAAATCTGCCTCTAATAAAATGTATTTTACTGTTCTTTTTCTGTATATTTCTGTATTTGTTTCCCCCAATGGAACTTGAGTAGTGTAAGGTAATACTGATAGGTATCAATGATGCAAGTACTTGTATGTGTTTGGAACGAACGTCAGGTATAAATAGCAGTGCCAGGCGCTAGGTAGTTAATCTTTGCGCAGTGGCATTATCGTAACCAGTGAAGTATAACTGAGGTGCGATTATTGCTAGTTGAAAACTTTTACCAATACCCCGCCAGAGAGACGTGAAATACCGTCTCTGTGGCAATTTTTGGCAACCCCTGAGGGGGTGTAAGTGTCATAGAAACAATGCTTCAAACTGTGTTTATCTGTGTACTCATTCTGCACTTGTGGAAGTGTTTAGCTGATGGTTGTTAGGGACCATGTACACAGACTAGTCTGTGTTCACTGATGAATTGTGTACATGTCTTAGGGAGCTGGTGAGAAACATACTCCTCAGTGTAAGATGTTGTGCAACTGCTATGTGTGAATAAAGATGCCAATGTGGACAGTTGAAATGTGGTTCTGTCTAGTGGCAATTCTTGCTCCATAGCATACTTGTGGTACACACATGCAGTGATTACTGATAAATGTAGGATTTGACAAAACTTGTGTCAGAATTTAGAGGAGGAGACTAGGGCAGTACAGTGAGAGTTGGTGAGTGTGTGGGAGGCAGGTGTTGTACTTAATTCATTTTCACAGCACTGCCAGTGTTATAATTTGTGTTTGTGTCCTGATCATTAGATGCATGTTTGATCCTTTTTGGACACTGCTGTGTGTACACCTTGATAATTAGAACTTATGACCATGGAACTGCTGTTTGATAATATTGGGCAATGAGTCTGTTGGCTTGAGATGATTGATGTGTTAGGCTGCACAGTGCCTAGTAAGGGCACTCACATTGAGGACAGTGTCCTATCTGGTGGGTGTTACATGAAGCAGGAAGAACTGTAATGTTGTGCAAGGCTTTGCCTCAATTTGACAATACATACATGTGCTGTAGTGTACAGAGCAGAGGGATTGAAAGAAAGGTAAGGGCTAGTAGCTATTTGGGTGGTAGCTAATGCAGTCCCTGATGTTGAGGTTTTGTTGAACCTTTATGTAGCTTACATGTTTCATCTAAAGGCTGCTGGTGGAAAATCTCCTTCATGCAGTAATAACAGTGATTGTGCAGTAGAATTTGGTGGGCTGCAGCCATGGCATTTCCATTTTGAACAGTGTGATTAGTGCATTTCTTGGTGTATTCCTTGAACTGTGGATTTACTGTGCAAATGTGACACATAATACAGTGTGATAGTTTAAATGGGATGGTGAGCTTAATGATGGTCCAGTGTGCTATGAGAATGTATTGCATGTGGAATACTGAAGAGAGGGAACCAGTGCTTGTGGGGTAAATTTTGTGACTGTGTCTGTGAATATAAATCATAGAATGCAATGAAAAATACAGTGGTAGAGGAAGTGTAGGTGAGAATTGTAGCAGGAGTTTTGCTTTTCTTTTTTTTTTTTTTTTTTTTTTGAGAGCAGAACTAGTTGGCTTGCCATGGCTCATTCTTTCTGTCTCTCTTCATTTGAGAATGACTCTTCCTATATGCAAGGTGAGCAAAATTTGCTGCCTACTATAGCACAAATGGATCCATAGAAAATGTCTTATTGTTTGGATCTGTTATGAATGCTTGGCACTCGAGATACTATTTAGCACACATTCAGATATTTTCATTTTTGTCAGGCAATATATTAGCTGGGGCCAATGAGACAGCAGGCAGGTTTGGATACTGTTAGCTTTCTATGATTCATCTTGGACAAGAACATAAACAGTAGAGGAGTCCAAAATATATATTTTTGTGCAGGTTGTTTGGCGCAATGTGGAATAAGCGTGTATCTTGTATATTTAAGACTGCAGCACGTGTTCCCAGCGCTATGAAGCAATTTACTGACTGATTTCTAGTTGTACTTTTCTGCAAGGTAAACTTATTTCAACAACTTAACCCAGCTACATGAGAGGATTTGTAAATCTCATTTCATTGTGTTTCCAGGGTGCCTAATCTGTTACACAAATATTTCACCCATCGACATTAATCAATTTCACGGCATGATTCGAGTAAAACTAACATTTTACTGCTCAGTAGGTCAAACAGCTTTTGCTGAGAAGTGTATGGTTTGTTAAGTTAATGTAAATGCAGTTGGCAGTTTTCTTGGTGTCTAGTACTAACCAGCGGCCACAAAATAACAAAATCTAACGATGAGTCTTAATGGGTGTGCCGGTATTTGCTAAATGAGGTTGTGCTACTTTCGTCTGTGTGGGGCTAGGCGAGTGAGCAGTAGCGCGCCTGACGGTCAAGGGGAGAACTACTGTGGAGTTTTGAGCGTTTAAGATGGCGGTGAGTGGGCGTGTAAACAAAAATTAGACACAAGGAGCAAAGAACAGAAAATCTGCCTCTAATAAAATGTATTTTACTGTTCTTTTTCTGTATATTTCTGTATTTGTTTCCCCCAATGGAACTTGAGTAGTGTAAGGTAATACTGATAGGTATCAATGATGCAAGTACTTGTATGTGTTTGGAACGAACGTCAGGTATAAATAGCAGTGCCAGGCGCTAGGTAGTTAATCTTTGCGCAGTGGCATTATCGTAACCAGTGAAGTATAACTGAGGTGCGATTATTGCTAGTTGAAAACTTTTACCAATACCCCGCCAGAGAGACGTGAAATACCGTCTCTGTGGCAATTTTTGGCAACCCCTGAGGGGGTGTAAGTGTCATAGAAACAATGCTTCAAACTGTGTTTATCTGTGTACTCATTCTGCACTTGTGGAAGTGTTTAGCTGATGGTTGTTAGGGACCATGTACACAGACACAGACTAGTCTGTGTTCACTGATGAATTGTGTACATGTCTTAGGGAGCTGGTGAGAAACATACTCCTCAGTGTAAGATGTTGTGCAACTGCTATGTGTGAATAAAGATGCCAATGTGGACAGTTGAAATGTGGTTCTGTCTAGTGGCAATTCTTGCTCCATAGCATACTTGTGGTACACACATGCAGTGATTACTGATAAATGTAGGATTTGACAAAACTTGTGTCAGAATTTAGAGGAGGAGACTAGGGCAGTACAGTGAGAGTTGGTGAGTGTGTGGGAGGCAGGTGTTGTACTTAATTCATTTTCACAGCACTGCCAGTGTTATAATTTGTGTTTGTGTCCTGATCATTAGATGCATGTTTGATCCTTTTTGGACACTGCTGTGTGTACACCTTGATAATTAGAACTTATGACCATGGAACTGCTGTTTGATAATATTGGGCAATGAGTCTGTTGGCTTGAGATGATTGATGTGTTAGGCTGCACAGTGCCTAGTAAGGGCACTCACATTGAGGACAGTGTCCTATCTGGTGGGTGTTACATGAAGCAGGAAGAACTGTAATGTTGTGCAAGGCTTTGCCTCAATTTGACAATACATACATGTGCTGTAGTGTACAGAGCAGAGGGATTGAAAGAAAGGTAAGGGCTAGTAGCTATTTGGGTGGTAGCTAATGCAGTCCCTGATGTTGAGGTTTTGTTGAACCTTTATGTAGCTTACATGTTTCATCTAAAGGCTGCTGGTGGAAAATCTCCTTCATGCAGTAATAACAGTGATTGTGCAGTAGAATTTGGTGGGCTGCAGCCATGGCATTTCCATTTTGAACAGTGTGATTAGTGCATTTCTTGGTGTATTCCTTGAACTGTGGATTTACTGTGCAAATGTGACACATAATACAGTGTGATAGTTTAAATGGGATGGTGAGCTTAATGATGGTCCAGTGTGCTATGAGAATGTATTGCATGTGGAATACTGAAGAGAGGGAACCAGTGCTTGTGGGGTAAATTTTGTGACTGTGTCTGTGAATATAAATCATAGAATGCAATGAAAAATACAGTGGTAGAGGAAGTGTAGGTGAGAATTGTAGCAGGAGTTTTGCTTTTCTTTTTTTTTTTTTTTTTTTTTGAGAGCAGAACTAGTTGGCTTGCCATGGCTCATTCTTTCTGTCTCTCTTCATTTGAGAATGACTCTTCCTATATGCAAGGTGAGCAAAATTTGCTGCCTACTATAGCACAAATGGATCCATAGAAAATGTCTTATTGTTTGGATCTGTTATGAATGCTTGGCACTCGAGATACTATTTAGCACACATTCAGATATTTTCATTTTTGTCAGGCAATATATTAGCTGGGGCCAATGAGACAGCAGGCAGGTTTGGATACTGTTAGCTTTCTATGATTCATCTTGGACAAGAACATAAACAGTAGAGGAGTCCAAAATATATATTTTTGTGCAGGTTGTTTGGCGCAATGTGGAATAAGCGTGTATCTTGTATATTTAAGACTGCAGCACGTGTTCCCAGCGCTATGAAGCAATTTACTGACTGATTTCTAGTTGTACTTTTCTGCAAGGTAAACTTATTTCAACAACTTAACCCAGCTACATGAGAGGATTTGTAAATCTCATTTCATTGTGTTTCCAGGGTGCCTAATCTGTTACACAAATATTTCACCCATCGACATTAATCAATTTCACGGCATGATTCGAGTAAAACTAACATTTTACTGCTCAGTAGGTCAAACAGCTTTTGCTGAGAAGTGTATGGTTTGTTAAGTTAATGTAAATGCAGTTGGCAGTTTTCTTGGTGTCTAGTACTAACCAGCGGCCACAAAATAACAAAATCTAACGATGAGTCTTAATGGGTGTGCCGGTATTTGCTAAATGAGGTTGTGCTACTTTCGTCTGTGTGGGGCTAGGCGAGTGAGCAGTAGCGCGCCTGACGGTCAAGGGGAGAACTACTGTGGAGTTTTGAGCGTTTAAGATGGCGGTGAGTGGGCGTGTAAACAAAAATTAGACACAAGGAGCAAAGAACAGAAAATCTGCCTCTAATAAAATGTATTTTACTGTTCTTTTTCTGTATATTTCTGTATTTGTTTCCCCCAATGGAACTTGAGTAGTGTAAGGTAATACTGATAGGTATCAATGATGCAAGTACTTGTATGTGTTTGGAACGAACGTCAGGTATAAATAGCAGTGCCAGGCGCTAGGTAGTTAATCTTTGCGCAGTGGCATTATCGTAACCAGTGAAGTATAACTGAGGTGCGATTATTGCTAGTTGAAAACTTTTACCAATACCCCGCCAGAGAGACGTGAAATACCGTCTCTGTGGCAATTTTTGGCAACCCCTGAGGGGGTGTAAGTGTCATAGAAACAATGCTTCAAACTGTGTTTATCTGTGTACTCATTCTGCACTTGTGGAAGTGTTTAGCTGATGGTTGTTAGGGACCATGTACACAGACTAGTCTGTGTTCACTGATGAATTGTGTACATGTCTTAGGGAGCTGGTGAGAAACATACTCCTCAGTGTAAGATGTTGTGCAACTGCTATGTGTGAATAAAGATGCCAATGTGGACAGTTGAAATGTGGTTCTGTCTAGTGGCAATTCTTGCTCCATAGCATACTTGTGGTACACACATGCAGTGATTACTGATAAATGTAGGATTTGACAAAACTTGTGTCAGAATTTAGAGGAGGAGACTAGGGCAGTACAGTGAGAGTTGGTGAGTGTGTGGGAGGCAGGTGTTGTACTTAATTCATTTTCACAGCACTGCCAGTGTTATAATTTGTGTTTGTGTCCTGATCATTAGATGCATGTTTGATCCTTTTTGGACACTGCTGTGTGTACACCTTGATAATTAGAACTTATGACCATGGAACTGCTGTTTGATAATATTGGGCAATGAGTCTGTTGGCTTGAGATGATTGATGTGTTAGGCTGCACAGTGCCTAGTAAGGGCACTCACATTGAGGACAGTGTCCTATCTGGTGGGTGTTACATGAAGCAGGAAGAACTGTAATGTTGTGCAAGGCTTTGCCTCAATTTGACAATACATACATGTGCTGTAGTGTACAGAGCAGAGGGATTGAAAGAAAGGTAAGGGCTAGTAGCTATTTGGGTGGTAGCTAATGCAGTCCCTGATGTTGAGGTTTTGTTGAACCTTTATGTAGCTTACATGTTTCATCTAAAGGCTGCTGGTGGAAAATCTCCTTCATGCAGTAATAACAGTGATTGTGCAGTAGAATTTGGTGGGCTGCAGCCATGGCATTTCCATTTTGAACAGTGTGATTAGTGCATTTCTTGGTGTATTCCTTGAACTGTGGATTTACTGTGCAAATGTGACACATAATACAGTGTGATAGTTTAAATGGGATGGTGAGCTTAATGATGGTCCAGTGTGCTATGAGAATGTATTGCATGTGGAATACTGAAGAGAGGGAACCAGTGCTTGTGGGGTAAATTTTGTGACTGTGTCTGTGAATATAAATCATAGAATGCAATGAAAAATACAGTGGTAGAGGAAGTGTAGGTGAGAATTGTAGCAGGAGTTTTGCTTTTCTTTTTTTTTTTTTTTTTTTTTTTGAGAGCAGAACTAGTTGGCTTGCCATGGCTCATTCTTTCTGTCTCTCTTCATTTGAGAATGACTCTTCCTATATGCAAGGTGAGCAAAATTTGCTGCCTACTATAGCACAAATGGATCCATAGAAAATGTCTTATTGTTTGGATCTGTTATGAATGCTTGGCACTCGAGATACTATTTAGCACACATTCAGATATTTTCATTTTTGTCAGGCAATATATTAGCTGGGGCCAATGAGACAGCAGGCAGGTTTGGATACTGTTAGCTTTCTATGATTCATCTTGGACAAGAACATAAACAGTAGAGGAGTCCAAAATATATATTTTTGTGCAGGTTGTTTGGCGCAATGTGGAATAAGCGTGT
Source organism: Schistocerca serialis cubense (assembly GCF_023864345.2). Classification (NCBI taxonomy): domain Eukaryota; kingdom Metazoa; phylum Arthropoda; class Insecta; order Orthoptera; family Acrididae; genus Schistocerca; species Schistocerca serialis. Next base: position 42,637,004 of record NC_064647.1, on the reverse strand, counting down.
ATCTTGTATATTTAAGACTGCAGCACGTGTTCCCAGCGCTATGAAGCAATTTACTGACTGATTTCTAGTTGTACTTTTCTGCAAGGTAAACTTATTTCAACAACTTAACCCAGCTACATGAGAGGATTTGTAAATCTCATTTCATTGTGTTTCCAGGGTGCCTAATCTGTTACACAAATATTTCACCCATCGACATTAATCAATTTCACGGCATGATTCGAGTAAAACTAACATTTTACTGCTCAGTAGGTCAAACAGCTTTTGCTGAGAAGTGTATGGTTTGTTAAGTTAATGTAAATGCAGTTGGCAGTTTTCTTGGTGTCTAGTACTAACCAGCGGCCACAAAATAACAAAATCTAACGATGAGTCTTAATGGGTGTGCCGGTATTTGCTAAATGAGGTTGTGCTACTTTCGTCTGTGTGGGGCTAGGCGAGTGAGCAGTAGCGCGCCTGACGGTCAAGGGGAGAACTACTGTGGAGTTTTGAGCGTTTAAGATGGCGGTGAGTGGGCGTGTAAACAAAAATTAGACACAAGGAGCAAAGAACAGAAAATCTGCCTCTAATAAAATGTATTTTACTGTTCTTTTTCTGTATATTTCTGTATTTGTTTCCCCCAATGGAACTTGAGTAGTGTAAGGTAATACTGATAGGTATCAATGATGCAAGTACTTGTATGTGTTTGGAACGAACGTCAGGTATAAATAGCAGTGCCAGGCGCTAGGTAGTTAATCTTTGCGCAGTGGCATTATCGTAACCAGTGAAGTATAACTGAGGTGCGATTATTGCTAGTTGAAAACTTTTACCAATACCCCGCCAGAGAGACGTGAAATACCGTCTCTGTGGCAATTTTTGGCAACCCCTGAGGGGGTGTAAGTGTCATAGAAACAATGCTTCAAACTGTGTTTATCTGTGTACTCATTCTGCACTTGTGGAAGTGTTTAGCTGATGGTTGTTAGGGACCATGTACACAGACTAGTCTGTGTTCACTGATGAATTGTGTACATGTCTTAGGGAGCTGGTGAGAAACATACTCCTCAGTGTAAGATGTTGTGCAACTGCTATGTGTGAATAAAGATGCCAATGTGGACAGTTGAAATGTGGTTCTGTCTAGTGGCAATTCTTGCTCCATAGCATACTTGTGGTACACACATGCAGTGATTACTGATAAATGTAGGATTTGACAAAACTTGTGTCAGAATTTAGAGGAGGAGACTAGGGCAGTACAGTGAGAGTTGGTGAGTGTGTGGGAGGCAGGTGTTGTACTTAATTCATTTTCACAGCACTGCCAGTGTTATAATTTGTGTTTGTGTCCTGATCATTAGATGCATGTTTGATCCTTTTTGGACACTGCTGTGTGTACACCTTGATAATTAGAACTTATGACCATGGAACTGCTGTTTGATAATATTGGGCAATGAGTCTGTTGGCTTGAGATGATTGATGTGTTAGGCTGCACAGTGCCTAGTAAGGGCACTCACATTGAGGACAGTGTCCTATCTGGTGGGTGTTACATGAAGCAGGAAGAACTGTAATGTTGTGCAAGGCTTTGCCTCAATTTGACAATACATACATGTGCTGTAGTGTACAGAGCAGAGGGATTGAAAGAAAGGTAAGGGCTAGTAGCTATTTGGGTGGTAGCTAATGCAGTCCCTGATGTTGAGGTTTTGTTGAACCTTTATGTAGCTTACATGTTTCATCTAAAGGCTGCTGGTGGAAAATCTCCTTCATGCAGTAATAACAGTGATTGTGCAGTAGAATTTGGTGGGCTGCAGCCATGGCATTTCCATTTTGAACAGTGTGATTAGTGCATTTCTTGGTGTATTCCTTGAACTGTGGATTTACTGTGCAAATGTGACACATAATACAGTGTGATAGTTTAAATGGGATGGTGAGCTTAATGATGGTCCAGTGTGCTATGAGAATGTATTGCATGTGGAATACTGAAGAGAGGGAACCAGTGCTTGTGGGGTAAATTTTGTGACTGTGTCTGTGAATATAAATCATAGAATGCAATGAAAAATACAGTGGTAGAGGAAGTGTAGGTGAGAATTGTAGCAGGAGTTTTGCTTTTCTTTTTTTTTTTTTTTTTTTTGAGAGCAGAACTAGTTGGCTTGCCATGGCTCATTCTTTCTGTCTCTCTTCATTTGAGAATGACTCTTCCTATATGCAAGGTGAGCAAAATTTGCTGCCTACTATAGCACAAATGGATCCATAGAAAATGTCTTATTGTTTGGATCTGTTATGAATGCTTGGCACTCGAGATACTATTTAGCACACATTCAGATATTTTCATTTTTGTCAGGCAATATATTAGCTGGGGCCAATGAGACAGCAGGCAGGTTTGGATACTGTTAGCTTTCTATGATTCATCTTGGACAAGAACATAAACAGTAGAGGAGTCCAAAATATATATTTTTGTGCAGGTTGTTTGGCGCAATGTGGAATAAGCGTGTATCTTGTATATTTAAGACTGCAGCACGTGTTCCCAGCGCTATGAAGCAATTTACTGACTGATTTCTAGTTGTACTTTTCTGCAAGGTAAACTTATTTCAACAACTTAACCCAGCTACATGAGAGGATTTGTAAATCTCATTTCATTGTGTTTCCAGGGTGCCTAATCTGTTACACAAATATTTCACCCATCGACATTAATCAATTTCACGGCATGATTCGAGTAAAACTAACATTTTACTGCTCAGTAGGTCAAACAGCTTTTGCTGAGAAGTGTATGGTTTGTTAAGTTAATGTAAATGCAGTTGGCAGTTTTCTTGGTGTCTAGTACTAACCAGCGGCCACAAAATAACAAAATCTAACGATGAGTCTTAATGGGTGTGCCGGTATTTGCTAAATGAGGTTGTGCTACTTTCGTCTGTGTGGGGCTAGGCGAGTGAGCAGTAGCGCGCCTGACGGTCAAGGGGAGAACTACTGTGGAGTTTTGAGCGTTTAAGATGGCGGTGAGTGGGCGTGTAAACAAAAATTAGACACAAGGAGCAAAGAACAGAAAATCTGCCTCTAATAAAATGTATTTTACTGTTCTTTTTCTGTATATTTCTGTATTTGTTTCCCCCAATGGAACTTGAGTAGTGTAAGGTAATACTGATAGGTATCAATGATGCAAGTACTTGTATGTGTTTGGAACGAACGTCAGGTATAAATAGCAGTGCCAGGCGCTAGGTAGTTAATCTTTGCGCAGTGGCATTATCGTAACCAGTGAAGTATAACTGAGGTGCGATTATTGCTAGTTGAAAACTTTTGCCAATACCCCGCCAGAGAGACGTGAAATACCGTCTCTGTGGCAATTTTTGGCAACCCCTGAGGGGTGTAAGTGTCATAGAAACAATGCTTCAAACTGTGTTTATCTGTGTACTCATTCTGCACTTGTGGAAGTGTTTAGCTGATGGTTGTTAGGGACCATGTACACAGACTAGTCTGTGTTCACTGATGAATTGTGTACATGTCTTAGGGAGCTGGTGAGAAACATACTCCTCAGTGTAAGATGTTGTGCAACTGCTATGTGTGAATAAAGATGCCAATGTGGACAGTTGAAATGTGGTTCTGTCTAGTGGCAATTCTTGCTCCATAGCATACTTGTGGTACACACATGCAGTGATTACTGATAAATGTAGGATTTGACAAAACTTGTGTCAGAATTTAGAGGAGGAGACTAGGGCAGTACAGTGAGAGTTGGTGAGTGTGTGGGAGGCAGGTGTTGTACTTAATTCATTTTCACAGCACTGCCAGTGTTATAATTTGTGTTTGTGTCCTGATCATTAGATGCATGTTTGATCCTTTTTGGACACTGCTGTGTGTACACCTTGATAATTAGAACTTATGACCATGGAACTGCTGTTTGATAATATTGGGCAATGAGTCTGTTGGCTTGAGATGATTGATGTGTTAGGCTGCACAGTGCCTAGTAAGGGCACTCACATTGAGGACAGTGTCCTATCTGGTGGGTGTTACATGAAGCAGGAAGAACTGTAATGTTGTGCAAGGCTTTGCCTCAATTTGACAATACATACATGTGCTGTAGTGTACAGAGCAGAGGGATTGAAAGAAAGGTAAGGGCTAGTAGCTATTTGGGTGGTAGCTAATGCAGTCCCTGATGTTGAGGTTTTGTTGAACCTTTATGTAGCTTACATGTTTCATCTAAAGGCTGCTGGTGGAAAATCTCCTTCATGCAGTAATAACAGTGATTGTGCAGTAGAATTTGGTGGGCTGCAGCCATGGCATTTCCATTTTGAACAGTGTGATTAGTGCATTTCTTGGTGTATTCCTTGAACTGTGGATTTACTGTGCAAATGTGACACATAATACAGTGTGATAGTTTAAATGGGATGGTGAGCTTAATGATGGTCCAGTGTGCTATGAGAATGTATTGCATGTGGAATACTGAAGAGAGGGAACCAGTGCTTGTGGGGTAAATTTTGTGACTGTGTCTGTGAATATAAATCATAGAATGCAATGAAAAATACAGTGGTAGAGGAAGTGTAGGTGAGAATTGTAGCAGGAGTTTTGCTTTTCTTTTTTTTTTTTTTTTTTTTTTGAGAGCAGAACTAGTTGGCTTGCCATGGCTCATTCTTTCTGTCTCTCTTCATTTGAGAATGACTCTTCCTATATGCAAGGTGAGCAAAATTTGCTGCCTACTATAGCACAAATTAATCCATAGAAAATGTCTTATTGTTTGGATCTGTTATGAATGCTTGGCACTCGAGATACTATTTAGCACACATTCAGATATTTTCATTTTTGTCAGGCAATATATTAGCTGGGGCCAATGAGACAGCAGGCAGGTTTGGATACTGTTAGCTTTCTATGATTCATCTTGGACAAGAACATAAACAGTAGAGGAGTCCAAAATATATATTTTTGTGCAGGTTGTTTGGCGCAATGTGGAATAAGCGTGTATCTTGTATATTTAAGACTGCAGCACGTGTTCCCAGCGCTATGAAGCAATTTACTGACTGATTTCTAGTTGTACTTTTCTGCAAGGTAAACTTATTTCAACAACTTAACCCAGCTACATGAGAGGATTTGTAAATCTCATTTCATTGTGTTTCCAGGGTGCCTAATCTGTTACACAAATATTTCACCCATCGACATTAATCAATTTCACGGCATGATTCGAGTAAAACTAACATTTTACTGCTCAGTAGGTCAAACAGCTTTTGCTGAGAAGTGTATGGTTTGTTAAGTTAATGTAAATGCAGTTGGCAGTTTTCTTGGTGTCTAGTACTAACCAGCGGCCACAAAATAACAAAATCTAACGATGAGTCTTAATGGGTGTGCCGGTATTTGCTAAATGAGGTTGTGCTACTTTCGTCTGTGTGGGGCTAGGCGAGTGAGCAGTAGCGCGCCTGACGGTCAAGGGGAGAACTACTGTGGAGTTTTGAGCGTTTAAGATGGCGGTGAGTGGGCGTGTAAACAAAAATTAGACACAAGGAGCAAAGAACAGAAAATCTGCCTCTAATAAAATGTATTTTACTGTTCTTTTTCTGTATATTTCTGTATTTGTTTCCCCCAATGGAACTTGAGTAGTGTAAGGTAATACTGATAGGTATCAATGATGCAAGTACTTGTATGTGTTTGGAACGAACGTCAGGTATAAATAGCAGTGCCAGGCGCTAGGTAGTTAATCTTTGCGCAGTGGCATTATCGTAACCAGTGAAGTATAACTGAGGTGCGATTATTGCTAGTTGAAAACTTTTACCAATACCCCGCCAGAGAGACGTGAAATACCGTCTCTGTGGCAATTTTTGGCAACCCCTGAGGGGGTGTAAGTGTCATAGAAACAATGCTTCAAACTGTGTTTATCTGTGTACTCATTCTGCACTTGTGGAAGTGTTTAGCTGATGGTTGTTAGGGACCATGTACACAGACTAGTCTGTGTTCACTGATGAATTGTGTACATGTCTTAGGGAGCTGGTGAGAAACATACTCCTCAGTGTAAGATGTTGTGCAACTGCTATGTGTGAATAAAGATGCCAATGTGGACAGTTGAAATGTGGTTCTGTCTAGTGGCAATTCTTGCTCCATAGCATACTTGTGGTACACACATGCAGTGATTACTGATAAATGTAGGATTTGACAAAACTTGTGTCAGAATTTAGAGGAGGAGACTAGGGCAGTACAGTGAGAGTTGGTGAGTGTGTGGGAGGCAGGTGTTGTACTTAATTCATTTTCACAGCACTGCCAGTGTTATAATTTGTGTTTGTGTCCTGATCATTAGATGCATGTTTGATCCTTTTTGGACACTGCTGTGTGTACACCTTGATAATTAGAACTTATGACCATGGAACTGCTGTTTGATAATATTGGGCAATGAGTCTGTTGGCTTGAGATGATTGATGTGTTAGGCTGCACAGTGCCTAGTAAGGGCACTCACATTGAGGACAGTGTCCTATCTGGTGGGTGTTACATGAAGCAGGAAGAACTGTAATGTTGTGCAAGGCTTTGCCTCAATTTGACAATACATACATGTGCTGTAGTGTACAGAGCAGAGGGATTGAAAGAAAGGTAAGGGCTAGTAGCTATTTGGGTGGTAGCTAATGCAGTCCCTGATGTTGAGGTTTTGTTGAACCTTTATGTAGCTTACATGTTTCATCTAAAGGCTGCTGGTGGAAAATCTCCTTCATGCAGTAATAACAGTGATTGTGCAGTAGAATTTGGTGGGCTGCAGCCATGGCATTTCCATTTTGAACAGTGTGATTAGTGCATTTCTTGGTGTATTCCTTGAACTGTGGATTTACTGTGCAAATGTGACACATAATACAGTGTGATAGTTTAAATGGGATGGTGAGCTTAATGATGGTCCAGTGTGCTATGAGAATGTATTGCATGTGGAATACTGAAGAGAGGGAACCAGTGCTTGTGGGGTAAATTTTGTGACTGTGTCTGTGAATATAAATCATAGAATGCAATGAAAAATACAGTGGTAGAGGAAGTGTAGGTGAGAATTGTAGCAGGAGTTTTGCTTTTCTTTTTTTTTTTTTTTTTTTGAGAGCAGAACTAGTTGGCTTGCCATGGCTCATTCTTTCTGTCTCTCTTCATTTGAGAATGACTCTTCCTATATGCAAGGTGAGCAAAATTTGCTGCCTACTATAGCACAAATTAATCCATAGAAAATGTCTTATTGTTTGGATCTGTTATGAATGCTTGGCACTCGAGATACTATTTAGCACACATTCAGATATTTTCATTTTTGTCAGGCAATATATTAGCTGGGGCCAATGAGACAGCAGGCAGGTTTGGATACTGTTAGCTTTCTATGATTCATCTTGGACAAGAACATAAACAGTAGAGGAGTCCAAAATATATATTTTTGTGCAGGTTGTTTGGCGCAATGTGGAATAAGCGTGTATCTTGTATATTTAAGACTGCAGCACGTGTTCCCAGCGCTATGAAGCAATTTACTGACTGATTTCTAGTTGTACTTTTCTGCAAGGTAAACTTATTTCAACAACTTAACCCAGCTACATGAGAGGATTTGTAAATCTCATTTCATTGTGTTTCCAGGGTGCCTAATCTGTTACACAAATATTTCACCCATCGACATTAATCAATTTCACGGCATGATTCGAGTAAAACTAACATTTTACTGCTCAGTAGGTCAAACAGCTTTTGCTGAGAAGTGTATGGTTTGTTAAGTTAATGTAAATGCAGTTGGCAGTTTTCTTGGTGTCTAGTACTAACCAGCGGCCACAAAATAACAAAATCTAACGATGAGTCTTAATGGGTGTGCCGGTATTTGCTAAATGAGGTTGTGCTACTTTCGTCTGTGTGGGGCTAGGCGAGTGAGCAGTAGCGCGCCTGACGGTCAAGGGGAGAACTACTGTGGAGTTTTGAGCGTTTAAGATGGCGGTGAGTGGGCGTGTAAACAAAAATTAGACACAAGGAGCAAAGAACAGAAAATCTGCCTCTAATAAAATGTATTTTACTGTTCTTTTTCTGTATATTTCTGTATTTGTTTCCCCCAATGGAACTTGAGTAGTGTAAGGTAATACTGATAGGTATCAATGATGCAAGTACTTGTATGTGTTTGGAACGAACGTCAGGTATAAATAGCAGTGCCAGGCGCTAGGTAGTTAATCTTTGCGCAGTGGCATTATCGTAACCAGTGAAGTATAACTGAGGTGCGATTATTGCTAGTTGAAAACTTTTACCAATACCCTGCCAGAGAGACGTGAAATACCGTCTCTGTGGCAATTTTTGGCAACCCCTGAGGGGGTGTAAGTGTCATAGAAACAATGCTTCAAACTGTGTTTATCTGTGTACTCATTCTGCACTTGTGGAAGTGTTTAGCTGATGGTTGTTAGGAACCATGTACACAGACTAGTCTGTGTTCACTGATGAATTGTGTACATGTCTTAGGGAGCTGGTGAGAAACATACTCCTCAGTGTAAGATGTTGTGCAACTGCTATGTGTGAATAAAGATGCCAATGTGGACAGTTGAAATGTGGTTCTGTCTAGTGGCAATTCTTGCTCCATAGCATACTTGTGGTACACACATGCAGTGATTACTGATAAATGTAGGATTTGACAAAACTTGTGTCAGAATTTAGAGGAGGAGACTAGGGCAGTACAGTGAGAGTTGGTGAGTGTGTGGGAGGCAGGTGTTGTACTTAATTCATTTTCACAGCACTGCCAGTGTTATAATTTGTGTTTGTGTCCTGATCATTAGATGCATGTTTGATCCTTTTTGGACACTGCTGTGTGTACACCTTGATAATTAGAACTTATGACCATGGAACTGCTGTTTGATAATATTGGGCAATGAGTCTGTTGGCTTGAGATGATTGATGTGTTAGGCTGCACAGTGCCTAGTAAGGGCACTCACATTGAGGACAGTGTCCTATCTGGTGGGTGTTACATGAAGCAGGAAGAACTGTAATGTTGTGCAAGGCTTTGCCTCAATTTGACAATACATACATGTGCTGTAGTGTACAGAGCAGAGGGATTGAAAGAAAGGTAAGGGCTAGTAGCTATTTGGGTGGTAGCTAATGCAGTCCCTGATGTTGAGGTTTTGTTGAACCTTTATGTAGCTTACATGTTTCATCTAAAGGCTGCTGGTGGAAAATCTCCTTCATGCAGTAATAACAGTGATTGTGCAGTAGAATTTGGTGGGCTGCAGCCATGGCATTTCCATTTTGAACAGTGTGATTAGTGCATTTCTTGGTGTATTCCTTGAACTGTGGATTTACTGTGCAAATGTGACACATAATACAGTGTGATAGTTTAAATGGGATGGTGAGCTTAATGATGGTCCAGTGTGCTATGAGAATGTATTGCATGTGGAATACTGAAGAGAGGGAACCAGTGCTTGTGGGGTAAATTTTGTGACTGTGTCTGTGAATATAAATCATAGAATGCAATGAAAAATACAGTGGTAGAGGAAGTGTAGGTGAGAATTGTAGCAGGAGTTTTGCTTTTCTTTTTTTTTTTTTTTTTTTTTTTTTTTTGAGAGCAGAACTAGTTGGCTTGCCATGGCTCATTCTTTCTGTCTCTCTTCATTTGAGAATGACTCTTCCTATATGCAAGGTGAGCAAAATTTGCTGCCTACTATAGCACAAATTAATCCATAGAAAATGTCTTATTGTTTGGATCTGTTATGAATGCTTGGCACTCGAGATACTATTTAGCACACATTCAGATATTTTCATTTTTGTCAGGCAATATATTAGCTGGGGCCAATGAGACAGCAGGCAGGTTTGGATACTGTTAGCTTTCTATGATTCATCTTGGACAAGAACATAAACAGTAGAGGAGTCCAAAATATATATTTTTGTGCAGGTTGTTTGGCGCAATGTGGAATAAGCGTGTATCTTGTATATTTAAGACTGCAGCACGTGTTCCCAGCGCTATGAAGCAATTTACTGACTATTTCTAGTTGTACTTTTCTGCAAGGTAAACTTATTTCAACAACTTAACCCAGCTACATGAGAGGATTTGTAAATCTCATTTCATTGTGTTTCCAGGGTGCCTAATCTGTTACACAAATATTTCACCCATCGACATTAATCAATTTCACGGCATGATTCGAGTAAAACTAACATTTTACTGCTCAGTAGGTCAAACAGCTTTTGCTGAGAAGTGTATGGTTTGTTAAGTTAATGTAAATGCAGTTGGCAGTTTTCTTGGTGTCTAGTACTAACCAGCGGCCACAAAATAACAAAATCTAACGATGAGTCTTAATGGGTGTGCCGGTATTTGCTAAATGAGGTTGTGCTACTTTCGTCTGTGTGGGGCTAGGCGAGTGAGCAGTAGCGCGCCTGACGGTCAAGGGGAGAACTACTGTGGAGTTTTGAGCGTTTAAGATGGCGGTGAGTGGGCGTGTAAACAAAAATTAGACACAAGGAGCAATGAACAGAAAATCTGCCTCTAATAAAATGTATTTTACTGTTCTTTTTCTGTATATTTCTGTATTTGTTTCCCCCAATGGAACTTGAGTAGTGTAAGGTAATACTGATAGGTATCAATGATGCAAGTACTTGTATGTGTTTGGAACGAACGTCAGGTATAAATAGCAGTGCCAGGCGCTAGGTAGTTAATCTTTGCGCAGTGGCATTATCGTAACCAGTGAAGTATAACTGAGGTGCGATTATTGCTAGTTGAAAACTTTTACCAATACCCCGCCAGAGAGACGTGAAATACCGTCTCTGTGGCAATTTTTGGCAACCCCTGAGGGGGTGTAAGTGTCATAGAAACAATGCTTCAAACTGTGTTTATCTGTGTACTCATTCTGCACTTGTGGAAGTGTTTAGCTGATGGTTGTTAGGGACCATGTACACAGACTAGTCTGTGTTCACTGATGAATTGTGTACATGTCTTAGGGAGCTGGTGAGAAACATACTCCTCAGTGTAAGATGTTGTGCAACTGCTATGTGTGAATAAAGATGCCAATGTGGACAGTTGAAATGTGGTTCGTTCTAGTGGCAATTCTTGCTCCATAGCATACTTGTGGTACACACATGCAGTGATTACTGATAAATGTAGGATTTGACAAAACTTGTGTCAGAATTTAGAGGAGGAGACTAGGGCAGTACAGTGAGAGTTGGTGAGTGTGTGGGAGGCAGGTGTTGTACTTAATTCATTTTCACAGCACTGCCAGTGTTATAATTTGTGTTTGTGTCCTGATCATTAGATGCATGTTTGATCCTTTTTGGACACTGCTGTGTGTACACCTTGATAATTAGAACTTATGACCATGGAACTGCTGTTTGATAATATTGGGCAATGAGTCTGTTGGCTTGAGATGATTGATGTGTTAGGCTGCACAGTGCCTAGTAAGGGCACTCACATTGAGGACAGTGTCCTATCTGGTGGGTGTTACATGAAGCAGGAAGAACTGTAATGTTGTGCAAGGCTTTGCCTCAATTTGACAATACATACATGTGCTGTAGTGTGCAGAGCAGAGGGATTGAAAGAAAGGTAAGGGCTAGTAGCTATTTGGGAGGTAGCTAATGCAGTCCCTGATGTTGAGGTTTTGTTGAACCTTTATGTAGCTTACATGTTTCATCTAAAGGCTGCTGGTGGAAAATCTCCTTCATGCAGTAATAACAGTGATTGTGCAGTAGAATTTGGTGGGCTGCAGCCATGGCATTTCCATTTTGAACAGTGTGATTAGTGCATTTCTTGGTGTATTCCTTGAACTGTGGATTTACTGTGCAAATGTGACACATAATACAGTGTGATAGTTTAAATGGGATGGTGAGCTTAATGATGGTCCAGTGTGCTATGAGAATGTATTGCATGTGGAATACTGAAGAGAGGGAACCAGTGCTTGTGGGGTAAATTTTGTGACTGTGTCTGTGAATATAAATCATAGAATGCAATGAAAAATACAGTGGTAGAGGAAGTGTAGGTGAGAATTGTAGCAGGAGTTTTGCTTTTCTTTTTTTTTTTTTTTTTTTTTGAGAGCAGAACTAGTTGGCTTGCCATGGCTCATTCTTTCTGTCTCTCTTCATTTGAGAATGACTCTTCCTATATGCAAGGTGAGCAAAATTTGCTGCCTACTATAGCACAAATTAATCCATAGAAAATGTCTTATTGTTTGGATCTGTTATGAATGCTTGGCACTCGAGATACTATTTAGCACACATTCAGATATTTTCATTTTTGTCAGGCAATATATTAGCTGGGGCCAATGAGACAGCAGGCAGGTTTGGATACTGTTAGCTTTCTATGATTCATCTTGGACAAGAACATAAACAGTAGAGGAGTCCAAAATATATATTTTTGTGCAGGTTGTTTGGCGCAATGTGGAATAAGCGTGTATCTTGTATATTTAAGACTGCAGCACGTGTTCCCAGCGCTATGAAGCAATTTACTGACTGATTTCTAGTTGTACTTTTCTGCAAGGTAAACTTATTTCAACAACTTAACCCAGCTACATGAGAGGATTTGTAAATCTCATTTCATTGTGTTTCCAGGGTGCCTAATCTGTTACACAAATATTTCACCCATCGACATTAATCAATTTCACGGCATGATTCGAGTAAAACTAACATTTTACTGCTCAGTAGGTCAAACAGCTTTTGCTGAGAAGTGTATGGTTTGTTAAGTTAATGTAAATGCAGTTGGCAGTTTTCTTGGTGTCTAGTACTAACCAGCGGCCACAAAATAACAAAATCTAACGATGAGTCTTAATGGGTGTGCCGGTATTTGCTAAATGAGGTTGTGCTACTTTCGTCTGTGTGGGGCTAGGCGAGTGAGCAGTAGCGCGCCTGACGGTCAAGGGGAGAACTACTGTGGAGTTTTGAGCGTTTAAGATGGCGGTGAGTGGGCGTGTAAACAAAAATTAGACACAAGGAGCAAAGAACAGAAAATCTGCCTCTAATAAAATGTATTTTACTGTTCTTTTTCTGTATATTTCTGTATTTGTTTCCCCCAATGGAACTTGAGTAGTGTAAGGTAATACTGATAGGTATCAATGATGCAAGTACTTGTATGTGTTTGGAACGAACGTCAGGTATAAATAGCAGTGCCAGGCGCTAGGTAGTTAATCTTTGCGCAGTGGCATTATCGTAACCAGTGAAGTATAACTGAGGTGCGATTATTGCTAGTTGAAAACTTTTACCAATACCCCGCCAGAGAGACGTGAAATACCGTCTCTGTGGCAATTTTTGGCAACCCCTGAGGGGGTGTAAGTGTCATAGAAACAATGCTTCAAACTGTGTTTATCTGTGTACTCATTCTGCACTTGTGGAAGTGTTTAGCTGATGGTTGTTGGGGACCATGTACACAGACTAGTCTGTGTTCACTGATGAATTGTGTACATGTCTTAGGGAGCTGGTGAGAAACATACTCCTCAGTGTAAGATGTTGTGCAACTGCTATGTGTGAATAAAGATGCCAATGTGGACAGTTGAAATGTGGTTCTGTCTAGTGGCAATTCTTGCTCCATAGCATACTTGTGGTACACACATGCAGTGATTACTGATAAATGTAGGATTTGACAAAACTTGTGTCAGAATTTAGAGGAGGAGACTAGGGCAGTACAGTGAGAGTTGGTGAGTGTGTGGGAGGCAGGTGTTGTACTTAATTCATTTTCACAGCACTGCCAGTGTTATAATTTGTGTTTGTGTCCTGATCATTAGATGCATGTTTGATCCTTTTTGGACACTGCTGTGTGTACACCTTGATAATTAGAACTTATGACCATGGAACTGCTGTTTGATAATATTGGGCAATGAGTCTGTTGGCTTGAGATGATTGATGTGTTAGGCTGCACAGTGCCTAGTAAGGGCACTCACATTGAGGACAGTGTCCTATCTGGTGGGTGTTACATGAAGCAGGAAGAACTGTAATGTTGTGCAAGGCTTTGCCTCAATTTGACAATACATACATGTGCTGTAGTGTACAGAGCAGAGGGATTGAAAGAAAGGTAAGGGCTAGTAGCTATTTGGGTGGTAGCTAATGCAGTCCCTGATGTTGAGGTTTTGTTGAACCTTTATGTAGCTTACATGTTTCATCTAAAGGCTGCTGGTGGAAAATCTCCTTCATGCAGTAATAACAGTGATTGTGCAGTAGAATTTGGTGGGCTGCAGCCATGGCATTTCCATTTTGAACAGTGTGATTAGTGCATTTCTTGGTGTATTCCTTGAACTGTGGATTTACTGTGCAAATGTGACACATAATACAGTGTGATAGTTTAAATGGGATGGTGAGCTTAATGATGGTCCAGTGTGCTATGAGAATGTATTGCATGTGGAATACTGAAGAGAGGGAACCAGTGCTTGTGGGGTAAATTTTGTGACTGTGTCTGTGAATATAAATCATAGAATGCAATGAAAAATACAGTGGTAGAGGAAGTGTAGGTGAGAATTGTAGCAGGAGTTTTGCTTTTCTTTTTTTTTTTTTTTTTTTTGAGAGCAGAACTAGTTGGCTTGCCATGGCTCATTCTTTCTGTCTCTCTTCATTTGAGAATGACTCTTCCTATATGCAAGGTGAGCAAAATTTGCTGCCTACTATAGCACAAATTAATCCATAGAAAATGTCTTATTGTTTGGATCTGTTATGAATGCTTGGCACTCGAGATACTATTTAGCACACATTCAGATATTTTCATTTTTGTCAGGCAATATATTAGCTGGGGCCAATGAGACAGCAGGCAGGTTTGGATACTGTTAGCTTTCTATGATTCATCTTGGACAAGAACATAAACAGTAGAGGAGTCCAAAATATATATTTTTGTGCAGGTTGTTTGGCGCAATGTGGAATAAGCGTGTATCTTGTATATTTAAGACTGCAGCACGTGTTCCCAGCGCTATGAAGCAATTTACTGACTGATTTCTAGTTGTACTTTTCTGCAAGGTAAACTTATTTCAACAACTTAACCCAGCTACATGAGAGGATTTGTAAATCTCATTTCATTGTGTTTCCAGGGTGCCTAATCTGTTACACAAATATTTCACCCATCGACATTAATCAATTTCACGGCATGATTCGAGTAAAACTAACATTTTACTGCTCAGTAGGTCAAACAGCTTTTGCTGAGAAGTGTATGGTTTGTTAAGTTAATGTAAATGCAGTTGGCAGTTTTCTTGGTGTCTAGTACTAACCAGCGGCCACAAAATAACAAAATCTAACGATGAGTCTTAATGGGTGTGCCGGTATTTGCTAAATGAGGTTGTGCTACTTTCGTCTGTGTGGGGCTAGGCGGGTGAGCAGTAGCGCGCCTGACGGTCAAGGGGAGAACTACTGTGGAGTTTTGAGCGTTTAAGATGGCGGTGAGTGGGCGTGTAAACAAAAATTAGACACAAGGAGCAAAGAACAGAAAATCTGCCTCTAATAAAATGTATTTTACTGTTCTTTTTCTGTATATTTCTGTATTTGTTTCCCCCAATGGAACTTGAGTAGTGTAAGGTAATACTGATAGGTATCAATGATGCAAGTACTTGTATGTGTTTGGAACGAACGTCAGGTATAAATAGCAGTGCCAGGCGCTAGGTAGTCATTCGAGGGTTGGATTCCCTCTCTTCTTCATCGAAGAGTTTCACTGCCTGGGCTACTCTCAGGGTGCGCCTTCGACGTGGAAGATCCCAGCCGTGTCGTCTGTTTGCCGCCGCCGCCGCCGCCGCCGCCGCCGCCGCTTGGTCGCCGCCTTCCGGTCCTTGCAGCCGCCGCCGCCGTCGCCGCCTGCCGGGGCTCGCCGCCCCCGCCTGGTCGCCGCCTGCCGGGGCTCGCCGCCCCCGCCTGGTCGCCGCCTGCCGGGGCTCGCCGCCCCCGCCTGGTCGCCGCCTGCCGGTGCTCGCCGCCGCCGCCGCCGCCTGCCGGTGCTCGCCGCCGCCTGCCGGTGCTCGCCGCCGCCGCCGCCGCCGCCGCCGGTGCCCGCCGCCTGCCGGTGCTCGCCGCCGCCGCCGTCGCCGCCGCCGCCGCCATCCGGTGCCGCCTGGTCGCCACCATCGCCGCCGTCCTGACCCTGGTCTACGGCCGTCTTCGTCTACATCCGTCTTCGTCTTTGTCTGTCCCCAGTTTCTGTCCTCTCCTCTTCGTTCTGTTCGTTCTTGTTTCTCTCTCCCGTCATGTCCGCCCCCACCACCACTGTCACTACTGCCACCACCGCCATTGTCTATACCTCCCCTTCCGCCGCCTCCACCACTATAACTTGGTGTGCCCAGTCCCACCTCCCTCCTTCCATTCCCCCTCTCCTCACTCTCCCTTCACCCTCTATCTTTGTCGCCCCCTCTCCTACTTCTTCCTCCCGCTCCTCTCGTTCTGATCCCTTCCCCCCACTCCCCCAGCCTGTCACTGCAGCTCCAGCTCGGGTGGTGGCCCGTCGGGCCACTGCCCACGCCCAGCTCTCCCCGTCACCTTCGCCATCACCGCCGCCACTGCCACCGTCATCGTCCTCGTCGCCTTCACCGTCACCATCTCCGGCGCCGACTCCGGCCCCGGGACCTGCCCCTCCCCGCCACATTCCCGTTGTTCCCATCCCCCACGCCTCCTCCACCGCCGTCAAGCGCCCCGGTGGCACCCCTGCTTCCTCTGCTTCCAAAAAGGCTGCGCCTCGTCCTCCTTCCCCCACCCATGATGCCATGGAAGTCTCCCCGCCTGTCCCTGCCCCCTCATCCTCATCCTCTACCCCTTCCTCCTACCGCTACCTCCTCTCCCGTCCTGATCCCTCTCTCCTTGAAGCCCGGAACCTCACCCTCTTCCTTCGCCAGCATTGTCCTGGTGCCCCCATCTCCCTCCTCACTCCTCGCCGAGATTCTGTTCTCATCTCCTCCCCCAGCCCAACCCTCCATACTGACATCCTCTCCCGTCTCCCCATCACCCGTTTTGGTCCCAACGCCTCCCTTACCCCTGCTCCTTCTCCATCTCTTACCCGCCAACCCCAACCCCCGCGTCGCCCGCCGACCCTCACCGCCGTGATCACGCGGCTCAGTCCGTCGATCACGGAGGAGGAGGTGTTGGCGGAGCTCCAGGCCCATCCCACGCTGGAGGTGCGGGCGGTCCGCCGCATTTTCAACTCGGCCGGCCCCACCCGCCTTATGCGGGTTTTCTCTGAGGACGCCCCCTCCATTGACCGTCTCCTGAAGGAGGGTGCCCTCCTCTTCCACCAGCGGTACAAGGTCGACCCTTCCCGTTCCCCTCCTCAATCCCTGCGCTGCCAGAGGTGTCTGCGCTATAATGCGCACCCCACAGCTGAGTGCCGCGAGGCCCCCACCTGCCCGCATTGTCGGCAGGCGCACTTCCTCCGGCAGTGCCCTAACCTCCAATCCCCTCCCTCCTGTAATACCTGCAATCTCCCTCATCCCACCTACTCCCAAAAGTGTAAAGCCCGACCCCCTCCAACCACTCCTGAACTTACCGTACCTGTCCGTCCTCTGGACGCCCCCACCCCTCCTGGCAATTCCCTTCGTCCCCCACCCACCGCTGAGGACATCATCAGGTTCCTCACCATCGTCCTCCAGAATGTTCATCCCTTTCAGCGCCCTCACACCCTCCAGCAGATCTCCCTTGCTGCCCGTTCCATCTTCCAACTCAAGATGTACGCCACCTACTCCAACAACCAGGCCCATTTCACCTTCTCCCGTCTTGACACCCTCGTTTAAATCCCAGTCATGGCGCGACAGCAACGTATCCTTTTCAACAACATACGCTCCCTTCCCGCCAACAAAAACCTGTTCCTGCACACCCTTGCCACCCACCGCGTGGATGCCTTCCTCCTCAATGAAACCTTCCTGCAACCCCAACACACAGTCCACACTTCGCCCTACCTCCTCCACCGCTCCGATAATCCCCTCCCGATTGCACGTGGCGGAGTTGCCATTGGTCACCACCGCCAGATCCCCGTTCGGCTCCAACCTCTCCTTCCCGATCCCACCGAACACCTGATCCTTAGTCTCTTCTTCCCCGGCCTCACCGTTACCTGCGCCACAATCTATGTCCGCCCCAACGCTCCTATTCCCTTCGACTTCCTCTCCCACGTCGATCGTACTTTTTCCTCCTACGTGATCGCCGCCGACCTCAACATCCATAGTCGTTCCGCTGCCCAGTTACGGCGATGGCATCGGTTCCTCTCCACCCTTCAAGGTGACCTCGTCCCCATCCCCCGGCATACCCGTCCTGAATCCAACTCCACTCCTGATGTTATCCTCTCCTCCCCCAACCTCCTTGGCCGCATCACGGTGGATGTCCTGGAGCCTATTGGTAGCGACCATCTCCCTGTCCTCCTCACCGTTTCAGACGGTCGTCGCCCTCGCCCCGACCCTCGTACTGACCCTCCCCCTAAGTATGTCCACGACTATTCCCGAGCCGACTGGAATGCCTACCGGGATTCCCTTTCCACCCAGGTCGATAGCAACCCTCTCACCTACCACCACCCTGACGATGTCACCCATGCCGCCTCCTTTCTCCAGCGGACCTTGTCTGAGGCCGTGGAGGCCCACGTTCCTACTGTCGCCATCCACCCCCACCGTCCTACCTTACCCCCACAGGCCGTTCTCCTCCTCCGTGAATCCCGTCGTCTCTACCGTGCCTTCCTCCGCACGCGTGACCCGGACACACTCCGACGCCACCGGCAACTCCAGCGACACGTTCGTAATTTGCTCGCGGCTAAGAAACGCCGGGACTGGCGACAGACATGCACCCGTTTAAATGCAACCCTACCAATCAACTCGTCCAAGTTCTGGTCGGCCTTCCGTCGCCTTACCGGAACTAAACCCTCCCCCTATTATCCTCTTCTCCATGATGATCACCCTTTCCCTGACTCCCTTAGTAAGGCCAATCACTTTGCCTCCTACCTCTCCGATGTATTTTCCGTCCCCGATGATCCCCAGTTCGATTACTCCCTCTTCCCGGATATCCGCGATCGAACTGACACCTCTTCCCCTCCCCTCGCTCCTGGCTTCCAGTACTTGGACAACATTACACACACGGAACTCAATGCCCCTATCACTACACAGGATCTCATTGCTACCCTCCGCACAAAACGCAACACCGCTCCTGGTCACGATCGTGCCACCTACCGTCACCTTCGTGAAGCTCCTGTCTCTTTCCTCTCCACCCTGGCCAGGCTCTACAATGTAGTCCTGTCCACCGGTTACTACCCCGACCTGTGGAAAACCTCCCGTATCCTCATGTTCCTTAAACCTGACAAACCGCCGTCCGCCGTCTCCTCCTACCGTCCCATCAGCCTTACCTCGGTCTTCAGCAAGGTCCTCGAATCTATCCTCACCCGCCGCATCCACCAACATCTCCGGCAGCACCGCCTCCTTCCCGTCACCCAGTGTGGCTTTCGGCCATCCTTCTCTTCCGATGATCTTCTCCTTCACCTCACTCATCTCCTTTCCGAACAGCTTAATTCCCGTCGCTCCGCCATCTTCCTCTCACTTGACCTCGAACGCGCTTATGACCGCGTCTGGCATTCCGGTCTCCTCTTCAAGCTCCAAACCTTTGCGCTTCCCATTAACTACGTCCGTCTGATCGGTTCCTTTCTCTCCCGCCGTCCTTCCTATGTCACCATCCATAACACCAATTCCTACACCTTTTTCCCCTCCGCCGGTGTGCCCCAAGGCTCCGTCCTCTCCCCCCTTCTGTACCTTTTGTACACGGCGGACATGCCGCCGCCGTCGCCCCCCGTCCACCTCCTCCAGTTTGCCGATGACACCGCCTTCCTCGCCCTTGCCCCCACCCTGCAGCGCTCCCAACGCCTTCTCCAATCCCATCTTGACCGGTTCACCGCTTGGTGCAACCAGTGGTTGCTCAAGGTCAATCCTTCGAAAACCCAGGCGATCATTGTAGGCAAAACCACCCCTTCCTTCCGCCTCCTTGATTTCTATCTCACCGTCTATGGCCGTCCTATCGCCCTCACTCCCACCCTTAAGTACCTTGGCGTCACCCTCGACCGTCGCCTCACCTGGACTCCCCATCTCCAGACAATCCAAGCCAAGGCACGTTCCCGACTCTGTCTCCTCAAGCTCCTTTCCAGCCGCACGTGGGGTCTGGACCCCTCCACAATCCTCCACACCTATCAATCCCTCATCCGCCCTATCCTTTGTTACGCCCATCCAGCCTGGATCTCCGCCCCCCCTACCTTCTATAAATCCCTCCAAATCCTTGAACGCCATGCTCTCCGCCTTGCCTATCGCATCCGTCTCCCCTCCCCCACGCGGATCCTGTATGATCTCATCCCCTTCCCCCACCTCCTCCTTTTCCTTGAAAGGATACGTATCCTGTACACCTCACGTAAACTTGATCCTCCTCACCCGCTCGTTTCCCCGCTCCTCTCCCACCCCCGCCCGCAGCCGCGCCTGTATTCGCACGTCCCACCCGGTCTCCATCTCTCCACCCTCCATACCCTCTCCCAAGGTGGCTTCCGCCAGCTCCCTCTCCCTGATGATGTCCTCGTCCCCTCCATCTACCCCTCCTATCAACTTTGACCCTGCCCCACCCCCCACTTCCCGTGTCCTTTCCTTTCGGCACCCTCCCTCCCTTCTCTTCTCTTCCCTTCTTTTTCCATCTCCCTGTCCCCTCCCTTCCCCCTCTTCCCCCGGGCTTCCTCTCCCCCTTCCTCCCTCCACCCTATCTCCCCTGCCCGTGGCATCTCTGCTCTCCCCTCTCGCTCTCCCACTCCCCTTCCTCCTCCTCCTCTCTTGGCAGGTCCCCGGACTCGCACACGTATAGTGAACATTCGCGCGCCGGAGATCGTCGCCTTTTGTGCTTCATGTGTGTGACGTCATATAGTGTTTTTGGTGTCCGCCGTCCCACTCCTCCGTTCACTTGTGCCGTCGGACTCACCAGTGTTTTGTGCGCCGTGCCAACGTGTTTTCAGTGTTGTTATCGTCACATGTGAACGACTCCGTGTTTTTTCTGTCTCTGTGACCTCTCTCTTTTGCCCGTCACTTTGTTCATTGTCATTCACCATGTTTTATACTCTTGTAAAACGCTATGGCTGAAGAGCGGCGTAGTGTGCCGCTGCCAGCCTACCTGAATTGTACAGGTTTTAAAATAACAATAAAGTAAAAAAAAAAAAAAAAAAAAAAGCTAGGTAGTTAATCTTTGCGCAGTGGCATTATCGTAACCAGTGAAGTATAACTGAGGTGCGATTATTGCTAGTTGAAAACTTTTACCAATACCCCGCCAGAGAGACGTGAAATACCGTCTCTGTGGCAATTTTTGGCAACCCCTGAGGGGGTGTAAGTGTCATAGAAACAATGCTTCAAACTGTGTTTATCTGTGTACTCATTCTGCACTTGTGGAAGTGTTTAGCTGATGGTTGTTAGGGACCATGTACACAGACTAGTCTGTGTTCACTGATGAATTGTGTACATGTCTTAGGGAGCTGGTGAGAAACATACTCCTCAGTGTAAGATGTTGTGCAACTGCTATGTGTGAATAAAGATGCCAATGTGGACAGTTGAAATGTGGTTCTGTCTAGTGGCAATTCTTGCTCCATAGCATACTTGTGGTACACACATGCAGTGATTACTGATAAATGTAGGATTTGACAAAACTTGTGTCAGAATTTAGAGGAGGAGACTAGGGCAGTACAGTGAGAGTTGGTGAGTGTGTGGGAGGCAGGTGTTGTACTTAATTCATTTTCACAGCACTGCCAGTGTTATAATTTGTGTTTGTGTCCTGATCATTAGATGCATGTTTGATCCTTTTTGGACACTGCTGTGTGTACACCTTGATAATTAGAACTTATGACCATGGAACTGCTGTTTGATAATATTGGGCAATGAGTCTGTTGGCTTGAGATGATTGATGTGTTAGGCTGCACAGTGCCTAGTAAGGGCACTCACATTGAGGACAGTGTCCTATCTGGTGGGTGTTACATGAAGCAGGAAGAACTGTAATGTTGTGCAAGGCTTTGCCTCAATTTGACAATACATACATGTGCTGTAGTGTACAGAGCAGAGGGATTGAAAGAAAGGTAAGGGCTAGTAGCTATTTGGGTGGTAGCTAATGCAGTCCCTGATGTTGAGGTTTTGTTGAACCTTTATGTAGCTTACATGTTTCATCTAAAGGCTGCTGGTGGAAAATCTCCTTCATGCAGTAATAACAGTGATTGTGCAGTAGAATTTGGTGGGCTGCAGCCATGGCATTTCCATTTTGAACAGTGTGATTAGTGCATATCTTGGTGTATTCCTTGAACTGTGGATTTACTGTGCAAATGTGACACATAATACAGTGTGATAGTTTAAATGGGATGGTGAGCTTAATGATGGTCCAGTGTGCTATGAGAATGTATTGCATGTGGAATACTGAAGAGAGGGAACCAGTGCTTGTGGGGTAAATTTTGTGACTGTGTCTGTGAATATAAATCATAGAATGCAATGAAAAATACAGTGGTAGAGGAAGTGTAGGTGAGAATTGTAGCAGGAGTTTTGCTTTTCTTTTTTTTTTTTTTTTTTTTTTTTGAGAGCAGAACTAGTTGGCTTGCCATGGCTCATTCTTTCTGTCTCTCTTCATTTGAGAATGACTCTTCCTATATGCAAGGTGAGCAAAATTTGCTGCCTACTATAGCACAAATTAATCCATAGAAAATGTCTTATTGTTTGGATCTGTTATGAATGCTTGGCACTCGAGATACTATTTAGCACACATTCAGATATTTTCATTTTTGTCAGGCAATATATTAGCTGGGGCCAATGAGACAGCAGGCAGGTTTGGATACTGTTAGCTTTCTATGATTCATCTTGGACAAGAACATAAACAGTAGAGGAGTCCAAAATATATATTTTTGTGCAGGTTGTTTGGCGCAATGTGGAATAAGCGTGTATCTTGTATATTTAAGACTGCAGCACGTGTTCCCAGCGCTATGAAGCAATTTACTGACTGATTTCTAGTTGTACTTTTCTGCAAGGTAAACTTATTTCAACAACTTAACCCAGCTACATGAGAGGATTTGTAAATCTCATTTCATTGTGTTTCCAGGGTGCCTAATCTGTTACACAAATATTTCACCCATCGACATTAATCAATTTCACGGCATGATTCGAGTAAAACTAACATTTTACTGCTCAGTAGGTCAAACAGCTTTTGCTGAGAAGTGTATGGTTTGTTAAGTTAATGTAAATGCAGTTGGCAGTTTTCTTGGTGTCTAGTACTAACCAGCGGCCACAAAATAACAAAATCTAACGATGAGTCTTAATGGGTGTGCCGGTATTTGCTAAATGAGGTTGTGCTACTTTCGTCTGTGTGGGGCTAGGCGAGTGAGCAGTAGCGCGCCTGACGGTCAAGGGGAGAACTACTGTGGAGTTTGAGCGTTTAAGATGGCGGTGAGTGGGCGTGTAAACAAAAATTAGACACAAGGAGCAAAGAACAGAAAATCTGCCTCTAATAAAATGTATTTTACTGTTCTTTTTCTGTATATTTCTGTATTTGTTTCCCCCAATGGAACTTGAGTAGTGTAAGGTAATACTGATAGGTATCAATGATGCAAGTACTTGTATGTGTTTGGAACGAACGTCAGGTATAAATAGCAGTGCCAGGCGCTAGGTAGTTAATCTTTGCGCAGTGGCATTATCGTAACCAGTGAAGTATAACTGAGGTGCGATTATTGCTAGTTGAAAACTTTTACCAATACCCCGCCAGAGAGACGTGAAATACCGTCTCTGTGGCAATTTTTGGCAACCCCTGAGGGGGTGTAAGTGTCATAGAAACAATGCTTCAAACTGTGTTTATCTGTGTACTCATTCTGCACTTGTGGAAGTGTTTAGCTGATGGTTGTTAGGGACCATGTACACAGACTAGTCTGTGTTCACTGATGAATTGTGTACATGTCTTAGGGAGCTGGTGAGAAACATACTCCTCAGTGTAAGATGTTGTGCAACTGCTATGTGTGAATAAAGATGCCAATGTGGACAGTTGAAATGTGGTTCTGTCTAGTGGCAATTCTTGCTCCATAGCATACTTGTGGTACACACATGCAGTGATTACTGATAAATGTAGGATTTGACAAAACTTGTGTCAGAATTTAGAGGAGGAGACTAGGGCAGTACAGTGAGAGTTGGTGAGTGTGTGGGAGGCAGGTGTTGTACTTAATTCATTTTCACAGCACTGCCAGTGTTATAATTTGTGTTTGTGTCCTGATCATTAGATGCATGTTTGATCCTTTTTGGACACTGCTGTGTGTACACCTTGATAATTAGAACTTATGACCATGGAACTGCTGTTTGATAATATTGGGCAATGAGTCTGTTGGCTTGAGATGATTGATGTGTTAGGCTGCACAGTGCCTAGTAAGGGCACTCACATTGAGGACAGTGTCCTATCTGGTGGGTGTTACATGAAGCAGGAAGAACTGTAATGTTGTGCAAGGCTTTGCCTCAATTTGACAATACATACATGTGCTGTAGTGTACAGAGCAGAGGGATTGAAAGAAAGGTAAGGGCTAGTAGCTATTTGGGTGGTAGCTAATGCAGTCCCTGATGTTGAGGTTTTGTTGAACCTTTATGTAGCTTACATGTTTCATCTAAAGGCTGCTGGTGGAAAATCTCCTTCATGCAGTAATAACAGTGATTGTGCAGTAGAATTTGGTGGGCTGCAGCCATGGCATTTCCATTTTGAACAGTGTGATTAGTGCATTTCTTGGTGTATTCCTTGAACTGTGGATTTACTGTGCAAATGTGACACATAATACAGTGTGATAGTTTAAATGGGATGGTGAGCTTAATGATGGTCCAGTGTGCTATGAGAATGTATTGCATGTGGAATACTGAAGAGAGGGAACCAGTGCTTGTGGGGTAAATTTTGTGACTGTGTCTGTGAATATAAATCATAGAATGCAATGAAAAATACAGTGGTAGAGGAAGTGTAGGTGAGAATTGTAGCAGGAGTTTTGCTTTTCTTTTTTTTTTTTTTTTTTTTGAGAGCAGAACTAGTTGGCTTGCCATGGCTCATTCTTTCTGTCTCTCTTCATTTGAGAATGACTCTTCCTATATGCAAGGTGAGCAAAATTTGCTGCCTACTATAGCACAAATTAATCCATAGAAAATGTCTTATTGTTTGGATCTGTTATGAATGCTTGGCACTCGAGATACTATTTAGCACACATTCAGATATTTTCATTTTTGTCAGGCAATATATTAGCTGGGGCCAATGAGACAGCAGGCAGGTTTGGATACTGTTAGCTTTCTATGATTCATCTTGGACAAGAACATAAACAGTAGAGGAGTCCAAAATATATATTTTTGTGCAGGTTGTTTGGCGCAATGTGGAATAAGCGTGTATCTTGTATATTTAAGACTGCAGCACGTGTTCCCAGCGCTATGAAGCAATTTACTGACTGATTTCTAGTTGTACTTTTCTGCAAGGTAAACTTATTTCAACAACTTAACCCAGCTACATGAGAGGATTTGTAAATCTCATTTCATTGTGTTTCCAGGGTGCCTAATCTGTTACACAAATATTTCACCCATCGACATTAATCAATTTCACGGCATGATTCGAGTAAAACTAACATTTTACTGCTCAGTAGGTCAAACAGCTTTTGCTGAGAAGTGTATGGTTTGTTAAGTTAATGTAAATGCAGTTGGCAGTTTTCTTGGTGTCTAGTACTAACCAGCGGCCACAAAATAACAAAATCTAACGATGAGTCTTAATGGGTGTGCCGGTATTTGCTAAATGAGGTTGTGCTACTTTCGTCTGTGTGGGGCTAGGCGAGTGAGCAGTAGCGCGCCTGACGGTCAAGGGGAGAACTACTGTGGAGTTTTGAGCGTTTAAGATGGCGGTGAGTGGGCGTGTAAACAAAAATTAGACACAAGGAGCAAAGAACAGAAAATCTGCCTCTAATAAAATGTATTTTACTGTTCTTTTTCTGTATATTTCTGTATTTGTTTCCCCCAATGGAACTTGAGTAGTGTAAGGTAATACTGATAGGTATCAATGATGCAAGTACTTGTATGTGTTTGGAACGAACGTCAGGTATAAATAGCAGTGCCAGGCGCTAGGTAGTTAATCTTTGCGCAGTGGCATTATCGTAACCAGTGAAGTATAACTGAGGTGCGATTATTGCTAGTTGAAAACTTTTACCAATACCCCGCCAGAGAGACGTGAAATACCGTCTCTGTGGCAATTTTTGGCAACCCCTGAGGGGGTGTAAGTGTCATAGAAACAATGCTTCAAACTGTGTTTATCTGTGTACTCATTCTGCACTTGTGGAAGTGTTTAGCTGATGGTTGTTAGGGACCATGTACACAGACTAGTCTGTGTTCACTGATGAATTGTGTACATGTCTTAGGGAGCTGGTGAGAAACATACTCCTCAGTGTAAGATGTTGTGCAACTGCTATGTGTGAATAAAGATGCCAATGTGGACAGTTGAAATGTGGTTCTGTCTAGTGGCAATTCTTGCTCCATAGCATACTTGTGGTACACACATGCAGTGATTACTGATAAATGTAGGATTTGACAAAACTTGTGTCAGAATTTAGAGGAGGAGACTAGGGCAGTACAGTGAGAGTTGGTGAGTGTGTGGGAGGCAGGTGTTGTACTTAATTCATTTTCACAGCACTGCCAGTGTTATAATTTGTGTTTGTGTCCTGATCATTGGATGCATGTTTGATCCTTTTTGGACACTGCTGTGTGTACACCTTGATAATTAGAACTTATGACCATGGAACTGCTGTTTGATAATATTGGGCAATGAGTCTGTTGGCTTGAGATGATTGATGTGTTAGGCTGCACAGTGCCTAGTAAGGGCACTCACATTGAGGACAGTGTCCTATCTGGTGGGTGTTACATGAAGCAGGAAGAACTGTAATGTTGTGCAAGGCTTTGCCTCAATTTGACAATACATACATGTGCTGTAGTGTACAGAGCAGAGGGATTGAAAGAAAGGTAAGGGCTAGTAGCTATTTGGGTGGTAGCTAATGCAGTCCCTGATGTTGAGGTTTTGTTGAACCTTTATGTAGCTTACATGTTTCATCTAAAGGCTGCTGGTGGAAAATCTCCTTCATGCAGTAATAACAGTGATTGTGCAGTAGAATTTGGTGGGCTGCAGCCATGGCATTTCCATTTTGAACAGTGTGATTAGTGCATTTCTTGGTGTATTCCTTGAACTGTGGATTTACTGTGCAAATGTGACACATAATACAGTGTGATAGTTTAAATGGGATGGTGAGCTTAATGATGGTCCAGTGTGCTATGAGAATGTATTGCATGTGGAATACTGAAGAGAGGGAACCAGTGCTTGTGGGGTAAATTTTGTGACTGTGTCTGTGAATATAAATCATAGAATGCAATGAAAAATACAGTGGTAGAGGAAGTGTAGGTGAGAATTGTAGCAGGAGTTTTGCTTTTCTTTTTTTTTTTTTTTTTTTTTTGAGAGCAGAACTAGTTGGCTTGCCATGGCTCATTCTTTCTGTCTCTCTTCATTTGAGAATGACTCTTCCTATATGCAAGGTGAGCAAAATTTGCTGCCTACTATAGCACAAATTAATCCATAGAAAATGTCTTATTGTTTGGATCTGTTATGAATGCTTGGCACTCGAGATACTATTTAGCACACATTCAGATATTTTCATTTTTGTCAGGCAATATATTAGCTGGGGCCAATGAGACAGCAGGCAGGTTTGGATACTGTTAGCTTTCTATGATTCATCTTGGACAAGAACATAAACAGTAGAGGAGTCCAAAATATATATTTTTGTGCAGGTTGTTTGGCGCAATGTGGAATAAGCGTGTATCTTGTATATTTAAGACTGCAGCACGTGATCCCAGCGCTATGAAGCAATTTACTGACTGATTTCTAGTTGTACTTTTCTGCAAGGTAAACTTATTTCAACAACTTAACCCAGCTACATGAGAGGATTTGTAAATCTCATTTCATTGTGTTTCCAGGGTGCCTAATCTGTTACACAAATATTTCACCCATCGACATTAATCAATTTCACGGCATGATTCGAGTAAAACTAACATTTTACTGCTCAGTAGGTCAAACAGCTTTTGCTGAGAAGTGTATGGTTTGTTAAGTTAATGTAAATGCAGTTGGCAGTTTTCTTGGTGTCTAGTACTAACCAGCGGCCACAAAATAACAAAATCTAACGATGAGTCTTAATGGGTGTGCCGGTATTTGCTAAATGAGGTTGTGCTACTTTCGTCTGTGTGGGGCTAGGCGAGTGAGCAGTAGCGCGCCTGACGGTCAAGGGGAGAACTACTGTGGAGTTTTGAGCGTTTAAGATGGCGGTGAGTGGGCGTGTAAACAAAAATTAGACACAAGGAGCAAAGAACAGAAAATCTGCCTCTAATAAAATGTATTTTACTGTTCTTTTACTGTATATTTCTGTATTTGTTTCCCCCAATGGAACTTGAGTAGTGTAAGGTAATACTGATAGGTATCAATGATGCAAGTACTTGTATGTGTTTGGAACGAACGTCAGGTATAAATAGCAGTGCCAGGCGCTAGGTAGTTAATCTTTGCGCAGTGGCATTATCGTAACCAGTGAAGTATAACTGAGGTGCGATTATTGCTAGTTGAAAACTTTTACCAATACCCCGCCAGAGAGACGTGAAATACCGTCTCTGTGGCAATTTTTGGCAACCCCTGAGGGGGTGTAAGTGTCATAGAAACAATGCTTCAAACTGTGTTTATCTGTGTACTCATTCTGCACTTGTGGAGGT
Organism: Schistocerca serialis cubense; assembly: GCF_023864345.2. Classification (NCBI taxonomy): domain Eukaryota; kingdom Metazoa; phylum Arthropoda; class Insecta; order Orthoptera; family Acrididae; genus Schistocerca; species Schistocerca serialis. The sequence goes on along the minus strand of NC_064647.1, from coordinate 42,608,433 downwards.
GTTTAGCTGATGGTTGTTAGGGACCATGTACACAGACTAGTCTGTGTTCACTGATGAATTGTGTACATGTCTTAGGGAGCTGGTGAGAAACATACTCCTCAGTGTAAGATGTTGTGCAACTGCTATGTGTGAATAAAGATGCCAATGTGGACAGTTGAAATGTGGTTCTGTCTAGTGGCAATTCTTGCTCCATAGCATACTTGTGGTACACACATGCAGTGATTACTGATAAATGTAGGATTTGACAAAACTTGTGTCAGAATTTAGAGGAGGAGACTAGGGCAGTACAGTGAGAGTTGGTGAGTGTGTGGGAGGCAGGTGTTGTACTTAATTCATTTTCACAGCACTGCCAGTGTTATAATTTGTGTTTGTGTCCTGATCATTAGATGCATGTTTGATCCTTTTTGGACACTGCTGTGTGTACACCTTGATAATTAGAACTTATGACCATGGAACTGCTGTTTGATAATATTGGGCAATGAGTCTGTTGGCTTGAGATGATTGATGTGTTAGGCTGCACAGTGCCTAGTAAGGGCACTCACATTGAGGACAGTGTCCTATCTGGTGGGTGTTACATGAAGCAGGAAGAACTGTAATGTTGTGCAAGGCTTTGCCTCAATTTGACAATACATACATGTGCTGTAGTGTACAGAGCAGAGGGATTGAAAGAAAGGTAAGGGCTAGTAGCTATTTGGGTGGTAGCTAATGCAGTCCCTGATGTTGAGGTTTTGTTGAACCTTTATGTAGCTTACATGTTTCATCTAAAGGCTGCTGGTGGAAAATCTCCTTCATGCAGTAATAACAGTGATTGTGCAGTAGAATTTGGTGGGCTGCAGCCATGGCATTTCCATTTTGAACAGTGTGATTAGTGCATTTCTTGGTGTATTCCTTGAACTGTGGATTTACTGTGCAAATGTGACACATAATACAGTGTGATAGTTTAAATGGGATGGTGAGCTTAATGATGGTCCAGTGTGCTATGAGAATGTATTGCATGTGGAATACTGAAGAGAGGGAACCAGTGCTTGTGGGGTAAATTTTGTGACTGTGTCTGTGAATATAAATCATAGAATGCAATGAAAAATACAGTGGTAGAGGAAGTGTAGGTGAGAATTGTAGCAGGAGTTTTGCTTTTCTTTTTTTTTTTTTTTTTTTTTTTTTTTGAGAGCAGAACTAGTTGGCTTGCCATGGCTCATTCTTTCTGTCTCTCTTCATTTGAGAATGACTCTTCCTATATGCAAGGTGAGCAAAATTTGCTGCCTACTATAGCACAAATTAATCCATAGAAAATGTCTTATTGTTTGGATCTGTTATGAATGCTTGGCACTCGAGATACTATTTAGCACACATTCAGATATTTTCATTTTTGTCAGGCAATATATTAGCTGGGGCCAATGAGACAGCAGGCAGGTTTGGATACTGTTAGCTTTCTATGATTCATCTTGGACAAGAACATAAACAGTAGAGGAGTCCAAAATATATATTTTTGTGCAGGTTGTTTGGCGCAATGTGGAATAAGCGTGTATCTTGTATATTTAAGACTGCAGCACGTGTTCCCAGCGCTATGAAGCAATTTACTGACTGATTTCTAGTTGTACTTTTCTGCAAGGTAAACTTATTTCAACAACTTAACCCAGCTACATGAGAGGATTTGTAAATCTCATTTCATTGTGTTTCCAGGGTGCCTAATCTGTTACACAAATATTTCACCCATCGACATTAATCAATTTCACGGCATGATTCGAGTAAAACTAACATTTTACTGCTCAGTAGGTCAAACAGCTTTTGCTGAGAAGTGTATGGTTTGTTAAGTTAATGTAAATGCAGTTGGCAGTTTTCTTGGTGTCTAGTACTAACCAGCGGCCACAAAATAACAAAATCTAACGATGAGTCTTAATGGGTGTGCCGGTATTTGCTAAATGAGGTTGTGCTACTTTCGTCTGTGTGGGGCTAGGCGAGTGAGCAGTAGCGCGCCTGACGGTCAAGGGGAGAACTACTGTGGAGTTTTGAGCGTTTAAGATGGCGGTGAGTGGGCGTGTAAACAAAAATTAGACACAAGGAGCAAAGAACAGAAAATCTGCCTCTAATAAAATGTATTTTACTGTTCTTTTTCTGTATATTTCTGTATTTGTTTCCCCCAATGGAACTTGAGTAGTGTAAGGTAATACTGATAGGTATCAATGATGCAAGTACTTGTATGTGTTTGGAACGAACGTCAGGTATAAATAGCAGTGCCAGGCGCTAGGTAGTTAATCTTTGCGCAGTGGCATTATCGTAACCAGTGAAGTATAACTGAGGTGCGATTATTGCTAGTTGAAAACTTTTACCAATACCCCGCCAGAGAGACGTGAAATACCGTCCCTGTGGCAATTTTTGGCAACCCCTGAGGGGGTGTAAGTGTCATAGAAACAATGCTTCAAACTGTGTTTATCTGTGTACTCATTCTGCACTTGTGGAAGTGTTTAGCTGATGGTTGTTAGGGACCATGTACACAGACTAGTCTGTGTTCACTGATGAATTGTGTACATGTCTTAGGGAGCTGGTGAGAAACATACTCCTCAGTGTAAGATGTTGTGCAACTGCTATGTGTGAATAAAGATGCCAATGTGGACAGTTGAAATGTGGTTCTGTCTAGTGGCAATTCTTGCTCCATAGCATACTTGTGGTACACACATGCAGTGATTACTGATAAATGTAGGATTTGACAAAACTTGTGTCAGAATTTAGAGGAGGAGACTAGGGCAGTACAGTGAGAGTTGGTGAGTGTGTGGGAGGCAGGTGTTGTACTTAATTCATTTTCACAGCACTGCCAGTGTTATAATTTGTGTTTGTGTCCTGATCATTAGATGCATGTTTGATCCTTTTTGGACACTGCTGTGTGTACACCTTGATAATTAGAACTTATGACCATGGAACTGCTGTTTGATAATATTGGGCAATGAGTCTGTTGGCTTGAGATGATTGATGTGTTAGGCTGCACAGTGCCTAGTAAGGGCACTCACATTGAGGACAGTGTCCTATCTGGTGGGTGTTACATGAAGCAGGAAGAACTGTAATGTTGTGCAAGGCTTTGCCTCAATTTGACAATACATACATGTGCTGTAGTGTACAGAGCAGAGGGATTGAAAGAAAGGTAAGGGCTAGTAGCTATTTGGGTGGTAGCTAATGCAGTCCCTGATGTTGAGGTTTTGTTGAACCTTTATGTAGCTTACATGTTTCATCTAAAGGCTGCTGGTGGAAAATCTCCTTCATGCAGTAATAACAGTGATTGTGCAGTAGAATTTGGTGGGCTGCAGCCATGGCATTTCCATTTTGAACAGTGTGATTAGTGCATTTCTTGGTGTATTCCTTGAACTGTGGATTTACTGTGCAAATGTGACACATAATACAGTGTGATAGTTTAAATGGGATGGTGAGCTTAATGATGGTCCAGTGTGCTATGAGAATGTATTGCATGTGGAATACTGAAGAGAGGGAACCAGTGCTTGTGGGGTAAATTTTGTGACTGTGTCTGTGAATATAAATCATAGAATGCAATGAAAAATACAGTGGTAGAGGAAGTGTAGGTGAGAATTGTAGCAGGAGTTTTGCTTTTCTTTTTTTTTTTTTTTTTTTTTTGAGAGCAGAACTAGTTGGCTTGCCATGGCTCATTCTTTCTGTCTCTCTTCATTTGAGAATGACTCTTCCTATATGCAAGGTGAGCAAAATTTGCTGCCTACTATAGCACAAATTAATCCATAGAAAATGTCTTATTGTTTGGATCTGTTATGAATGCTTGGCACTCGAGATACTATTTAGCACACATTCAGATATTTTCATTTTTGTCAGGCAATATATTAGCTGGGGCCAATGAGACAGCAGGCAGGTTTGGATACTGTTAGCTTTCTATGATTCATCTTGGACAAGAACATAAACAGTAGAGGAGTCCAAAATATATATTTTTGTGCAGGTTGTTTGGCGCAATGTGGAATAAGCGTGTATCTTGTATATTTAAGACTGCAGCACGTGTTCCCAGCGCTATGAAGCAATTTACTGACTGATTTCTAGTTGTACTTTTCTGCAAGGTAAACTTATTTCAACAACTTAACCCAGCTACATGAGAGGATTTGTAAATCCCATTTCATTGTGTTTCCAGGGTGCCTAATCTGTTACACAAATATTTCACCCATCGACATTAATCAATTTCACGGCATGATTCGAGTAAAACTAACATTTTACTGCTCAGTAGGTCAAACAGCTTTTGCTGAGAAGTGTATGGTTTGTTAAGTTAATGTAAATGCAGTTGGCAGTTTTCTTGGTGTCTAGTACTAACCAGCGGCCACAAAATAACAAAATCTAACGATGAGTCTTAATGGGTGTGCCGGTATTTGCTAAATGAGGTTGTGCTACTTTCGTCTGTGTGGGGCTAGGCGAGTGAGCAGTAGCGCGCCTGACGGTCAAGGGGAGAACTACTGTGGAGTTTTGAGCGTTTAAGATGGCGGTGAGTGGGCGTGTAAACAAAAATTAGACACAAGGAGCAAAGAACAGAAAATCTGCCTCTAATAAAATGTATTTTACTGTTCTTTTTCTGTATATTTCTGTATTTGTTTCCCCCAATGGAACTTGAGTAGTGTAAGGTAATACTGATAGGTATCAATGATGCAAGTACTTGTATGTGTTTGGAACGAACGTCAGGTATAAATAGCAGTGCCAGGCGCTAGGTAGTTAATCTTTGCGCAGTGGCATTATCGTAACCAGTGAAGTATAACTGAGGTGCGATTATTGCTAGTTGAAAACTTTTACCAATACCCCGCCAGAGAGACGTGAAATACCGTCTCTGTGGCAATTTTTGGCAACCCCTGAGGGGGTGTAAGTGTCATAGAAACAATGCTTCAAACTGTGTTTATCTGTGTACTCATTCTGCACTTGTGGAAGTGTTTAGCTGATGGTTGTTAGGGACCATGTACACAGACTAGTCTGTGTTCACTGATGAATTGTGTACATGTCTTAGGGAGCTGGTGAGAAACATACTCCTCAGTGTAAGATGTTGTGCAACTGCTATGTGTGAATAAAGATGCCAATGTGGACAGTTGAAATGTGGTTCTGTCTAGTGGCAATTCTTGCTCCATAGCATACTTGTGGTACACACATGCAGTGATTACTGATAAATGTAGGATTTGACAAAACTTGTGTCAGAATTTAGAGGAGGAGACTAGGGCAGTACAGTGAGAGTTGGTGAGTGTGTGGGAGGCAGGTGTTGTACTTAATTCATTTTCACAGCACTGCCAGTGTTATAATTTGTGTTTGTGTCCTGATCATTAGATGCATGTTTGATCCTTTTTGGACACTGCTGTGTGTACACCTTGATAATTAGAACTTATGACCATGGAACTGCTGTTTGATAATATTGGGCAATGAGTCTGTTGGCTTGAGATGATTGATGTGTTAGGCTGCACAGTGCCTAGTAAGGGCACTCACATTGAGGACAGTGTCCTATCTGGTGGGTGTTACATGAAGCAGGAAGAACTGTAATGTTGTGCAAGGCTTTGCCTCAATTTGACAATACATACATGTGCTGTAGTGTACAGAGCAGAGGGATTGAAAGAAAGGTAAGGGCTAGTAGCTATTTGGGTGGTAGCTAATGCAGTCCCTGATGTTGAGGTTTTGTTGAACCTTTATGTAGCTTACATGTTTCATCTAAAGGCTGCTGGTGGAAAATCTCCTTCATGCAGTAATAACAGTGATTGTGCAGTAGAATTTGGTGGGCTGCAGCCATGGCATTTCCATTTTGAACAGTGTGATTAGTGCATTTCTTGGTGTATTCCTTGAACTGTGGATTTACTGTGCAAATGTGACACATAATACAGTGTGATAGTTTAAATGGGATGGTGAGCTTAATGATGGTCCAGTGTGCTATGAGAATGTATTGCATGTGGAATACTGAAGAGAGGGAACCAGTGCTTGTGGGGTAAATTTTGTGACTGTGTCTGTGAATATAAATCATAGAATGCAATGAAAAATACAGTGGTAGAGGAAGTGTAGGTGAGAATTGTAGCAGGAGTTTTGCTTTTCTTTTTTTTTTTTTTTTTTTGAGAGCAGAACTAGTTGGCTTGCCATGGCTCATTCTTTCTGTCTCTCTTCATTTGAGAATGACTCTTCCTATATGCAAGGTGAGCAAAATTTGCTGCCTACTATAGCACAAATTAATCCATAGAAAATGTCTTATTGTTTGGATCTGTTATGAATGCTTGGCACTCGAGATACTATTTAGCACACATTCAGATATTTTCATTTTTGTCAGGCAATATATTAGCTGGGGCCAATGAGACAGCAGGCAGGTTTGGATACTGTTAGCTTTCTATGATTCATCTTGGACAAGAACATAAACAGTAGAGGAGTCCAAAATATATATTTTTGTGCAGGTTGTTTGGCGCAATGTGGAATAAGCGTGTATCTTGTATATTTAAGACTGCAGCACGTGTTCCCAGCGCTATGAAGCAATTTACTGACTGATTTCTAGTTGTACTTTTCTGCAAGGTAAACTTATTTCAACAACTTAACCCAGCTACATGAGAGGATTTGTAAATCTCATTTCATTGTGTTTCCAGGGTGCCTAATCTGTTACACAAATATTTCACCCATCGACATTAATCAATTTCACGGCATGATTCGAGTAAAACTAACATTTTACTGCTCAGTAGGTCAAACAGCTTTTGCTGAGAAGTGTATGGTTTGTTAAGTTAATGTAAATGCAGTTGGCAGTTTTCTTGGTGTCTAGTACTAACCAGCGGCCACAAAATAACAAAATCTAACGATGAGTCTTAATGGGTGTGCCGGTATTTGCTAAATGAGGTTGTGCTACTTTCGTCTGTGTGGGGCTAGGCGAGTGAGCAGTAGCGCGCCTGACGGTCAAGGGGAGAACTACTGTGGAGTTTTGAGCGTTTAAGATGGCGGTGAGTGGGCGTGTAAACAAAAATTAGACACAAGGAGCAAAGAACAGAAAATCTGCCTCTAATAAAATGTATTTTACTGTTCTTTTTCTGTATATTTCTGTATTTGTTTCCCCCAATGGAACTTGAGTAGTGTAAGGTAATACTGATAGGTATCAATGATGCAAGTACTTGTATGTGTTTGGAACGAACGTCAGGTATAAATAGCAGTGCCAGGCGCTAGGTAGTTAATCTTTGCGCAGTGGCATTATCGTAACCAGTGAAGTATAACTGAGGTGCGATTATTGCTAGTTGAAAACTTTTACCAATACCCCGCCAGAGAGACGTGAAATACCGTCTCTGTGGCAATTTTTGGCAACCCCTGAGGGGGTGTAAGTGTCATAGAAACAATGCTTCAAACTGTGTTTATCTGTGTACTCATTCTGCACTTGTGGAAGTGTTTAGCTGATGGTTGTTAGGGGCCATGTACACAGACTAGTCTGTGTTCACTGATGAATTGTGTACATGTCTTAGGGAGCTGGTGAGAAACATACTCCTCAGTGTAAGATGTTGTGCAACTGCTATGTGTGAATAAAGATGCCAATGTGGACAGTTGAAATGTGGTTCTGTCTAGTGGCAATTCTTGCTCCATAGCATACTTGTGGTACACACATGCAGTGATTACTGATAAATGTAGGATTTGACAAAACTTGTGTCAGAATTTAGAGGAGGAGACTAGGGCAGTACAGTGAGAGTTGGTGAGTGTGTGGGAGGCAGGTGTTGTACTTAATTCATTTTCACAGCACTGCCAGTGTTATAATTTGTGTTTGTGTCCTGATCATTAGATGCATGTTTGATCCTTTTTGGACACTGCTGTGTGTACACCTTGATAATTAGAACTTATGACCATGGAACTGCTGTTTGATAATATTGGGCAATGAGTCTGTTGGCTTGAGATGATTGATGTGTTAGGCTGCACAGTGCCTAGTAAGGGCACTCACATTGAGGACAGTGTCCTATCTGGTGGGTGTTACATGAAGCAGGAAGAACTGTAATGTTGTGCAAGGCTTTGCCTCAATTTGACAATACATACATGTGCTGTAGTGTACAGAGCAGAGGGATTGAAAGAAAGGTAAGGGCTAGTAGCTATTTGGGTGGTAGCTAATGCAGTCCCTGATGTTGAGGTTTTGTTGAACCTTTATGTAGCTTACATGTTTCATCTAAAGGCTGCTGGTGGAAAATCTCCTTCATGCAGTAATAACAGTGATTGTGCAGTAGAATTTGGTGGGCTGCAGCCATGGCATTTCCATTTTGAACAGTGTGATTAGTGCATTTCTTGGTGTATTCCTTGAACTGTGGATTTACTGTGCAAATGTGACACATAATACAGTGTGATAGTTTAAATGGGATGGTGAGCTTAATGATGGTCCAGTGTGCTATGAGAATGTATTGCATGTGGAATACTGAAGAGAGGGAACCAGTGCTTGTGGGGTAAATTTTGTGACTGTGTCTGTGAATATAAATCATAGAATGCAATGAAAAATACAGTGGTAGAGGAAGTGTAGGTGAGAATTGTAGCAGGAGTTTTGCTTTTCTTTTTTTTTTTTTTTTTTTTTTTTTGAGAGCAGAACTAGTTGGCTTGCCATGGCTCATTCTTTCTGTCTCTCTTCATTTGAGAATGACTCTTCCTATATGGAAGGTGAGCAAAATTTGCTGCCTACTATAGCACAAATTAATCCATAGAAAATGTCTTATTGTTTGGATCTGTTATGAATGCATGGCACTCGAGATACTATTTAGCACACATTCAGATATTTTCATTTTTGTCAGGCAATATATTAGCTGGGGCCAATGAGACAGCAGGCAGGTTTGGATACTGTTAGCTTTCTATGATTCATCTTGGACAAGAACATAAACAGTAGAGGAGTCCAAAATATATATTTTTGTGCAGGTTGTTTGGCGCAATGTGGAATAAGCGTGTATCTTGTATATTTAAGACTGCAGCACGTGTTCCCAGCGCTATGAAGCAATTTACTGACTGATTTCTAGTTGTACTTTTCTGCAAGGTAAACTTATTTCAACAACTTAACCCAGCTACATGAGAGGATTTGTAAATCTCATTTCATTGTGTTTCCAGGGTGCCTAATCTGTTACACAAATATTTCACCCATCGACATTAATCAATTTCACGGCATGATTCGAGTAAAACTAACATTTTACTGCTCAGTAGGTCAAACAGCTTTTGCTGAGAAGTGTATGGTTTGTTAAGTTAATGTAAATGCAGTTGGCAGTTTTCTTGGTGTCTAGTACTAACCAGCGGCCACAAAATAACAAAATCTAACGATGAGTCTTAATGGGTGTGCCGGTATTTGCTAAATGAGGTTGTGCTACTTTCGTCTGTGTGGGGCTAGGCGAGTGAGCAGTAGCGCGCCTGACGGTCAAGGGGAGAACTACTGTGGAGTTTTGAGCGTTTAAGATGGCGGTGAGTGGGCGTGTAAACAAAAATTAGACACAAGGAGCAAAGAACAGAAAATCTGCCTCTAATAAAATGTATTTTACTGTTCTTTTTCTGTATATTTCTGTATTTGTTTCCCCCAATGGAACTTGAGTAGTGTAAGGTAATACTGATAGGTATCAATGATGCAAGTACTTGTATGTGTTTGGAACGAACGTCAGGTATAAATAGCAGTGCCAGGCGCTAGGTAGTTAATCTTTGCGCAGTGGCATTATCGTAACCAGTGAAGTATAACTGAGGTGCGATTATTGCTAGTTGAAAACTTTTACCAATACCCCGCCAGAGAGACGTGAAATACCGTCTCTGTGGCAATTTTTGGCAACCCCTGAGGGGGTGTAAGTGTCATAGAAACAATGCTTCAAACTGTGTTTATCTGTGTACTCATTCTGCACTTGTGGAAGTGTTTAGCTGATGGTTGTTAGGGACCATGTACACAGACTAGTCTGTGTTCACTGATGAATTGTGTACATGTCTTAGGGAGCTGGTGAGAAACATACTCCTCAGTGTAAGATGTTGTGCAACTGCTATGTGTGAATAAAGATGCCAATGTGGACAGTTGAAATGTGGTTCTGTCTAGTGGCAATTCTTGCTCCATAGCATACTTGTGGTACACACATGCAGTGATTACTGATAAATGTAGGATTTGACAAAACTTGTGTCAGAATTTAGAGGAGGAGACTAGGGCAGTACAGTGAGAGTTGGTGAGTGTGTGGGAGGCAGGTGTTGTACTTAATTCATTTTCACAGCACTGCCAGTGTTATAATTTGTGTTTGTGTCCTGATCATTAGATGCATGTTTGATCCTTTTTGGACACTGCTGTGTGTACACCTTGATAATTAGAACTTATGACCATGGAACTGCTGTTTGATAATATTGGGCAATGAGTCTGTTGGCTTGAGATGATTGATGTGTTAGGCTGCACAGTGCCTAGTAAGGGCACTCACATTGAGGACAGTGTCCTATCTGGTGGGTGTTACATGAAGCAGGAAGAACTGTAATGTTGTGCAAGGCTTTGCCTCAATTTGACAATACATACATGTGCTGTAGTGTACAGAGCAGAGGGATTGAAAGAAAGGTAAGGGCTAGTAGCTATTTGGGTGGTAGCTAATGCAGTCCCTGATGTTGAGGTTTTGTTGAACCTTTATGTAGCTTACATGTTTCATCTAAAGGCTGCTGGTGGAAAATCTCCTTCATGCAGTAATAACAGTGATTGTGCAGTAGAATTTGGTGGGCTGCAGCCATGGCATTTCCATTTTGAACAGTGTGATTAGTGCATTTCTTGGTGTATTCCTTGAACTGTGGATTTACTGTGCAAATGTGACACATAATACAGTGTGATAGTTTAAATGGGATGGTGAGCTTAATGATGGTCCAGTGTGCTATGAGAATGTATTGCATGTGGAATACTGAAGAGAGGGAACCAGTGCTTGCGGGGTAAATTTTGTGACTGTGTCTGTGAATATAAATCATAGAATGCAATGAAAAATACAGTGGTAGAGGAAGTGTAGGTGAGAATTGTAGCAGGAGTTTTGCTTTTCTTTTTTTTTTTTTTTTTTTTTTTGAGAGCAGAACTAGTTGGCTTGCCATGGCTCATTCTTTCTGTCTCTCTTCATTTGAGAATGACTCTTCCTATATGCAAGGTGAGCAAAATTTGCTGCCTACTATAGCACAAATTAATCCATAGAAAATGTCTTATTGTTTGGATCTGTTATGAATGCTTGGCACTCGAGATACTATTTAGCACACATTCAGATATTTTCATTTTTGTCAGGCAATATAGCTGGGGCCAATGAGACAGCAGGCAGGTTTGGATACTGTTAGCTTTCTATGATTCATCTTGGACAAGAACATAAACAGTAGAGGAGTCCAAAATATATATTTTTGTGCAGGTTGTTTGGCGCAATGTGGAATAAGCGTGTATCTTGTATATTTAAGACTGCAGCACGTGTTCCCAGCGCTATGAAGCAATTTACTGACTGATTTCTAGTTGTACTTTTCTGCAAGGTAAACTTATTTCAACAACTTAACCCAGCTACATGAGAGGATTTGTAAATCTCATTTCATTGTGTTTCCAGGGTGCCTAATCTGTTACACAAATATTTCACCCATCGACATTAATCAATTTCACGGCATGATTCGAGTAAAACTAACATTTTACTGCTCAGTAGGTCAAACAGCTTTTGCTGAGAAGTGTATGGTTTGTTAAGTTAATGTAAATGCAGTTGGCAGTTTTCTTGGTGTCTAGTACTAACCAGCGGCCACAAAATAACAAAATCTAACGATGAGTCTTAATGGGTGTGCCGGTATTTGCTAAATGAGGTTGTGCTACTTTCGTCTGTGTGGGGCTAGGCGAGTGAGCAGTAGCGCGCCTGACGGTCAAGGGGAGAACTACTGTGGAGTTTTGAGCGTTTAAGATGGCGGTGAGTGGGCGTGTAAACAAAAATTAGACACAAGGAGCAAAGAACAGAAAATCTGCCTCTAATAAAATGTATTTTACTGTTCTTTTTCTGTATATTTCTGTATTTGTTTCCCCCAATGGAACTTGAGTAGTGTAAGGTAATACTGATAGGTATCAATGATGCAAGTACTTGTATGTGTTTGGAACGAACGTCAGGTATAAATAGCAGTGCCAGGCGCTAGGTAGTTAATCTTTGCGCAGTGGCATTATCGTAACCAGTGAAGTATAACTGAGGTGCGATTATTGCTAGTTGAAAACTTTTACCAATACCCCGCCAGAGAGACGTGAAATACCGTCTCTGTGGCAATTTTTGGCAACCCCTGAGGGGGTGTAAGTGTCATAGAAACAATGCTTCAAACTGTGTTTATCTGTGTACTCATTCTGCACTTGTGGAAGTGTTTAGCTGATGGTTGTTAGGGACCATGTACACAGACTAGTCTGTGTTCACTGATGAATTGTGTACATGTCTTAGGGAGCTGGTGAGAAACATACTCCTCAGTGTAAGATGTTGTGCAACTGCTATGTGTGAATAAAGATGCCAATGTGGACAGTTGAAATGTGGTTCTGTCTAGTGGCAATTCTTGCTCCATAGCATACTTGTGGTACACACATGCAGTGATTACTGATAAATGTAGGATTTGACAAAACTTGTGTCAGAATTTAGAGGAGGAGACTAGGGCAGTACAGTGAGAGTTGGTGAGTGTGTGGGAGGCAGGTGTTGTACTTAATTCATTTTCACAGCACTGCCAGTGTTATAATTTGTGTTTGTGTCCTGATCATTAGATGCATGTTTGATCCTTTTTGGACACTGCTGTGTGTACACCTTGATAATTAGAACTTATGACCATGGAACTGCTGTTTGATAATATTGGGCAATGAGTCTGTTGGCTTGAGATGATTGATGTGTTAGGCTGCACAGTGCCTAGTAAGGGCACTCACATTGAGGACAGTGTCCTATCTGGTGGGTGTTACATGAAGCAGGAAGAACTGTAATGTTGTGCAAGGCTTTGCCTCAATTTGACAATACATACATGTGCTGTAGTGTACAGAGCAGAGGGATTGAAAGAAAGGTAAGGGCTAGTAGCTATTTGGGTGGTAGCTAATGCAGTCCCTGATGTTGAGGTTTTGTTGAACCTTTATGTAGCTTACATGTTTCATCTAAAGGCTGCTGGTGGAAAATCTCCTTCATGCAGTAATAACAGTGATTGTGCAGTAGAATTTGGTGGGCTGCAGCCATGGCATTTCCATTTTGAACAGTGTGATTAGTGCATTTCTTGGTGTATTCCTTGAACTGTGGATTTACTGTGCAAATGTGACACATAATACAGTGTGATAGTTTAAATGGGATGGTGAGCTTAATGATGGTCCAGTGTGCTATGAGAATGTATTGCATGTGGAATACTGAAGAGAGGGAACCAGTGCTTGTGGGGTAAATTTTGTGACTGTGTCTGTGAATATAAATCATAGAATGCAATGAAAAATACAGTGGTAGAGGAAGTGTAGGTGAGAATTGTAGCAGGAGTTTTGCTTTTCTTTTTTTTTTTTTTTTTTTTTTTGAGAGCAGAACTAGTTGGCTTGCCATGGCTCATTCTTTCTGTCTCTCTTCATTTGAGAATGACTCTTCCTATATGCAAGGTGAGCAAAATTTGCTGCCTACTATAGCACAAATTAATCCATAGAAAATGTCTTATTGTTTGGATCTGTTATGAATGCTTGGCACTCGAGATACTATTTAGCACACATTCAGATATTTTCATTTTTGTCAGGCAATATATTAGCTGGGGCCAATGAGACAGCAGGCAGGTTTGGATACTGTTAGCTTTCTATGATTCATCTTGGACAAGAACATAAACAGTAGAGGAGTCCAAAATATATATTTTTGTGCAGGTTGTTTGGCGCAATGTGGAATAAGCGTGTATCTTGTATATTTAAGACTGCAGCACGTGTTCCCAGCGCTATGAAGCAATTTACTGACTGATTTCTAGTTGTACTTTTCTGCAAGGTAAACTTATTTCAACAACTTAACCCAGCTACATGAGAGGATTTGTAAATCTCATTTCATTGTGTTTCCAGGGTGCCTAATCTGTTACACAAATATTTCACCCATCGACATTAATCAATTTCACGGCATGATTCGAGTAAAACTAACATTTTACTGCTCAGTAGGTCAAACAGCTTTTGCTGAGAAGTGTATGGTTTGTTAAGTTAATGTAAATGCAGTTGGCAGTTTTCTTGGTGTCTAGTACTAACCAGCGGCCACAAAATAACAAAATCTAACGATGAGTCTTAATGGGTGTGCCGGTATTTGCTAAATGAGGTTGTGCTACTTTCGTCTGTGTGGGGCTAGGCGAGTGAGCAGTAGCGCGCCTGACGGTCAAGGGGAGAACTACTGTGGAGTTTTGAGCGTTTAAGATGGCGGTGAGTGGGCGTGTAAACAAAAATTAGACACAAGGAGCAAAGAACAGAAAATCTGCCTCTAATAAAATGTATTTTACTGTTCTTTTTCTGTATATTTCTGTATTTGTTTCCCCCAATGGAACTTGAGTAGTGTAAGGTAATACTGATAGGTATCAATGATGCAAGTACTTGTATGTGTTTGGAACGAACGTCAGGTATAAATAGCAGTGCCAGGCGCTAGGTAGTTAATCTTTGCGCAGTGGCATTATCGTAACCAGTGAAGTATAACTGAGGTGCGATTATTGCTAGTTGAAAACTTTTACCAATACCCCGCCAGAGAGACGTGAAATACCGTCTCTGTGGCAATTTTTGGCAACCCCTGAGGGGGTGTAAGTGTCATAGAAACAATGCTTCAAACTGTGTTTATCTGTGTACTCATTCTGCACTTGTGGAAGTGTTTAGCTGATGGTTGTTAGTGACCATGTACACAGACTAGTCTGTGTTCACTGATGAATTGTGTACATGTCTTAGGGAGCTGGTGAGAAACATACTCCTCAGTGTAAGATGTTGTGCAACTGCTATGTGTGAATAAAGATGCCAATGTGGACAGTTGAAATGTGGTTCTGTCTAGTGGCAATTCTTGCTCCATAGCATACTTGTGGTACACACATGCAGTGATTACTGATAAATGTAGGATTTGACAAAACTTGTGTCAGAATTTAGAGGAGGAGAATAGGGCAGTACAGTGAGAGTTGGTGAGTGTGTGGGAGGCAGGTGTTGTACTTAATTCATTTTCACAGCACTGCCAGTGTTATAATTTGTGTTTGTGTCCTGATCATTAGATGCATGTTTGATCCTTTTTGGACACTGCTGTGTGTACACCTTGATAATTAGAACTTATGACCATGGAACTGCTGTTTGATAATATTGGGCAATGAGTCTGTTGGCTTGAGATGATTGATGTGTTAGGCTGCACAGTGCCTAGTAAGGGCACTCACATTGAGGACAGTGTCCTATCTGGTGGGCGTTACATGAAGCAGGAAGAACTGTAATGTTGTGCAAGGCTTTGCCTCAATTTGACAATACATACATGTGCTGTAGTGTACAGAGCAGAGGGATTGAAAGAAAGGTAAGGGCTAGTAGCTATTTGGGTGGTAGCTAATGCAGTCCCTGATGTTGAGGTTTTGTTGAACCTTTATGTAGCTTACATGTTTCATCTAAAGGCTGCTGGTGGAAAATCTCCTTCATGCAGTAATAACAGTGATTGTGCAGTAGAATTTGGTGGGCTGCAGCCATGGCATTTCCATTTTGAACAGTGTGATTAGTGCATTTCTTGGTGTATTCCTTGAACTGTGGATTTACTGTGCAAATGTGACACATAATACAGTGTGATAGTTTAAATGGGATGGTGAGCTTAATGATGGTCCAGTGTGCTATGAGAATGTATTGCATGTGGAATACTGAAGAGAGGGAACCAGTGCTTGTGGGGTAAATTTTGTGACTGTGTCTGTGAATATAAATCATAGAATGCAATGAAAAATACAGTGGTAGAGGAAGTGTAGGTGAGAATTGTAGCAGGAGTTTTGCTTTTCTTTTTTTTTTTTTTTTTTTTTTTTTTTTTTGAGAGCAGAACTAGTTGGCTTGCCATGGCTCATTCTTTCTGTCTCTCTTCATTTGAGAATGACTCTTCCTATATGCAAGGTGAGCAAAATTTGCTGCCTACTATAGCACAAATTAATCCATAGAAAATGTCTTATTGTTTGGATCTGTTATGAATGCTTGGCACTCGAGATACTATTTAGCACACATTCAGATATTTTCATTTTTGTCAGGCAATATATTAGCTGGGGCCAATGAGACAGCAGGCAGGTTTGGATACTGTTAGCTTTCTATGATTCATCTTGGACAAGAACATAAACAGTAGAGGAGTCCAAAATATATATTTTTGTGCAGGTTGTTTGGCGCAATGTGGAATAAGCGTGTATCTTGTATATTTAAGACTGCAGCACGTGTTCCCAGCGCTATGAAGCAATTTACTGACTGATTTCTAGTTGTACTTTTCTGAAAGGTAAACTTATTTCAACAACTTAACCCAGCTACATGAGAGGATTTGTAAATCTCATTTCATTGTGTTTCCAGGGTGCCTAATCTGTTACACAAATATTTCACCCATCGACATTAATCAATTTCACGGCATGATTCGAGTAAAACTAACATTTTACTGCTCAGTAGGTCAAACAGCTTTTGCTGAGAAGTGTATGGTTTGTTAAGTTAATGTAAATGCAGTTGGCAGTTTTCTTGGTGTCTAGTACTAACCAGCGGCCACAAAATAACAAAATCTAACGATGAGTCTTAATGGGTGTGCCGGTATTTGCTAAATGAGGTTGTGCTACTTTCGTCTGTGTGGGGCTAGGCGAGTGAGCAGTAGCGCGCCTGACGGTCAAGGGGAGAACTACTGTGGAGTTTTGAGCGTTTAAGATGGCGGTGAGTGGGCGTGTAAACAAAAATTAGACACAAGGAGCAAAGAACAGAAAATCTGCCTCTAATAAAATGTATTTTACTGTTCTTTTTCTGTATATTTCTGTATTTGTTTCCCCCAATGGAACTTGAGTAGTGTAAGGTAATACTGATAGGTATCAATGATGCAAGTACTTGTATGTGTTTGGAACGAACGTCAGGTATAAATAGCAGTGCCAGGCGCTAGGTAGTTAATCTTTGCGCAGTGGCATTATCGTAACCAGTGAAGTATAACTGAGGTGCGATTATTGCTAGTTGAAAACTTTTACCAATACCCCGCCAGAGAGACGTGAAATACCGTCTCTGTGGCAATTTTGGCAACCCCTGAGGGGGTGTAAGTGTCATAGAAACAATGCTTCAAACTGTGTTTATCTGTGTACTCATTCTGCACTTGTGGAAGTGTTTAGCTGATGGTTGTTAGGGACCATGTACACAGACTAGTCTGTGTTCACTGATGAATTGTGTACATGTCTTAGGGAGCTGGTGAGAAACATACTCCTCAGTGTAAGATGTTGTGCAACTGCTATGTGTGAATAAAGATGCCAATGTGGACAGTTGAAATGTGGTTCTGTCTAGTGGCAATTCTTGCTCCATAGCATACTTGTGGTACACACATGCAGTGATTACTGATAAATGTAGGATTTGACAAAACTTGTGTCAGAATTTAGAGGAGGAGACTAGGGCAGTACAGTGAGAGTTGGTGAGTGTGTGGGAGGCAGGTGTTGTACTTAATTCATTTTCACAGCACTGCCAGTGTTATAATTTGTGTTTGTGTCCTGATCATTAGATGCATGTTTGATCCTTTTTGGACACTGCTGTGTGTACACCTTGATAATTAGAACTTATGACCATGGAACTGCTGTTTGATAATATTGGGCAATGAGTCTGTTGGCTTGAGATGATTGATGTGTTAGGCTGCACAGTGCCTAGTAAGGGCACTCACATTGAGGACAGTGTCCTATCTGGTGGGTGTTACATGAAGCAGGAAGAACTGTAATGTTGTGCAAGGCTTTGCCTCAATTTGACAATACATACATGTGCTGTAGTGTACAGAGCAGAGGGATTGAAAGAAAGGTAAGGGCTAGTAGCTATTTGGGTGGTAGCTAATGCAGTCCCTGATGTTGAGGTTTTGTTGAACCTTTATGTAGCTTACATGTTTCATCTAAAGGCTGCTGGTGGAAAATCTCCTTCATGCAGTAATAACAGTGATTGTGCAGTAGAATTTGGTGGGCTGCAGCCATGGCATTTCCATTTTGAACAGTGTGATTAGTGCATTTCTTGGTGTATTCCTTGAACTGTGGATTTACTGTGCAAATGTGACACATAATACAGTGTGATAGTTTAAATGGGATGGTGAGCTTAATGATGGTCCAGTGTGCTATGAGAATGTATTGCATGTGGAATACTGAAGAGAGGGAACCAGTGCTTGTGGGGTAAATTTTGTGACTGTGTCTGTGAATATAAATCATAGAATGCAATGAAAAATACAGTGGTAGAGGAAGTGTAGGTGAGAATTGTAGCAGGAGTTTTGCTTTTCTTTTTTTTTTTTTTTTTTTTTTGAGAGCAGAACTAGTGGGCTTGCCATGGCTCATTCTTTCTGTCTCTCTTCATTTGAGAATGACTCTTCCTATATGCAAGGTGAGCAAAATTTGCTGCCTACTATAGCACAAATTAATCCATAGAAAATGTCTTATTGTTTGGATCTGTTATGAATGCTTGGCACTCGAGATACTATTTAGCACACATTCAGATATTTTCATTTTTGTCAGGCAATATATTAGCTGGGGCCAATGAGACAGCAGGCAGGTTTGGATACTGTTAGCTTTCTATGATTCATCTTGGACAAGAACATAAACAGTAGAGGAGTCCAAAATATATATTTTTGTGCAGGTTGTTTGGCGCAATGTGGAATAAGCGTGTATCTTGTATATTTAAGACTGCAGCACGTGTTCCCAGCGCTATGAAGCAATTTACTGACTGATTTCTAGTTGTACTTTTCTGCAAGGTAAACTTATTTCAACAACTTAACCCAGCTACATGAGAGGATTTGTAAATCTCATTTCATTGTGTTTCCAGGGTGCCTAATCTGTTACACAAATATTTCACCCATCGACATTAATCAATTTCACGGCATGATTCGAGTAAAACTAACATTTTACTGCTCAGTAGGTCAAACAGCTTTTGCTGAGAAGTGTATGGTTTGTTAAGTTAATGTAAATGCAGTTGGCAGTTTTCTTGGTGTCTAGTACTAACCAGCGGCCACAAAATAACAAAATCTAACGATGAGTCTTAATGGGTGTGCCGGTATTTGCTAAATGAGGTTGTGCTACTTTCGTCTGTGTGGGGCTAGGCGAGTGAGCAGTAGCGCGCCTGACGGTCAAGGGGAGAACTACTGTGGAGTTTTGAGCGTTTAAGATGGCGGTGAGTGGGCGTGTAAACAAAAATTAGACACAAGGAGCAAAGAACAGAAAATCTGCCTCTAATAAAATGTATTTTACTGTTCTTTTTCTGTATATTTCTGTATTTGTTTCCCCCAATGGAACTTGAGTAGTGTAAGGTAATACTGATAGGTATCAATGATGCAAGTACTTGTATGTGTTTGGAACGAACGTCAGGTATAAATAGCAGTGCCAGGCGCTAGGTAGTTAATCTTTGCGCAGTGGCATTATCGTAACCAGTGAAGTATAACTGAGGTGCGATTATTGCTAGTTGAAAACTTTTACCAATACCCCGCCAGAGAGACGTGAAATACCGTCTCTGTGGCAATTTTTGGCAACCCCTGAGGGGGTGTAAGTGTCATAGAAACAATGCTTCAAACTGTGTTTATCTGTGTACTCATTCTGCACTTGTGGAAGTGTTTAGCTGATGGTTGTTAGGGACCATGTACACAGACTAGTCTGTGTTCACTGATGAATTGTGTACATGTCTTAGGGAGCTGGTGAGAAACATACTCCTCAGTGTAAGATGTTGTGCAACTGCTATGTGTGAATAAAGATGCCAATGTGGACAGTTGAAATGTGGTTCTGTCTAGTGGCAATTCTTGCTCCATAGCATACTTGTGGTACACACATGCAGTGATTACTGATAAATGTAGGATTTGACAAAACTTGTGTCAGAATTTAGAGGAGGAGACTAGGGCAGTACAGTGAGAGTTGGTGAGTGTGTGGGAGGCAGGTGTTGTACTTAATTCATTTTCACAGCACTGCCAGTGTTATAATTTGTGTTTGTGTCCTGATCATTAGATGCATGTTTGATCCTTTTTGGACACTGCTGTGTGTACACCTTGATAATTAGAACTTATGACCATGGAACTGCTGTTTGATAATATTGGGCAATGAGTCTGTTGGCTTGAGATGATTGATGTGTTAGGCTGCACAGTGCCTAGTAAGGGCACTCACATTGAGGACAGTGTCCTATCTGGTGGGTGTTACATGAAGCAGGAAGAACTGTAATGTTGTGCAAGGCTTTGCCTCAATTTGACAATACATACATGTGCTGTAGTGTACAGAGCAGAGGGATTGAAAGAAAGGTAAGGGCTAGTAGCTATTTGGGTGGTAGCTAATGCAGTCCCTGATGTTGAGGTTTTGTTGAACCTTTATGTAGCTTACATGTTTCATCTAAAGGCTGCTGGTGGAAAATCTCCTTCATGCAGTAATAACAGTGATTGTGCAGTAGAATTTGGTGGGCTGCAGCCATGGCATTTCCATTTTGAACAGTGTGATTAGTGCATTTCTTGGTGTATTCCTTGAACTGTGGATTTACTGTGCAAATGTGACACATAATACAGTGTGATAGTTTAAATGGGATGGTGAGCTTAATGATGGTCCAGTGTGCTATGAGAATGTATTGCATGTGGAATACTGAAGAGAGGGAACCAGTGCTTGTGGGGTAAATTTTGTGACTGTGTCTGTGAATATAAATCATAGAATGCAATGAAAAATACAGTGGTAGAGGAAGTGTAGGTGAGAATTGTAGCAGGAGTTTTGCTTTTCTTTTTTTTTTTTTTTTTTTGAGAGCAGAACTAGTTGGCTTGCCATGGCTCATTCTTTCTGTCTCTCTTCATTTGAGAATGACTCTTCCTATATGCAAGGTGAGCAAAATTTGCTGCCTACTATAGCACAAATTAATCCATAGAAAATGTCTTATTGTTTGGATCTGTTATGAATGCTTGGCACTCGAGATACTATTTAGCACACATTCAGATATTTTCATTTTTGTCAGGCAATATATTAGCTGGGGCCAATGAGACAGCAGGCAGGTTTGGATACTGTTAGCTTTCTATGATTCATCTTGGACAAGAACATAAACAGTAGAGGAGTCCAAAATATATATTTTTGTGCAGGTTGTTTGGCGCAATGTGGAATAAGCGTGTATCTTGTATATTTAAGACTGCAGCACGTGTTCCCAGCGCTATGAAGCAATTTACTGACTGATTTCTAGTTGTACTTTTCTGCAAGGTAAACTTATTTCAACAACTTAACCCAGCTACATGAGAGGATTTGTAAATCTCATTTCATTGTGTTTCCAGGGTGCCTAATCTGTTACACAAATATTTCACCCATCGACATTAATCAATTTCACGGCATGATTCGAGTAAAACTAACATTTTACTGCTCAGTAGGTCAAACAGCTTTTGCTGAGAAGTGTATGGTTTGTTAAGTTAATGTAAATGCAGTTGGCAGTTTTCTTGGTGTCTAGTACTAACCAGCGGCCACAAAATAACAAAATCTAACGATGAGTCTTAATGGGTGTGCCGGTATTTGCTAAATGAGGTTGTGCTACTTTCGTCTGTGTGGGGCTAGGCGAGTGAGCAGTAGCGCGCCTGACGGTCAAGGGGAGAACTACTGTGGAGTTTTGAGCGTTTAAGATGGCGGTGAGTGGGCGTGTAAACAAAAATTAGACACAAGGAGCAAAGAACAGAAAATCTGCCTCTAATAAAATGTATTTTACTGTTCTTTTTCTGTATATTTCTGTATTTGTTTCCCCCAATGGAACTTGAGTAGTGTAAGGTAATACTGATAGGTATCAATGATGCAAGTACTTGTATGTGTTTGGAACGAACGTCAGGTATAAATAGCAGTGCCAGGCGCTAGGTAGTTAATCTTTGCGCAGTGGCATTATCGTAACCAGTGAAGTATAACTGAGGTGCGATTATTGCTAGTTGAAAACTTTTACCAATACCCCGCCAGAGAGACGTGAAATACCGTCTCTGTGGCAATTTTTGGCAACCCCTGAGGGGGTGTAAGTGTCATAGAAACAATGCTTCAAACTGTGTTTATCTGTGTACTCATTCTGCACTTGTGGAAGTGTTTAGCTGATGGTTGTTAGGGACCATGTACACAGACTAGTCTGTGTTCACTGATGAATTGTGTACATGTCTTAGGGAGCTGGTGAGAAACATACTCCTCAGTGTAAGATGTTGTGCAACTGCTATGTGTGAATAAAGATGCCAATGTGGACAGTTGAAATGTGGTTCTGTCTAGTGGCAATTCTTGCTCCATAGCATACTTGTGGTACACACATGCAGTGATTACTGATAAATGTAGGATTTGACAAAACTTGTGTCAGAATTTAGAGGAGGAGACTAGGGCAGTACAGTGAGAGTTGGTGAGTGTGTGGGAGGCAGGTGTTGTACTTAATTCATTTTCACAGCACTGCCAGTGTTATAATTTGTGTTTGTGTCCTGATCATTAGATGCATGTTTGATCCTTTTTGGACACTGCTGTGTGTACACCTTGATAATTAGAACTTATGACCATGGAACTGCTGTTTGATAATATTGGGCAATGAGTCTGTTGGCTTGAGATGATTGATGTGTTAGGCTGCACAGTGCCTAGTAAGGGCACTCACATTGAGGACAGTGTCCTATCTGGTGGGTGTTACATGAAGCAGGAAGAACTGTAATGTTGTGCAAGGCTTTGCCTCAATTTGACAATACATACATGTGCTGTAGTGTACAGAGCAGAGGGATTGAAAGAAAGGTAAGGGCTAGTAGCTATTTGGGTGGTAGCTAATGCAGTCCCTGATGTTGAGGTTTTGTTGAACCTTTATGTAGCTTACATGTTTCATCTAAAGGCTGCTGGTGGAAAATCTCCTTCATGCAGTAATAACAGTGATTGTGCAGTAGAATTTGGTGGGCTGCAGCCATGGCATTTCCATTTTGAACAGTGTGATTAGTGCATTTCTTGGTGTATTCCTTGAACTGTGGATTTACTGTGCAAATGTGACACATAATACAGTGTGATAGTTTAAATGGGATGGTGAGCTTAATGATGGTCCAGTGTGCTATGAGAATGTATTGCATGTGGAATACTGAAGAGAGGGAACCAGTGCTTGTGGGGTAAATTTTGTGACTGTGTCTGTGAATATAAATCATAGAATGCAATGAAAAATACAGTGGTAGAGGAAGTGTAGGTGAGAATTGTAGCAGGAGTTTTGCTTTTCTTTTTTTTTTTTTTTTTTTTTGAGAGCAGAACTAGTTGGCTTGCCATGGCTCATTCTTTCTGTCTCTCTTCATTTGAGAATGACTCTTCCTATATGCAAGGTGAGCAAAATTTGCTGCCTACTATAGCACAAATTAATCCATAGAAAATGTCTTATTGTTTGGATCTGTTATGAATGCTTGGCACTCGAGATACTATTTAGCACACATTCAGATATTTTCATTTTTGTCAGGCAATATATTAGCTGGGGCCAATGAGACAGCAGGCAGGTTTGGATACTGTTAGCTTTCTATGATTCATCTTGGACAAGAACATAAACAGTAGAGGAGTCCAAAATATATATTTTTGTGCAGGTTGTTTGGCGCAATGTGGAATAAGCGTGTATCTTGTATATTTAAGACTGCAGCACGTGTTCCCAGCGCTATGAAGCAATTTACTGACTGATTTCTAGTTGTACTTTTCTGCAAGGTAAACTTATTTCAACAACTTAACCCAGCTACATGAGAGGATTTGTAAATCTCATTTCATTGTGTTTCCAGGGTGCCTAATCTGTTACACAAATATTTCACCCATCGACATTAATCAATTTCACGGCATGATTCGAGTAAAACTAACATTTTACTGCTCAGTAGGTCAAACAGCTTTTGCTGAGAAGTGTATGGTTTGTTAAGTTAATGTAAATGCAGTTGGCAGTTTTCTTGGTGTCTAGTACTAACCAGCGGCCACAAAATAACAAAATCTAACGATGAGTCTTAATGGGTGTGCCGGTATTTGCTAAATGAGGTTGTGCTACTTTCGTCTGTGTGGGGCTAGGCGAGTGAGCAGTAGCGCGCCTGACGGTCAAGGGGAGAACTACTGTGGAGTTTTGAGCGTTTAAGATGGCGGTGAGTGGGCGTGTAAACAAAAATTAGACACAAGGAGCAAAGAACAGAAAATCTGCCTCTAATAAAATGTATTTTACTGTTCTTTTTCTGTATATTTCTGTATTTGTTTCCCCCAATGGAACTTGAGTAGTGTAAGGTAATACTGATAGGTATCAATGATGCAAGTACTTGTATGTGTTTGGAACGAACGTCAGGTATAAATAGCAGTGCCAGGCGCTAGGTAGTTAATCTTTGCGCAGTGGCATTATCGTAACCAGTGAAGTATAACTGAGGTGCGATTATTGCTAGTTGAAAACTTTTACCAATACCCCGCCAGAGAGACGTGAAATACCGTCCCTGTGGCAATTTTTGGCAACCCCTGAGGGGGTGTAAGTGTCATAGAAACAATGCTTCAAACTGTGTTTATCTGTGTACTCATTCTGCACTTGTGGAAGTGTTTAGCTGATGGTTGTTAGGGACCATGTACACAGACTAGTCTGTGTTCACTGATGAATTGTGTACATGTCTTAGGGAGCTGGTGAGAAACATACTCCTCAGTGTAAGATGTTGTGCAACTGCTATGTGTGAATAAAGATGCCAATGTGGACAGTTGAAATGTGGTTCTGTCTAGTGGCAATTCTTGCTCCATAGCATACTTGTGGTACACACATGCAGTGATTACTGATAAATGTAGGATTTGACAAAACTTGTGTCAGAATTTAGAGGAGGAGACTAGGGCAGTACAGTGAGAGTTGGTGAGTGTGTGGGAGGCAGGTGTTGTACTTAATTCATTTTCACAGCACTGCCAGTGTTATAATTTGTGTTTGTGTCCTGATCATTAGATGCATGTTTGATCCTTTTTGGACACTGCTGTGTGTACACCTTGATAATTAGAACTTATGACCATGGAACTGCTGTTTGATAATATTGGGCAATGAGTCTGTTGGCTTGAGATGATTGATGTGTTAGGCTGCACAGTGCCTAGTAAGGGCACTCACATTGAGGACAGTGTCCTATCTGGTGGGTGTTACATGAAGCAGGAAGAACTGTAATGTTGTGCAAGGCTTTGCCTCAATTTGACAATACATACATGTGCTGTAGTGTACAGAGCAGAGGGATTGAAAGAAAGGTAAGGGCTAGTAGCTATTTGGGTGGTAGCTAATGCAGTCCCTGATGTTGAGGTTTTGTTGAACCTTTATGTAGCTTACATGTTTCATCTAAAGGCTGCTGGTGGAAAATCTCCTTCATGCAGTAATAACAGTGATTGTGCAGTAGAATTTGGTGGGCTGCAGCCATGGCATTTCCATTTTGAACAGTGTGATTAGTGCATTTCTTGGTGTATTCCTTGAACTGTGGATTTACTGTGCAAATGTGACACATAATACAGTGTGATAGTTTAAATGGGATGGTGAGCTTAATGATGGTCCAGTGTGCTATGAGAATGTATTGCATGTGGAATACTGAAGAGAGGGAACCAGTGCTTGTGGGGTAAATTTTGTGACTGTGTCTGTGAATATAAATCATAGAATGCAATGAAAAATACAGTGGTAGAGGAAGTGTAGGTGAGAATTGTAGCAGGAGTTTTGCTTTTCTTTTTTTTTTTTTTTTTTTTTTTGAGAGCAGAACTAGTTGGCTTGCCATGGCTCATTCTTTCTGTCTCTCTTCATTTGAGAATGACTCTTCCTATATGCAAGGTGAGCAAAATTTGCTGCCTACTATAGCACAAATTAATCCATAGAAAATGTCTTATTGTTTGGATCTGTTATGAATGCTTGGCACTCGAGATACTATTTAGCACACATTCAGATATTTTCATTTTTGTCAGGCAATATATTAGCTGGGGCCAATGAGACAGCAGGCAGGTTTGGATACTGTTAGCTTTCTATGATTCATCTTGGACAAGAACATAAACAGTAGAGGAGTCCAAAATATATATTTTTGTGCAGGTTGTTTGGCGCAATGTGGAATAAGCGTGTATCTTGTATATTTAAGACTGCAGCACGTGTTCCCAGCGCTATGAAGCAATTTACTGACTGATTTCTAGTTGTACTTTTCTGCAAGGTAAACTTATTTCAACAACTTAACCCAGCTACATGAGAGGATTTGTAAATCTCATTTCATTGTGTTTCCAGGGTGCCTAATCTGTTACACAAATATTTCACCCATCGACATTAATCAATTTCACGGCATGATTCGAGTAAAACTAACATTTTACTGCTCAGTAGGTCAAACAGCTTTTGCTGAGAAGTGTATGGTTTGTTAAGTTAATGTAAATGCAGTTGGCAGTTTTCTTGGTGTCTAGTACTAACCAGCGGCCACAAAATAACAAAATCTAACGATGAGTCTTAATGGGTGTGCCGGTATTTGCTAAATGAGGTTGTGCTACTTTCGTCTGTGTGGGGCTAGGCGAGTGAGCAGTAGCGCGCCTGACGGTCAAGGGGAGAACTACTGTGGAGTTTTGAGCGTTTAAGATGGCGGTGAGTGGGCGTGTAAACAAAAATTAGACACAAGGAGCAAAGAACAGAAAATCTGCCTCTAATAAAATGTATTTTACTGTTCTTTTTCTGTATATTTCTGTATTTGTTTCCCCCAATGGAACTTGAGTAGTGTAAGGTAATACTGATAGGTATCAATGATGCAAGTACTTGTATGTGTTTGGAACGAACGTCAGGTATAAATAGCAGTGCCAGGCGCTAGGTAGTTAATCTTTGCGCAGTGGCATTATCGTTATCGCTTCTCGGCCTTTTGGCTAAGAAGCACCCCGCGGTCGGAGCGGTCCGTTGTGCTCTGTAGCGGGTCGCGAGTCGCGTTTCGTGGTCGTTTCGTTTGTTCTTGGTTTTTCCAGCGTTGATATTTTTGCGGTGAATATGTCGAACCGGTCGAACAGTATTCAATGCGTATTCGACAGAGCAGCGAGACGGCCCACGGCCTTTGAAATACAGGAATGGATATTTGGTGATCTGAAAGTACCGGAAAATGACGTCGACACCTTTCAACTGGATTTTGTCTTATTCTCGTTATTCGTGAAATTTCTCGACCAGGAGAAATACGAAAAGTATGGCCTGGCACTCGCGGGCGAACATCCGTTCCGCTACTTCGATGGAACTGTCGGAACAGTGCATATAGTGCCATCTGGCTTTGGGATACGGACTGTGCGGGTATTTAACGTACCCCCTGAGTGTCCCAATGACGTAATCGGCCGTGTCCTGTCGCGATATGGCACGGTGCTCAGCATCACGAATGAGAAGTGGGGAAGTGCCTACCGTTTCCAGGGCAACAGCGGCGTTCGTAGTGTCCGCATGGACCTCCGCCAGCACATCCCGTCGTATATAAATGTTGCGAGTACCAGGGCCCAGGTCACCTATATTGGGCAACCGCAGACTTGCTCCCTTTGTCAATCGACGGAGCATCTCCGCGTGGACTGCCCGCGCCGGCGTCCTGTGCAACTGCCGCGGGAACGCGCTGCTGGTACCGACCTTGTGCCTCTCCTCAGCGAGGTAGTGGCGGGCGCTGCCCACCGTCCCGCTGAGCGACCTGACGTGTCGCCCCCGCCAGAAGCAGTGCAACCGGCACCCAGTGCACCGGCTGACGGACCCGTCCCGGACCAGACGCCCGTTGTGGCGGTACTGCCGGCGGCGTCTGATGTGCCTGCTATGGCGAGTGATGTGGTCGCTGTCGAACAGATGGAGGTCGTTCTTCCTACCCCGCCCATCCCGGCAGATGACGCTAAGTCCCCCCGCCGTCGTCATCGGCGCAAGAAGGCGAACCCGGACCAGCCGGCGGAGGAAGCGAACGGTTTACGTCCTCCTGAGAGCGGCAGTGAGGCTGACTCTCAGGCCCCATCAGTTTCCCGCTCTGTTTCCGCTGACCGCTCGGGCGGTATGCGGCAAACTGCTCGGCAACTAGAGGCTCTTATCAGTTCCTCGCGAGATCGGGGAGCGATCCCTGCAAAACGGAAACATGACCAGGGTAGCGACCAGCCTATGCAGCGTACTCGCACCCTTTCACATCCTACTGTGTCCGACGCGTCTGCGCCGCCTGGCTTAGACTATCCTGCCGATGGGGGAGGCCTGAACTGGGCTGACGACGAGGGCGATGACATGCGTGATTGAGTGGGTCTTTCCCCACATGAGCTGCTTGGTATTTGTTTCTCACATCCGGGGTGATATCGCTGGGTTCTGGTGTGGATATTTCCACACCTGCTTCCCTACGGCCGTGACCCTATCTGCCGTTGTCTACTCTGTGTTGCTCTCCCATGCCTGCCTTTGACCATCCGCCGGGAGCCCTCTCCCTTTTAACGATCAATATCAACTCCATCTCCAACCCGGTCAAACTTCGATCTCTGAAGGACTTTCTCCGCCTTGGTGCGTTTGATGTGGTCTTTCTCCAGGAAGTTTGTGCCCCTTTTCTATCTGACCTTGCTGGTTATGAGGCACTGTATAACATCGACCCTGACGCCCGGCGGGGTACTGCTTTGCTCTACCGATCAGAGTTTATTCCATCCCACGTTACCACGCTACCCAACGGTCGCGTTCTTGCATGTATCCTTCAAGATGTCCTTTTTCTAAATGTCTATGCTCCTTCCGGTGCTAACCACAGGCATGGCAGAACAACACTTTTTCAGTCTGATCTCCCCCCTTTCTTAGCAGCTCGTCGCCCTATCGTCTTTGGCGGAGACTTCAACTGTGTGGTGGCCGAAGTTGACCAGGTCCCGACGCCTATGCGGTGTGAAGCGCTCGCTTCACTCCTTCGGGCGGCTGACCTTACTGACACATGGCGCCACTTCCATCCCGCCTACACGCAATTTACCCACATCTATCCCACTGGAGCCAGCCGTATTGATCGTGTTTATGTCTCGACTGATTTGACTCCCGCCCTTTGTGCCGTCCAAGTCATACCCGTGGCCTTTAGTGACCACTGTGCGTACTCGTGTTCCTTGCGTATCGCGGGTCCTGCCCCGGTTCCTCGTGGCACCTCTTGGAAGATGAATACCCTTCATCTGTCCCAGCCCGAACTTCGTGCTCTTGTCACGAAAACGTGGCAGGATTGTCTCGTGGACACTTCCCGGTACCCTACCACGGTGGTTTGGTGGCTCCGCTGTGCGAAGCCCCGGCTGCGACGTGTTATCCGGCAATACAGTCGCGACGTCGCCCACTGGAAACGTAGCACGTTGGCCTTCTATCAGCAGTGTCTCACTGACGCCCTGACTCTTCCTGCTGACCGGTATGATCAGCTCCGCATGCGCCTCACCAAAATTAAGGCGCAAATCCTTCGCTTCTCTCGGGAGAAAGCCGACGGTATGGTGGTGCGGTGTCGTTCTGCATCCCTGATTGAAGGCGAGGAGCCATCCCTTTATCACCTAGCCTCTGAACGAACTCGTGCCAAGAAGAACACCATTTTGCGCCTTAAGACAGACGATGGTGCGCGTATCACAGACAACCGCGACGTCCTCCAACACCTGACGGACCATTTCACGCACCTCTTCCAGGATGTTGAGGTCGACGTTGCCGCCCAACGTGCACTTGTCAGTGGGGTGCCCACTTCTTTGGATCGTCATGACCGCGACTCCTTAACCGAGCCCCTGACACTCGCTGACCTCACATCTGTCCTCCGTGCCTGTCCGGGACGCAAGTCACCTGGCCCCGACGGTCTCCCTTATGAGTTCTACCAACAATTTTGGGACCTGCTCGGCGACCGTTTCTGCACAATGTGCGAGGAGATTTTTGCTGGATGCGACTTACCCGCCGACTTTTTATCTGGACGTATTGCCCTTATTCCAAAGGTGACTGGTCACTGCCGAGCTCAAGACCTGCGTCCTATCACTGTCCTTAACACTGACTATAAGTTGGTGGCACGATGCGTGGCCTCTCGTCTCAAACAGGCGATGACTAAGGTACTTTGCCCCACTCAATCCTGTGGCGTTTCGCGTCGGAACATCTTCACCGCCGCTTCCCTGTACCGCGATGTTGTCTTCCTCACCGCTGACACTCGCACCCCGGCTGCCATTCTTTCCTTGGACTTCGCCGGTGCCTTTGACAGGGTCTCGCACCCTTACCTGCTGGGCGTTATGTCGCGGATGGGTTTTGGGGAGCGCTTCATACGCATCATCCGGAACTTCTTGGATGGGGCGAATTCCACTATCGTGGTGAACGGTTGCCGGTCGCGCCCCATTCCCATCAGACGGTCAGTTCGACAGGGGTGTCCCTTGTCGATGTATTTGTTTGCCTTAGCGCTGGACCCCATGCTGCGTGACATTGGCCGGTTGGTCGACGGTGTCGTTCTCCCAGGCGTCACCTTCCGCTGT
The DNA here is from genome assembly GCF_023864345.2 of Schistocerca serialis cubense. NCBI lineage: Eukaryota > Metazoa > Arthropoda > Insecta > Orthoptera > Acrididae > Schistocerca > Schistocerca serialis. The sequence goes on along the minus strand of NC_064647.1, from coordinate 42,578,028 downwards.
GCGGCCTACGCCGATGACGTTGGTGTGTTCGTTGCTAACGCAAGGGACATCGATTCCGTTCGCCGCATTCTCGATGTTTCTGAACGGGCCTCCGGTGCTCAGTTAAATCCCAACAAGACTGTGTTACTTCCGCTAGGGCCACGATCTTTGACCGTCGAACGCCCCTGGTACCGAGTTGTAGGGGAACAGCGTATCTTGGGTCTTGAGGTGACTGCCTGTCCGCAGCGTATGTTAACCCTCACGTGGCGGCGGCTTCTCACACGCATCAGGGGCCTTTGCGTGAGCCACGCTGATCGACGGCTCGACCTCCATCAACGCATCCGGCTTATTAATGGTTATCTCCTCTCACGAGCATGGTATGTCGCCCAACTCCTTACGCTGCCGAAGCAGATCGGCCGAGCCATATCCCAAGCAGTATATTGGCTCTTGTGGCGGCATGCGCTGTTCAAGGTTGATGCGCTGACCTGTACGCTGCCGAAGGTCGATGGCGGCCTTGGCCTCATTGACTTTTCTCGGAAATGTGCGGCCCTTCTGATTCACCGTGTCGCCGCTTTGCGCGACGCCGACCCCGGTGGGACTACAGCGGTCCTCTTCGACCGTTATCGTCCACACTCGGCGCGTGCACCGGTCTGTTTGATGCATATTCCGATCCGGCTGACGACGGTCAGAGACTATTACTTCCACCGCAGTTATGTCCTCGCAGTGGCCACTGACAAGGCACGCACGTCGAAGCGCCTTTACCAGGCACTCCGAGGCCAGCCCAAGCCCCATAAATTAGAGGACAGACGACCATCGGTCATCTGGCGCCAAGTTTGGGCTAATATTAACAACGCAGCCCTTCCCACGGCGGTTTCAGCGCTATGGTACCGTGTCGTCAACAATTTAATCCCCACTAACCATCGCCTGGCGGCCATCCGCCTACGGCCCTCGGCTGCTTGCGGCCGCTGTGGTGACGTTGACACCAGGGAGCATCGCCTCCTCTGCCCCCACGTCACAGAAGTGTGGACCCTTGCACGTGTACTCATAGCGCTGATCGGTGGGACGACGCCAGCAAATGTATCCACCGACTGGTTCCTGACTCCTGATCTTCAAACACAACCCCGACCACGGCGAAACGCAATGGTGTGGCTCTTGGGCCACACCATTTTCACGATCTACGACCTTTCCCTCGCCGATGCTGTCTCTTACATGGACTACCTGTGGAGCCAGCATCGCGTGGCGGAATCTGCTCGAAACTATACGACCACTTTTGCCCGGTATTTGAAAGTTGCAATGATCCATGGATACCAAACGGTGTTCCAGGTTGCCTAGGGCACCTTGTCCAGGCATTGCCTGGGCTTGCCCCTGGTTTTTTTTTTGCACCAATCTTTGACTTGACTCACCCCAGATTCGCAATTGGAACAACTATTGCCATAACTTTATTGGAAAAATTGGAATCACGCAATCAATCTTAGAAGCTTATTCCTTCGTTAATTCTCTGGGCGATGGGATTATCTCGCCAGTTTTATTTTCATTTGTGTGTGCTGCCGTCCCTCTTTTTAAATTTCCTTTCATTTCCTTTCATTTCTATCTTTCTTTCTTTCTTCCTTTGGTTCTCAACTCACTATTTCTTCACACCTGCAGAGTGAGGTGTCTTTCTGAGTCCAGTGTCGTCGCCCATTGCGGCATAGCAGAGTATGCCCCTCGCTTTTAATTTCGTTCCTGGCAACAAGTCTTGCTACTCGATGCACCATGTTGTGCGTGCTGCGGCGACACTCTAGGATGGCGGCAATTTTTGGAGAGGACAAGGTAGGGCTGTAGGGGAGGAAGGAGGCCCAAAAAAAAAAAAAAAAAAAAAAAAAAAAAAAAAAAAAAAAAAAGTGAAGTATAACTGAGGTGCGATTATTGCTAGTTGAAAACTTTTACCAATACCCCGCCAGAGAGACGTGAAATACCGTCTCTGTGGCAATTTTTGGCAACCCCTGAGGGGGTGTAAGTGTCATAGAAACAATGCTTCAAACTGTGTTTATCTGTGTACTCATTCTGCACTTGTGGAAGTGTTTAGCTGATGGTTGTTAGGGACCATGTACACAGACTAGTCTGTGTTCACTGATGAATTGTGTACATGTCTTAGGGAGCTGGTGAGAAACATACTCCTCAGTGTAAGATGTTGTGCAACTGCTATGTGTGAATAAAGATGCCAATGTGGACAGTTGAAATGTGGTTCTGTCTAGTGGCAATTCTTGCTCCATAGCATACTTGTGGTACACACATGCAGTGATTACTGATAAATGTAGGATTTGACAAAACTTGTGTCAGAATTTAGAGGAGGAGACTAGGGCAGTACAGTGAGAGTTGGTGAGTGTGTGGGAGGCAGGTGTTGTACTTAATTCATTTTCACAGCACTGCCAGTGTTATAATTTGTGTTTGTGTCCTGATCATTAGATGCATGTTTGATCCTTTTTGGACACTGCTGTGTGTACACCTTGATAATTAGAACTTATGACCATGGAACTGCTGTTTGATAATATTGGGCAATGAGTCTGTTGGCTTGAGATGATTGATGTGTTAGGCTGCACAGTGCCTAGTAAGGGCACTCACATTGAGGACAGTGTCCTATCTGGTGGGTGTTACATGAAGCAGGAAGAACTGTAATGTTGTGCAAGGCTTTGCCTCAATTTGACAATACATACATGTGCTGTAGTGTACAGAGCAGAGGGATTGAAAGAAAGGTAAGGGCTAGTAGCTATTTGGGTGGTAGCTAATGCAGTCCCTGATGTTGAGGTTTTGTTGAACCTTTATGTAGCTTACATGTTTCATCTAAAGGCTGCTGGTGGAAAATCTCCTTCATGCAGTAATAACAGTGATTGTGCAGTAGAATTTGGTGGGCTGCAGCCATGGCATTTCCATTTTGAACAGTGTGATTAGTGCATTTCTTGGTGTATTCCTTGAACTGTGGATTTACTGTGCAAATGTGACACATAATACAGTGTGATAGTTTAAATGGGATGGTGAGCTTAATGATGGTCCAGTGTGCTATGAGAATGTATTGCATGTGGAATACTGAAGAGAGGGAACCAGTGCTTGTGGGGTAAATTTTGTGACTGTGTCTGTGAATATAAATCATAGAATGCAATGAAAAATACAGTGGTAGAGGAAGTGTAGGTGAGAATTGTAGCAGGAGTTTTGCTTTTCTTTTTTTTTTTTTTTTTTTTGAGAGCAGAACTAGTTGGCTTGCCATGGCTCATTCTTTCTGTCTCTCTTCATTTGAGAATGACTCTTCCTATATGCAAGGTGAGCAAAATTTGCTGCCTACTATAGCACAAATGGATCCATAGAAAATGTCTTATTGTTTGGATCTGTTATGAATGCTTGGCACTCGAGATACTATTTAGCACACATTCAGATATTTTCATTTTTGTCAGGCAATATATTAGCTGGGGCCAATGAGACAGCAGGCAGGTTTGGATACTGTTAGCTTTCTATGATTCATCTTGGACAAGAACATAAACAGTAGAGGAGTCCAAAATATATATTTTTGTGCAGGTTGTTTGGCGCAATGTGGAATAAGCGTGTATCTTGTATATTTAAGACTGCAGCACGTGTTCCCAGCGCTATGAAGCAATTTACTGACTGATTTCTAGTTGTACTTTTCTGCAAGGTAAACTTATTTCAACAACTTAACCCAGCTACATGAGAGGATTTGTAAATCTCATTTCATTGTGTTTCCAGGGTGCCTAATCTGTTACACAAATATTTCACCCATCGACATTAATCAATTTCACGGCATGATTCGAGTAAAACTAACATTTTACTGCTCAGTAGGTCAAACAGCTTTTGCTGAGAAGTGTATGGTTTGTTAAGTTAATGTAAATGCAGTTGGCAGTTTTCTTGGTGTCTAGTACTAACCAGCGGCCACAAAATAACAAAATCTAACGATGAGTCTTAATGGGTGTGCCGGTATTTGCTAAATGAGGTTGTGCTACTTTCGTCTGTGTGGGGCTAGGCGAGTGAGCAGTAGCGCGCCTGACGGTCAAGGGGAGAACTACTGTGGAGTTTTGAGCGTTTAAGATGGCGGTGAGTGGGCGTGTAAACAAAAATTAGACACAAGGAGCAAAGAACAGAAAATCTGCCTCTAATAAAATGTATTTTACTGTTCTTTTTCTGTATATTTCTGTATTTGTTTCCCCCAATGGAACTTGAGTAGTGTAAGGTAATACTGATAGGTATCAATGATGCAAGTACTTGTATGTGTTTGGAACGAACGTCAGGTATAAATAGCAGTGCCAGGCGCTAGGTAGTTAATCTTTGCGCAGTGGCATTATCGTAACCAGTGAACTATAACTGAGGTGCGATTATTGCTAGTTGAAAACTTTTACCAATACCCCGCCAGAGAGACGTGAAATACCGTCTCTGTGGCAATTTTTGGCAACCCCTGAGGGGGTGTAAGTGTCATAGAAACAATGCTTCAAACTGTGTTTATCTGTGTACTCATTCTGCACTTGTGGAAGTGTTTAGCTGATGGTTGTTAGGGACCATGTACACAGACTAGTCTGTGTTCACTGATGAATTGTGTACATGTCTTAGGGAGCTGGTGAGAAACATACTCCTCAGTGTAAGATGTTGTGCAACTGCTATGTGTGAATAAAGATGCCAATGTGGACAGTTGAAATGTGGTTCTGTCTAGTGGCAATTCTTGCTCCATAGCATACTTGTGGTACACACATGCAGTGATTACTGATAAATGTAGGATTTGACAAAACTTGTGTCAGAATTTAGAGGAGGAGACTAGGGCAGTACAGTGAGAGTTGGTGAGTGTGTGGGAGGCAGGTGTTGTACTTAATTCATTTTCACAGCACTGCCAGTGTTATAATTTGTGTTTGTGTCCTGATCATTAGATGCATGTTTGATCCTTTTTGGACACTGCTGTGTGTACACCTTGATAATTAGAACTTATGACCATGGAACTGCTGTTTGATAATATTGGGCAATGAGTCTGTTGGCTTGAGATGATTGATGTGTTAGGCTGCACAGTGCCTAGTAAGGGCACTCACATTGAGGACAGTGTCCTATCTGGTGGGTGTTACATGAAGCAGGAAGAACTGTAATGTTGTGCAAGGCTTTGCCTCAATTTGACAATACATACATGTGCTGTAGTGTACAGAGCAGAGGGATTGAAAGAAAGGTAAGGGCTAGTAGCTATTTGGGTGGTAGCTAATGCAGTCCCTGATGTTGAGGTTTTGTTGAACCTTTATGTAGCTTACATGTTTCATCTAAAGGCTGCTGGTGGAAAATCTCCTTCATGCAGTAATAACAGTGATTGTGCAGTAGAATTTGGTGGGCTGCAGCCATGGCATTTCCATTTTGAACAGTGTGATTAGTGCATTTCTTGGTGTATTCCTTGAACTGTGGATTTACTGTGCAAATGTGACACATAATACAGTGTGATAGTTTAAATGGGATGGTGAGCTTAATGATGGTCCAGTGTGCTATGAGAATGTATTGCATGTGGAATACTGAAGAGAGGGAACCAGTGCTTGTGGGGTAAATTTTGTGACTGTGTCTGTGAATATAAATCATAGAATGCAATGAAAAATACAGTGGTAGAGGAAGTGTAGGTGAGAATTGTAGCAGGAGTTTTGCTTTTCTTTTTTTTTTTTTTTTTTTTTGAGAGCAGAACTAGTTGGCTTGCCATGGCTCATTCTTTCTGTCTCTCTTCATTTGAGAATGACTCTTCCTATATGCAAGGTGAGCAAAATTTGCTGCCTACTATAGCACAAATGGATCCATAGAAAATGTCTTATTTTTTGGATCTGTTATGAATGCTTGGCACTCGAGATACTATTTAGCACACATTCAGATATTTTCATTTTTGTCAGGCAATATATTAGCTGGGGCCAATGAGACAGCAGGCAGGTTTGGATACTGTTAGCTTTCTATGATTCTTCTTGGACAAGAACATAAACAGTAGAGGAGTCCAAAATATATATTTTTGTGCAGGTTGTTTGGCGCAATGTGGAATAAGCGTGTATCTTGTATATTTAAGACTGCAGCACGTGTTCCCAGCGCTATGAAGCAATTTACTGACTGATTTCTAGTTGTACTTTTCTGCAAGGTAAACTTATTTCAACAACTTAACCCAGCTACATGAGAGGATTTGTAAATCTCATTTCATTGTGTTTCCAGGGTGCCTAATCTGTTACACAAATATTTCACCCATCGACATTAATCAATTTCACGGCATGATTCGAGTAAAACTAACATTTTACTGCTCAGTAGGTCAAACAGCTTTTGCTGAGAAGTGTATGGTTTGTTAAGTTAATGTAAATGCAGTTGGCAGTTTTCTTGGTGTCTAGTACTAACCAGCGGCCACAAAATAACAAAATCTAACGATGAGTCTTAATGGGTGTGCCGGTATTTGCTAAATGAGGTTGTGCTACTTTCGTCTGTGTGGGGCTAGGCGAGTGAGCAGTAGCGCGCCTGACGGTCAAGGGGAGAACTACTGTGGAGTTTTGAGCGTTTAAGATGGCGGTGAGTGGGCGTGTAAACAAAAATTAGACACAAGGAGCAAAGAACAGAAAATCTGCCTCTAATAAAATGTATTTTACTGTTCTTTTTCTGTATATTTCTGTATTTGTTTCCCCCAATGGAACTTGAGTAGTGTAAGGTAATACTGATAGGTATCAATGATGCAAGTACTTGTATGTGTTTGGAACGAACGTCAGGTATAAATAGCAGTGCCAGGCGCTAGGTAGTTGGCACATCTAGAGGGTTGGATCCCCTCCTTCGAAAGCGTCAGATTGCAAAGCCTGGGCTACTCTCAGGGTGGAATCTCCGTCTTCGAAGATTGTGTGTGTCTGTCTGTCTGCCCGCTGCTGTCGCTGTTCGTTCGTTCGTCCGTCCGTCCGTCCGTCCGTCCGTCCGTCCGCCTGCTGGCTGTCCATCGCCGTCGTCGTAACCGCTGTCGCTGCCGCCGCCGCCGCTGCCGCCGCCGCCTGCTGTTCGTCCGCCTGTTCGCCGCCGACGCCGACGCCGACGCCGACGCCGACGCCGCCTGCTGTTCGCCGCTGCCCATCGCCGACGCCGACGCCGACGCCGACGCCGCCTGCTGCACGTCCGTCTGTCCGTCGCCGTTCGTCTGCAATGAGTACTCCCACCTCCACCGTCATCTACACCTCCCCCTCCCCCTCTCCCACAGTCACTTCCTGGAGTGCCGCCTCTGGCCTCCCTCCTTCCACCTCCCCTTCCCTTCCTCCACTTACCCACCCCCCTATCTCCTCCCCTGCTGTATACCCACACCTCTACACCCTTCCTCCAGCCTCCACACCCTCAACAGCTCCCACTACTACCCCCGCCCTCACGTACGCCTCTGTTGCCGCCTCTGCTGCCGCCCCTCAGGTGGTTGGCTTCCCCTCTCTCACCGACCCCGTCGCTTCGTCTTCTGCATCTCCCGCACGCATCACGTTGCGCCGAGCCACCATCGCCACCACTGAACCAGCTGCTTCTCCCGGTGCCTCCACTACGCCACAGGGATCTGCCACCCGCCACCTCCCTCTCCTCCCCGTCCCTCTCCCCTCCTCCCAGCCTCCAGTCTCCAAAAAACCCCAAAAGCGCGTCCTTACCGACTCTGCTCCCGCCACTTCCCACAAAAAATCAACGCCACCTCCCCCTCCCCCTCCCCCTGCCGTCACCATGGACACCACCCCTCCTCCTGCCACCCCTACCTTGGCCCCCACCCTCCACACCTTTGTCCTGTCCACTCCCGATCCTAAGTTCCTCGACGCTCGTACCCTCACCAAGGCAATACGAAAGTACTTACCTGGTGCTCCCATCTCCCAACTCATTCCCCGCAGGGACTCAGTCCTTATCAAGTCCCCATCCCCATCATTTCACACAGACCTCCTGCGAAAACTCCCACGAGTTATGTTTGGCCCCCACGCCTCTCTGACACCCTTCCTTTCCGCTTCCACTCCTCGTCAGCCCCAGCCTCCCCGTCGCCCCCCCACCTACACCGCTGTGATCACCAAGCTCAGCCCGGTGATCACAGAGGATGAAGTGTTGGTAGAATTGAACTCCCACCCGGACTTGGACATCCGCTCTGCTCGCCGTATCCACAATGCCTCTGGTCCCACCTACCTCATGCGGGTATTCTCAGAGTCCGCCCCGTCCATAGACCATCTCCTCACCCAGGGTGCCCTGATATACCACCGTCGCCACCCTGTTGAATCCTCCAAATCCCCTCCCCAATCCTACCGTTGCCAACGGTGCCTGATGTACAATGACCACCTGACTCCCAACTGCAAAAACCCCCCCACCTGTCCCCATTGCAAGGCCTCCCACTTTCTCAAGAACTGCCCCAACCTCGCTGCTCCTCCTTCCTGTAATACCTGCAATGGCCCCCATCCCACATACTCCTACAAGTGTAAAGCTAAACCCCCTCCAGCCACCCCTGAACTTACAGTCCCAGTTCGTCCCGTCGATCCTCCTGTCCATCCTAACAATTCCCTCCGTCCACCCCCCACGGCCGAGGACATCATCCGGTTCATTACCGTTGTACTCCAAAACATTCACCCTTTTCAGCGCCCGCACACCTTCCAACAAATATCCCTTGCTGCTCGCTCTGTGTTCCACCTGAACACCTTCGCCACTTACTCCCACAACCAAGCCCACTTCACCTTCACCCGCCTCGACACCCTAGTTTAAGTCTCTTCCCTTCCCTCTCTTCCCCCCCTCCTTCCCGTCATGGCGCGGCACGAGTCTCGCATCCTCTTCCAGAACATTCGCTCCTTCCGCTCCAACAAATACCTCCTCATGCACACCCTCTCCCACCACCAGGTCGACGCCTTCCTCCTGAATGAAACCTTTCTCCAGCCCCACCATTCTGTCCGCTCCTCCCCCTATATCCTCCACCGCACTGATGCTCCTGGTCCTCGTGCGCAGGGTGGAGTCGCGATTGGCCACCTTAAGCATATCCCCGTCCGGCCACAACCTCTCCTCAATGACCCCACTGAACACCTTATCCTTAGCGTCTTCTTCCCCTCCCTCACCATTACCTGTGCCACCATCTATGTCCGCTCCACTGCTCCTCTTCCTTATGACTTCATCTCACACATTGATCACACCTTCTCCACCTATGTGATTGCCGCCGACCTCAACGTCCATAGCCGCACTCCTGCTGCCCTTCGGCGGTGGCATCAGTTCCTCTCCACAATCCGGGGTGACCTTGTTCCCATTCCCCAGCACACCCGACCCGAAAGTAACACCACCCCCGATGTTGTCATTGCCTCCGCCAACCTCCTTGGGCGTATCACTGTCGCCGTCCTTGACCCCACAGGTAGCGATCACCTCCCTGTCCTTCTCACCATAACGTCTGCAAACCGCCCCCCTCCAGCTCCGCAACCTGCACCCCCTCCCAAGGTCGTCCATGACTATCGCCGTGCCAACTGGGCTGCCTACCGGGACTCCATCTCCACCCAGGTCGAAAGCCACCCTCTTACCTATCGCCATCCTGACGACATCATCCGCGCCTCGTCCTTCCTTCAGATGGTAATTACTGACGCCGTGGAGGCCCATGTTCCTACTAAAACCATCCACCCACACCGTCCCACTCTCCCTCCGCGGGCTGTCCTCCTCCTCCGTGAATCCCGCCGCCTCTATCGCTCCTTCCTCCGCACTCGTGACAGGGATACACTCCAACGCCACCGGCAAATACAGCGACACGTACGGAACCTTATTACAGCAACGAAACGCCGGGACTGGCGCCAGACCTGCACACGACTCAATGCCACCCTCCCTATCAACTCCTCCAAGTACTGGTCTGCCTTCCATCGTCTTACTGGTTCCCTTTCCGCTCCCCACTACCCCCTTCTCCATAACGATCGCCCCCTTCCAGACAACCTCAGTAAGGCCAACCACTTCGCTTCCCACCTTTCCGAGGTCTTCTCCATCCCCGATGATCCCCACTTTGATTATTCTCTTTTCCCCACCGTCATGGAACGTGCTGATACCTCAGTCGCTCCACTTGCTCCTAGTCTCCAGTACTTGGGGCAGTTGCCCCCCTCGGACGTCAACACTCCCATCACAGCACAAGACATTAAACTTCTCCTCCAGTCCAAACGCAACACGGCCCCTGGTCACGACTGTGTCACCTACCGTCACCTTCGAGAAAGCCCCTATTCCTTCCTAACTGTCCTCGCCCATCTCTATAATGTCATCCTCTCTACTGGCTTCTACCCTGACCTGTGGAAGACCTCCCGCGTCCTCCTCTTCCTCAAACCCCCCTTCTGCCGCCTCTTCCTATCGTCCCATCTGCCTCACCTCCGTCTTCAGTAAGGTCCTTGAATCCATCCTCTCCCACCGTATCCATCGGCACCTTGCTCAACACCACCTCCTCCCCCTTACCCAGTGTGGCTTCCGACCCTCCTTCTCTGCTGATGACCAACTCCTCAACCTTGTTCACCTTCTGTCCCTCCAGCTCAACTCCCATCGCTCCGCCATTTTTGTTTCCCTTGACCTCCAAAATGCCTATGACCGTGTATGGCATCCCGGTCTCCTCTTTAAACTCCAAACCTACGCCCTGCCTATCAATTTTGTCCGTCTGGTCGCTTCCTTCCTCTCGCACCGTCCTTCCTATGTCGCCCTCCACAACACCAACTCCCGTATCTTTTATCCCACGGCTGGCGTCCCCCAGGGTTCTGTCCTCTCCCCTCTCCTTTATCTCTTGTATACAGCTGATATGCCCAAGCCACCCCCACCAGTTCACCTTCTCCAATATGCTGATGACACCGCCTTCCTGGCTCTCTATCCTACCCTTCAAAGGTCTCAACGTACCCTCCAAACCCACCTTAACCAGTTCACCACTTGGTGTAACCAGTGGCTCCTCCGTCTCAACCCCTCCAAAACCCAGGCAATCATCATAGGCCGTACCACTCGCTCCTTTCGCCTCCAAGATTTCTACCTCACCCTTTATGGTCGTCCTATCCAACTCACCCCCACCCTGAAATACCTTGGCCTCACCCTTGACCGACACCTCACCTGGACCCCTCATCTCCTGACCATCCAGCAGAAAGCCCATTCCCGCCTCCGCCTGCTGAAACTCCTGTCCGGCCGGACATGGGGATTGCATCCTTCTACCATCCTCCACACCTACAAATCCCTCATCCGTCCTATCCTCTGTTATGCCAGCGTCGCCTGGATCTCCGCCCCCACCCGCTTTTACAAGGCCCTCCAAATCCTTGAACGCCATGCGCTCCGCCTTGCCTTCCGTATCCGCCTTCCTTCCCCCACACGGCTCCTGTATGAACTGATCCCCTTCCCCCACCTCCTCTTGTTCCTCCAACATCTCCGCATCCTTTACATTGTTCGCAGGGTTGATCCCCCCCACCCTCTGGTTTCCTCCTTCCTCTCCACCCCCCGCCCGTTGCCGCGCCTCTATCGCTGTATCCCTCCCTCTCTCCACCTCCACACCCTCCATCTCCTTCATCAGGGCAATTTCCAACGCCTCCCCCTCCCGGATGACGAACTTCGCCGTGACATATACCCTTCCTTCCAACTATAACCCGGCCTTGTTCCCCCCCCCCTCCCCAGGGCCCCCTTCTCCTCTTTCCTCCTTCTCCCAGAGCGGATTTTCCTCCATCCCCCCCTCCCCTGAGACCCTGCACCCCATACTTGCCTCTCTCCTTCCCACATCCCTCCCTACCTGGCCCTCTTCCGAGCGCCCCCCATTTCCCCTCCCCCATCTCTTCCCCTCCCTCCCTTCTTCAGGTCTCCCTCATCTCCTTGAACCTGGCAGATCCTCTGTATTGATCAACATCAGTGTGCCACGTCAGTGTTGTGTTTCGTGCTTTTCTCGTGTGCGTCAAGAGGTGTGATTTTAATTGTGTGCTGCCTTGAGGTTCGCCGTCAGTGCTACGCTGTGTGCTATGCCAGCCATCAACACCTTTATGCTCCAGTCATACTGTGCCTTGTGTTTCTTTTAATCGTCGCAGTGTGTGGCTTTTTGTGTGTGCTACTTTTAAACAGTTTTTTATCTCCATTTTACAGTCACCCCGTTTTTTGTATATTGCCTTCCATGATGTTCTCCCTTTTTATATCTATGTTCGCCTTCTTCTCTCCTTTGCTGTTTTTAAATGTCTTCTATTGTTTTGTTCTATGTCTTTCGGCTGAAGAGCAGCGCATATGCTGCTGCCAGCCCGCCCCGATAGGGGAATTGAAATACAATAAAGAAAAAAAAAAAAAAAAAAAAAAAAAAAGCTAGGTAGTTAATCTTTGCGCAGTGGCATTATCGTAACCAGTGAAGTATAACTGAGGTGCGATTATTGCTAGTTGAAAACTTTTACCAATACCCCGCCAGAGAGACGTGAAATACCGTCCCTGTGGCAATTTTTGGCAACCCCTGAGGGGGTGTAAGTGTCATAGAAACAATGCTTCAAACTGTGTTTATCTGTGTACTCATTCTGCACTTGTGGAAGTGTTTAGCTGATGGTTGTTAGGGACCATGTACACAGACTAGTCTGTGTTCACTGATGAATTGTGTACATGTCTTAGGGAGCTGGTGAGAAACATACTCCTCAGTGTAAGATGTTGTGCAACTGCTATGTGTGAATAAAGATGCCAATGTGGACAGTTGAAATGTGGTTCTGTCTAGTGGCAATTCTTGCTCCATAGCATACTTGTGGTACACACATGCAGTGATTACTGATAAATGTAGGATTTGACAAAACTTGTGTCAGAATTTAGAGGAGGAGACTAGGGCAGTACAGTGAGAGTTGGTGAGTGTGTGGGAGGCAGGTGTTGTACTTAATTCATTTTCACAGCACTGCCAGTGTTATAATTTGTGTTTGTGTCCTGATCATTAGATGCATGTTTGATCCTTTTTGGACACTGCTGTGTGTACACCTTGATAATTAGAACTTATGACCATGGAACTGCTGTTTGATAATATTGGGCAATGAGTCTGTTGGCTTGAGATGATTGATGTGTTAGGCTGCACAGTGCCTAGTAAGGGCACTCACATTGAGGACAGTGTCCTATCTGGTGGGTGTTACATGAAGCAGGAAGAACTGTAATGTTGTGCAAGGCTTTGCCTCAATTTGACAATACATACATGTGCTGTAGTGTACAGAGCAGAGGGATTGAAAGAAAGGTAAGGGCTAGTAGCTATTTGGGTGGTAGCTAATGCAGTCCCTGATGTTGAGGTTTTGTTGAACCTTTATGTAGCTTACATGTTTCATCTAAAGGCTGCTGGTGGAAAATCTCCTTCATGCAGTAATAACAGTGATTGTGCAGTAGAATTTGGTGGGCTGCAGCCATGGCATTTCCATTTTGAACAGTGTGATTAGTGCATTTCTTGGTGTATTCCTTGAACTGTGGATTTACTGTGCAAATGTGACACATAATACAGTGTGATAGTTTAAATGGGATGGTGAGCTTAATGATGGTCCAGTGTGCTATGAGAATGTATTGCATGTGGAATACTGAAGAGAGGGAACCAGTGCTTGTGGGGTAAATTTTGTGACTGTGTCTGTGAATATAAATCATAGAATGCAATGAAAAATACAGTGGTAGAGGAAGTGTAGGTGAGAATTGTAGCAGGAGTTTTGCTTTTCTTTTTTTTTTTTTTTTTTGAGAGCAGAACTAGTTGGCTTGCCATGGCTCATTCTTTCTGTCTCTCTTCATTTGAGAATGACTCTTCCTATATGCAAGGTGAGCAAAATTTGCTGCCTACTATAGCACAAATTAATCCATAGAAAATGTCTTATTGTTTGGATCTGTTATGAATGCTTGGCACTCGAGATACTATTTAGCACACATTCAGATATTTTCATTTTTGTCAGGCAATATATTAGCTGGGGCCAATGAGACAGCAGGCAGGTTTGGATACTGTTAGCTTTCTATGATTCATCTTGGACAAGAACATAAACAGTAGAGGAGTCCAAAATATATATTTTTGTGCAGGTTGTTTGGCGCAATGTGGAATAAGCGTGTATCTTGTATATTTAAGACTGCAGCACGTGTTCCCAGCGCTATGAAGCAATTTACTGACTGATTTCTAGTTGTACTTTTCTGCAAGGTAAACTTATTTCAACAACTTAACCCAGCTACATGAGAGGATTTGTAAATCTCATTTCATTGTGTTTCCAGGGTGCCTAATCTGTTACACAAATATTTCACCCATCGACATTAATCAATTTCACGGCATGATTCGAGTAAAACTAACATTTTACTGCTCAGTAGGTCAAACAGCTTTTGCTGAGAAGTGTATGGTTTGTTAAGTTAATGTAAATGCAGTTGGCAGTTTTCTTGGTGTCTAGTACTAACCAGCGGCCACAAAATAACAAAATCTAACGATGAGTCTTAATGGGTGTGCCGGTATTTGCTAAATGAGGTTGTGCTACTTTCGTCTGTGTGGGGCTAGGCGAGTGAGCAGTAGCGCGCCTGACGGTCAAGGGGAGAACTACTGTGGAGTTTTGAGCGTTTAAGATGGCGGTGAGTGGGCGTGTAAACAAAAATTAGACACAAGGAGCAAAGAACAGAAAATCTGCCTCTAATAAAATGTATTTTACTGTTCTTTTTCTGTATATTTCTGTATTTGTTTCCCCCAATGGAACTTGAGTAGTGTAAGGTAATACTGATAGGTATCAATGATGCAAGTACTTGTATGTGTTTGGAACGAACGTCAGGTATAAATAGCAGTGCCAGGCGCTAGGTAGTTAATCTTTGCGCAGTGGCATTATCGTAACCAGTGAAGTATAACTGAGGTGCGATTATTGCTAGTTGAAAACTTTTACCAATACCCCGCCAGAGAGACGTGAAATACCGTCCCTGTGGCAATTTTTGGCAACCCCTGAGGGGGTGTAAGTGTCATAGAAACAATGCTTCAAACTGTGTTTATCTGTGTACTCATTCTGCACTTGTGGAAGTGTTTAGCTGATGGTTGTTAGGGACCATGTACACAGACTAGTCTGTGTTCACTGATGAATTGTGTACATGTCTTAGGGAGCTGGTGAGAAACATACTCCTCAGTGTAAGATGTTGTGCAACTGCTATGTGTGAATAAAGATGCCAATGTGGACAGTTGAAATGTGGTTCTGTCTAGTGGCAATTCTTGCTCCATAGCATACTTGTGGTACACACATGCAGTGATTACTGATAAATGTAGGATTTGACAAAACTTGTGTCAGAATTTAGAGGAGGAGACTAGGGCAGTACAGTGAGAGTTGGTGAGTGTGTGGGAGGCAGGTGTTGTACTTAATTCATTTTCACAGCACTGCCAGTGTTATAATTTGTGTTTGTGTCCTGATCATTAGATGCATGTTTGATCCTTTTTGGACACTGCTGTGTGTACACCTTGATAATTAGAACTTATGACCATGGAACTGCTGTTTGATAATATTGGGCAATGAGTCTGTTGGCTTGAGATGATTGATGTGTTAGGCTGCACAGTGCCTAGTAAGGGCACTCACATTGAGGACAGTGTCCTATCTGGTGGGTGTTACATGAAGCAGGAAGAACTGTAATGTTGTGCAAGGCTTTGCCTCAATTTGACAATACATACATGTGCTGTAGTGTACAGAGCAGAGGGATTGAAAGAAAGGTAAGGGCTAGTAGCTATTTGGGTGGTAGCTAATGCAGTCCCTGATGTTGAGGTTTTGTTGAACCTTTATGTAGCTTACATGTTTCATCTAAAGGCTGCTGGTGGAAAATCTCCTTCATGCAGTAATAACAGTGATTGTGCAGTAGAATTTGGTGGGCTGCAGCCATGGCATTTCCATTTTGAACAGTGTGATTAGTGCATTTCTTGGTGTATTCCTTGAACTGTGGATTTACTGTGCAAATGTGACACATAATACAGTGTGATAGTTTAAATGGGATGGTGAGCTTAATGATGGTCCAGTGTGCTATGAGAATGTATTGCATGTGGAATACTGAAGAGAGGGAACCAGTGCTTGTGGGGTAAATTTTGTGACTGTGTCTGTGAATATAAATCATAGAATGCAATGAAAAATACAGTGGTAGAGGAAGTGTAGGTGAGAATTGTAGCAGGAGTTTTGCTTTTCTTTTTTTTTTTTTTTTTTTTTTTTGAGAGCAGAACTAGTTGGCTTGCCATGGCTCATTCTTTCTGTCTCTCTTCATTTGAGAATGACTCTTCCTATATGCAAGGTGAGCAAAATTTGCTGCCTACTATAGCACAAATGGATCCATAGAAAATGTCTTATTTTTTGGATCTGTTATGAATGCTTGGCACTCGAGATACTATTTAGCACACATTCAGATATTTTCATTTTTGTCAGGCAATATATTAGCTGGGGCCAATGAGACAGCAGGCAGGTTTGGATACTGTTAGCTTTCTATGATTCTTCTTGGACAAGAACATAAACAGTAGAGGAGTCCAAAATATATATTTTTGTGCAGGTTGTTTGGCGCAATGTGGAATAAGCGTGTATCTTGTATATTTAAGACTGCAGCACGTGTTCCCAGCGCTATGAAGCAATTTACTGACTGATTTCTAGTTGTACTTTTCTGCAAGGTAAACTTATTTCAACAACTTAACCCAGCTACATGAGAGGATTTGTAAATCTCATTTCATTGTGTTTCCAGGGTGCCTAATCTGTTACACAAATATTTCACCCATCGACATTAATCAATTTCACGGCATGATTCGAGTAAAACTAACATTTTACTGCTCAGTAGGTCAAACAGCTTTTGCTGAGAAGTGTATGGTTTGTTAAGTTAATGTAAATGCAGTTGGCAGTTTTCTTGGTGTCTAGTACTAACCAGCGGCCACAAAATAACAAAATCTAACGATGAGTCTTAATGGGTGTGCCGGTATTTGCTAAATGAGGTTGTGCTACTTTCGTCTGTGTGGGGCTAGGCGAGTGAGCAGTAGCGCGCCTGACGGTCAAGGGGAGAACTACTGTGGAGTTTTGAGCGTTTAAGATGGCGGTGAGTGGGCGTGTAAACAAAAATTAGACACAAGGAGCAAAGAACAGAAAATCTGCCTCTAATAAAATGTATTTTACTGTTCTTTTTCTGTATATTTCTGTATTTGTTTCCCCCAATGGAACTTGAGTAGTGTAAGGTAATACTGATAGGTATCAATGATGCAAGTACTTGTATGTGTTTGGAACGAACGTCAGGTATAAATAGCAGTGCCAGGCGCTAGGTAGTTAATCTTTGCGCAGTGGCATTATCGTAACCAGTGAAGTATAACTGAGGTGCGATTATTGCTAGTTGAAAACTTTTACCAATACCCCGCCAGAGAGACGTGAAATACCGTCCCTGTGGCAATTTTTGGCAACCCCTGAGGGGGTGTAAGTGTCATAGAAACAATGCTTCAAACTGTGTTTATCTGTGTACTCATTCTGCACTTGTGGAAGTGTTTAGCTGATGGTTGTTAGGGACCATGTACACAGACTAGTCTGTGTTCACTGATGAATTGTGTACATGTCTTAGGGAGCTGGTGAGAAACATACTCCTCAGTGTAAGATGTTGTGCAACTGCTATGTGTGAATAAAGATGCCAATGTGGACAGTTGAAATGTGGTTCTGTCTAGTGGCAATTCTTGCTCCATAGCATACTTGTGGTACACACATGCAGTGATTACTGATAAATGTAGGATTTGACAAAACTTGTGTCAGAATTTAGAGGAGGAGACTAGGGCAGTACAGTGAGAGTTGGTGAGTGTGTGGCAGGCAGGTGTTGTACTTAATTCATTTTCACAGCACTGCCAGTGTTATAATTTGTGTTTGTGTCCTGATCATTAGATGCATGTTTGATCCTTTTTGGACACTGCTGTGTGTACACCTTGATAATTAGAACTTATGACCATGGAACTGCTGTTTGATAATATTGGGCAATGAGTCTGTTGGCTTGAGATGATTGATGTGTTAGGCTGCACAGTGCCTAGTAAGGGCACTCACATTGAGGACAGTGTCCTATCTGGTGGGTGTTACATGAAGCAGGAAGAACTGTAATGTTGTGCAAGGCTTTGCCTCAATTTGACAATACATACATGTGCTGTAGTGTACAGAGCAGAGGGATTGAAAGAAAGGTAAGGGCTAGTAGCTATTTGGGTGGTAGCTAATGCAGTCCCTGATGTTGAGGTTTTGTTGAACCTTTATGTAGCTTACATGTTTCATCTAAAGGCTGCTGGTGGAAAATCTCCTTCATGCAGTAATAACAGTGATTGTGCAGTAGAATTTGGTGGGCTGCAGCCATGGCATTTCCATTTTGAACAGTGTGATTAGTGCATTTCTTGGTGTATTCCTTGAACTGTGGATTTACTGTGCAAATGTGACACATAATACAGTGTGATAGTTTAAATGGGATGGTGAGCTTAATGATGGTCCAGTGTGCTATGAGAATGTATTGCATGTGGAATACTGAAGAGAGGGAACCAGTGCTTGTGGGGTAAATTTTGTGACTGTGTCTGTGAATATAAATCGTAGAATGCAATGAAAAATACAGTGGTAGAGGAAGTGTAGGTGAGAATTGTAGCAGGAGTTTTGCTTTTCTTTTTTTTTTTTTTTTTTTTTGAGAGCAGAACTAGTTGGCTTGCCATGGCTCATTCTTTCTGTCTCTCTTCATTTGAGAATGACTCTTCCTATATGCAAGGTGAGCAAAATTTGCTGCCTACTATAGCACAAATTAATCCATAGAAAATGTCTTATTGTTTGGATCTGTTATGAATGCTTGGCACTCGAGATACTATTTAGCACACATTCAGATATTTTCATTTTTGTCAGGCAATATATTAGCTGGGGCCAATGAGACAGCAGGCAGGTTTGGATACTGTTAGCTTTCTATGATTCATCTTGGACAAGAACATAAACAGTAGAGGAGTCCAAAATATATATTTTTGTGCAGGTTGTTTGGCGCAATGTGGAATAAGCGTGTATCTTGTATATTTAAGACTGCAGCACGTGTTCCCAGCGCTATGAAGCAATTTACTGACTGATTTCTAGTTGTACTTTTCTGCAAGGTAAACTTATTTCAACAACTTAACCCAGCTACATGAGAGGATTTGTAAATCTCATTTCATTGTGTTTCCAGGGTGCCTAATCTGTTACACAAATATTTCACCCATCGACATTAATCAATTTCACGGCATGATTCGAGTAAAACTAACATTTTACTGCTCAGTAGGTCAAACAGCTTTTGCTGAGAAGTGTATGGTTTGTTAAGTTAATGTAAATGCAGTTGGCAGTTTTCTTGGTGTCTAGTACTAACCAGCGGCCACAAAATAACAAAATCTAACGATGAGTCTTAATGGGTGTGCCGGTATTTGCTAAATGAGGTTGTGCTACTTTCGTCTGTGTGGGGCTAGGCGAGTGAGCAGTAGCGCGCCTGACGGTCAAGGGGAGAACTACTGTGGAGTTTTGAGCGTTTAAGATGGCGGTGAGTGGGCGTGTAAACAAAAATTAGACACAAGGAGCAAAGAACAGAAAATCTGCCTCTAATAAAATGTATTTTACTGTTCTTTTTCTGTATATTTCTGTATTTGTTTCCCCCAATGGAACTTGAGTAGTGTAAGGTAATACTGATAGGTATCAATGATGCAAGTACTTGTATGTGTTTGGAACGAACGTCAGGTATAAATAGCAGTGCCAGGCGCTAGGTAGTTAATCTTTGCGCAGTGGCATTATCGTAACCAGTGAAGTATAACTGAGGTGCGATTATTGCTAGTTGAAAACTTTTACCAATACCCCGCCAGAGAGACGTGAAATACCGTCCCTGTGGCAATTTTTGGCAACCCCTGAGGGGGTGTAAGTGTCATAGAAACAATGCTTCAAACTGTGTTTATCTGTGTACTCATTCTGCACTTGTGGAAGTGTTTAGCTGATGGTTGTTAGGGACCATGTACACAGACTAGTCTGTGTTCACTGATGAATTGTGTACATGTCTTAGGGAGCTGGTGAGAAACATACTCCTCAGTGTAAGATGTTGTGCAACTGCTATGTGTGAATAAAGATGCCAATGTGGACAGTTGAAATGTGGTTCTGTCTAGTGGCAATTCTTGCTCCATAGCATACTTGTGGTACACACATGCAGTGATTACTGATAAATGTAGGATTTGACAAAACTTGTGTCAGAATTTAGAGGAGGAGACTAGGGCAGTACAGTGAGAGTTGGTGAGTGTGTGGGAGGCAGGTGTTGTACTTAATTCATTTTCACAGCACTGCCAGTGTTATAATTTGTGTTTGTGTCCTGATCATTAGATGCATGTTTGATCCTTTTTGGACACTGCTGTGTGTACACCTTGATAATTAGAACTTATGACCATGGAACTGCTGTTTGATAATATTGGGCAATGAGTCTGTTGGCTTGAGATGATTGATGTGTTAGGCTGCACAGTGCCTAGTAAGGGCACTCACATTGAGGACAGTGTCCTATCTGGTGGGTGTTACATGAAGCAGGAAGAACTGTAATGTTGTGCAAGGCTTTGCCTCAATTTGACAATACATACATGTGCTGTAGTGTACAGAGCAGAGGGATTGAAAGAAAGGTAAGGGCTAGTAGCTATTTGGGTGGTAGCTAATGCAGTCCCTGATGTTGAGGTTTTGTTGAACCTTTATGTAGCTTACATGTTTCATCTAAAGGCTGCTGGTGGAAAATCTCCTTCATGCAGTAATAACAGTGATTGTGCAGTAGAATTTGGTGGGCTGCAGCCATGGCATTTCCATTTTGAACAGTGTGATTAGTGCATTTCTTGGTGTATTCCTTGAACTGTGGATTTACTGTGCAAATGTGACACATAATACAGTGTGATAGTTTAAATGGGATGGTGAGCTTAATGATGGTCCAGTGTGCTATGAGAATGTATTGCATGTGGAATACTGAAGAGAGGGAACCAGTGCTTGTGGGGTAAATTTTGTGACTGTGTCTGTGAATATAAATCGTAGAATGCAATGAAAAATACAGTGGTAGAGGAAGTGTAGGTGAGAATTGTAGCAGGAGTTTTGCTTTTCTTTTTTTTTTTTTTTTTTTTTGAGAGCAGAACTAGTTGGCTTGCCATGGCTCATTCTTTCTGTCTCTCTTCATTTGAGAATGACTCTTCCTATATGCAAGGTGAGCAAAATTTGCTGCCTACTATAGCACAAATTAATCCATAGAAAATGTCTTATTGTTTGGATCTGTTATGAATGCTTGGCACTCGAGATACTATTTAGCACACATTCAGATATTTTCATTTTTGTCAGGCAATATATTAGCTGGGGCCAATGAGACAGCAGGCAGGTTTGGATACTGTTAGCTTTCTATGATTCATCTTGGACAAGAACATAAACAGTAGAGGAGTCCAAAATATATATTTTTGTGCAGGTTGTTTGGCGCAATGTGGAATAAGCGTGTATCTTGTATATTTAAGACTGCAGCACGTGTTCCCAGCGCTATGAAGCAATTTACTGACTGATTTCTAGTTGTACTTTTCTGCAAGGTAAACTTATTTCAACAACTTAACCCAGCTACATGAGAGGATTTGTAAATCTCATTTCATTGTGTTTCCAGGGTGCCTAATCTGTTACACAAATATTTCACCCATCGACATTAATCAATTTCACGGCATGATTCGAGTAAAACTAACATTTTACTGCTCAGTAGGTCAAACAGCTTTTGCTGAGAAGTGTATGGTTTGTTAAGTTAATGTAAATGCAGTTGGCAGTTTTCTTGGTGTCTAGTACTAACCAGCGGCCACAAAATAACAAAATCTAACGATGAGTCTTAATGGGTGTGCCGGTATTTGCTAAATGAGGTTGTGCTACTTTCGTCTGTGTGGGGCTAGGCGAGTGAGCAGTAGCGCGCCTGACGGTCAAGGGGAGAACTACTGTGGAGTTTTGAGCGTTTAAGATGGCGGTGAGTGGGCGTGTAAACAAAAATTAGACACAAGGAGCAAAGAACAGAAAATCTGCCTCTAATAAAATGTATTTTACTGTTCTTTTTCTGTATATTTCTGTATTTGTTTCCCCCAATGGAACTTGAGTAGTGTAAGGTAATACTGATAGGTATCAATGATGCAAGTACTTGTATGTGTTTGGAACGAACGTCAGGTATAAATAGCAGTGCCAGGCGCTAGGTAGTTAATCTTTGCGCAGTGGCATTATCGTAACCAGTGAAGTATAACTGAGGTGCGATTATTGCTAGTTGAAAACTTTTACCAATACCCCGCCAGAGAGACGTGAAATACCGTCCCTGTGGCAATTTTTGGCAACCCCTGAGGGGGTGTAAGTGTCATAGAAACAATGCTTCAAACTGTGTTTATCTGTGTACTCATTCTGCACTTGTGGAAGTGTTTAGCTGATGGTTGTTAGGGACCATGTACACAGACTAGTCTGTGTTCACTGATGAATTGTGTACATGTCTTAGGGAGCTGGTGAGAAACATACTCCTCAGTGTAAGATGTTGTGCAACTGCTATGTGTGAATAAAGATGCCAATGTGGACAGTTGAAATGTGGTTCTGTCTAGTGGCAATTCTTGCTCCATAGCATACTTGTGGTACACACATGCAGTGATTACTGATAAATGTAGGATTTGACAAAACTTGTGTCAGAATTTAGAGGAGGAGACTAGGGCAGTACAGTGAGAGTTGGTGAGTGTGTGGGAGGCAGGTGTTGTACTTAATTCATTTTCACAGCACTGCCAGTGTTATAATTTGTGTTTGTGTCCTGATCATTAGATGCATGTTTGATCCTTTTTGGACACTGCTGTGTGTACACCTTGATAATTAGAACTTATGACCATGGAACTGCTGTTTGATAATATTGGGCAATGAGTCTGTTGGCTTGAGATGATTGATGTGTTAGGCTGCACAGTGCCTAGTAAGGGCACTCACATTGAGGACAGTGTCCTATCTGGTGGGTGTTACATGAAGCAGGAAGAACTGTAATGTTGTGCAAGGCTTTGCCTCAATTTGACAATACATACATGTGCTGTAGTGTACAGAGCAGAGGGATTGAAAGAAAGGTAAGGGCTAGTAGCTATTTGGGTGGTAGCTAATGCAGTCCCTGATGTTGAGGTTTTGTTGAACCTTTATGTAGCTTACATGTTTCATCTAAAGGCTGCTGGTGGAAAATCTCCTTCATGCAGTAATAACAGTGATTGTGCAGTAGAATTTGGTGGGCTGCAGCCATGGCATTTCCATTTTGAACAGTGTGATTAGTGCATTTCTTGGTGTATTCCTTGAACTGTGGATTTACTGTGCAAATGTGACACATAATACAGTGTGATAGTTTAAATGGGATGGTGAGCTTAATGATGGTCCAGTGTGCTATGAGAATGTATTGCATGTGGAATACTGAAGAGAGGGAACCAGTGCTTGTGGGGTAAATTTTGTGACTGTGTCTGTGAATATAAATCGTAGAATGCAATGAAAAATACAGTGGTAGAGGAAGTGTAGGTGAGAATTGTAGCAGGAGTTTTGCTTTTCTTTTTTTTTTTTTTTTTTTTTGAGAGCAGAACTAGTTGGCTTGCCATGGCTCATTCTTTCTGTCTCTCTTCATTTGAGAATGACTCTTCCTATATGCAAGGTGAGCAAAATTTGCTGCCTACTATAGCACAAATTAATCCATAGAAAATGTCTTATTGTTTGGATCTGTTATGAATGCTTGGCACTCGAGATACTATTTAGCACACATTCAGATATTTTCATTTTTGTCAGGCAATATATTAGCTGGGGCCAATGAGACAGCAGGCAGGTTTGGATACTGTTAGCTTTCTATGATTCATCTTGGACAAGAACATAAACAGTAGAGGAGTCCAAAATATATATTTTTGTGCAGGTTGTTTGGCGCAATGTGGAATAAGCGTGTATCTTGTATATTTAAGACTGCAGCACGTGTTCCCAGCGCTATGAAGCAATTTACTGACTGATTTCTAGTTGTACTTTTCTGCAAGGTAAACTTATTTCAACAACTTAACCCAGCTACATGAGAGGATTTGTAAATCTCATTTCATTGTGTTTCCAGGGTGCCTAATCTGTTACACAAATATTTCACCCATCGACATTAATCAATTTCACGGCATGATTCGAGTAAAACTAACATTTTACTGCTCAGTAGGTCAAACAGCTTTTGCTGAGAAGTGTATGGTTTGTTAAGTTAATGTAAATGCAGTTGGCAGTTTTCTTGGTGTCTAGTACTAACCAGCGGCCACAAAATAACAAAATCTAACGATGAGTCTTAATGGGTGTGCCGGTATTTGCTAAATGAGGTTGTGCTACTTTCGTCTGTGTGGGGCTAGGCGAGTGAGCAGTAGCGCGCCTGACGGTCAAGGGGAGAACTACTGTGGAGTTTTGAGCGTTTAAGATGGCGGTGAGTGGGCGTGTAAACAAAAATTAGACACAAGGAGCAAAGAACAGAAAATCTGCCTCTAATAAAATGTATTTTACTGTTCTTTTTCTGTATATTTCTGTATTTGTTTCCCCCAATGGAACTTGAGTAGTGTAAGGTAATACTGATAGGTATCAATGATGCAAGTACTTGTATGTGTTTGGAACGAACGTCAGGTATAAATAGCAGTGCCAGGCGCTAGGTAGTTAATCTTTGCGCAGTGGCATTATCGTAACCAGTGAAGTATAACTGAGGTGCGATTATTGCTAGTTGAAAACTTTTACCAATACCCCGCCAGAGAGACGTGAAATACCGTCCCTGTGGCAATTTTTGGCAACCCCTGAGGGGGTGTAAGTGTCATAGAAACAATGCTTCAAACTGTGTTTATCTGTGTACTCATTCTGCACTTGTGGAAGTGTTTAGCTGATGGTTGTTAGGGACCATGTACACAGACTAGTCTGTGTTCACTGATGAATTGTGTACATGTCTTAGGGAGCTGGTGAGAAACATACTCCTCAGTGTAAGATGTTGTGCAACTGCTATGTGTGAATAAAGATGCCAATGTGGACAGTTGAAATGTGGTTCTGTCTAGTGGCAATTCTTGCTCCATAGCATACTTGTGGTACACACATGCAGTGATTACTGATAAATGTAGGATTTGACAAAACTTGTGTCAGAATTTAGAGGAGGAGACTAGGGCAGTACAGTGAGAGTTGGTGAGTGTGTGGGAGGCAGGTGTTGTACTTAATTCATTTTCACAGCACTGCCAGTGTTATAATTTGTGTTTGTGTCCTGATCATTAGATGCATGTTTGATCCTTTTTGGACACTGCTGTGTGTACACCTTGATAATTAGAACTTATGACCATGGAACTGCTGTTTGATAATATTGGGCAATGAGTCTGTTGGCTTGAGATGATTGATGTGTTAGGCTGCACAGTGCCTAGTAAGGGCACTCACATTGAGGACAGTGTCCTATCTGGTGGGTGTTACATGAAGCAGGAAGAACTGTAATGTTGTGCAAGGCTTTGCCTCAATTTGACAATACATACATGTGCTGTAGTGTACAGAGCAGAGGGATTGAAAGAAAGGTAAGGGCTAGTAGCTATTTGGGTGGTAGCTAATGCAGTCCCTGATGTTGAGGTTTTGTTGAACCTTTATGTAGCTTACATGTTTCATCTAAAGGCTGCTGGTGGAAAATCTCCTTCATGCAGTAATAACAGTGATTGTGCAGTAGAATTTGGTGGGCTGCAGCCATGGCATTTCCATTTTGAACAGTGTGATTAGTGCATTTCTTGGTGTATTCCTTGAACTGTGGATTTACTGTGCAAATGTGACACATAATACAGTGTGATAGTTTAAATGGGATGGTGAGCT
Source organism: Schistocerca serialis cubense (assembly GCF_023864345.2). NCBI lineage: Eukaryota > Metazoa > Arthropoda > Insecta > Orthoptera > Acrididae > Schistocerca > Schistocerca serialis. Next base: position 42,552,349 of record NC_064647.1, on the reverse strand, counting down.
TAATGATGGTCCAGTGTGCTATGAGAATGTATTGCATGTGGAATACTGAAGAGAGGGAACCAGTGCTTGTGGGGTAAATTTTGTGACTGTGTCTGTGAATATAAATCATAGAATGCAATGAAAAATACAGTGGTAGAGGAAGTGTAGGTGAGAATTGTAGCAGGAGTTTTGCTTTTCTTTTTTTTTTTTTTTTTTTTTGAGAGCAGAACTAGTTGGCTTGCCATGGCTCATTCTTTCTGTCTCTCTTCATTTGAGAATGACTCTTCCTATATGCAAGGTGAGCAAAATTTGCTGCCTACTATAGCACAAATTAATCCATAGAAAATGTCTTATTGTTTGGATCTGTTATGAATGCTTGGCACTCGAGATACTATTTAGCACACATTCAGATATTTTCATTTTTGTCAGGCAATATATTAGCTGGGGCCAATGAGACAGCTTTTTTTTTTTTTTTTTTTTTTTACTTTATTGTTATTTTAAAACCTGTACAATTCAGGTAGGCTGGCAGCGGCACACTACGCCGCTCTTCAGCCATAGCGTTTTACAAGAGTATAAAACATGGTGAATGACAATGAACAAAGTGACGGGCAAAAGAGAGAGGTCACAGAGACATAAAAAAAAAAAAAAAAAAAAAAACACGGAGTCGTTCACATGTGACGATAACAACACGGAAAACACGTCGGCACGGCGCACAAAACACTGGTGAGTCCGACGGCACAAGTGAACGTAGGAGTGGGATGGCGGACACCAAAAACACTATATGACGTCACACACACGAAGCACAAAAGGCGACGATCTCCGGCGCGCGAATGTTCACTATACGTGTGCGAGTCCGGGGACCTGCCAAGAGAGGAGGAGGAGGAAGGGGAGTGGGAGAGCGAGAGGGGAGAGCAGAGATGCCACGGGCAGGGGAGATAGGGGGGAGGGAGGAAGGGGGAGAGGAAGCCCGGGGGAAGAGGGGGAAGGGAGGGGACAGGGAGATGGAAAAAGAAGGGAAGAGAAGAGAAGGGAGGGAGGGTGCCGAAAGGAAAGGACACGGGAAGTGGGGGGTGGGGCAGGGTCAAAGTTGATAGGAGGGGTAGATGGAGGGGACGAGGACATCATCAGGGAGAGGGAGCTGGCGGAAGCCACCTTGGGAGAGGGTATGGAGGGTGGAGAGATGGAGACCGGGTGGGACGTGCGAATACAGGCGCGGCAGCGGGCGGGGGTGGGAGAGGAGCGAGGAAACGAGCGGGTGAGGAGGATCAAGTTTACGTGAGGTGTACAGGATACGTATCCTTTCAAGGAAAAGGAGGAGGTGGGGGAAGGGGATGAGATCATACAGGATCCGTGTGGGGGAGGGGAGACGGATGCGATAGGCAAGGCGGAGAGCATGGCGTTCAAGGATTTGGAGGGATTTATAGAAGGTAGGGGGGGCGGAGATCCAGGCTGGATGGGCGTAACAAAGGATAGGGCGGATGATGGATTTATAGGTGTGGAGGATTGTGGAGGGGTCCAGACCCCACGTGCGGCCGGAAAGGAGCTTGAGGAGACGGAGTCGGGAACGTGCCTTGGCTTGGATTGTCTGGAGATGGGGAATCCAGGAGAGGCGACGGTCGAGGGTGACGCCAAGGTACTTAAGGGTGGGAGTGAGGGCGATAGGACGGCCATAGACGGTGAGATAGAAATCAAGGAGGCGGAAGGAAGGGGTGGTTTTGCCGACAATGATCGCCTGGGTTTTGGAGGGATTAACCTTGAGCAACCACTGGTTGCACCAAGCGGTGAACCGGTCAAGATGGGATTGGAGAAGGCGTTGGGAGCGTTGCAGGGTGGGGGCAAGGGCGAGGAAGGCGGTGTCATCGGCAAACTGGAGAAGGTGGACGGGGGGCGACGGCGGCGGCATGTCCGCCGTGTACAAAAGGTACAGAAGGGGGGAGAGGACGGAGCCTTGGGGCACACCGGCGGAGGGGAAAAAGGTGTGGGAATCGGTGTTATGGATGGTGACATAGGAAGGACGGCGGGAGAGAAAGGAACCGATCAGACGGACATAGTTAATGGGAAGGGCAAAGGTTTGGAGCTTGAAGAGGAGACCGGAATGCCAGACGCGGTCATAAGCGCGTTCGAGGTCAAGTGAGAGGAAGATGGCGGAGCGACGGGAATTAAGCTGTTCGGAAAGGAGATGAGTGAGGTGAAGGAGAAGATCGTCGGAAGAGAAGGATGGCCGAAAGCCACACTGGGTGACGGGAAGGAGGCGGTGCTGGCGGAGATGCTGGTGGATACGGCGGGTGAGGATAGATTCTAGGACCTTGCTGAAGACCGAGGTAAGGCTGATGGGACGGTAGGAGGAGACGGCGGACGGCGGTTTGCCAGGTTTAAGGAACATGAGGATACGGGAGGTTTTCCACAGGTCGGGGTAGTAACCGGTGGACAGGACTACATTGTAGAGCCTGGCCAGGGTGGAGAGGAAAGAGACAGGAGCTTCACGAAGGTGACGGTAGGTGGCACGATCGTGACCAGGAGCGGTGTTGCGTTTTGTGCGGAGTGTAGCAATGAGATCCTGTGTAGTGATAGGGGCATTGAGTTCCGTGTGTGTAATGTTGTCCAAGTACTGGAAGCCAGGAGCGAGGGGAGGGGAAGAGGTGTCAGTTCGATCGCGGATATCTGGGAAGAGGGAGTAATCGAACTGGGGATCATCGGGGACGGAAAATACATCGGAGAGGTAGGAAGCAAAGTGATTGGCCTTACTAAGGGAGTCATGGAAAGGGTGATCATCATGGAGAAGAGGATAATAGGGGGAGGGTTTAGTTCCGGTAAGGCGATGGAAGGCCGACCAGAACTTGGACGAGTTGATTGGTAGGGTTGCATTTAAACGGGTGCATGTCTGTCGCCAGTCCCGGCGTTTCTTAGCCGCGAGCAAATTACGAACGTGTCGCTGGAGTTGCCGGTGGCGTCGTAGTGTGTCCGGGTCACGCGTGCGGAGGAAGGCACGGTAGAGACGACGGGATTCACGGAGGAGGAGAACGGCCTGTGGGGGTAAGGTAGGACGGTGGGGGTGGATGGCGACAGTAGGAACGTGGGCCTCCACGGCCTCAGACAAGGTCCGCTGGAGAAAGGAGGCGGCATGGGTGACATCGTCAGGGTGGTGGTAGGTGAGAGGGTGGCTATCGACCTGGGTGGAAAGGGTATCCCGGTAGGCATTCCAGTCGGCTCGGGAATAGTCGTGGACATACTTAGGGGGAGGGTCAGTACGAGGGTCGGGGCGAGGGCGACGACCGTCTGAAACGGTGAGGAGGACAGGGAGATGGTCGCTACCAATAGGCTCCAGGACATCCACCGTGATGCGGCCAAGGAGGTTGGGGGAGGAGAGGATAACATCAGGAGTGGAGTTGGATTCAGGACGGGTATGCCGGGGGATGGGGACGAGGTCACCTTGAAGGGTGGAGAGGAACCGATGCCATCGCCGTAACTGGGCAGCGGAACGACTATGGATGTTGAGGTCGGCGGCGATCACGTAGGAGGAAAAGGTACGATCGACGTGGGAGAGGAAGTCGAAGGGAATAGGAGCGTTGGGGCGGACATAGATGGTGGCGCAGGTAACGGTAAGGCCGGGGAAGAAGAGACTAAGGATCAGGTGTTCGGTGGGGTCGGGAAGGAGAGGTTGGAGCCGAACGGGGATCTGGCGGTGGTGACCAATGGCAACTCCGCCACGCGCAATCGGGAGGGGATTATCGGAGCGGTGGAGGAGGTAAGGCGAAGTGTGGACTGTGTGGTGGGGTTGCAGGAAGGTTTCATTGAGGAGGAAGGCATCCACGCGGTGGGTGGCAAGGGTGTGCAGGAACAGGTTTTTGTTGGCGGGAAGGGAGCGTATGTTGTTGAAAAGGATACGTTGCTGTCGCGCCATGACTGGGAGTTAAACGAGGGTGTCAAGACGGGAGAAGGTGAAATGGGCCTGGTTGTTGGAGTAGGTGGCGTACATCTTGAGTTGGAAGATGGAACGGGCAGCAAGGGAGATCTGCTGGAGGGTGTGAGGGCGCTGAAAGGGATGAACATTCTGGAGGACGATGGTGAGGAACCTGATGATGTCCTCAGCGGTGGGTGGGGGACGAAGGGAATTGCCAGGAGGGGTGGGGGCGTCCAGAGGACGGACAGGTACGGTGAGTTCAGGAGTGGTTGGAGGGGGTCGGGCTTTACACTTTTGGGAGTAGGTGGGATGAGGGAGATTGCAGGTATTACAGGAGGGAGGGGATTGGAGGTTAGGGCACTGCCGGAGGAAGTGCGCCTGCCGACAATGCGGGCAGGTGGGGGCCTCGCGGCACTCAGCTGTGGGGTGCGCATTATAGCGCAGACACCTCTGGCAGCGCAGGGATTGAGGAGGGGAACGGGAAGGGTCGACCTTGTACCGCTGGTGGAAGAGGAGGGCACCCTCCTTCAGGAGACGGTCAATGGAGGGGGCGTCCTCAGAGAAAACCCGCATAAGGCGGGTGGGGCCGGCCGAGTTGAAAATGCGGCGGACCGCCCGCACCTCCAGCGTGGGATGGGCCTGGAGCTCCGCCAACACCTCCTCCTCCGTGATCGACGGACTGAGCCGCGTGATCACGGCGGTGAGGGTCGGCGGGCGACGCGGGGGTTGGGGTTGGCGGGTAAGAGATGGAGAAGGAGCAGGGGTAAGGGAGGCGTTGGGACCAAAACGGGCGATGGGGAGACGGGAGAGGATGTCAGTATGGAGGGTTGGGCTGGGGGAGGAGATGAGAACAGAATCTCGGCGAGGAGTGAGGAGGGAGATGGGGGCACCAGGACAATGCTGGCGAAGGAAGAGGGTGAGGTTCCGGGCTTCAAGGAGAGAGGGATCAGGACGGGAGAGGAGGTAGCGGTAGGAGGAAGGGAGAGAGGAGGAGGATGAGGGGGCAGGGACAGGCGGGGAGACTTCCATGGCATCAAGGGTGGGGGAAGGAGGACGAGGTGCAGCCTTTTTGGAAGCAGAGGAAGCAGGGGTGCCACCGGGGCGCTTGACGGCGGTGGAGGAGGTGTGGGGGATGGGAACAACGGGAATGTGGCGGGGAGGGGCAGGTCCCGGGGCCGGAGTCGGCGCCGGAGATGGTGACGGTGACGGTGAAGGCGACGATGACGATGACGGCGGCAGAGGCGGCGGTGATGGCGAAGGTGACGGGGAGAGCTGGGCGTGGGCAGTGGCCCGACGGGCCACCACCCGAGCTGGAGCTGCAGTGACAGGCTGGGGGAGTGGGGGGAAGGGATCAGAACGAGAGGAGCGGGAGGAAGAAGCGGGAGAGGGGGCGACAAAGATAGAGGGTGAAGGGACAGTGAGGAGAGGTGGAATGGAAGGAGGGAGGTGGGACTGGGCACACCAAGTTATAGTGGTGGAGGCGGCGGAAGGGGAGGTATAGACAATGGCGGTGGTGGTAGTAGTGACAGTGGTGGTGGGGGCGGACATGACGGGAGAGAGAAACAAGAACGAACAGAACGAAGAGGAGAGGACAGAAACCGGGGACAGACAAAGACGAAGACGGATGAAGATGAAGACGAAGACGGCCGTAGACCAGGGTCAGGACGGCGGCGATGGTGGCGACCAGGCGGCACCGGATGGCGGCGGCGGCGGCGGCGGCGGGCACCGGCGGCGGCGGCGGCGGCGGCGAGCACCGGCAGGCGGCGGGCACCGGCGGCGGCGGCGGCGAGCACCGGCAGGCGGCGGCGGCGGCGGGCACCGGCAGGCGGCGACCAGGCGGGGGCGGCGGGCACCGGCAGGCGGCGACCAGGCGGGGGCGGCGAGCCCCGGCAGGCGGCGACCAGGCGGGGGCGACGGGCGACGAGCCCCGGCAGGCGGCGGCGGCGGCGGCGGCGGCGGCGGCAAAGACCGGAAGGCGGCGACCAAGCGGCGGCGGCGGCAAACAGACGACACGGCAAGGATCTTCCACGTCGAAGGCACACCCTGAGAGTAGCCCAGGCAGTGAAACTCTTCGATGAAGAAGAGAGGGAATCCAACCCTCGAATGAATGAGACAGCAGGCAGGTTTGGATACTGTTAGCTTTCTATGATTCATCTTGGACAAGAACATAAACAGTAGAGGAGTCCAAAATATATATTTTTGTGCAGGTTGTTTGGCGCAATGTGGAATAAGCGTGTATCTTGTATATTTAAGACTGCAGCACGTGTTCCCAGCGCTATGAAGCAATTTACTGACTGATTTCTAGTTGTACTTTTCTGCAAGGTAAACTTATTTCAACAACTTAACCCAGCTACATGAGAGGATTTGTAAATCTCATTTCATTGTGTTTCCAGGGTGCCTAATCTGTTACACAAATATTTCACCCATCGACATTAATCAATTTCACGGCATGATTCGAGTAAAACTAACATTTTACTGCTCAGTAGGTCAAACAGCTTTTGCTGAGAAGTGTATGGTTTGTTAAGTTAATGTAAATGCAGTTGGCAGTTTTCTTGGTGTCTAGTACTAACCAGCGGCCACAAAATAACAAAATCTAACGATGAGTCTTAATGGGTGTGCCGGTATTTGCTAAATGAGGTTGTGCTACTTTCGTCTGTGTGGGGCTAGGCGAGTGAGCAGTAGCGCGCCTGACGGTCAAGGGGAGAACTACTGTGGAGTTTTGAGCGTTTAAGATGGCGGTGAGTGGGCGTGTAAACAAAAATTAGACACAAGGAGCAAAGAACAGAAAATCTGCCTCTAATAAAATGTATTTTACTGTTCTTTTTCTGTATATTTCTGTATTTGTTTCCCCCAATGGAACTTGAGTAGTGTAAGGTAATACTGATAGGTATCAATGATGCAAGTACTTGTATGTGTTTGGAACGAACGTCAGGTATAAATAGCAGTGCCAGGCGCTAGGTAGTTAATCTTTGCGCAGTGGCATTATCGTAACCAGTGAAGTATAACTGAGGTGCGATTATTGCTAGTTGAAAACTTTTACCAATACCCCGCCAGAGAGACGTGAAATACCGTCCCTGTGGCAATTTTTGGCAACCCCTGAGGGGGTGTAAGTGTCATAGAAACAATGCTTCAAACTGTGTTTATCTGTGTACTCATTCTGCACTTGTGGAAGTGTTTAGCTGATGGTTGTTAGGGACCATGTACACAGACTAGTCTGTGTTCACTGATGAATTGTGTACATGTCTTAGGGAGCTGGTGAGAAACATACTCCTCAGTGTAAGATGTTGTGCAACTGCTATGTGTGAATAAAGATGCCAATGTGGACAGTTGAAATGTGGTTCTGTCTAGTGGCAATTCTTGCTCCATAGCATACTTGTGGTACACACATGCAGTGATTACTGATAAATGTAGGATTTGACAAAACTTGTGTCAGAATTTAGAGGAGGAGACTAGGGCAGTACAGTGAGAGTTGGTGAGTGTGTGGCAGGCAGGTGTTGTACTTAATTCATTTTCACAGCACTGCCAGTGTTATAATTTGTGTTTGTGTCCTGATCATTAGATGCATGTTTGATCCTTTTTGGACACTGCTGTGTGTACACCTTGATAATTAGAACTTATGACCATGGAACTGCTGTTTGATAATATTGGGCAATGAGTCTGTTGGCTTGAGATGATTGATGTGTTAGGCTGCACAGTGCCTAGTAAGGGCACTCACATTGAGGACAGTGTCCTATCTGGTGGGTGTTACATGAAGCAGGAAGAACTGTAATGTTGTGCAAGGCTTTGCCTCAATTTGACAATACATACATGTGCTGTAGTGTACAGAGCAGAGGGATTGAAAGAAAGGTAAGGGCTAGTAGCTATTTGGGTGGTAGCTAATGCAGTCCCTGATGTTGAGGTTTTGTTGAACCTTTATGTAGCTTACATGTTTCATCTAAAGGCTGCTGGTGGAAAATCTCCTTCATGCAGTAATAACAGTGATTGTGCAGTAGAATTTGGTGGGCTGCAGCCATGGCATTTCCATTTTGAAGAGTGTGATTAGTGCATTTCTTGGTGTATTCCTTGAACTGTGGATTTACTGTGCAAATGTGACACATAATACAGTGTGATAGTTTAAATGGGATGGTGAGCTTAATGATGGTCCAGTGTGCTATGAGAATGTATTGCATGTGGAATACTGAAGAGAGGGAACCAGTGCTTGTGGGGTAAATTTTGTGACTGTGTCTGTGAATATAAATCATAGAATGCAATGAAAAATACAGTGGTAGAGGAAGTGTAGGTGAGAATTGTAGCAGGAGTTTTGCTTTTCTTTTTTTTTTTTTTTTTTTTTTGAGAGCAGAACTAGTTGGCTTGCCATGGCTCATTCTTTCTGTCTCTCTTCATTTGAGAATGACTCTTCCTATATGCAAGGTGAGCAAAATTTGCTGCCTACTATAGCACAAATTAATCCATAGAAAATGTCTTATTGTTTGGATCTGTTATGAATGCTTGGCACTCGAGATACTATTTAGCACACATTCAGATATTTTCATTTTTGTCAGGCAATATATTAGCTGGGGCCAATGAGACAGCAGGCAGGTTTGGATACTGTTAGCTTTCTATGATTCATCTTGGACAAGAACATAAACAGTAGAGGAGTCCAAAATATATATTTTTGTGCAGGTTGTTTGGCGCAATGTGGAATAAGCGTGTATCTTGTATATTTAAGACTGCAGCACGTGTTCCCAGCGCTATGAAGCAATTTACTGACTGATTTCTAGTTGTACTTTTCTGCAAGGTAAACTTATTTCAACAACTTAACCCAGCTACATGAGAGGATTTGTAAATCTCATTTCATTGTGTTTCCAGGGTGCCTAATCTGTTACACAAATATTTCACCCATCGACATTAATCAATTTCACGGCATGATTCGAGTAAAACTAACATTTTACTGCTCAGTAGGTCAAACAGCTTTTGCTGAGAAGTGTATGGTTTGTTAAGTTAATGTAAATGCAGTTGGCAGTTTTCTTGGTGTCTAGTACTAACCAGCGGCCACAAAATAACAAAATCTAACGATGAGTCTTAATGGGTGTGCCGGTATTTGCTAAATGAGGTTGTGCTACTTTCGTCTGTGTGGGGCTAGGCGAGTGAGCAGTAGCGCGCCTGACGGTCAAGGGGAGAACTACTGTGGAGTTTTGAGCGTTTAAGATGGCGGTGAGTGGGCGTGTAAACAAAAATTAGACACAAGGAGCAAAGAACAGAAAATCTGCCTCTAATAAAATGTATTTTACTGTTCTTTTTCTGTATATTTCTGTATTTGTTTCCCCCAATGGAACTTGAGTAGTGTAAGGTAATACTGATAGGTATCAATGATGCAAGTACTTGTATGTGTTTGGAACGAACGTCAGGTATAAATAGCAGTGCCAGGCGCTAGGTAGTTAATCTTTGCGCAGTGGCATTATCGTAACCAGTGAAGTATAACTGATGTGCGATTATTGCTAGTTGAAAACTTTTACCAATACCCCGCCAGAGAGACGTGAAATACCGTCCCTGTGGCAATTTTTGGCAACCCCTGAGGGGGTGTAAGTGTCATAGAAACAATGCTTCAAACTGTGTTTATCTGTGTACTCATTCTGCACTTGTGGAAGTGTTTAGCTGATAGTTGTTAGGGACCATGTACACAGACTAGTCTGTGTTCACTGATGAATTGTGTACATGTCTTAGGGAGCTGGTGAGAAACATACTCCTCAGTGTAAGATGTTGTGCAACTGCTATGTGTGAATAAAGATGCCAATGTGGACAGTTGAAATGTGGTTCTGTCTAGTGGCAATTCTTGCTCCATAGCATACTTGTGGTACACACATGCAGTGATTACTGATAAATGTAGGATTTGACAAAACTTGTGTCAGAATTTAGAGGAGGAGACTAGGGCAGTACAGTGAGAGTTGGTGAGTGTGTGGGAGGCAGGTGTTGTACTTAATTCATTTTCACAGCACTGCCAGTGTTATAATTTGTGTTTGTGTCCTGATCATTAGATGCATGTTTGATCCTTTTTGGACACTGCTGTGTGTACACCTTGATAATTAGAACTTATGACCATGGAACTGCTGTTTGATAATATTGGGCAATGAGTCTGTTGGCTTGAGATGATTGATGTGTTAGGCTGCACAGTGCCTAGTAAGGGCACTCACATTGAGGACAGTGTCCTATCTGGTGGGTGTTACATGAAGCAGGAAGAACTGTAATGTTGTGCAAGGCTTTGCCTCAATTTGACAATACATACATGTGCTGTAGTGTACAGAGCAGAGGGATTGAAAGAAAGGTAAGGGCTAGTAGCTATTTGGGTGGTAGCTAATGCAGTCCCTGATGTTGAGGTTTTGTTGAACCTTTATGTAGCTTACATGTTTCATCTAAAGGCTGCTGGTGGAAAATCTCCTTCATGCAGTAATAACAGTGATTGTGCAGTAGAATTTGGTGGGCTGCAGCCATGGCATTTCCATTTTGAACAGTGTGATTAGTGCATTTCTTGGTGTATTCCTTGAACTGTGGATTTACTGTGCAAATGTGACACATAATACAGTGTGATAGTTTAAATGGGATGGTGAGCTTAATGATGGTCCAGTGTGCTATGAGAATGTATTGCATGTGGAATACTGAAGAGAGGGAACCAGTGCTTGTGGGGTAAATTTTGTGACTGTGTCTGTGAATATAAATCATAGAATGCAATGAAAAATACAGTGGTAGAGGAAGTGTAGGTGAGAATTGTAGCAGGAGTTTTGCTATTCTTTTTTTTTTTTTTTTTTTTGAGAGCAGAACTAGTTGGCTTGCCATGGCTCATTCTTTCTGTCTCTCTTCATTTGAGAATGACTCTTCCTATATGCAAGGTGAGCAAAATTTGCTGCCTACTATAGCACAAATTAATCCATAGAAAATGTCTTATTGTTTGGATCTGTTATGAATGCTTGGCACTCGAGATACTATTTAGCACACATTCAGATATTTTCATTTTTGTCAGGCAATATATTAGCTGGGGCCAATGAGACAGCAGGCAGGTTTGGATACTGTTAGCTTTCTATGATTCATCTTGGACAAGAACATAAACAGTAGAGGAGTCCAAAATATATATTTTTGTGCAGGTTGTTTGGCGCAATGTGGAATAAGCGTGTATCTTGTATATTTAAGACTGCAGCACGTGTTCCCAGCGCTATGAAGCAATTTACTGACTGATTTCTAGTTGTACTTTTCTGCAAGGTAAACTTATTTCAACAACTTAACCCAGCTACATGAGAGGATTTGTAAATCTCATTTCATTGTGTTTCCAGGGTGCCTAATCTGTTACACAAATATTTCACCCATCGACATTAATCAATTTCACGGCATGATTCGAGTAAAACTAACATTTTACTGCTCAGTAGGTCAAACAGCTTTTGCTGAGAAGTGTATGGTTTGTTAAGTTAATGTAAATGCAGTTGGCAGTTTTCTTGGTGTCTAGTACTAACCAGCGGCCACAAAATAACAAAATCTAACGATGAGTCTTAATGGGTGTGCCGGTATTTGCTAAATGAGGTTGTGCTACTTTCGTCTGTGTGGGGCTAGGCGAGTGAGCAGTAGCGCGCCTGACGGTCAAGGGGAGAACTACTGTGGAGTTTTGAGCGTTTAAGATGGCGGTGAGTGGGCGTGTAAACAAAAATTAGACACAAGGAGCAAAGAACAGAAAATCTGCCTCTAATAAAATGTATTTTACTGTTCTTTTTCTGTATATTTCTGTATTTGTTTCCCCCAATGGAACTTGAGTAGAGTAAGGTAATACTGATAGGTATCAATGATGCAAGTACTTGTATGTGTTTGGAACGAACGTCAGGTATAAATAGCAGTGCCAGGCGCTAGATAGTTAATCTTTGCGCAGTGGCATTATCGTAACCAGTGAAGTATAACTGAGGTGCGATTATTGCTAGTTGAAAACTTTTACCAATACCCCGCCAGAGAGACGTGAAATACCGTCCCTGTGGCAATTTTTGGCAACCCCTGAGGGGGTGTAAGTGTCATAGAAACAATGCTTCAAACTGTGTTTATCTGTGTACTCATTCTGCACTTGTGGAAGTGTTTAGCTGATGGTTGTTAGGGACCATGTACACAGACTAGTCTGTGTTCACTGATGAATTGTGTACATGTCTTAGGGAGCTGGTGAGAAACATACTCCTCAGTGTAAGATGTTGTGCAACTGCTATGTGTGAATAAAGATGCCAATGTGGACAGTTGAAATGTGGTTCTGTCTAGTGGCAATTCTTGCTCCATAGCATACTTGTGGTACACACATGCAGTGATTACTGATAAATGTAGGATTTGACAAAACTTGTGTCAGAATTTAGAGGAGGAGACTAGGGCAGTACAGTGAGAGTTGGTGAGTGTGTGGGAGGCAGGTGTTGTACTTAATTCATTTTCACAGCACTGCCAGTGTTATAATTTGTGTTTGTGTCCTGATCATTAGATGCATGTTTGATCCTTTTTGGACACTGCTGTGTGTACACCTTGATAATTAGAACTTATGACCATGGAACTGCTGTTTGATAATATTGGGCAATGAGTCTGTTGGCTTGAGATGATTGATGTGTTAGGCTGCACAGTGCCTAGTAAGGGCACTCACATTGAGGACAGTGTCCTATCTGGTGGGTGTTACATGAAGCAGGAAGAACTGTAATGTTGTGCAAGGCTTTGCCTCAATTTGACAATACATACATGTGCTGTAGTGTACAGAGCAGAGGGATTGAAAGAAAGGTAAGGGCTAGTAGCTATTTGGGTGGTAGCTAATGCAGTCCCTGATGTTGAGGTTTTGTTGAACCTTTATGTAGCTTACATGTTTCATCTAAAGGCTGCTGGTGGAAAATCTCCTTCATGCAGTAATAACAGTGATTGTGCAGTAGAATTTGGTGGGCTGCAGCCATGGCATTTCCATTTTGAACAGTGTGATTAGTGCATTTCTTGGTGTATTCCTTGAACTGTGGATTTACTGTGCAAATGTGACACATAATACAGTGTGATAGTTTAAATGGGATGGTGAGCTTAATGATGGTCCAGTGTGCTATGAGAATGTATTGCATGTGGAATACTGAAGAGAGGGAACCAGTGCTTGTGGGGTAAATTTTGTGACTGTGTCTGTGAATATAAATCATAGAATGCAATGAAAAATACAGTGGTAGAGGAAGTGTAGGTGAGAATTGTAGCAGGAGTTTTGCTTTTCTTTTTTTTTTTTTTTTTTTTTGAGAGCAGAACTAGTTGGCTTGCCATGGCTCATTCTTTCTGTCTCTCTTCATTTGAGAATGACTCTTCCTATATGCAAGGTGAGCAAAATTTGCTGCCTACTATAGCACAAATTAATCCATAGAAAATGTCTTATTGTTTGGATCTGTTATGAATGCTTGGCACTCGAGATACTATTTAGCACACATTCAGATATTTTCATTTTTGTCAGGCAATATATTAGCTGGGGCCAATGAGACAGCAGGCAGGTTTGGATACTGTTAGCTTTCTATGATTCATCTTGGACAAGAACATAAACAGTAGAGGAGTCCAAAATATATATTTTTGTGCAGGTTGTTTGGCGCAATGTGGAATAAGCGTGTATCTTGTATATTTAAGACTGCAGCACGTGTTCCCAGCGCTATGAAGCAATTTACTGACTGATTTCTAGTTGTACTTTTCTGCAAGGTAAACTTATCTCAACAACTTAACCCAGCTACATGAGAGGATTTGTAAATCTCATTTCATTGTGTTTCCAGGGTGCCTAATCTGTTACACAAATATTTCACCCATCGACATTAATCAATTTCACGGCATGATTCGAGTAAAACTAACATTTTACTGCTCAGTAGGTCAAACAGCTTTTGCTGAGAAGTGTATGGTTTGTTAAGTTAATGTAAATGCAGTTGGCAGTTTTCTTGGTGTCTAGTACTAACCAGCGGCCACAAAATAACAAAATCTAACGATGAGTCTTAATGGGTGTGCCGGTATTTGCTAAATGAGGTTGTGCTACTTTCGTCTGTGTGGGGCTAGGCGAGTGAGCAGTAGCGCGCCTGACGGTCAAGGGGAGAACTACTGTGGAGTTTTGAGCGTTTAAGATGGCGGTGAGTGGGCGTGTAAACAAAAATTAGACACAAGGAGCAAAGAACAGAAAATCTGCCTCTAATAAAATGTATTTTACTGTTCTTTTTCTGTATATTTCTGTATTTGTTTCCCCCAATGGAACTTGAGTAGTGTAAGGTAATACTGATAGGTATCAATGATGCAAGTACTTGTATGTGTTTGGAACGAACGTCAGGTATAAATAGCAGTGCCAGGCGCTAGGTAGTTAATCTTTGCGCAGTGGCATTATCGTAACCAGTGAAGTATAACTGAGGTGCGATTATTGCTAGTTGAAAACTTTTACCAATACCCCGCCAGAGAGACGTGAAATACCGTCCCTGTGGCAATTTTTGGCAACCCCTGAGGGGGTGTAAGTGTCATAGAAACAATGCTTCAAACTGTGTTTATCTGTGTACTCATTCTGCACTTGTGGAAGTGTTTAGCTGATGGTTGTTAGGGACCATGTACACAGACTAGTCTGTGTTCACTGATGAATTGTGTACATGTCTTAGGGAGCTGGTGAGAAACATACTCCTCAGTGTAAGATGTTGTGCAACTGCTATGTGTGAATAAAGATGCCAATGTGGACAGTTGAAATGTGGTTCTGTCTAGTGGCAATTCTTGCTCCATAGCATACTTGTGGTACACACATGCAGTGATTACTGATAAATGTAGGATTTGACAAAACTTGTGTCAGAATTTAGAGGAGGAGACTAGGGCAGTACAGTGAGAGTTGGTGAGTGTGTGGGAGGCAGGTGTTGTACTTAATTCATTTTCACAGCACTGCCAGTGTTATAATTTGTGTTTGTGTCCTGATCATTAGATGCATGTTTGATCCTTTTTGGACACTGCTGTGTGTACACCTTGATAATTAGAACTTATGACCATGGAACTGCTGTTTGATAATATTGGGCAATGAGTCTGTTGGCTTGAGATGATTGATGTGTTAGGCTGCACAGTGCCTAGTAAGGGCACTCACATTGAGGACAGTGTCCTATCTGGTGGGTGTTACATGAAGCAGGAAGAACTGTAATGTTGTGCAAGGCTTTGCCTCAATTTGACAATACATACATGTGCTGTAGTGTACAGAGCAGAGGGATTGAAAGAAAGGTAAGGGCTAGTAGCTATTTGGGTGGTAGCTAATGCAGTCCCTGATGTTGAGGTTTTGTTGAACCTTTATGTAGCTTACATGTTTCATCTAAAGGCTGCTGGTGGAAAATCTCCTTCATGCAGTAATAACAGTGATTGTGCAGTAGAATTTGGTGGGCTGCAGCCATGGCATTTCCATTTTGAAGAGTGTGATTAGTGCATTTCTTGGTGTATTCCTTGAACTGTGGATTTACTGTGCAAATGTGACACATAATACAGTGTGATAGTTTAAATGGGATGGTGAGCTTAATGATGGTCCAGTGTGCTATGAGAATGTATTGCATGTGGAATACTGAAGAGAGGGAACCAGTGCTTGTGGGGTAAATTTTGTGACTGTGTCTGTGAATATAAATCATAGAATGCAATGAAAAATACAGTGGTAGAGGAAGTGTAGGTGAGAATTGTAGCAGGAGTTTTGCTTTTCTTTTTTTTTTTTTTTTTTTTTTGAGAGCAGAACTAGTTGGCTTGCCATGGCTCATTCTTTCTGTCTCTCTTCATTTGAGAATGACTCTTCCTATATGCAAGGTGAGCAAAATTTGCTGCCTACTATAGCACAAATTAATCCATAGAAAATGTCTTATTGTTTGGATCTGTTATGAATGCTTGGCACTCGAGATACTATTTAGCACACATTCAGATATTTTCATTTTTGTCAGGCAATATATTAGCTGGGGCCAATGAGACAGCAGGCAGGTTTGGATACTGTTAGCTTTCTATGATTCATCTTGGACAAGAACATAAACAGTAGAGGAGTCCAAAATATATATTTTTGTGCAGGTTGTTTGGCGCAATGTGGAATAAGCGTGTATCTTGTATATTTAAGACTGCAGCACGTGTTCCCAGCGCTATGAAGCAATTTACTGACTGATTTCTAGTTGTACTTTTCTGCAAGGTAAACTTATTTCAACAACTTAACCCAGCTACATGAGAGGATTTGTAAATCTCATTTCATTGTGTTTCCAGGGTGCCTAATCTGTTACACAAATATTTCACCCATCGACATTAATCAATTTCACGGCATGATTCGAGTAAAACTAACATTTTACTGCTCAGTAGGTCAAACAGCTTTTGCTGAGAAGTGTATGGTTTGTTAAGTTAATGTAAATGCAGTTGGCAGTTTTCTTGGTGTCTAGTACTAACCAGCGGCCACAAAATAACAAAATCTAACGATGAGTCTTAATGGGTGTGCCGGTATTTGCTAAATGAGGTTGTGCTACTTTCGTCTGTGTGGGGCTAGGCGAGTGAGCAGTAGCGCGCCTGACGGTCAAGGGGAGAACTACTGTGGAGTTTTGAGCGTTTAAGATGGCGGTGAGTGGGCGTGTAAACAAAAATTAGACACAAGGAGCAAAGAACAGAAAATCTGCCTCTAATAAAATGTATTTTACTGTTCTTTTTCTGTATATTTCTGTATTTGTTTCCCCCAATGGAACTTGAGTAGTGTAAGGTAATACTGATAGGTATCAATGATGCAAGTACTTGTATGTGTTTGGAACGAACGTCAGGTATAAATAGCAGTGCCAGGCGCTAGGTAGTTAATCTTTGCGCAGTGGCATTATCGTAACCAGTGAAGTATAACTGAGGTGCGATTATTGCTAGTTGAAAACTTTTACCAATACCCCGCCAGAGAGACGTGAAATACCGTCCCTGTGGCAATTTTTGGCAACCCCTGAGGGGGTGTAAGTGTCATAGAAACAATGCTTCAAACTGTGTTTATCTGTGTACTCATTCTGCACTTGTGGAAGTGTTTAGCTGATGGTTGTTAGGGACCATGTACACAGACTAGTCTGTGTTCACTGATGAATTGTGTACATGTCTTAGGGAGCTGGTGAGAAACATACTCCTCAGTGTAAGATGTTGTGCAACTGCTATGTGTGAATAAAGATGCCAATGTGGACAGTTGAAATGTGGTTCTGTCTAGTGGCAATTCTTGCTCCATAGCATACTTGTGGTACACACATGCAGTGATTACTGATAAATGTAGGATTTGACAAAACTTGTGTCAGAATTTAGAGGAGGAGACTAGGGCAGTACAGTGAGAGTTGGTGAGTGTGTGGGAGGCAGGTGTTGTACTTAATTCATTTTCACAGCACTGCCAGTGTTATAATTTGTGTTTGTGTCCTGATCATTAGATGCATGTTTGATCCTTTTTGGACACTGCTGTGTGTACACCTTGATAATTAGAACTTATGACCATGGAACTGCTGTTTGATAATATTGGGCAATGAGTCTGTTGGCTTGAGATGATTGATGTGTTAGGCTGCACAGTGCCTAGTAAGGGCACTCACATTGAGGACAGTGTCCTATCTGGTGGGTGTTACATGAAGCAGGAAGAACTGTAATGTTGTGCAAGGCTTTGCCTCAATTTGACAATACATACATGTGCTGTAGTGTACAGAGCAGAGGGATTGAAAGAAAGGTAAGGGCTAGTAGCTATTTGGGTGGTAGCTAATGCAGTCCCTGATGTTGAGGTTTTGTTGAACCTTTATGTAGCTTACATGTTTCATCTAAAGGCTGCTGGTGGAAAATCTCCTTCATGCAGTAATAACAGTGATTGTGCAGTAGAATTTGGTGGGCTGCAGCCATGGCATTTCCATTTTGAACAGTGTGATTAGTGCATTTCTTGGTGTATTCCTTGAACTGTGGATTTACTGTGCAAATGTGACACATAATACAGTGTGATAGTTTAAATGGGATGGTGAGCTTAATGATGGTCCAGTGTGCTATGAGAATGTATTGCATGTGGAATACTGAAGAGAGGGAACCAGTGCTTGTGGGGTAAATTTTGTGACTGTGTCTGTGAATATAAATCATAGAATGCAATGAAAAATACAGTGGTAGAGGAAGTGTAGGTGAGAATTGTAGCAGGAGTTTTGCTTTTCTTTTTTTTTTTTTTTTTTTTTTTGAGAGCAGAACTAGTTGGCTTGCCATGGCTCATTCTTTCTGTCTCTCTTCATTTGAGAATGACTCTTCCTATATGCAAGGTGAGCAAAATTTGCTGCCTACTATAGCACAAATTAATCCATAGAAAATGTCTTATTGTTTGGATCTGTTATGAATGCTTGGCACTCGAGATACTATTTAGCACACATTCAGATATTTTCATTTTTGTCAGGCAATATATTAGCTGGGGCCAATGAGACAGCAGGCAGGTTTGGATACTGTTAGCTTTCTATGATTCATCTTGGACAAGAACATAAACAGTAGAGGAGTCCAAAATATATATTTTTGTGCAGGTTGTTTGGCGCAATGTGGAATAAGCGTGTATCTTGTATATTTAAGACTGCAGCACGTGTTCCCAGCGCTATGAAGCAATTTACTGACTGATTTCTAGTTGTACTTTTCTGCAAGGTAAACTTATTTCAACAACTTAACCCAGCTACATGAGAGGATTTGTAAATCTCATTTCATTGTGTTTCCAGGGTGCCTAATCTGTTACACAAATATTTCACCCATCGACATTAATCAATTTCACGGCATGATTCGAGTAAAACTAACATTTTACTGCTCAGTAGGTCAAACAGCTTTTGCTGAGAAGTGTATGGTTTGTTAAGTTAATGTAAATGCAGTTGGCAGTTTTCTTGGTGTCTAGTACTAACCAGCGGCCACAAAATAACAAAATCTAACGATGAGTCTTAATGGGTGTGCCGGTATTTGCTAAATGAGGTTGTGCTACTTTCGTCTGTGTGGGGCTAGGCGAGTGAGCAGTAGCGCGCCTGACGGTCAAGGGGAGAACTACTGTGGAGTTTTGAGCGTTTAAGATGGCGGTGAGTGGGCGTGTAAACAAAAATTAGACACAAGGAGCAAAGAACAGAAAATCTGCCTCTAATAAAATGTATTTTACTGTTCTTTTTCTGTATATTTCTGTATTTGTTTCCCCCAATGGAACTTGAGTAGTGTAAGGTAATACTGATAGGTATCAATGATGCAAGTACTTGTATGTGTTTGGAACGAACGTCAGGTATAAATAGCAGTGCCAGGCGCTAGGTAGTTAATCTTTGCGCAGTGGCATTATCGTAACCAGTGAAGTATAACTGAGGTGCGATTATTGCTAGTTGAAAACTTTTACCAATACCCCGCCAGAGAGACGTGAAATACCGTCCCTGTGGCAATTTTTGGCAACCCCTGAGGGGGTGTAAGTGTCATAGAAACAATGCTTCAAACTGTGTTTATCTGTGTACTCATTCTGCACTTGTGGAAGTGTTTAGCTGATGGTTGTTAGGGACCATGTACACAGACTAGTCTGTGTTCACTGATGAATTGTGTACATGTCTTAGGGAGCTGGTGAGAAACATACTCCTCAGTGTAAGATGTTGTGCAACTGCTATGTGTGAATAAAGATGCCAATGTGGACAGTTGAAATGTGGTTCTGTCTAGTGGCAATTCTTGCTCCATAGCATACTTGTGGTACACACATGCAGTGATTACTGATAAATGTAGGATTTGACAAAACTTGTGTCAGAATTTAGAGGAGGAGACTAGGGCAGTACAGTGAGAGTTGGTGAGTGTGTGGGAGGCAGGTGTTGTACTTAATTCATTTTCACAGCACTGCCAGTGTTATAATTTGTGTTTGTGTCCTGATCATTAGATGCATGTTTGATCCTTTTTGGACACTGCTGTGTGTACACCTTGATAATTAGAACTTATGACCATGGAACTGCTGTTTGATAATATTGGGCAATGAGTCTGTTGGCTTGAGATGATTGATGTGTTAGGCTGCACAGTGCCTAGTAAGGGCACTCACATTGAGGACAGTGTCCTATCTGGTGGGTGTTACATGAAGCAGGAAGAACTGTAATGTTGTGCAAGGCTTTGCCTCAATTTGACAATACATACATGTGCTGTAGTGTACAGAGCAGAGGGATTGAAAGAAAGGTAAGGGCTAGTAGCTATTTGGGTGGTAGCTAATGCAGTCCCTGATGTTGAGGTTTTGTTGAACCTTTATGTAGCTTACATGTTTCATCTAAAGGCTGCTGGTGGAAAATCTCCTTCATGCAGTAATAACAGTGATTGTGCAGTAGAATTTGGTGGGCTGCAGCCATGGCATTTCCATTTTGAACAGTGTGATTAGTGCATTTCTTGGTGTATTCCTTGAACTGTGGATTTACTGTGCAAATGTGACACATAATACAGTGTGATAGTTTAAATGGGATGGTGAGCTTAATGATGGTCCAGTGTGCTATGAGAATGTATTGCATGTGGAATACTGAAGAGAGGGAACCAGTGCTTGTGGGGTAAATTTTGTGACTGTGTCTGTGAATATAAATCATAGAATGCAATGAAAAATACAGTGGTAGAGGAAGTGTAGGTGAGAATTGTAGCAGGAGTTTTGCTTTTCTTTTTTTTTTTTTTTTTTTTTTTGAGAGCAGAACTAGTTGGCTTGCCATGGCTCATTCTTTCTGTCTCTCTTCATTTGAGAATGACTCTTCCTATATGCAAGGTGAGCAAAATTTGCTGCCTACTATAGCACAAATTAATCCATAGAAAATGTCTTATTGTTTGGATCTGTTATGAATGCTTGGCACTCGAGATACTATTTAGCACACATTCAGATATTTTCATTTTTGTCAGGCAATATATTAGCTGGGGCCAATGAGACAGCAGGCAGGTTTGGATACTGTTAGCTTTCTATGATTCATCTTGGACAAGAACATAAACAGTAGAGGAGTCCAAAATATATATTTTTGTGCAGGTTGTTTGGCGCAATGTGGAATAAGCGTGTATCTTGTATATTTAAGACTGCAGCACGTGTTCCCAGCGCTATGAAGCAATTTACTGACTGATTTCTAGTTGTACTTTTCTGCAAGGTAAACTTATTTCAACAACTTAACCCAGCTACATGAGAGGATTTGTAAATCTCATTTCATTGTGTTTCCAGGGTGCCTAATCTGTTACACAAATATTTCACCCATCGACATTAATCAATTTCACGGCATGATTCGAGTAAAACTAACATTTTACTGCTCAGTAGGTCAAACAGCTTTTGCTGAGAAGTGTATGGTTTGTTAAGTTAATGTAAATGCAGTTGGCAGTTTTCTTGGTGTCTAGTACTAACCAGCGGCCACAAAATAACAAAATCTAACGATGAGTCTTAATGGGTGTGCCGGTATTTGCTAAATGAGGTTGTGCTACTTTCGTCTGTGTGGGGCTAGGCGAGTGAGCAGTAGCGCGCCTGACGGTCAAGGGGAGAACTACTGTGGAGTTTTGAGCGTTTAAGATGGCGGTGAGTGGGCGTGTAAACAAAAATTAGACACAAGGAGCAAAGAACAGAAAATCTGCCTCTAATAAAATGTATTTTACTGTTCTTTTTCTGTATATTTCTGTATTTGTTTCCCCCAATGGAACTTGAGTAGTGTAAGGTAATACTGATAGGTATCAATGATGCAAGTACTTGTATGTGTTTGGAACGAACGTCAGGTATAAATAGCAGTGCCAGGCGCTAGGTAGTTAATCTTTGCGCAGTGGCATTATCGTAACCAGTGAAGTATAACTGAGGTGCGATTATTGCTAGTTGAAAACTTTTACCAATACCCCGCCAGAGAGACGTGAAATACCGTCCCTGTGGCAATTTTTGGCAACCCCTGAGGGGGTGTAAGTGTCATAGAAACAATGCTTCAAACTGTGTTTATCTGTGTACTCATTCTGCACTTGTGGAAGTGTTTAGCTGATGGTTGTTAGGGACCATGTACACAGACTAGTCTGTGTTCACTGATGAATTGTGTACATGTCTTAGGGAGCTGGTGAGAAACATACTCCTCAGTGTAAGATGTTGTGCAACTGCTATGTGTGAATAAAGATGCCAATGTGGACAGTTGAAATGTGGTTCTGTCTAGTGGCAATTCTTGCTCCATAGCATACTTGTGGTACACACATGCAGTGATTACTGATAAATGTAGGATTTGACAAAACTTGTGTCAGAATTTAGAGGAGGAGACTAGGGCAGTACAGTGAGAGTTGGTGAGTGTGTGGGAGGCAGGTGTTGTACTTAATTCATTTTCACAGCACTGCCAGTGTTATAATTTGTGTTTGTGTCCTGATCATTAGATGCATGTTTGATCCTTTTTGGACACTGCTGTGTGTACACCTTGATAATTAGAACTTATGACCATGGAACTGCTGTTTGATAATATTGGGCAATGAGTCTGTTGGCTTGAGATGATTGATGTGTTAGGCTGCACAGTGCCTAGTAAGGGCACTCACATTGAGGACAGTGTCCTATCTGGTGGGTGTTACATGAAGCAGGAAGAACTGTAATGTTGTGCAAGGCTTTGCCTCAATTTGACAATACATACATGTGCTGTAGTGTACAGAGCAGAGGGATTGAAAGAAAGGTAAGGGCTAGTAGCTATTTGGGTGGTAGCTAATGCAGTCCCTGATGTTGAGGTTTTGTTGAACCTTTATGTAGCTTACATGTTTCATCTAAAGGCTGCTGGTGGAAAATCTCCTTCATGCAGTAATAACAGTGATTGTGCAGTAGAATTTGGTGGGCTGCAGCCATGGCATTTCCATTTTGAACAGTGTGATTAGTGCATTTCTTGGTGTATTCCTTGAACTGTGGATTTACTGTGCAAATGTGACACATAATACAGTGTGATAGTTTAAATGGGATGGTGAGCTTAATGATGGTCCAGTGTGCTATGAGAATGTATTGCATGTGGAATACTGAAGAGAGGGAACCAGTGCTTGTGGGGTAAATTTTGTGACTGTGTCTGTGAATATAAATCATAGAATGCAATGAAAAATACAGTGGTAGAGGAAGTGTAGGTGAGAATTGTAGCAGGAGTTTTGCTTTTCTTTTTTTTTTTTTTTTTTTTTTTTGAGAGCAGAACTAGTTGGCTTGCCATGGCTCATTCTTTCTGTCTCTCTTCATTTGAGAATGACTCTTCCTATATGCAAGGTGAGCAAAATTTGCTGCCTACTATAGCACAAATTAATCCATAGAAAATGTCTTATTGTTTGGATCTGTTATGAATGCTTGGCACTCGAGATACTATTTAGCACACATTCAGATATTTTCATTTTTGTCAGGCAATATATTAGCTGGGGCCAATGAGACAGCAGGCAGGTTTGGATACTGTTAGCTTTCTATGATTCATCTTGGACAAGAACATAAACAGTAGAGGAGTCCAAAATATATATTTTTGTGCAGGTTGTTTGGCGCAATGTGGAATAAGCGTGTATCTTGTATATTTAAGACTGCAGCACGTGTTCCCAGCGCTATGAAGCAATTTACTGACTGATTTCTAGTTGTACTTTTCTGCAAGGTAAACTTATTTCAACAACTTAACCCAGCTACATGAGAGGATTTGTAAATCTCATTTCATTGTGTTTCCAGGGTGCCTAATCTGTTACACAAATATTTCACCCATCGACATTAATCAATTTCACGGCATGATTCGAGTAAAACTAACATTTTACTGCTCAGTAGGTCAAACAGCTTTTGCTGAGAAGTGTATGGTTTGTTAAGTTAATGTAAATGCAGTTGGCAGTTTTCTTGGTGTCTAGTACTAACCAGCGGCCACAAAATAACAAAATCTAACGATGAGTCTTAATGGGTGTGCCGGTATTTGCTAAATGAGGTTGTGCTACTTTCGTCTGTGTGGGGCTAGGCGAGTGAGCAGTAGCGCGCCTGACGGTCAAGGGGAGAACTACTGTGGAGTTTTGAGCGTTTAAGATGGCGGTGAGTGGGCGTGTAAACAAAAATTAGACACAAGGAGCAAAGAACAGAAAATCTGCCTCTAATAAAATGTATTTTACTGTTCTTTTTCTGTATATTTCTGTATTTGTTTCCCCCAATGGAACTTGAGTAGTGTAAGGTAATACTGATAGGTATCAATGATGCAAGTACTTGTATGTGTTTGGAACGAACGTCAGGTATAAATAGCAGTGCCAGGCGCTAGGTAGTTAATCTTTGCGCAGTGGCATTATCGTAACCAGTGAAGTATAACTGAGGTGCGATTATTGCTAGTTGAAAACTTTTACCAATACCCCGCCAGAGAGACGTGAAATACCGTCCCTGTGGCAATTTTTGGCAACCCCTGAGGGGGTGTAAGTGTCATAGAAACAATGCTTCAAACTGTGTTTATCTGTGTACTCATTCTGCACTTGTGGAAGTGTTTAGCTGATGGTTGTTAGGGACCATGTACACAGACTAGTCTGTGTTCACTGATGAATTGTGTACATGTCTTAGGGAGCTGGTGAGAAACATACTCCTCAGTGTAAGATGTTGTGCAACTGCTATGTGTGAATAAAGATGCCAATGTGGACAGTTGAAATGTGGTTCTGTCTAGTGGCAATTCTTGCTCCATAGCATACTTGTGGTACACACATGCAGTGATTACTGATAAATGTAGGATTTGACAAAACTTGTGTCAGAATTTAGAGGAGGAGACTAGGGCAGTACAGTGAGAGTTGGTGAGTGTGTGGGAGGCAGGTGTTGTACTTAATTCATTTTCACAGCACTGCCAGTGTTATAATTTGTGTTTGTGTCCTGATCATTAGATGCATGTTTGATCCTTTTTGGACACTGCTGTGTGTACACCTTGATAATTAGAACTTATGACCATGGAACTGCTGTTTGATAATATTGGGCAATGAGTCTGTTGGCTTGAGATGATTGATGTGTTAGGCTGCACAGTGCCTAGTAAGGGCACTCACATTGAGGACAGTGTCCTATCTGGTGGGTGTTACATGAAGCAGGAAGAACTGTAATGTTGTGCAAGGCTTTGCCTCAATTTGACAATACATACATGTGCTGTAGTGTACAGAGCAGAGGATTGAAAGAAAGGTAAGGGCTAGTAGCTATTTGGGTGGTAGCTAATGCAGTCCCTGATGTTGAGGTTTTGTTGAACCTTTATGTAGCTTACATGTTTCATCTAAAGGCTGCTGGTGGAAAATCTCCTTCATGCAGTAATAACAGTGATTGTGCAGTAGAATTTGGTGGGCTGCAGCCATGGCATTTCCATTTTGAACAGTGTGATTAGTGCATTTCTTGGTGTATTCCTTGAACTGTGGATTTACTGTGCAAATGTGACACATAATACAGTGTGATAGTTTAAATGGGATGGTGAGCTTAATGATGGTCCAGTGTGCTATGAGAATGTATTGCATGTGGAATACTGAAGAGAGGGAACCAGTGCTTGTGGGGTAAATTTTGTGACTGTGTCTGTGAATATAAATCATAGAATGCAATGAAAAATACAGTGGTAGAGGAAGTGTAGGTGAGAATTGTAGCAGGAGTTTTGCTTTTCTTTTTTTTTTTTTTTTTTTTTTTTTTGAGAGCAGAACTAGTTGGCTTGCCATGGCTCATTCTTTCTGTCTCTCTTCATTTGAGAATGACTCTTCCTATATGCAAGGTGAGCAAAATTTGCTGCCTACTATAGCACAAATTAATCCATAGAAAATGTCTTATTGTTTGGATCTGTTATGAATGCTTGGCACTCGAGATACTATTTAGCACACATTCAGATATTTTCATTTTTGTCAGGCAATATATTAGCTGGGGCCAATGAGACAGCAGGCAGGTTTGGATACTGTTAGCTTTCTATGATTCATCTTGGACAAGAACATAAACAGTAGAGGAGTCCAAAATATATATTTTTGTGCAGGTTGTTTGGCGCAATGTGGAATAAGCGTGTATCTTGTATATTTAAGACTGCAGCACGTGTTCCCAGCGCTATGAAGCAATTTACTGACTGATTTCTAGTTGTACTTTTCTGCAAGGTAAACTTATTTCAACAACTTAACCCAGCTACATGAGAGGATTTGTAAATCTCATTTCATTGTGTTTCCAGGGTGCCTAATCTGTTACACAAATATTTCACCCATCGACATTAATCAATTTCACGGCATGATTCGAGTAAAACTAACATTTTACTGCTCAGTAGGTCAAACAGCTTTTGCTGAGAAGTGTATGGTTTGTTAAGTTAATGTAAATGCAGTTGGCAGTTTTCTTGGTGTCTAGTACTAACCAGCGGCCACAAAATAACAAAATCTAACGATGAGTCTTAATGGGTGTGCCGGTATTTGCTAAATGAGGTTGTGCTACTTTCGTCTGTGTGGGGCTAGGCGAGTGAGCAGTAGCGCGCCTGACGGTCAAGGGGAGAACTACTGTGGAGTTTTGAGCGTTTAAGATGGCGGTGAGTGGGCGTGTAAACAAAAATTAGACACAAGGAGCAAAGAACAGAAAATCTGCCTCTAATAAAATGTATTTTACTGTTCTTTTTCTGTATATTTCTGTATTTGTTTCCCCCAATGGAACTTGAGTAGTGTAAGGTAATACTGATAGGTATCAATGATGCAAGTACTTGTATGTGTTTGGAACGAACGTCAGGTATAAATAGCAGTGCCAGGCGCTAGGTAGTTAATCTTTGCGCAGTGGCATTATCGTAACCAGTGAAGTATAACTGAGGTGCGATTATTGCTAGTTGAAAACTTTTACCAATACCCCGCCAGAGAGACGTGAAATACCGTCCCTGTGGCAATTTTTGGCAACCCCTGAGGGGGTGTAAGTGTCATAGAAACAATGCTTCAAACTGTGTTTATCTGTGTACTCATTCTGCACTTGTGGAAGTGTTTAGCTGATGGTTGTTAGGGACCATGTACACAGACTAGTCTGTGTTCACTGATGAATTGTGTACATGTCTTAGGGAGCTGGTGAGAAACATACTCCTCAGTGTAAGATGTTGTGCAACTGCTATGTGTGAATAAAGATGCCAATGTGGACAGTTGAAATGTGGTTCTGTCTAGTGGCAATTCTTGCTCCATAGCATACTTGTGGTACACACATGCAGTGATTACTGATAAATGTAGGATTTGACAAAACTTGTGTCAGAATTTAGAGGAGGAGACTAGGGCAGTACAGTGAGAGTTGGTGAGTGTGTGGGAGGCAGGTGTTGTACTTAATTCATTTTCACAGCACTGCCAGTGTTATAATTTGTGTTTGTGTCCTGATCATTAGATGCATGTTTGATCCTTTTTGGACACTGCTGT